>NC_090923.1:470069922-470694922 GCF_040938575.1 Ambystoma mexicanum | reverse complement strand
GTGGAGAGAGGAAGATGTGTAGGGTGGACCTTATTTAGGTAGGTAGCAGACCTTCTCATGCTCCTTGACCGCAGTCTCGAAAGCACTCCGAAGATTCTCCCCGCTTCAGAGTACTGCGTCGCAGTACATACACAATATTGTGACCCTCGAAGGGTAAGGGTCAACAGCATGAATGGCCTGTGAGGCAGCTGGAGGGATGCGCTGTCCCACAGGAGTCTCTCTGGTGACGGGAGCGGAAACGGAGGTTGCTGTAGAGGAACTCTCGCAAGGTACAACCTTGCGAATAACCCCACCGTGGAACGACCTTAGGTGTCGCTTCATTGATGTCGTACCAAAGCTATACGAACCAGGCCTTCCACGACTCAGCACCATGTGGCACTGATTGCAGGTGACCTTATTCGCTTAAGCTTGTGGCACTCCAAGAGTGGAAAATAACCGCCACAGCCAAGACTCATGGCAAGTGCTGGTAGTAGGGGCTTCCACTACCTCATCCTCTTCATCCGTCTCCTCTGCATTCTCACGCCTGTTCCCCTCTGCAGGGCTTTGGGGAGGTGGTGGAGGTGGAGAAGGTGGGGGTGGTGATGAAGCTGAAGCAGCCATGGTCGCCATCTGGAGGACAGCAGTCAAAATTCAGCAGCAATGCAGTGAATGCAAGTAGAAGAAATGCTCTGTCAGGTAGCCAGAAGCACAATGAGGAGCAATTCTAGGGTGTGGCCTTTTATAGGGGTGCTGGTGCGCACTTCGCAGACACAGGATGTCCGCGGACACATCGAACACCAAAAAAAGGCTCAAAGTTCCAAAAGGTATGTAGATCGCCAGGGACATTGTCTGGGACATGTGCAATGGTGAACTTTTACTGTAAAATACTTTGGAGTGTCCATAAAAGTACTTTTAAAATGTTCGGGGACCCGGACAGTGTCAGCAAATAAGGACACATGCTCAGCATGGGTGCGGTCACATGATGTTGTCGCAGACACGCTCGCGAATGGGACGGCTGTCCGCAGGACACCAAATGTGCAGGGACTGTTGTGCGAATGCGTGCAGGTTTTCTACGGACAGTGATCAGGTCCTTAATCTAATTAAAAGTGTGACACACTTGAGACGGACAGGCGCGATGTTCATAGGACCTATGGGTGTGGTGCGCATGTGCGTAGATGTTCTACGGACCGTGTGGACACTCCCATTTTAATTACAAACAGTACCAACAGGTATTGTGATTGGGTCACCTCCATTTTGGTTTATTACGGACATCCTGGACATCAAATGTGTTCTAAGAACAGTTCCATTTTGATTGCGGACAGTACGGACAGGCATAGTGTTCTTAGGACACCTCCATTTTGGTCGATTACAGACATTCTGGACACCCGTGCTGTCCGCAGATACCTTAACTGCCTTTTTTTTAAAAATAAGACCCAGTGGAATAAAGAAACACACATAATATTTTATTATTATATACAAATATAAAATTTATGAAAGAGGGGGAAGCAGAAACTGACACAAATACAGGGAAATTGGGGGTTTGGAGAGGATGGATGGGAGAGGATGAAGGGATGGAAGTCATCACGTTTTTCTTGGTGGTGAGGGTTTGGGGATAGTTGACTGGGACATGGAGAGGGGGAACAGGGACATGTGGGACAATATTTAATGTTTTCTTGTATGTGGACCTCCACAAAATGTTTTAAAAGATTTACATTTTTCATTAGCATATCCATTTTTTGTTCCTTTCGCTGCAGAGCATTTTCTAATGTCTCTTTTGCTAGATTATATTCACTGTTTGTATGGTCTGTTAAAAAAAAATGTGTTAAGTACACATAAAGTAATGGTTATTAATTGGCTTTTATACATAAGTGTCTACCATTAGTATCACTGTCTTCACCAATTTCATCACGTGGGAAATTTTCTTCAAGCCATTCCAAAGTACTGGACGTTTCTGTGTAAAAAAAAAAAAATATATATATATATATATATATATATATATATATATATATATATATATATATATATATATATATATATATATATATATATATATATTACTTTCAGTGTACCTAATACAGACAGTTTTGAAATATATGGGAAAAATGAAGTTTACTTTCTAGTTTCTAGTAAGTTTTGTTGTTACTGTTGTGTAGGTCTGCTGCTGTTGCTGCGTGCTGTGCAGTTTCTGTGAGGTAATTATGTTGGAGGCATATCTTTTTTTGTTTTGGTATATTCCATTCTAGTACATATGCTATTTAAATGGACGGTTGATGTCTTACATATATAGGTTCCACTTCTTATTTATTATTACATATAATGTGTTCATGTGCTGCTTTTTGAACTTGTTCAGTGTTTATATGGCATGATACAACAATCTAAGATACCCCCTGAGTTTTTGGGTAGTTTTGATGTTGTCTGCGTCTGTCCGCAGATGACATAAATCAATACCAGTGGGTTCAGTATATTCTATGTTACAAGTATATAAAGTAAGGGAATCCTAGAAAACGCCTATCAAATTCACACTATGTATATCTATATTCAGTAAAAAAAAAACTTTGGTAAAGGGAGGTTATGGTTAAGTTGCGCTACTAAAAACCTATGAAATTCAGTGAAAACAACTTTGTTGCAGGGACGTTATGGTTCCAAGTAAAACCAAAAAAAAATCTCCAGTAAGGTAAGCTACCATAACTCGCGCCACCACTGTGCACTGCTAAGACTAACACCCAGGACATCAAAGATTACATCACAAATGTCATTGATGACATCACATGTGCATTTACTTTTCATGAAAAGTCTGTACAAGGGGTTCTCATTGTAATGTTGATGAAGTGTCAATGGTCCTTAGAATAAATATGAGGTACGTAGTGCATTAAGCAATGCAGTGATACAAATGGCATTCTATAAGTTCTTTAGTATACTAAGATACTTATGTAGAAACATAGGAATTGTGTGGAGCATACATGATGGAGGTGCAATGTTAATAATCTTGCCATGTTGAATAGTGAAATGATAAATGCTTTCTTATTAGAGTTTTGTGTTCTCTGAAATATTTAATAAGTAGCTAATAAAACCCAGTTTCTATATAATTGCATTATTGCAAACAGAAACAGACAACACATTGAAATATGAGCCTATACAAGGAAAATGAAGTAAAAAAAAAAAAGCAGTATTACCAGACAATCTTCATAACCTAACTGATTATCTTCATGCACAGAAATGATTGCTCTGCTTCAAAGCTACTACTCCCCTATGTAAAAGTATCGCATAATGTGACTGGACCCTAAGGAAAGTAGTGTGAATACAATGCATACAAAAATGAGTACATGCAGGGAAAGTACAGTAATAAAAAAACAGCAGAACTATAAAAAAAAGTTGATAACCTTACTGATCATCTTCATACATACAAAGCATTGCTGTTTTCCAAGTCTGTGTTTTCCGCTATGCATATGTTTCATATGCTGTGAGTGAACCCCAAGTGAATTACTGCGAGAACATATTTGAAGTATAAGTCTACAAATATTGTACTTTTTGAATGTTTAGTTCCTAACTGTTACTGGCCTAGATAGGTCAGTAAAGGAAAAAAGAGGGAGCAGATATGTGATGTCATCAGTGATGTCATCAATGACATTTGTGATGTCATCTTTGATGTCCTGGGTGTTAGTCTTAGCAGTGCACAGTGGTGGTGCGAGTTATGGTAGCTTAGTTTACCATAACTTGCGAATTTAAGGGTTTTTTCAGTTTTACTTGGAACCATAACGTCCCTGTAACAAAGGTTTTTTTTTTTTTACTGTGTATATATATATATATCTGTCTTGCCATCTGCTATCTAGAGAAGAGTATGAGTAATCAACTGTAACGCTCATTGTGTATCATCTGTAACCAAGCAAATGTTTCTAAGTGAATGTAATTAAGCATACCTTCTTGGGCTGCTTATTGTAACCCACAAGCAAGCCTTCTTAAAATGTCCTTATAGCGCCTCGTTGCCTGTGGGCTGTAGTGCGCTCTACAAATACTAAAATAAATGTATGTGTATGTATGCTTGTTTTTCACAGGTGCTTGACATTTGGTTTTTACTGCACATGGCCCAGTTTCCTTTGTCATGAAAATCCAAGTATATGCTTAAAGTTGAAGTCCCTAGTAGAAAGCACAGACGTGCATTTATTTGTTAATTAGTGGATGGCATTTAAGATGTCTTTTGCGAGAGTCTCGTGAGGGTTACACTGGCTCTGTACTGATAGTGTAGCTTACAGTGTGGAGTACAATGTTGAGAGTAAGGGAATTTTTTGAAAGCTTATTATAGCCATTAGCACATGGGTGGACACGTGCAACCAATCGGGTTGCACAAACGTTAGCTGAACCGGACATAGCCAGTGCTCGGAGCAAGCTGAAGGTTTGGTCCCTGTGCAACCCACCTGCCAAAGCATTCACTGCCCCCTATACCACCTCTGCAAATCAAACAAGAATTACAGAAGGACTTGCCTGGTCTGGCACCATTCCCTCATCCGCTCTGCCCATACACCTTGGCTGACCAGGCATGTAAGTGTAGGCTCCAACGGGACTCCTGCCCTCAATTTGCAGATGCCATTTTAATACTGTTTGAGGGCAAACCTATTTTCTTCTTTCACAAATAGCCCCTGAGCAACCTGGTTCTTAGCCTGATGTGCAACTGGCGATAAAGGTTTTGATTGCGTCTATGCTGGCTGTTAAGGGCTTTGATTCATGTAATAATGTCGCTCACTTTGCTCTGGCTGTTACCTATGTCTGCCATGCTAGTACAATTAACCAGCCTGGGTTTTATGGTAAGTAAACTGATTTTTGTATAGCGCTATTGGCATCTTTTGGGCCTCGAAGTACTATGGAGTGGGAAAAAAGTAGTCTGTGCAAACATGAAAATACAAGAGCTTTAAATTGCATGTGAATAGTTATTAGGAGACTCTTCCGTTACTAGCAGACATGTCTAGTGCGTAACATAAAAACCATGCAATGCAGTATGTTCAGACCAAGACGCCAAGATAACTCTGATTGTGACAGTGGAACGCAGTTGTAGTCTATGGTTTACAGTGCAAAATGGGGGGAAATGAGTGTTATAAAATGGTGTATCGACCCCCAGCGCAACTGTGGAGGGCTCTGCTATACTTCACATACAGAACACATGCACTCTAAATAACATGCAGTAACTTGTGTCCATTGTCAGATATGAACCATTGGGTCATCGCAGTATTAATGTTTCATATTGGATAGTGAAACATTCCACTCTGAAACACTGCATCCAATATAAAACATTTATATTGCAATAAACCGATGGTCCACGCAAGAGGACATGCGTTGCATGCATCTTTGACGTATCTGACAACTGTACATGTAACCTGCCATACCAATGGCAGTAGGCGCTATACAAATGCTGTATGACATAACATGTGACTGAACATTATTTAGCGTGCAGGTGTTCTGCATGTAAAATACAGCAGAGCCCTCAACTGTACACAGTTGCCCCGGTGGTTGATAGACTATTTTATATACCTTCTCCCACCCCTTTTCCAATGGCAGTTAGCTTAGTAATGGCGGTGATACATGGCCCTCAATAGAGAAAATATTAGACTGAGCTATCCCCACAGGCTGAGTTTATAGAATGTGCAAAAAGCAGAGGCATATCCTAAGGAGTCTGAGGAAAATGTAAGAGAAGACGGAAGTATTCCACATTCGCTCCTAAACTGGGCAGCTGCCGTGTATGCCCATTGTCACTGCAAAAGCAATGTTACATTGCTCTCACCTAGTTCTCATGCTCAACCAGCTGAGAAATTTAAACTGGGGATGTGCAACAAGCAAGGTTGTGAATGCCTGGGCTACTCTAGACTGGCACTAGGGTTGTAGAATGCTGCCTGTAAGAGCGCCTTTAGTCTACCCTGACCAGTGTATAGAAATATACACACATGCAACACAAAGAAGCTTGCAGTTCCATGAAAATGTAGCATTTGTGTGGATAAGATCCCTATTTTGTGAATGACTAGGCTACTCTGTAAGCTAGGTCTAGGGTAGTAGAATCCTGCTGTAAGAGCTAATTTGACACTATACCTTAGACGCTATTGTATAGGCAATACATTTGTGAGGCACTGGCATCCTTTGAATGGGTATTTGCACCATTTTCCAGGAGTTGCCAGGTTATGGAAAGGCCCATTATGGCGGTGTTTGGGGAAATGTCTATTCCTTGATTTTGTAGATACTCCTATCAAGTAGTAATATCAAAGTTTGTGTTGTATAGGACATGCCAGTGTTGCACCAGGCCTGTGGTGGTAGTCTCTGGGGGGGAGGAGGGTTCTATATGTAGTATAAGGTGATAGGAGATCTTGGAGGAGACTTGGTTAGTCGGGGGAAGAAAGGAGTAGGACCTACACATCAAAATAAACTGCAACCCGCATCCCTCCACTGGCCTTTTGCAGACTGGTCTCATTTCCCATCCGTCTGTCTCTGCCATAGTAGTTCCATGCCACTTCATCTGGCACGTAACTCGGCTTTCCAAAGTTCTGAGTGCAATTGACCATTGATGGTCTAGACTTTACATTGGTTGAAATGCATATTTCTTTTCCCCCATAAATTATATGGTTTGAGGGGTTACATACTGCATATATCTTGAGCAAAAAGTCCAGATTATGTGAAGCACAATCGACCCACCACAAAGACACTTTTTTATGGTGTTCTGTTTTTTGTATCTAGCTGCCTATCATGATCTACTTTGCTTTTAAGGGACGCAGACAATTCTTTGTGTACAAGCAGTAGAACTGCACTTTAATGGAAGAAGCTTTCAAGGGGACAGATGCGCATAATATCTACTTTATTAAATTGGTTTCGAAATTGTCCTGGGAGCCTGCTGCCAGGCGTACCTCTTCAGTTTAATTAATTGAATGACGATGCCCATTAATACAGAATTGTAATCGACAGTAACGTTTCCTTCTTTCAATCTGAATTGTTTGTCCATACGTAGTGTAGTTGTTGTACGAGTGAATATTTTTTTTGCATCCAAGATATTTATTTTAACATTTGATTGTTTTGTTTATTATTGCAAAAGGTCAAAATAATGTGCTTAAGGATTTGTTTCTATTTACAGCCCATGAAGAACATCATGCATTTGAAGGTGGACGTTCAAGACATTAACTGCACTTTCCACGGAATACACTTTGCTTTGCCACCTTTTAGATTGAATTTGCCACAGAAGGCTTGTTTAATGGACGTTTGGCTGGCGCATTATGCTTGTCATTTTTAGATATTTTTTTAGTACCTTCTGAATGAATATTGGGCAATTAGTACTCAAAGTCAAGAATATTGTATCTATATTTCTAAAAACTACGTTTTTTAGACTTATAAAATGTCCCCTTTTTTGTATGATCTGGACAATTATTTGTGCCACAATGTCTTTTAGTTGATTTGTATATAATCTTTTTTTTTTTCTTTTGGGTTAAGCCTTCCAGCTATTGTAATTTGTACTGTCTTTAAAGCTGAATGCAAATATGCACAAACATGAAATGCTGCTTTTTTTTATAAACTTGCTGTACATATAGGAATAATGGTTTGGTTAAACACATTTTTACATTTTTGGAACATTCCTATCATGGTAAGATACTTTGTATCACTGCATTGGTCCCGCGAGAAGGAAAAGGAATGCACTGCATTTATTTCTGATTTTTTTCATCATGTATTGCACTGACAATAGCATACATACTGTAAAATACTGATGGATAATAACGTAAAACAAATCTTGTAAATGACCATTTCCATTTTTAGACTTGCAAATGGTGTAGGTCCGTCCCATTATGAATGCTGCCTTCATAGCAGTGTCTTTGATCTGGAAGAATAGTTGTTTAGTTTGCCCACTGTATTGGAATGTTTTCTCCTTATACATATTTTCTTTTGGAGTTTTGATTGAAACGCGCGCACACACACTTTAATTCCGTTTCATGTTTAAGATAACCCTCTTTACCTTTAGTTGAACCCCTTGTGTTTGAAGCGTTAGATTCTCAAATCACCCTTAGCAATGTGTATTTCTAGCCCAAGCAGCAGAACTATTCAAAACATCCACGACAATGTGCTGGTGAAAAAGCAAAAGCCCTGTACATTTCTAAAATCTCACAGCTGCTGTACACATAATTGGTGCAAGGCTTGTACACATTTAAATTTGGCAATTCAGATATTAACTTTTTTAAAAAATAATTGTCAAGAAGGAAGTGATAGTCGAGAATAGGTCGTGATTTCGGCGCAAATGTTATTCAATGGCCTGTTTGTGAAATAATACACAAAAGGCACAATGACACTTAGTTTGGATGAGATTTGTGGGAAATGTAGTGTTTCGGGTGACTGGACCATCAGGGCTGTAGCTCAGTTTCCACGACTAATGATTCTCTTTCTTGTGCTATTCCAAATCTGTGCGAGCAAGAAAACTGCACTGCTAAATACTCCATCATGGCCTTTTGCAGGTTTGTGTTTATGTATCCCAAGATTATAGATTTTAGGATCCATCCATATGTGGGCAGCACTGCTGATTTCAGAAGTGCTCCGGGGTATATTTTGCAGTAGAACTGTGAACGTGTACAATGTTTAACTTTGAGTGCGTTTTGTCCTTTAATTTCTGAATTTATCATAGGTTTTATTATAGTACCAAAGAGTTATTTGTTTAGCTGCCTCTACAAGGATGCTGCGGAATAGAAATTGATGTTTGCACCTGGCTGAATAGTTTTCATTCGTTGAGCCCTGGTCTACATGGGCTGTGTAATGGATAACCATTCAGATGCTTTTCTTAAACCCCCAAATCCTATGCCAAAACGGGGCTGCTGGGGCTTTCATTTGGAATTATTGATCTTGCACTGATTTCCTCACATTTGTAGCAAGAAGGCAAGCATCTACATCAACTGAACATCATGTCAATTTATCAATAGTGTTAGGTTATATTCTTCGATATACTTTCAACTATATGTATACATTACATAAGTGTGCTTTTCACTATCATGAAAACAAGTTTGGTGTGAAGAATGATTTGCTTCAGTAATACTCAGGGCCCTATTAAAAGCTAAAGTTTGTGTTGATATTTCTGAAACAACCTGTTATCAAGTAGAGCCATCCATTACTGAGGTGCAAGTGTTTCAGACCATACCTTTGGGGTCTGCTTTTGTGAAAATGCACTAAATGTCTGGATCAGTTCGCCTTATCTGATGATCGTTTTACTTATCAACGATCACAGATTCAAACCTTGATTATTTTATGCAAGCATACTTAATGTTTTCTGTAATGTTACAAAGGAATATGGTTGACTTTTAACTTTATCAGATTTGTGCCTTGTGTTACGAAGAGTAAACTTAGTTTAGAAAGGTGTTAATTTTGACTGTCTTATTTAAATAAATGCTATATATGATGTACTCCGTGGTGCATTTCGTTTTTGACATTCTGACATAAATGTAACACTTCTAATGTTTACATTTTAACACATTGCTCAAAACAAGGCCTGAATGGCAGTCGGCACAGTACGGGATTTAATGTGGCAATCGGAGTACAATGTTCCATTTGATTATAGTCAAAAACATTTCCATATATAACCAGTAAACCGCTATTTGTTAACACTGCTTTAATTATTTTTGAGTTTAAATCCAAAGGCATGTCTGTTAAATCTACATAATATGGTCATATAGTAATATCTGTGTACATAGTGTAAACGATAGAGTAAATTACATATAGGTATCTTAGTTTTCATTACCCAAGTCAGTATTTTTAAATGTAACAACCTCCTATAAAATGAAAAATGTAGGTGCTGTTTCGGTTGACAATGTAAAATCCTGAACCCAGCTATCAAGATTATTTTGGATTCGTACTGCTGCACCACGACCCCCTGCCTCCATACTATTGAACATATATCCTCCAGTAATCACTATCGATCCACTTTTAATCTTAACACGGGTTATCCCACAAATTTGGGACCTGTTCAGAAACCAGTGAGTGCAAGGGGTTAATACGACAGTGTTGGTGAGGATTTACAGGGTGGGGGATGGAGGGGACTTGGAAAGGAGGAAGTTTGCACATGGACTGTGGCAGTCGGAATAGGGAGACTTCATTATCATAGTATCAGAAAATGAAGTTTCGAGGGGATTGGGTCCTCCGACGTATTCCATATCTACGACAGGTAATCACCACAGCTGTGCTGCTTCTAAACTTTTTTCTGCGTCCTACGCCGATGCCCCGTCGTCGAGGACCTCCTCCGACGTCATCCGATGTGATAAGTAGGACGCATGACGCCCGTAGCGTCAGTTCTGTTTTTTCCGCGAACGTGTTGCTTCGTGAATCTCGGTTATGCCTCGACTCTTTGGAGTTCTGTTCTTCTCGGTTCTTCAAACCTGTTCGTTTTTGTGAGAAAATCCTTCGTAAGAAGATGTCTTCTACTTAGTCTTCGACCCCGCGTCCGGGCTTCAAGAAGTGCGGGGAGTGTGGGTCCAAGATGTCGGTGACGGACTCGCACAACGCCTGCCTCTGGTGCCTCGGGGAGGCCCACGACACGGATGACTGTATCGACTGCCAGTCGCTCACGTCCAAAGCCTTGCGGGAACGTAAGAAGGAGTTGTCGGTAGGTCGGGTGTCCAAGCCCCGGAAGTCAAAGTCTGCGGGGCTTTCGACGGATGATTCGAGAGGTGACTCTCCGCGTCGTCGGAAGTCTCGTGGGTATCCTTCTAGGAGTCGGTCTCGCCACTCCTCGGCCTCTTCGAGGCATTCTCGGAAGCGCCAACAGCGGTGGTCTTCCAGGTCCTCTTCTGAGGACTCTGCCCAGCATGTCGCTTACCCCACCAGCCGTGCGACGCCGGAGGAATGGGCTTCCTTCGGGAAGAAAATGCTGGCGATTCTCGAGTCGCATGGTACTAAGCCGTCCGCGCCCCTGAGTGGGGTCGGCCGTGAGAGGTTGAGAGACACCACTCGCAAGAGGGGTCGGCACGAGTCACGGGAGAGGTCCCGTTCGGACAAGGGGACTCGTTCTCGACGTACCCTTTCCAGGTCCTGGTCCTCGACGCGATCGAGACCGTGTACACCTGTGATCTCTTCGAGGAAGACATCGACGCCTGAGGCGTCGAGGGCGTCGACAGGCTTTCTCGAGGCTCCGAGGAAGTCGTCGAAGCCGTCGACGCTCAGGTCAGGACACGCTCGGAGCTCCGGCTTCGAGGACTGTGTCGACGCCGTCGATGCTGGCGGCGCTGCATCTGACGTCGACGCTGATTTACTCGACGCCGGCGCCGATTCACTCGACGCCTTTTGGGGCCGGGGTGTCGGAGGTACCCCGTGGCACGGGGGAACCCCCTAGAAAGGCTCTGGTTAAGAGCAAGCACTCTCGGGTGCCTTCTTTTCACCACCTGGAATATATTTCGGAGGTGGATGAGGATTCTGATGGCCTGGTTCCTAGTCAGGTTCCAGATGAGATGGTCTCGGGCCATAGCCAATTTGACGATTTGAGGCATTCGCTGCATGATGCCAGTGGACTGGACACCTCTCCGGAGGTGGAGTTTTGTAGGCCTGAGCCTAGCTCTCATGCCGATTCCTCGTACCGGCGCCTTATGGCTAGGGTCTCCGAGTACTTGGGATGGTCTGCTCCCCCAGGAGAGTTTGTGCAGGATGATCTCATGGACATCCTTGATGTTGGTCCCCCAACTGACCCGGTACTGCCGTTTCATATGGCTCTACAGAGAAGGGTGGCGGCGGCTTGGACTGCTCCAGAGAGTCTCCCGGCGGTGGGCAGGTCCTTGTTGCGAAAATACCGTCCAGCCAGTAGCGACCCCTGCTACTTGACCAGGCACCCCACTCCGGAGAGTTTGGTGGTGCAGGTGGCCACGGCCCCGGCAAAGCAGGCGTCGTACCCTACCATCCCTCCTGATAGGGACGACAAACGTTTTGATGGCTGGGCGAAGAAAGTGTTTTCTTCGGGGGGGTATGGCGCTTCAGGCGGCCAACTCCATATGTGCCTTGTCTCGTTTCACACACACTCTGTGGAGCTGTGTTGCGTTAGCGGCTGAACATATTTGCAAAGGGGACGAACGGGATGGTTTCCTTGCTATGGTCCAGGATGGTAAGGATGCCATGTGTGAGTCTGTTCAGTCGGGTTTGGACATGGCTGAATGCGTCAGCAGGTCCATGGCGGCGAGCATCGTGATACGCAGGTTTGCGTGGTTGTGGAAGTCTGGGTTTGCTCCTGATGTGCAGTCCTGGCTCCTCAACATGCCCTTTGACGGTGAACACCTTTTTGGCAGCAAGGCTGACGAGAGCCTTGAGAGGTTGCAGACCTCCAAAGCTGCAGCGAAGTCGTTGGGCGCTGCAGTTCGCCAACCTCCGCCTTTTCGTCCTAGGGGACAGCAATGGAGGGGTGGATCCTTTCGCTATTACTCGTCCTTCAGTAAAGCGAGAGGAGCTAGCAGTCAAAGAGGCCAACACAGGGGTACCAGAGGTGGACGACAGAGTACCCGTGGTGCCAAGGCCGCTCGGGCAGTTGCCTCTTTGCCCTCAGTTAATGCCGCAGCCGCTACCACTCTGTCATGAGGCCATGTCCCATGGTTCGCCGGTTGTGGGGAAGGCTGGCGCAGCATCTTGTAGAGTGGCGTGCCATTACTTCAGCTGTGTGGGTTCTGGAGATCATAACCCACGGCTACTGTCTTCCCTTTCGGCAGAGGCCTCACGACAATCCACCAGGGAACCTCTCTTTGAAGAGTCCGGATCCGCTCCTTGCGCAGGAAATTCAAGCCCTGCTGGAGAAAGGCGCCATAGAACTGGTGCCTGTAGCGGAGAGGAACAAGGGATGGTATCCCCCTTATTTTTTGATTTCGAAGAAAGACGGGGGGGATTGAGACCCATCATGAACTTGCGCGGTTTGAACAAACTCCTCAGGAAGGACAAGTTCAAGATGGTTACTCTCTCTCAAATCCTCCAGGCCCTTCAGCTTCAGGACTGGTTGGTGTCTCTCGACCTCAAGGATGCTTACTTCCATGTGCCGATCCATCCCAAGCACAAGAAGTACCTGAGGTTCGCGGTTGGCGACTCGCTCTTTCAGTTTCGGGTCCTGCCGTTCGGATTGACCTCCGCCCGAGGGTTTTCACCAAGCTAATGGTGGTGGTGGCAGCGCATCTCAGGCAGGGGGGTTTCACGTCTACCCCTACCTGGACGATTAGTTGATCAGGGGGAGCTCTCCCGAGCAAGTCCTGGATCATCTGTCCGTCACCTGCCACTCCCTTCACAGGCTGGGCTTCTCCCTCAATTTAAAGAAGTCCCATTTGACGCCAACACAGCGGCTCCAGTACATCGGAGCAGTGCTCAACACTTCCCTGGGGCAGTGTTTTCCTCCCCAGGTGAGGGCTCTTCACATTCAGCAGATGGTTCACAAGCTTTGGCATGCCCAGACACTCCCAGCGTTCGAGTTCTTGAGGTTGCTCGGCCTCATGGCATCCTTCATTCTTCTGGTGCCAGAGGCTCGCCTGCGGATGAGATCTTTGCAGTGGGCACTCAAGATGCAATGGTTGCAGTCCTCCGGCAGGATGTCGGACCCGGTTCAGGTGCCGCCCTCGGTCGCCCAGGACCTTCTGTGGTGGGCCGTCGAAGGCAACTTGATGAAGGGGGCTCTGTTTTGGCTTCCCTGGCCAGAGGCGACGATCGTGACGGATGCATCCCTCATGGGGGATGCTCATGCCAACGAGCTGACAGTCAGCGGTCGTTGGTCTCCGTCGGAGTCCAGACTCCATATCAATCTGTTGGAGCTGAGGGCCGTCAGGCTAGCCCTGAAGGCTTTTCTGCCGACTGTGCGAGGAAAGAATGTCCTGATCCTGATGAACAACACAGTGGCCATGCACTACCTCAACAAAAAGAGGGGGGGGCAGGGTCACTTCCTCTGTGCAGGGAGGCGATGCAGCTCGAGTTCTGGGCCATCAAGCAGGAAGTTTCGATCTCGGCAGTTCATCTGGCCGGAGACGAAAACGTGACGGCGGACGCTCTGAGCAGGCAGAGCACGATCTCTCACGAGTGGGAGTTGGCTCAGAAGATTCTCCTGGAGATCTTCGCCCTTTGGGGGACCCCTCAAGTGGATCTCTTCGACTCCAGTGTCAATCGGAAGTGCGAGAGGTTCTGCTCGTGGGAATTTCCTCCAAAAGGAGCCTTAGGAGACGCGTTCGTGGTGGAGTGGTCATTCCCACTGCTGTACGCGTTTCCTCCAGTCCCCGTCATCCCGCAAATGCTGCGGAGGTTACGGAAGTTCGGTTCCCGGATGATCCTCATTGCTCCGGCGTGGGCTCGGAGGACGTGCTACCCGGACCTTCTCGACTTGTTCATCTGTCCTCCACATCGTCTTCCCTACCGAGACGATCTGCTCTCATGGGAGGGGGGGGGGGTCAGGTGCTCCATCCAGAGGTCAGATCCCTCAACCTTCACGCTTGGCTTCTGAAAGGTTGAGGTATAAGGATTGGGACCTCCCTGAAGACGTGATGGAGGTGTTGCCCTCGGCCCGACGGCCAGCAACAAAGTCTCTGTACCGTTGGCGTAAGTTCTGCGACTGGTGCAGAGTTCAGAATGTGGATCCTTTTGCATGTGACATCCCCATGGTTCTGTCCTTTTTTACTTTCTTTGGCCCACAGGGGCTTGCAAGTGGGTACCATTAAAGGTTACCTGATGGCACTGTCCATCTTTAAGCGCTCGTCTGAAGAGTGTTCCTACTTTAAAATCTCTTTAATTTCACAGTTTCTGAAAGGGCTCACTAATGTGTTCCCTCCGTCACCTTTCCTGGTGCCCGGTTGGGATTTAAACCTTGTTCTTAAGTTTCTTATGGGTGCTCCGTTTGAGCCTTTACATTCTTGCCCTTTGAGGCTGTTAATTCTGAAAACTGTTTTTAGTTGCGTTTACTTCCGCTCGCAGAGTGAGTGAGTGAGTTACAGGCACTTTCAGTTAAGCCACCCTTTACTGTATTTCACAGGGACCGGGTTGTCCTTAGAGTTCGTCCTTCTTTTCTTCCGAAGGTGGTTTCGGAATTTCATTTGAGCCAGAAGGTTGTTCTTCCGGCGTTCTATCCTCCTCCACATCCTGGTAAGGAAGAGGAGAGGCTCCATAGGCTTGATCCTAGGAGAGCTTTAAGCTTTTATGTTTCACGCATGTCCCGAGTCAGAGTGGACGATCAACTCTTTATTGGTTACGCTGGAAAGCGTTTGGGACAAGCTGTGACGAAACAGATTTTGTCTCGCTGGATTATTTTGGCCATCTCGGAGTGTTACTGCTTGGCGGGTAAGTACCCACCGGCTGGCTTGCGGGCCCATTCTACCAGGGCTATGGCTGCATCTACTGCCCTGCAGAGGGGTGTTCCTATTCGCAACATCTGTGATGCAGCCACCTGGGCTTCAGTACATACATTTGTACGTCACTATTCCCTCGATTCCATCCGAGGACAAGATCTGGCCTTTGGCAAGGCGGTCCTTTGCTCTATTTGATTGGCAATTCTAAATTTTGATTCTAAATTCTTTCCCTCCTCCTTGCTCTGGTACTGCTTTGGGAGTCTGTCATAGATATGGAATAGGTCAGAGGACCCAATCCCCTCGAAGAACAAGTTACTTTTTTACCTGGTAACGTTCTTTCGATGGGATGGTCCGACGACGTATTCCATATCGCTCCCTCCCTACCTTCCCTGCTGCAGAATTTCTTTTGCGATTGCAGCTTACGTTCCGCGAGACTTTGTGTCTGACTGGCAGTAGACTAATGTCACACGTTCTGGGGGAAAAAACTACAACTGAGGCTACGGGCGTCGTGCGTCCTACTTATCACATCGGACGACGTCGGAGGAGGTCCTCGACGACGGCGCATCGACATCATCGACGCAGGACGCAGACACCGAAAAAAGTTTCCGAAGCAGCACAGCTGTGGTGATTACCTGTCATAGATATGGAATACGTCGTCGGACCATCCCATCGAAAGAACGTTACCAGGTAAGAAAGTAACTTGTTCATTACAATGGGAATTATTACTGGATAGAATTACTGTTAACACAAGGCCGCATCACAGTTACCGCAGTAGATTTCTGTGGGAATTTCTAGGGGTAAACTACCATGGAAATGAATGTAGGGGGTGGTGGGAAGGAGGCATGGGCTAATGCCCAGTGGTCCATGGTCTTTTCTTGCTTATTGTATCAACATTGACAATGAGCACCACCGCAGGCAATAGCTGGTTGGATCTGGTTAATGACTAGAATGGAGGATATGGGCTGCAGTGAACTTCCTTGTTACCAAGCCAGTAGCTCAATAAAGGTACAAAAGCTCATGAAACTATCGGGCATGATGGCATTGTGTCTTCACCACCCCCTCTGATTATCTTAATGTGTGCCTAATAAAACAGTTGCATACATGCCACTGGACACAGGCGTCTGGGGCGAACTAGTGATAGTTCCACAAAAAGTGCTAAACTCACTGCAGTGTTGGACAGAAACAAATGTGTTAAAGGGGAAAACCTTTGCCTGCCAGTGCAAGGAACCTTTGCTACAAATGCATTGTAGTAGGTTGGGGGTGTCCATTGCTAAATTTTCAAGGCAAGCCGACAGATCTACAAATGTTACAGAACAAAAACATACTGCAGCTGCTTGCAATCAAGAGGCCCTATGTGCTTGCAAAAACACAAGAGGAGCGTATCACACTCTAAGGTCTTCTATTCTTGCACAACAGATTTGGCATTGGTGCATAAGCCAGAGGATCACCAATTGAGTCACAGCACATTCTGGGAGTGCAAAACTGTGTTGCAAACAGTTTAATCTGGGTGGTTGGACCAAGAACACGAACAGCAAGCCACACAAACACGTTTTCACGGCAATGGGCCATCCACAAATGGGCTTTTTTGCAGTAAAAGAAAACTTCAAATGCGAAAAGGGGTCCCTAGATTACATCACGACCCGCTAGAAGCAATACAACAGGCCATCGACGCAGCCCGCAAGACCACAAACCACACTGTCCCAGAAGTCGGCACCACAACCAGCACAACTCTCAATTGGTTCAAACTCAAAAGCAAATCTTAAACTATTAAGAGACCAACATTACTGGGTCTCATCGACTGATGGCCAATGGATATCTACAAAAAGCTACTCGCCTACAAAACACCAGCGCTCTACTTTTTTCTCTACTTATCAATGTATCCCTAAACACGGAAGAAATGCCAAAAATATTCAAATCGGTGTATATCAAATCACTCCTAAAAGATAAGGGAAACACAAGTGACCCTACTAACTACCGACCCATATCAAACCTACCATATCTAGCGAAAATTGTGGAGAGCCATGTTTACGAAGAACACTGCCGACTTAAATTAGCATCCAAAATGTCGGGCGCAATGCGGCCTGAGGACGAGGCTGAGCTTCATTGGCGTTTCTAGGCAGCGTGTTTATTTTGATTTAAACGTAAACATCCGCTGGCACGCGGAAAGCCGGCGGCCACGCACAAGGCCACTATACGGCCAAGCCCCGTTTGCCCCTGTTCGCACCAGGGCGCACGGACTAGAGCGCTCCTTGAACTGAACCCTCTCTTACTATACAACGCTTCTCACGAAAGAATTCCAAGTGTCAATGGACTCATTATGCACGACTCATAAGTGAGTACGGACAATCGCTAATAACAAGCAAATGACTAATGTATATTTACACCATAGATATGCTCACTTGGTAAATCATTTGTACGTAATTGACTGCCCTTGGCACTACTCCACTGATTTGTAGTGCTCCTATGCCTGATTAGCCCTCACCTTGCCTACTCAGCCTAGAACACATATATATGAATAAGACTATATATCTCTGTACCTGTCCAGTGATCACATGCCACCTAGTCCAATCCCAAACCCCACATAATCGCTTGTTAATCCCTGACTACTATGCCTAGTCTTGACTATTTGTTTTACATTAGCCCTGCCCAGCCTTCTATGTATTTTACTTATACATTACATGCTATTATTTGACATCTAGTCCTGTGACAAACAGATTCAGCCCCACTGTGCTACCAGCCCTGAGATATCCCAATCAACATGTTCTATTGTGTTACCTAGCCGAGGCTACCTTGCTTATACCTATCCAGCTCCATCAACTTGCCCGCGTCATCGCCTCCACTGTCACCTAGATTATCTTCCTAGCATGCCTTCCGCAGTCCTCCTTTTTGCCCTAGGCATACAAATTACTACCTATACCTTAATGGGCCCTGCTAGTCACTACACTCGCACACCTCTGAGCCCGACCTGCCTAACTATGACCGCAGCTATCACCAGGCTTGCCACTCAGCCGAACCTTTCTACACAAAGCCAAGCCATCTCCTATACCTGCAACACCAACACCAGGAACTCCAGACTTAGATCAAGGTTGGACAAACTATTTGAACCCCTGGTCAGACTCTCACCCAGCTCTAATGCTATTCTTAACCACTACCCGAATCAATATGCCACCAACTCCAACCCCCATAATAATCACTCCCCCCCCCCCAATGGTGAAGAGCACAGCGCCTCAACCCAAGACCTCTGACCCCATACACCAGACTGCAAATAAAGACCCACATATACCACTGCTTAAGGGAACCTTCTTAAACACCAGGTCCCTAGTAGCACATGCCACAGAAATTGCAGATCTGATCTTAGCTGATAGCCTCGACTTTCTCGCCTTAAACGAAACATGGCTACATGCTGCAGCAGGACCCATTCTCATGCTAGCTGTGCCTGATGGCTACACCATTCTCAGGCAAGATAGACATGAGTCCTGAGGAGGCGGTATCACCATCATTTTCAAATCCAGCCTCGCCATGAGACTCGTCCCCTCCCAAAATTTCAAATCCTGTGAAACCCTCGCAGTCCAACTACCACTGGCCAACTCCCAAACTCTAACTTTACACCTGATCTATCGACCACCTAGTCCTATCGGATCATTCGAGGAGGACATCTCCATACTCCTCTAATAACCTCAAAAATTCATCCCAAGTTCTACTCCTTGGCAACTTCAACCTGGGATACAGTGATCATAACCGAAGTTGGCCTATTCCAAAAAGTCTCTTCACCCATCCACAATAAAGGAAGAATATTAGACTGGGTAGCTGACTACAATTGTCATGCTAATATCACCTCCATCTCCCCTTTAACTTGGTCAGACCACTCCATCGTGTCCTTTGCACTTTCCACCACCAGACCTCTCCCCAACAAGATCCCCTCCACCCCACCTGCCGTAACTAGAAGCAAAAAAACATCACCACTAATAGGCTCATCCCAGCCATCCTCCCCACTCTTAACTCCCTTCCAGACCATACCGACCCAGGTACTCTGGTCGATGAGTACAACCAAATCGTGTTAACATCACTAGATACAATTGCCTCGCTCAAACTGAGACCCAGCAAACCTAAAACTCACCTGAACAAATGGTTCACCTCAAAGAGCTAAGACAAAATAAAATAACTTGTGAGGCCACCTGGCGACTACTACCCTCAGAAGCCAACAAAAACAAACTCATCAAGATTTCAACCCTCTACAAAAAAGAAATCTGCCTGGCCAAAAAAGAATCTTGCAACACCCGAATCGCCTAAGCTAACTCTAGCATGAAGAAGTTATTCACCATTCTTAAAGAGATAGAAACCCATATCTCGACGCCAGACACTTGCACAAAAGACAAAAGCTGGTGCTCCAGTATCCAACATGCACTTACTAATAAAATAACCACCCTCCAACTCAAAATAGCCCAAAAGGAAGCATCCTTAAACACGCCCATTAGCTCACTGCCACCCAACACTCCCCCTACCATCCTCACACAGTCTAACTCTGAGCCACCTTCCACACCCAACTCACCACCTACTTGCTTCAAATTCTCTAAAATATCCATCCTTGAAGTTGAAAAAATTATACTTTAACTTAAGCCCTCCAATTGTTAGGGTGACCCCAGCCCAGCTTATCAAGCTTCGGGCTCGGGTGGTCGGCACGATTCATGGGAGAGGTCCCGCTCGGACAAGGGGAATCGTTCTAGTCATGCCGGTTCCAGGTCCCGGTCCTCGACGCGGTCGAGCCCGTGTGCAACTGTGAAGTCTTCAAAGAAGAAGTCGACGCCGGTGGTGCGGGGGTCGTCGACGGACTCTCTCGAGGCTCCACCTTCGAGGAAGTTTTCAACGCCATCGGCGCCCAGGCTGTCGAAGGACATGCTCGGGGCTCCACCCTCGAGGCCTGTGTCAAAGCCATTGATGCTGTCGGTGCCGCGCTCGATGCCGATTCACTCGACGTCGGCTCCGTTTCACTCGATGCCCTCAACGTCTTTCGAGGCTGTGGTGTCGGAGGTACCCCATGGCACGGGGGAACCCCCTAGAAAGGCTCTGGCCAAGGCAAAACATGTCTTTCTCCTGTATTCTTTGCCCCCTTTCCAGCCTATGGAGTATATTTCCGAGGTGGAGGAGGGTTCTGAAGATGGGTTGGTTCCAGACACGGTGCCGGATGAGATTCTTTCTGGTCGTTGCCAGATTGAGGACTTGCGTCAGTCACTGCATGACGCTAGTGGTCTGGACACCTCTCCGGAGGTGGAGTTCTGTAGGCCTGAGCCTGGCACCCATGCTGAGTCATCGTACCGGCGCCTTATGTCGAGGGTCACAGACTACTTGGGGTGGTCGGTGCCCCCAGTTGATTTTGTGCAGGATGACCTTACGGATATCCTCGATCAAGGTCAACCCACTGACCCGGTACTGCCATTCCATATGGCTTTCCAAAGAAGGGTGGCAGCGGCTTGGACTGCTCCGGAGAGTCTCCCGGCAGTAGGCAAGTCTTAGCCGTGAAAATACCGCCCAGCCAGTAGTGACCCCTGCTACTTGACCATGCACCCCACTCCGGAGAGTTTGGTGGTGCAGGCGGCTACGGCCCAGCAAAGCAGGCGTCGTATCCTACCATCCCTCCTGATAGGGACGACAAGCGTTTTGATGGCTGGGCGAAGAAAGTGTTTTCTTCAGGGGGTATGGCGCTTCAGGCAGCCAACTCTGTATGTGCCTTGTCTCGTTTCATGCACACTCTGTGGAACTGTATTGCCTTAGCGGCTGAACATATTCCCGAAGGGGACGAACGGGATGGTTTTCTTGCCATTATTCAGGATGGCAAGGATGCCATGTGTGAATCCATTCAGTCGGGTTTTGACATGGCCGACTGTGTCAGCCGGTCCATGGTGGCGAGCACCGTGATACGCAGGTTTGCATGGTTGGGGAAGTCCGGGTTTGCTCCTGATGTGCAAGCCAGGCTCCTTAACATGCCCTTTGATGGTGAACATCTTTTTGGCAGCAAGACTGACGATAGCCTTGAGAGGTTGCAGACCTCCAAAGCTGCAGCAAAGTCTCTGTACCGTTGGCGTAAGTTCGTTGGGCGCTGCAGTCCGCCAACCTCTGCCTTTTCGTCCTAGGGGACAGCAATGGAGGGGAGGTTCCTTTTTGTTATTACTCATCCTTTAGTAAAGCGAGAGGAGCTGCAAGTCAAAGGGGCAACCGTAAGAGTGCCAGAGGTGGAAAACAAGGCACACGAGGTGCCAAGGCAGCTCGGGCTGTTGCCTCTTTACTCTCAGGCAACGCAGCAGCCGCTTCTGCTCAGTCCTGAGGCCCATGCTTCACCGGTTGGGGGAAGGCTGGCGCAGCATCTTGTAGAATGGCGTGCCATTACTTCAGATGTGTGGGTTCTGGAGATCATAGCCCACGGCTGTCTTCCTTTCCTGCAGAGGCCTCAAGACAATACACTAGGGAACCTCTCTTTGAAGAGTCCGGATCCGCTCCTTGCGCAGGAAATTCAATCCCTGCTGGAGAAAGGCGCCAGAGAACTAGTACCTGTAGTGTAGAGGAACAAGGGATGGTATTCCCCTTATTTTTTTGATTTCGAAGAAAGACTGGGGATTGAGACCCATCATGGACTTGCGCGGTTTGAACAAACTCCTCTGGAAGGACAAGTTCAAGATGGTTACTCTCTCTCAAATCCTCCAGGCCCTTCAACTTCAGGACTGGTTGGTGTCTCTCGACCTCAAGGACGCTTATTTTCATGTGCTGATCCATCCCAAGCACAAGAAGTACCGGAGGTTCGCGGTTGGCGACTCGCACTTTCAGTTTCGGGTCCTGCCGTTCGGATTGACCTCCGCCCCAAGGGTTTTCACCAAGCTCATGGTGGTGGTGGCGGCAGTGTATCTCAGGAAAGGGGGATTCACGTCTACCCCTACCTGGATGATTGGTTGATCAGGGCATGCTCTCCCGAGCAAGTCCTGGATCATCTGTCCGTCACCTGCCACTCCCTTCACAAGCTGGGCTTCTCCCTCAACTTAAAGAAGTCCCACTTGACGCCAACTCAGCGGCTCCAGTACATCGGAGCAGTGCTCGACACGTCCCTGGGGCAGTGTTTTCCTCCCCAGGTGAGGGCTCACCACATTCAGCAGATGGTGCACAAGTTTCAGCATGCCCAGAGTCTCCCAGCGTTCGAGTTCTTGAGGTTGCTCGGCCTCATGGCATCCTGCATTCTTCTGGTGCCAGAGGTCAGGTTGCGGATGAGATCTCTGCAATGGGCTCTGAAGCTCCAGTGTTCTCAGTCCTCCGGCAGGATGTCGGACCCCATTCAGGTGCCGCCCTCGGTCGCCCAGGACCTTCTGTGGTGGGCCGACTAAGGCAATCTGATGAGGGGGGCTCCATTTTGGCTTCCCTGGCCGGAGGTGACTATCGTGACGGACGCAACCCTCACGGGATGGGGAGCTCATGCCAACGAGTTGACAGTCAGCGGTCGTTGGTCTCCGTCGGAGTCCAGACTCCATATTAATCTGTTGGAGCTGAGGGCCGTCAGGTTTGCCCTGAAGGCCCTGAATGCTTTTCTGTCGACTGTGCGAGGAAGGAATGTCCTGATCCTGACGGACAACACAGTGGCCATGCACTACCTCAACAAAAAGGGGGGCGGGGGGGCAGGGTCACTTCCTATGTGTAGGGAGGCAATGCAGCTCTGGTTCTGGTCAATCCAGCAGGAAGTTTCGATCTCAGTGGTTCATCTGGCCGGAGACAAAAACAAGACGGTGGATGCTCTGAGCAGTCAGAGCGCGATCTCTCACGAGTGGGAGGTGGCTCAGGAGATTCTCCTGGAGATCTTCGCCCTTTGGGGGACCCCTCAAGTGGATCTCTTCGCCTCCAGTGTCAACCGGAAGTGCAAAAGGTTCTGCTCGCAGGAATTTCCTCCAAGAGGAGCCTTAGGAGACGCGTTCGTGGTGGAGTGGTCCTTCCCACTGCTGTATGCGTTTCCTCCAGTCCCCGTCATCCAGCAAGTGCTGCGGAAGTTAGAGGTTCGGTTCCCAAATGATCCTCATTGCTCTGGCGTGGGCCCAGAGGACGTGGTACCCGGACCTTCTCGATCTGCCCTCCACGTCGTCTTCCCTACCGAGACAATCGCTCTCACGAGAGGGGGGGGGGGGGGGTCAGGTTCTCCATCTATCTAGGATTGGGACCTCCCTCAAGATGTAATGGAGGTGTTGCTTTTGGCCAGACGGCCGGCAATGAAGTCCCTGTACCGTTGCCATTGGAGAAAGTTCTGCGACTGGTGCAGGGTTAAGAATGTGGATCCTTTTTCATGTGATATTCCTATGGTTCTGTCTTTTTTGCTTTCTTTGGCCCACAGGGGCCTGCAAGTGGGTACCATCAAAGGTTACCTGGCGGCGCTGTCTATATTTAAGCACTCGTCTGAGGAGTGATCTAATTTTAAAATCCCTTAATGTCTCAGTTTTTGAAAGGGCTCACTAATGTGTTCCCTCCGTCACCTTTCCAGAAGCCCGGTTGGGATCTGAATCTTGTTCTCAAGTTTCTAATGGGTGCTCCGTTTGAGCCTTTGCATTCTTGTCCTTTGAGACTGTTAACCCTTAAAACTGTATTTTTAGTTGCGGTCACTTCCGCTCGCAGAGTGAGTGAGTGACAGGCACTTTCAGTTAAGCCACCCTTCACTGTTTTTCTTAAGGACAGGGTTGTCCTTGGAGTTCGTCCTTCCTTTCTCCCAAAGGTGGTGTCGGAATTTCATTTAGGCCAGAAGGTTATTCTTCTGGTGTTTTATCCTCCTCCACATCCTGGTGAGGAAGTGGAGAGGCTCCATAGGCTCGATCCTAGGAGAGCTTTAAGCTTTTATATTTCACGCATGTCCCGGGTGAGAGTGGACGATCAGCTCTTTATTGGTTACGCTGGAAAGCGTTTGGGACAAGCTGTGACTAAGCACACTTTGTCTCGCTGGATTATTCTGGCAATTTCTGAATGTTATCGCTTGGCGGGTAAGGACCCACTGGTCGGCTTGCGGGCCCATTCTACCAGGGGTATGGCTGCCTCTACTGCCCTGCAGAGGGGTGTTCCTATTCGTAACATCTGTGATGCAGCCACCTGGGCTTCAGTGCATACTTTTGTACGTCACTGCTCCCTCGATTCTATCCGGGGGCAGGATCTGGCCTTTCGCAAGGCAGTCCTTTACTCTGCAATTTGATTGGTCATTCTAAATTTGTATATTCTAAATTCTTTTCCCACCTCCTTATGTTGGTACTGCTTTGGGAGTCTGTCAAAGATATGGAATACGTCGGAGGACCCAATCCCCTCGAAGAACAAGTTACTCTCTTACCTGGTAACGTTCTTTCGATGGGATGGTCCGACGATGTATTCCATATTGCTCCCTCCCTGCCTTCCCCGCTATAGAATTTCTTATGCGATTGCAGCTTACGTTTCGGCATGGCTTTCTGTGGTCATACTGGCAGACGATTGGTGCCACACGTTCTGGGGGTAAAAACTACAACTGAGGCTACGGGCGTCGTGCGTCTTACTTGTAACATCTGGTGCCGTCGGAGAAGGTCCTAGAGGACGGCGTATCGACGTCATCGACGCAGGACGCAGACAACGAATGATTTTCCTAGGCAGCACAGCTGTGGTGATTACTGTCATAGATATGGAATACGTCGTCGGATCATCCCATATAAAGAACGTTACCAGGTAAGAGTAACTTGTTCGTCTGTGGGATTAGAGTTGCTGTGAGGGTTTGTTACTGGTCGTAGTAGGAGAAGTATGTTATCAGGGGTGATGTTTCGTGAGTTTCTTGATGGTACTGCTGGTACTGCTGGAGTGAGTTGTGATGGGATAATCAGCTGGGTTGTGTTGTTGATAGAGAAAAGAATGATATTGTGATATGGGCATGGGTTGTTGGCTAGAATATTGGTTTGAGAATTGCAGTCTTCTAGCCAGTGAGGAATGCAGCCTTTATAGTGTGTCGGGTTGGATACTCGATGAAGTAAGCCTTGCGCTTCAATAGTGTTTGCAATGTCAAGCGCTTGGGCGTCTGCGGGGTCGTTGTGACTGAAGTTGAAATACCCCAGAATTATCATTTTTGAGGAGGGCCTGTCATATAGTGTATCCCTCCGGGATGGCTAGGAAAAGGCCTGGGCCGGTGGCTGGGTGCAGCCAACCTTCAGAGATAGCTAGTATGTCCAATTTGTTGATGGTGATGAGGTCTGCAATATCAGGGGCATGAGCTAGGAGGGATCTGGCATTAATGAGGGCTTGCTTCAGGTGTGTTTTTGATATCCGATTTCAAATTGTCCAGAGTGGTGGCCTTTTAGTATTAGGTTCTACTGGTGTTTTTTTTTTTTAGGTGTAGGTTTTGTGGTGGTCAGTTGGTAACCCCTTGTATCTTTGGGTACTTTGGAATCTGCATCTGTGATCCCCGAGGTGCCCATGTGATCAATTAAGCTTGGGGGGTGAGCCTGTTTTTTTTTTTTTCTTTTTCAGGATGTATTTGCTTCTAGTAATTGAGGGGTTTTTAGTTATTTAATTGAGTTGTTCATTTCTCCAGGTGATAGATGGAGTGGTGGGTTAGTAGGTGGTGTTGGGTGGAGGTTATGCGAGAGGGTAGGCGTTTGTTCCTAGTCTGGAGAGAGCATGGTTTCTTAGGGTATAAGGCAAATTCTGGTCGCGTAGTTAGCTGATGTGGGGTAGTGTTCCGAAGCCATGCCAACAGCTGGAGACGGAATGCTAGATGATTATTCCTGTGCTCAAGGGAGCATGGACACTTGGTGTTATGGATGGTCTTATGTCCAGAGGGAGGGAAGGAGGGAGGAAGCAAGCTGCATCTGATCTGGAATGGGGTTGGTCATTGTGAGTGGTCTACGGTCAGGTGTTAGGTGGCTATTGCCTCTCAAGCATGTGCAGAGCCCTTCTTAAGGCCTGCAGCTGTAGTCAAGAGCACACCTAGATTAGATTAATGCCTAGGGACTTGCTAAACATAATAAAACCACACATGGATTTGATTAAGGGCTAGGTGCCTGCTAAATGTAGTAACGGTCCAGATTGATTTAAGTGATGCCCATTGGGCTTGCGAGCAGATAATGAAGCTGGTAGAGTTGGGATAGGGCCAAGGGCTTGCAAGATGTATGCAGGTGTAGGGAAGGGACTCCTTAATTCGGGACGTCCAGATAGTTAGTGGCCAAGTGTGTCTATCGTCTGGCTATGGGTGAAGTCATTAGTGTGATGGTGGCTGAGAGTAGCTAGGATGCATACGGCCTTACTTCAGTGTCATGGGGATGGTTTCCTACTTGAGAATTTACTTGTGCAGACAACGAGAGGCTGTATGAAGATGTCAGCTGGGAGGGGAGTGAGGGCTGAGTGATTTACAGGGACGAAGGCCTCAAGTTTGTCAGGCGCGCACCACAGTGGCTGCGTTGTATGCACAATGTGTTGTGTTACAGTGCTTTGCTAAAAATAAAAAGAATATTATGAGGACATCTTTTATCAGCTGTTGTCGCGTCTGAAAACCCCACTAGGCTTACGTTTCTTTGAAAATGTCGCCACGCTGGTGCTGCAAATGTTTCCCTTCCGCACTCCACATAAGGTGGGGTATGCTGATCTCACAAATCAAAATACAGGAGGGTTAAAAAGGGTGTCACCCTGCTTTGGTAACAGTAGTTAACCCAGATAAAATAAAACGACAGGTGAAGGAGCTTCCAGCAACACTGCACAGAAAGTGCTGTGTGCTGCAGTGTTAAAATAGAGACGCCAGAAAAGATGGAGGAGAGCATGACTCCATTAAAAAGTACCAAAAAGGGTTCTCAAGTATAGATTAAAAGAAATGAGTGTGGATAAGGCTTCCCTGTGCAAATTACTCGAGACAGAGTTAAAACAGAAGTTAAGGATGCCCTGGGAAAAGTATTCAACATTCTGTACTTTAAGAACGGAATACTAAAGAGAGAGAACTTTATGAATCTGAGTTCAGAGGAACTAACCAAGTGAAATATGTGCCTAGGTGAGTATAAACTGAATTATAATCACTGAGGAGAAAAAGTCTATTGGAAAAATAATGCAAGCCCAAGAATATGTTTAAATCGGTAATCTGAACCATGGATCCTTCTACCCTTGAAAATCACCTTTGGCGAACTTTTGTAGAACAGTCAGTCCTTTTTGAAGAACTACAAAGACTAATCCATGAAGTCACAAGAGACTATTTAATAGTGGTTTATTAAGCAAGAACACGATCTATTGGCACTGAAAGTACCCTCAGGAGAAGGACATTCTTCCCTTGCTGAAGCTGGTTTTCATAGTAGTAGGGTCAGTTAGGTTAGTATGGAAAGGGGAATTTCGCACATAACGGACGAGCATCTTAGTAAGGTAGGCAGGGCTCACCCCTAGTGATGAGGAAAGCTAGGCTTTATAATCTTATTTTAATAAAAAATCGATGATTCATGGAGTGTCCGAATCCTCCTGACTTGCGACAGAAGTGTAGACTATCTTAACTGAGAGTCATCCTTCCACCCCCTTATTCCACTAATGAGCACATGCATGAATAACATCTCAGTAATTCAAAAATTACCTCATGGCTGACTGCTGTAGTGGGGTGAACCAGAGTTAAGATGGTCGTCACTTCCACATCTGCTGAGTTTGAGTTGTGTTAACTATGCCTTTTCACATACTTCAAAATATACATATAATACACACACATATATATTTCTGAGGCTATGGATCTGCTTAAAATCGTGTGCTTTGCATAGGCTGACATCTAGTGTTTGGTGCAGAGTATTACATGATTTCTTTTCAATTTCAAAAATGGACGTCAGCAGGGTGTTTGTTATACTATTCCTATCATGACTTGTGCTGTACCCGTGATCCCTCACGTGTCGTGGTCCTCAGATTGTTTATTTTGCCGTCTGGTTGGTCCCACTTCGTGGAGTTTGTTGTTCTATTGCATGTGCTTGAGTTTTGAGCGTTACTTTATAATTCAAATAACCCTTTTCACTACCTTTGATTCAGCGCTCCATGAACTACATCCATTGCACGACGACTGCATGCTTTCACAGTAGGGAGAGTGGTGGAAAACACTTCCAAAGTCTGTAGCTTAGGAGAATGTCTCCACACATTTCCCCCTTAATAGTTCTCTTGCTTTCCCCAGCCTCGATCATGGAAAACACACCTTTCAAATTCTGTCGCATTTGTAACAAAATGTTTTTTTTTTAAAAACCTTATTTTCAGCAACAACATAGAAATGAATGAAATGAAAATGTGAAATGAAAATACATACAAGTAGCAACATGGCATGAGTGAGATCATTACATTGACCAGCAGCAGTGACCAGTTACACATTATGCTGCCCATTAGAAGAGGTCCAATAAAATGATCGACCCGGACACTCCCTACTACCCATCAGATTGGCTCTCCTCACGAGCCAGGTATGTGCAGAATGGAGCCCATATGCCCTTAGGCCGGGGTCACCATAGCAATGCCTCCTCCCTCTCACTTATGTACCCCAAGTCCTTAAGCCATTCCTCCCCGGTTGTGGCACGCACTGACTTCCAATGCTGGAGGATACTTATTTGGATAATTTACAAGCACGGTTAAATAATCTTGTAGTAACCACTGTCACTTTGCCTATGTCCCCCAGCAAATATTTTAATGGGAACATAACGGCAGGAAGCCCCACAATGTCATTCCAAATTTTGGCCACCTTACGCCAATATACATTGATGGGTGGACACTCCTGAAACATCTGGTATGAGTTGGCAGGAGCGAAACCACACTTCACACACGCACCATTCACATCCGGGGAGAACTTAGCAATTTTGGCAGGGGAATAGTGTACTTACGTATTTTGAACTGTAACAGTCGGTAACCGGCATTCACAAATTCTTTAGTCAGTACCGATCCAGTGCCTCGAGCCCACTCCCATTTCTGGCAGGCCCTGTTCTTGCACCCCTGTCCAGCCTGCACCAGGCAGTAAAGTTTGGAAACCATGCATTTGTTCTCCACCCCAACCCGCATCAGTGATTGCCATAATGGATGCATGCGTCTCGGGATCAAGTGGAAAGGATGGCCACAACTGTCGGCCGGCATCCTGGATCTGGTAATAGTGCAGTAATTTTAAAAAGCCATTGCCCAGCTTGGACGGAATGTCATCTGCTGACGCAAATCTACCATCTGGATATTGGTCCCCACTTGTCAATTGTTCTTCTACCCCACACTCCTATATATTTCCACATCATATGTTGGAGGCAGACCTGGGTAGTTCCACAGCGGGACTCTCCTATTATAGGAAGTGGTGAGTGCCAACATGTGGTATATTCTGGCCCATGCATTCACTGTAGTGTGTACAGGATCGAATGAACATGAATCACCAGTCAACATTCACTGTCTGGGGTACTTTTACCAGCCCAGCAGAACTCCCCTACCCCACCAAACTGCATTCCAGCAATTACAAGCAGAATTGCTGCGCTGGCTCTGCTGAGCGCTATTCCCTTGCATTAAAACTGCTTTTTTGCAGTTACAAAATGAATTGCTGTGCTGTCTTTGACAAGCACATATTGGGTGAGATGGAACACCCAGAGAATGGCTGCCAGTGTTTTCTTCATGTGCACCAAAGAAAAGAATTCAAAGGCAGCGCTGCTATGCTGCCAGCTCAAAACTTCCCACTGAAAAAGAAAATGTTCTGCATTTAAAATGACTGCGCACTGCTGCCCTTTTCATCTTGTCAACATTGCCCAGTTTGTTTCCAGTAAGACACATTCATGTACACCCATATTCAGGGTGTACACCAGCAAATGAGGGCATTCCTCACTCAATGGCATGTTGTGTCAGACAAAATCTGTGCAATAGCAGAGAACTTCACTCAAAGCCGTACGGTAAACGCTTTACTTTTTGCAACAAAATAACACAGACAAACCCTTCACAAGAAGCCCTCTCTCTCTTTGCTTATGTCTGTTTCATAGGACCCTTGTGTTGGACAGATTTCTGTGTATTAGAAATTGACTAGGGCTATAAATAATGTTCAGAATATAGAGGCGAGAAAAATCGCATGTGAAAGTGACATCCCAGAAGAATTAACCCACGTGTAAAAGGGTGCTTATGACAAACAAGAAAATGCTGTTTAAAAAGTGAAATGTTAAACTAAGGCTTTGTGCTTTCATAGAAATGTGATGGCGTTTTGCTTTAAAATATATATAAGATATTTATTCCCAAAAGACTTGCTTTTTAGTTAAGTGAAAGAAAAATAAATAAAATTACTGTGAGGCCACCAGAACAGGTTTGGCAGGCCCTGGCTTCAAAGGGCCCTGCCTTTCCTGGGAACAGAATCTTCTTCCCCCAAGTAGACCAGCCCCCTGGAAACTTTGAATGGGCCAAGGGGGAGAATCTAGCACCCTCGTCAGACGAAGCAGCACTGCTCCAGCATGAGACAATGGACTGTCAGGGCACATAGGTGTGAATTCCTGGTGACACCTTCCCTCAACTCAAACTGTAGGACTTCAACGGCAAATCCATGGCAACACTGGGCTTAACTGACCAGAGCCTGACATTTGGCTGTGGCCTGGAAAGGAATGCCCATATTTGGAAAACAAAGCCAGCCCAGTTGATTTTAGAGACTATTCAGTTTGTCATTTGTTTCAGTAATCAAAAGACATATTAAGGTGAAATTATGACCATTTAAATGTCAAGTTCTCACCATTAAAATAAGATGATGTAGGTGTTTCTAGCATGTTGGGAATGCAAACGTGAGGAAAATGTGAATTCTGAGGAAAACATACATGGTACAACTTTGAAAATTAATGAGAACATGACCAGTGATAATATGTATACATATATGAAATTGTAGAGTTTTAGGTGAAACATTTTCCATGGAAATGGCGAAAGATTGCCAGAATGACTAAACAGCAGCGCACCGTTTTGGGATTTGGATCAGCATGTGTCTTGTAAGATATATAGTCTGCCTGTATCAGTTTTCTGATGATGACCTTCGTAAATAGGAGTGTTTTTTTGTTCCATAACTGATTTTGGCAAAAGTAACTTTGGTAGAACAAAGTACATTGTAAAAAACACCTACCATAAAACTGAGTCACCTCCTTCAGTCCAATCTGCTTCCAGGGAGGAGGTGACTTTCACAGCTGACCTATCCGATTTTAAGGGGTGTGTCTAGCTTGAGTCAGCCCCATAGTAAAATCCTCTGATGTCATGCTCCTTATATAAAGGGGAGGCATAGGGAGCTCTGTGTACTCTTCTGACTTTTCCAGATCCCGCACATCCAGAAATCCAGACATTCCAGATTCCACTACGAGGCCAGAGCTAGCTGACCCTACCCAGGCTAAACCTCTGATCCTGAATTAAAATCCTACAAAAATCCCAGTAATTCAAGGAGAGCCCCGCTGATGCACCTCGCTATCCAGTGACCAGACTAGGCCCAGCTGTCCCTTTCCAGGACAGCCCAGCTGATGCACCTCGCTATCCAGTGACCAGACTAGGCCCAGCTGTCCCTTTCCAGGAGAGTGCCACTGCACAGTGACCAGCTCTTGCCTCGCTGCCCTGAAACCTGGTTCACTGTCTAAGCTACCCCGTTCAAGTGCTTATTGTGAGTATTTCCCCTTCCCCAGTAACCACAAACAGCATCCCTTGCTTTGTTACCTTGTATTAGGTCCAATCCCCTAGAGATCCTATAAACTGCCACAGCAAAATCCTTAAAATTGCAGAATCCTCTGTGTACTTTGTTCTTCGGAAAATCTGTAGTAATCTCCATGTGTTGGCGCCATGCTTTCCAATCCTGTTAGTCCATTGTGTAAGTCCTTAGTACTATTTTGAATAAATTAATTAATTCCCCCATAAAGAGAAACACGGCATGAGGGGGTTAAAACTGTAGCTTAACCTTTTTCACAGGCGGTGTTCCTCTTTTCTAGCCACTAAAATATAGTCTCAGTAAAACTTGTCATTTCCTTTTCAAACCGAGCTGTCCCATGATATTGTTCCCATTTAAAAACAGTTTCCTTTCCCGTTAAGAATCTCAGACTTTCATCCCTCGGAGTTGCCCTTTCATTTCCATATTATACCTGTGATGTGCCTTTGTCCCTTAGCATCAAAAACCGCATACTGATTTTTTCCGGTTAACCCATTTTTTCAAGCTATTTTGATTTGGCTGCACTGTGTTTTTTCTTCCCAAGTCGATTTTATGAACTGTATGCCCGTTGTTAGTACATTGCCTTGTAGTTTGCTAGTGTTCTTACATCTCTGATACTGCTATACTCATTTCTTGTGTCCTCCAACGTATTCCACATCGTTGACGTGTAATGTCCACAGCTGTGCTGCTTCGGAAATTTTTCGGCAGAGGGCGTCCTGTGTCGATGGCGTCGGGTTGATGTCCCTCGAAAGGCCTCCGTCGAGGGTGACATCACTGGATGTTATAAATAGGATACATAGCGACCATAGCCTCAGTTCCATATTTTCTGCAAACATGCTTGCTTCGAGAATTCAGCGTGCCTCGTGTGATCTTCTTTGAAGAAAATGTCTTCATCGTCTACCCCTCTGACTCTGTGGTCTGGGTTTATGACATGCCGGGACTGTAAGTCCAAAATATCGATTACGGACCCGCACTGCATCTGCTTGTCGTGTCTGGGTGAAGTCATGGTACCGACGGCTGCTCGAAGTGCCAGTCTTTGACTGCCAAGGCCTTGTGGGAGCGTAAGGGGAAGTTGCAGGTAGGTCGTGTTTCTAAACCCCATAAATCCTGAAAAGCTACAGGTGTTTCCACCGACGATGCAAGGGGCAACTACCCTCGTCGGAAGGAGTCCAGGAGATCTCGATCCCAGAGTGGGTTCCGCCACTCATCGTCCTAGTCTCGGCACTCCCAGAAGCAGCATTACAGGTCGCTTTCCCCGTGCTCGTCAGAAGATGGCTCTGTGAGGAAAGTGGCTTGTCCCACTAAATCCTTGACTCCGGAGTAATGGGAGGCCTTAAGGGAGCAAATGCTGGCGATTTTTCAATCCCAGGGCACAGTTCAGCCCCGTGCCTTCGGAAGAAGCTGGCAGGGAACGGTCTCGGTCCGATGCTCGCGTACCTTCGGGCCCAGGCACTCGGCTCGATAAATGTCGGGAACCGTCAAGGTCCCGTTCGGACAACCCTCCAGTAGATCGCCAGAGACGTGTCGGGTCCAGGTCTCGGTCTTCGTCCCCAGTGAAACTGCAGAAATCTGGAAAGGACTTGAGGTTGGCATCAACACCGTTGGCGCTGTGTCCTTTGAGTGCGGCTGTCGGAGCTTTGCCTTTGATCCATCCCTCAGAGCCTATGGCACCGTTGTTGACGCCTTTGGAGCAATTTGGCTGGAATTTGCCAGTGGAGGCCCCTGGTGCTGTGGATCCTCAGAGAAAGGCTTTATCCAAGTCTGGGAGGCATGTGGTTGACTCCAGAGCCGCTCCTGTCCCTGGGAAGGAGTTCTTTCATTCTCTGCATGATATTTATGAGGATGAGGAGAGGTCAGATTTTGAGCAAGTACCTGTTAAAACTCATGAGGCTCCTGATATGGTCTTTTCTGAAGATAGCCAGTTGGAGAAGTTGCGTTAGTCCTTGCATAATGCCAGTGGCCTTGACACATCTCCTGAGGTGGAGTTTGGTAGGCCAGAGCCTGGGACTCATGCTGAATCCTCCTATAGGAGGTTGATGTCTAGAGTTACAGAGTATCTCGGGTGGTCCGGTCGGTCCTCCGGTTGCATTTGATCAGGATGACCTGACTGATATTTTGGATCAGGGTCCGTCCACTGACCCAGTGTTGCCTTTTCATTTGGCATTGCAAAAAAGGGTGGTGGCTGCTTGGCAGACCCCGGAGGTTCTTCCGGCGGTCATCAAGTCGTTAACTAAGAAATACCACCCAACCAGTAGCGACCCCAGCTACCTATCCAATCACCCCACTCCCGAGAGTTTGGGGGTTCAGGTAGCTATGGCCACCTTGAGGCAGGTGGCATACCCTACCATCCCTCCTGATAGGGACGACAAGCGATTCGATGGTTGCCATACTCCTGGCAGAAAATACCTTGCTTGCCCCCTCAAGTCGACCAACTCCACTTGTGCCTTAGCAAGGTTTCCTCACTCTCTGTGGAATTGTCTCTCTGGCGGCTGAGCATATCCCTGAGGGGGCAAGAAAGGGATGGGTTCCTTGCTCTTGTGTTACGCTCACCTGGTATCCACGGGGGCGCCAAACGATACTGGATGGAGGACTAAACGCTATCCCGATCTCCTCTCGGCTTGGTTATGGGGCAGATGTTGGGTAGCGCCTATAACAGGAGAATGGAGGGTTAAGATACTGGTTCTGTGATGGGTGGACTCTCACCTCCCTCTGGTCCAAATCCCCTCCCTTGGGGTTACTGCTCACCTTTAGGTTTTTGTGCGTTGAACTCTCCGTCCTGTGTCTCTGTGCAGGGGTGCATGGTTGGTGCAGGCATTACGTGGACCTAGTTGCTTCACTGGTCTGTGTGCCCTTATGTTGGGTCCAGACCGGCTGTGACTCCGACTTTGCTTGGTGTCTTCCAGGTGAGTTATAATGTCTTTTCTGTCTTTATTCTGTCTTTCTTTGCCTCCGTTTTCTCCGTTCCCTAACAATTTATTTTTGTTTTCACAGGGATGGTTGCGATCTCAGAGTTGCCGCACCGATGGCGAAGACCACGGTGAGTTATTGATGCGCGGAGCGCTGCGCTGTTTATTGGTGTTAATTGCTAACCAGTGTTCTCTTCTCTCCTTTGTACAGGTTGCAGTGATGTTCCGGATTGATGAGCGATCGAAGCGCTGCTTGCCCAGGTAAGTGCTTTGTTAATGCTGACCTTGTTCCTTCTCCCTTGCAGGTTGCGGTGAAACCCGGAGATGGGCGAGGTAAGAGAAGCACAGGGTGCTGCCAGGACTCGCTGCTTGCTCAGGTAAGAATTGTTATTAATGCTGTCCTGTTTCTTTACCTTTGCAGGTTGCGGCGAACTCCGGAGATGGGCGAGGTAAGTGAAGCGCAGGATGGATTCAAGACCGGTTACTTCACAGGTAAATGTTCTTGCTCGCTAATGCTGTTCTTGTTCTTCCAGGTTATTAATGGAATCCAGATCTAGGGCTTCAGGATCGGGCTGCCGGAGAAGCAGATGACCAGGAGCTGGACACGTTGAGCGTTACGCTGCAGGAGTGCAGAATAACACAAAGAATGTTCTGCTGTTTGGGTGTGGTTTAAATAGCCCATAGGAGTTCCAGGCCAAGTAGTTCCAGGCCCAGCCACACCCAAAACACTAGACAGCATGGCTTGGTTCTAAAGAACTGAGTTGTGTAATAGGCCTCCATGTTGGATTAAGGTCCAAAACTGATATTGCTTTATTCCTGATAATGAGCCTGGGGGTTAAAGGTGCCAGGACTAACTCCATGTATGTTTCTGATGGAGTTTTAAGGCCCTTTGGGCCAGTGTGAAGGGCTTTAGCCCCACTGCTGCCAGGGGGCCTTTATACCTGAGGGGGGTCAGGGGCATGGATCGTGACACTTGTGCAGGATGGCAAGGATGCCATGTGTGAATCCCTTCAGTCTGGGTTGGACACGGCTGATAGTGTTAAGCTGGTATTTGGCTGCGAGCACCGTGATACGCAGGTTTACCTGGTTGCGGAAGTTGGTTTTGCTCCGGATGTGCAAGCCTGTCTTCTGAACATGTCCTTTGATGGCTGTCATTTGTTTGGCAGCAAGGCTGACGAGAGCCTTGAGAGGTTGCAGACCTCCAAAGCTTCTGCTAAATCTTTGGGCACAACTGTGCGTCAACCTCCACCTTTTCGTCCTATGGGAACAACAGTGGAGGGGGGGGTCCCTGTCGTTACTACTCCTCTTTTGGTAGAACGAGAGGAGCCACTGATCAAAGGGGCCACCGAAAAGGTACCTGTGGTGGACGGGGAAATAGAGGTGCCAAAGCCGCTCAGGGAGCTGCCTCATTGCCTTCAGGTGCTGCCACAACCGCTCCAAAACAGCTATGAGGCCATGTTCCATTGTTCGCCGGTTTGGGGCAGACTATCTAAGCATCTCGAAGAATGGTGAGCTATTACTTCGGATGCGTGGGTTCTAGAGACAATAGCCCATGGCTAAAGCGGTCTCACGACAATCCACTGGGGAACCTCTCTTTGAAGCTTCCAGAGCCGCTCCTGGTGCAGGATATCTTGACCCTGCTCGAGAAAGGCACTATAGAACTAGTGCCTATGGTGCAGAGGAACAAGGGATGGTATTCCCCATATTATTTTATTCCAAAGAAAGACTGGGAACTGAGACCCATCTTGGACTTGCAATGGTTGAAAAAGTTCCTCAGGAAGGACAAGTTCAAGATGGGCACTCTTTCTCAGGTCCTTCAGGCCCTTCGACTTCAGGATTGGTTGGTGTCTCTGGACCTACAGGATGCTTATTTTCATGTGCCGATTCTTCCAAAGCACAGAAAATACCTGAGGTTTGCGGCTGGCAACTCGCACTTTCCGTTTCGGGTCCTGCCATTCGGATTGACTGCCGTCTGAGGGTCTACACCAACTAATGGTGGTGGTGGCAGCGTATCTCATGAGAGAGGGGGTCAACGTCTACCACGACGTGGACAACTGGTTGTTTTAGAGTGCGTTCTCCCAAACGAGCTTTGGATCATCTCAGCCTCACCTGCCGCTCCCTTGACAAGCTGGGCTTCTCCCTTAATTTCAAGAAGTCGCATGTGGCACCTTCCCAACAGCTCCAGTACGTTGGGGCTGTGTTGGACACCTCCTTGGGGAAGTGATTGCCTCCCAAGGTGATGGCTCATCACATTGTACAGATGGTCAACAAATTTCAATGGGCCCAGAGGCTTCATGCTTTCGAATTCTTAAGGTTGCTCGGCCTCATGGCATCCTGCATTTTTCTGGTGCCAGAGGCCAGACTGAGGATGAGATCCCTTCAATGGGTTCTCAAGATACAGTGGTTGCAATTCTCAGGCAAGATGTCGGATCCCGTTCAGATTCCACTCTTGGTTCTGATGAAGGGGGAGCCGTTTTGGCAACCGTGGCCAGACGAGATGGTGGTGAGGGACGCTTCCCTCACAGGATGGGGAGCTCATGCCAATGGGCTGACCGCCAGCGGTCGTTGCTCTCCGTCGGAGTCCAAACTCTACATCAATCTGTTGGAACTGAGGACCATCAGGCTGGCCCTGAAGGCTTTTCTGCCGTCTGTGTGGGGGAGGAATGTCCTGATCATGGCAGACCACACAGTGGCCATGCATTACCTCAACAAAAAAGGTGGGTGGGGGTAGGGTCACTCCCGCTGTGCAGGGAGGCAATGCAGCTCTGGTTCTGGGCGATACAGCAAGGAATATCACTCTCGGCAGTTAATCTGGCCGGAGAGGATAATGCGGCGGCGGACGCTCTGAGCAGGCAGAGCACGGTCTCCCATGAGTGGAGTTTGCTCGGGAAGTCTTTCTGGAGATCTTCGCCCTTTGGGGAATCCCTCAAGTGGATCTGTTTGTGACCGGTGCCAACCGGAAGTGCGAGAGATTTTGCTCAAGGGAATTCCTCTGAGAGGAGCCTTAGGGGATGCATTTGTTGTGGATTGGTCATTCCAACTTCTGTATGCGTTTCCTCCAGTCCCTGTCATTCCTCAGGTGCTAAGGAGGTTGCGGAGGTTTAGATTCCACATGATCCTCATTGCTCCGGATTGGGCCTGGAGAACGTGGTACCCATGCCTTCTAGAAATGTCCTTCTGCCCTCCACGCTGTCTTCCCTACAGAGAGGGTCTTCTCTTGTGTGAGGGGGTCGGGGTTCTCCATCCAGAGGTCAAGACTCTCAACCTTCATGCTTGGTTTCTGAAAGATTGAGATATAAGGATTGGGACCTCCCGGATGATGTAATGGAGGTGTTGGGCAACCAAATCTCTGTACCGTTGCCGTAAGTTTTGCGACTGGTGCAGAGGACACAATGTCGATCCCTTTCAGTGTTCCATTCCGATGGTTCTTTCTTTCTTGCTTTCTTTGGCCCACAGGGGTCTTCAAGTGGGTACCATTAAAGGTTACCTGGCAGTGTTGTCTAATTTCAAGCATTCGTCTGAAGAGTGTTCTTATTTCAAGATTCATTTGATTTCCCAATTTCTAAAAGGGCTCACGAATGTGTTCCCGCCGTCCCTGTTTCAGGTGCTGATTTGGGATCTGAATTTGGTCTTGAAATTCCTGATGGGTGCTCCGTTTGAACCTCTGCACTCTTGTCCTTTTGAGACTGTTGTCTTTCAAGACAGTTTTCTTGGTTGCAGTTACATCTGCTCGTAGGGTGAGTGAATTGCAGGCATTTTCATCTAAGCCGCCCTTTACTGTGTTACACAAGATAGGGTTGTACTGAGGGTGCGTCCGTCCTTCCTACCTAAGGTAGTCTGTGAGTTTCATCTGAGCCAGAAAGTGGTACTTCAAGCTTTCTCCTCCCAACCTCCCCCTCATCCTGGTAAGGAAGAGGAGAGACTTCATCGGTTGGACCCTAGGAGAGCTTTGAGCTTTTATATCTCTAGGATGCCCAGGGTCAGAGGGGACGACCAGTTTTTTGTGGGGATACACTGGGCACTGATTGGGCCAGGCTGTTACTAAACAGACCTTGTCCAGGTGGATTATTCTCACCATTACTGAATGTTACAGATCGGCGGGCAAGGACCCTCCGTAGGGGTTGAGAGCTCACGCCACAGCCCTGCAGAGGGGAGTTCCTACTAAGAATATTTGTGACGCAGCAACGTAGTCTTCCATCCACACCTTTGTCAAGCATTACTCTCTGGATATGCTCCATGGTCAGGATATTGCCTTTGGTAAAGCGGTGCTTTATTCTGCCATCTGATTGGTTATTCTAAATTCTTCTCCCTCCTCTGTTTACTGATACTGCTTGGGGAGTCTGTCGGAGATGTGGAATACGTTGGAGAACACAATCCATTTGAAGAAAAAGTTGCTTACTAACTGGTAACGTTCTTTCGACTGGATGTTCCTCCAACGTATTCCACATCACACTCCCAGCCTGCCCCTCTGAAGAATTTCTTATGCTATTGCATCTTGGGTTCCCGCAAGGCGATGTCCAGTCAAGCAGTCGTCGTGTACGAGCATGTTACACGTTATGGAGAAAAAAACATAAACTGATGCTACAGGCGCCGTGCATCCTATTTATAACATCCAGTGATGTCACACTTGACGGAGGCCTTCGATGGACATCGACCCGACGCCATTGACGCAGGACGCCCTCTGCTGAAAAATGTCCAAAGTAGCACAGCTGTGGACATTACATGTCAAAGATGTGTAATACGTTGGAGGAACATCCAGTCAAAACAACGTTACCAGTTGGTAAGTAACGTGTTTTTCTACCTCATTCATTCAACCGCACATGTAAAACAAGAATTTAGTAATTCCGAGTGCTATTTTGCTCAATTTCAAAGGTTAAAATCTGATTTTGCCTCCCATTCAGAGGGGCAAGGTCGGATTTGCATTGTTTGTTGCCTCCAATACCTGACTCCTTGCTACCCACACAGAATTCAGTTAACAGGGGTTTGAAGGAGAGTTACAGGGGGAAATAGTAACTATGGTGCTATCAGAAAGTACCTTCCAAAAAAGTAATCTTGCCTGTAGTCAATTGTGCATTGTATATCTTATGTAACAAGGTCAAACTAAGTGTATTCTATCAATTTACAGTGTAATTATCGCCACACTGGTGATTCCTGCCCTATATTAAATTTGCGTGATTTCATTGGAATTTAAAAATAAATATTGTATTATTACATGCCGGCCTGGTTCATGGTACATTGTGACCCCTGGTGTTGGTAAAGGTGGGTGTGAGACTGGTTGGGTGCCTTCTCAAACTGAATTTGTAATAAATAAAAAAAAGTGTTTTAATTGTGCGCTGCATCCCCGACCTGTAGAAAGAGTCCTGGTCGGGAGAGTGTTGTGCCTTTGAAAGCCTTAACAACTGTAGTGCGTATGGGATCGAATGAACATGAATCTACATACCAGTCACTAAGAATCACTGATTGTAAGTCTGTTTTAGTTGCCCCATATTGATCCAAAGATGCATGAATCACCCTATCTACAGAGGAGTACCAGTACCCAGCAATGTACACCTGTGCCACTAAATAATAGAGTTCAAAATCTGGCGCAGCCAGTCCCACCTGCGAATAAGACTCAACCAGCTGTTCCCAAATAATCCTAGCTGCCCCGCCCCCCCAATAACTTCTAGTATGAGCTACCTCAATTTTGTGAAAAACCCCTTCCCTGGCAACATGGGAACATTACAAAAATAATAGAGAACTTTGGAAAGCACAATCATTTTGAGCAATGAGAGTGTACTATGTAATGAAAGAGGAAGCATGGACCATGCCCTCAATTTTGTGTGAAGGTATTTAGCGTGATTATCAAAATACAAGGACTTCTGTTTCCTGGAGATCACTATGCCCAGATATTTAAAGCATGCAGGAACCCATTCGACCCTAGCAAATCTGGTGGAGCAATCCTAGCATCCGTAAGCGGCAAGAGCTCAGATTTTGATCTGTTGATTCTATATCCCGAATACATGGTGAACTTGTGTACTGTGTCCATCGTGGGGCCTAGGTTAACCTCTGGTTCCCGGACATACAGATGAGTATCATCTGCATACGAGATGACCTGATATGGGAATACTCCTATCCCTGTCCAGTGTTCTAATATGTACAGCCAGGGGCTCAATGGGGGAGCAAAAAGCAAGGGGGACAGCGAACATCTCTGCTGCATACCTCTCCCCAACAGCAGCACCTGCCATCTACTGTTATCAGTGCAGACCTTGGCCACAGGCCCATTATAAAGTAAGTGCACAACTTCATAAAATAATGCCTAAACTGATAGCACTTCAGGACCTTAAATAAAAACCTCCACTACTCTGAATCAAAACCTTTCTCTGCATCCAGGAAGGCAGCCACCACCCTGGCATGCTGATTATATGGAGACATAATGCAGAACAACCGCCTGAGGTTCAGCGCAGTGGACTTATTGGAATAAATCTATACTGATCTCTGTACAACCGGTCGGTCATGTATGGCAGCAGCCGGGAGTAAAGTATCTTGGCGGAATCGTTGCATAAACATTAAGGACAAAGGCCTACAGGAAGCAACGTCCGCCAGCGGTTTATTGGGCTTTAATAGGACAGTAATGATGGTCTCCCAAGGGAGGATGGTAACTCCCTGACCTCCATCGACTCCTCCCACACCTGCAGCAATCTCGACGCCAACGTTTGCTTGAACTCCTTGTATAATTCAACCCCAAACCTGTCCAACCCAGGTGCCTTACCTGACACCAATGCCGCTATAGCCTCACACACACTTCCTCAACCGATATCTGATTGTCTAGGGTTAATCGGCCCTTCTGCAGAAGCTCCAGAAGCTCAATATCAAAAAAGTATTCCTCTAAAACAGTGACAGTACATGCATCTGCCCTGCCATACAACTCAACATAGAAATCTTTAAATATCCTGTTTATACCATTGTTGTTGACGACCACCTCCCCAGATGAACCGCGGATGCCAATAATAACCTGTGCTTCCCTTTCCTCTCTAACCACCTGGGCCGCCTCCCTGTATGCATTACCCCTGTACGTAACTTCTTTTTCAACAAGTTCTTGAAACATCAACACACGTTCCCCTTAATTTAATAGTTGTGCGATAATAGTGTGCAGCGGCGCACCAGGCTTTGAAGCATGCACCAGCACCAATGGGTGCATTCCACCAGAAAGTGTGCTGAAAAGCCAACATCCATGAACAGAGATTTCAGGAGATCCTCTGCAAATTGCTCCATAGGCCCCCCTCCCTCCGGGACTCCAACAATGTGAATATTATTGTGTTGAGAGCACAACTCCAGGTCTTCACACTTCACCCTGATGCCAGTGAGCTCCTTTGTGACCCCTTTAAGCAGATGAGCATACGAAATGACTGTACCTTTGGGGTGCCCATCATTGTTTCAGTGATACACCCACTTTCCTTATCCATTCTGGCCATCAGGGAGCCAATGTTGACAACAATATTGATCAGCCCAGACAACCTCCAGACCAGCCAGGCGCCAATTCAGCACCCACCTCTAGGACTGTCAACCAGGTGCTAAACTGGCATATGCTGAGCCCCAATACAAAAATGTAGGGGTGAGGCTCCTCTCCACTCCCTCACCACGCATGATGTTCAGCACTGAAATGGGGAATCTCTACAACGTGGCTGCCGACTCCTCCAAAAGTTGGTCCAGACCTGCCCCACTATCCACTCCAGCTATCGCTGCCTCAAGTCCAATGAACAACAGGCAGAATGCAGGATTTGTCAGGCACAGGATTTAGCCGGGTTAGGAGTCTCATGCTCAAGCATCCATTACGGTTGCTCATCAGTGCCCCCCAAGCAAATGTTTAAGCAAAAGTCATTAAACAATCACCAAAACGCTGGGTGGCTTACGCGATGCAAGATGAGGCATTGTCTGAAGACTTGTCAGGGTGGAGGAATCCGAGCCGTAACAGGACAGAGCCGGCATCCATGGGGATGCCGAGGATAATTCAGATCGGGAAACTGAAGGCCTGTCCACAGCCCCAAATGGCAGATTCCATGCGCTGCTGTGGAGGCTCCACGTGGTAAAGCATCACAGGTCACCGTTTCGGTGCATCCAGCCACTCATTTTATTTTGGATGAATCCTGAGTGCACCAATGATTAACAAATGCATAGAAAGGTACCCTCTCAGCCAGTCATACAAATCGAATCCAGTACATGTCTTCACCTCTCGAGGGGAAGAAACAGAGATTGTGGCCGGAAATACCTTGATGGACAGCCTCGATTAAGCACCAAGAAGCCACAATGCTGATGTCACTAGTAACACCACAACATAGCAGCGTTAGTCATGAAACACACTCGCAGTTTTGCACTGCATTACACAGACACAAACTCGTATACGCGAAGAACCTGCTTACACAATTCTATAGCTAGAGGGCAGATACATATACATACTGTCAAAGCGTTTATTTTTTTAATGCAGATAGCAGAAACGCAAGGCAAACGAGATCCTGAGCAAGCTTGCTCATGCAAATTAATCCTATGGGACTACAGGAGTATATATGGAGCCTTATAGGACCATGTGTGACTAACATATAGGTTACCTAGTATAACAAGAGCATGTAGAATCATATTATGAAGTTTAAGGAAAATTACAGAAGGCCTCAAAGCCACAGAGCCTGGGACGAAGAGGGCCGATTCAAGCTGCACAGAACACGAAGCAGGCTCACTGCCAAGGTCAGAGATATACATTCCAATCTTCAGATGTGCAACGTCTGAGCACATTCTCACAGGCAAAGGTGGTACACTGACAGTTGCAATACAGACAAATAATAGTTCACATCACCTAGAAGAAGTGCACAGCAAGCAGAGAACTCAATCGAGTGCCAGGCCTGGGGAGATCAGCTGTAGCCAATCACAGAATAGAAACTCTGGGGTGGATGGTAAGGGGCAAGGGCCAATAGTAAGCCTGTTACTCTGCAACAATGTAATAGATTGTTTCTTGGGGATGGGACAGGCCAGCCACCTGACATGCAAGGACCATTAGAATATCCCCTATAGGGTACCCCCATAGGTAATAGTACTCTCGATACCCAATCCTCTGTGATGATAGGTTTTTCAGGGAAGGGCCCAGGTGATGATGCAATATGTGTACAAAGATGGAGCGCACACCATGGAGAGCTGAGATGTACAGAAGAATCTTCATTGTCTTGTATTTATTAATTTATCTATAATGTGCTTAATACCCAGAGGTTTCTAAACACGGTCCTCGGGACTGAACCTGTGTTGCTCCGCATAGTCTTGCTTCCAAGGTGAGCGCATTGCTCCTGAGCTGTCTTCCCGAGCTGTCATTCCCTGTTGGTTTTTGTAGTAAACCGCAGTTCTAACTTGCCATTGGCTGAGTCCTCCATTTATTCTGCGGAAGGGGGTTGGGCCCTTGAGAGTCAGGTGGACCCGAGCCATCCTCTGGTATACCTGGGAGAACTACCCCAACAAGTTGGTAGCAAAGGTGATGGTTAGGTACGCTAGGCCGGTAGGAAGCCGACTCTTCCGCTGCAGAACCTGAGAGGCTGCAGGACCCTGTGCGTGTTTCGAGAGGACTGGGAATGCGTGCCCTGCGGAAAGGCCGTCACGAGCCAGCCTGGGAAATATCTTGCCTGAAGTCTGTGAGGTGCCCAGCAGACCAGGAAGGCAAAGTGGCAACTTTGGGGGACGCGGCAGCCAAGCAGCATCAGCAGACCACGGAGTGTACATTTTGACATAGCCTCTCAGCAACTGGGGTGTGAGGCAGGGTATTGAGCATTGGGGAGTATTGTTTAGCATCCTCGAGTATTGCTGAGCATCGTCAAGCACTGTTGAGTTTAGTAGAGAAAGGAGCAGAGGTAGATGTTATATTTGTGGCTAGGGCACATTCGGTTTCGAGGTAAAAGGTTCGGGTGAACAACCTAGACTATTTACGCGAGAGCACGGATGGCAGGGCTGGGCCTTTTAGCTCAGGTCCCCGAATACAGTATCCCCGTAAGGTTTAGCAAGGGAGCTGAAGGTGATTCGGCTGGTTAAGTCTCAAGGAGACGTTTTGCTTGTTAGGCGACGCAACAGGTACAGATCTAACACAGAAGAATAGTGGTATACTCTGCTAGGAGGCAGGAAGACAGCTCTGGGGTTTGTGTTGGGATTGTGTGTATTTTTGGGCAACAGGTTTATAGTATTGTGCATGCTGTATGATATGGCATTTGTAACGTGCCTATACACAAGTGTTTCAAGGCGCGACGAGGCAAGACAGTGGGAACATAGGGGGGACGCTCTTACTAGGTCAAGTGACATTGAGATCGCACAAGTGCAGGGGGGGGGGGAGAAAAGTGCTACAAGAAAGTGGAGGGGGCAGTGCTGTACATGGTATCAAAACAATAAGTGCGGCCAGCAGTTGCAAGGGTAAGTTCAGATCGGGGGACTGTATGGTTACAGATACAGATCCAAGTGCAAGGGTTGCGGGGAGGCAGTGCAGGTGTGCAGCTGGGCGGCTTGGGACCTGGACCGGAATCAGAGGGTAGCAAGGTGACCAGTGCACTATCAGACAGGAAATCAGCAATGGAAAGGAAGATAGAAGGCAGATGCAAAGAAGAAGGTCTTGAGGAGTTTCCGGATACCGGAGATGGTTCTCCTTGAGTTTCAGAGAGGCAGGGAGGCTGTTGCAGAGGTAGGCCCCGGCCGAAGAAAGAGATCTACCACCAACTCGTTGCTTGGAGAAGCGACTGACCCTGAGGGAGGTGGAGGAGCGAAGAACTCGAGTAGGAAGGTATTTACGAAGAGAGAGTTGGAAGTATTGAGGACTCGGGCCCCAGAAGGCCTTGTGGACAATGCAAAGGGTCTTAAACTTAATCCTTGCAGCCACTGGGAGCCAATGCAGAGATGTCGGTACTAGAGAGACACGATCCCTGGGCTTGAGGCCAAGGACAAGTCTTGCAGTCCTGTTCTGGATGAGTTGCAAAGGGTGGAAAGTAGAAGCAGGCAGATTTAGATAGGCTGTTGCAGTAGTGCAGAGAGAACCAGAACTCCAGAGACAGTGAGCTTATGGGGGAAGGAGAGGAAAAGAAGAATACCTCTGAGGAGGTGCAATTGGTTATTTGACTTCTTAGAGACATCGGAGATGTGAGGAACAAAGGAGAGTGTGAAGTCGTAGATGACCCAAGGTTCTTAGCCTCACATGTGGGAACAGGAAGAGGGCCAAGGGAGGCTGGCCAGAGAGTGACAGGAAAGGAGGGTGCAGGTGTGCCGATGAGGAGAATCTCCATCGTACTGGCATTAAGGCAGAGATCATTGGCAGCACACCACTCCTGAGATGAGAGAAGGAGAAGAGTTGACAGAGGGGAGCCTGAAAACGAGCTGTGTGTCATCCACATAGCACTGAAAGTTAGAGCAGAGTGGCAATGCAGTGGGCAAGAAGTGCCAGGTATTGGTTGAACAGCCAGGGAGAGAGGTTAGACCCCTGGGGAACACCACAGGTAGAGAGTGAGATAGAGGAAAGGAAGGACCCAAGTTGGGCCTGGGAGGGTCGATCAGAGAGGAACGAGGTCAGCCAGGCCAGGGCTTGATCGGTTTAACCTAGGTCAACACGGAGATGATTGAGCAGGATGGCGTGGTTGACCGTGTCAAAGGCAGAAGAGATATTGAGTAGGATGAGGCTGAGGGGAGATTAGAATCAAGGTTAGAGAGCAGGTCTTCACAGATGTTTTTCAGGAGCAGTTTCCGTGCTTCCGTGCTTCTGGTTGCTCTGAAGCCAGACTGATGGAAATGGAGATAACCAACAGATTCAGTGTGAAGATTACATTGGGAGATGGCCAGCTTTTCCATGAGTTTGCCCAGGAAAGGAGTGATGGAGATCGGGCGATAGTTAGCCTGGCAGGAGGGATCAGCTGAGGGTTTCTTGAGAAGAGGATGCCCAAGAGAGTGCTTCAGTGGGAAGGGACTTATATAGAAACCTTGTCGGAGGAGGAAGAGGAGGCTCCTTGCAGATTTTCAAGAGTTCGGCTGAGTTGTTAGATGCTGCAGAGATGCGCGCTTGGATGTGGCCTCTCTTTTTAGTGCAGACAGAGAGCCAGTTTTGGAGCAGGCGGCAGGCCAGTTTGTCAGAGGATGTGCAAGAAGCTACGCATTTCCTCTAAGCCACCCTGCACTTGCGTTTAAGGGTGACGAGGCCAGAGCCGTACTAGGAGTTGCACTTGGCTTTGGGCTTCAAGCGGATCCTCATGACGGGCAAGAACATCAAGAGTATTAGAGATAGAAGAGTGAAGCATGGAAAGGGATGTGTCTGGATGTGAGTCAGCCAGGGGAGGGGGGAGAGAAAGTGGCAGCAAAAGCCTCAACTGACTCACGATTCATGGGTTGGAGGACCGAGAAGCTAGGTGGCAGTGCTGGAGTTGGCTTGGCCTGGGTGGTAGAGAGGTAGAGATGGGAGGAAAGGAGAAAGTGATCACTCCAGGAGAGAGGAGTGGTGAGAGGGATAGAGAAGGGGAGTTCTGAAGAGATCTGAACATCCAGAGTGTGTCCTGCAGAGTGAGTTTGGCCATAGGGGTGACTAGAAAGAGAGAGTCCAGAGGCAGGACAAAAAGCATCCAGGTGATTGTTAAAGTCTCCAAAAAGGAGGAGTTGATCTGGCCAGGTGGCCAATAGATAGTAACCAGGGTAAGAGAGTGGCCGGGAGAGAGAGAGCCTGCAGGCAAGGCATTCGAAAGAGGAGTAGGCCTGCATAGGAATGACAGAGGCAGGAATTCACTCCAGGAAGATCAAGGCTACACCCCTTCCGAATGGTTGGATCTGTAATTGATTTTCTCCAGCAGATGGGGTCTGGCATGGATTCACATGCTCATGAATATTCCCTGTTGTCAGGCTGGGAATCCTCGCTAAAAGAAAAACAGTTTCACTTTCACTTACAAAACTGTATTTCTCCCATAAACCTATCACTGTCCTCTGGGTCATACTGCCCCCAGCCAATGACAGCCCTCTCCCTAAACCCCTCCTCTGCCAGCTAACTTCAGATTTTTACTGCACGCTTCAGTGTTGGGAGTCCTCGAGTTTTGCTCTGCGAGCTACTTCTAGGTTTTTCGTGTTTTTTTCATTGAAAAGGGTTCTATTTCTGTTCCAAAATAGACTTTATGCTCTTCACTCCATCTGCCACCAGCGGGGATCCGTTGACTATGATGTTAAGCGCCCCTCAAGGGTGAAGTACTTTGAAGTTTCCAGAAGGCCATCGGGCCTACTTCCCGCCCTCCGACCGTGATGGAGGAGAAGAAAGGAGGATCCCCCTTCAAGCCCTGCACCAAGTGCGGGCTCAGGCAACGTGTTTGTGGAGAACAAGCACCTACAATGCCTCTACTGCTGGCATCCAGACCACAAGGAAGAGGATTGCAAGATTTACAACGGATTCTCCAAGACCAAGATAAAGGACAGGCACAGTAGACTGACGCATGCCTCACACAAGGCCGGTTGGTCTAAGGAGCAGGTCTTCTAAATCCTGTGTGGGCGCCTCATCCGTGGGGGAACAAGATAAGGCCAAGCCCTTCAAGTGCTGGTCTTCTGGTGTCGCCGCAGAAGCGCATCCCACGGCAGGCAGGGTGCGATTGACATCACCATTTGCCTCTATTACCAGCTGGCAATTAAGCTCCTCCTCGAAGAGAAAGTCGTCCAACCCGGCTAAGCTGTGGGAGAAGCCCGAGAAGCTGCGGACGGAGAAGAAGGCTCAGCTGTCCAAGAATGCCCAGTCGACACAAGAAAAGTCTTTGTCGACGATAGAGCTGGTAGTGGCTGCTCTTTCGAAAGCTAAAGGACCTGACCCTGAGAGGGTAGCCCCCACAGCACTGAAGGTATATTCGAGGTGAGAAGCCGCTGCGTTGTCTTTGACATGGTTTGTCGGCAATCCAGAGAAGGAGATACCCACTCAGAACCCGGTTTCAGCCCCTCTGGGTGGAAAAAAGGGGGTAGGTGAGGCCTGGGATCAGTCCCAGACCAGCACTCGAGCCGTGGAAGTTTCATCCGCAGAGGACGAGGATATGGAGTCCATGCACACTGTCCATGAGGACATGCAAGAGGATGGCGGGGAGGGCGCAGGGCCCAGTGTTTTCCGATCAGGCAAGTTCCGCAGAGGGATGTGTCTCTGGACATACTAACAACCCTCGACACCTTGGTATCCGAGATCCAAAAGAGGATGCCACAAGGGCCTGTTCCAATGGTCCCTCAGACTCCCAATCAACTGCTGACGGTCACCCAGGCCTCCGATCAACGCTGATGAAGAAAAGATAGCACCATCCGACACCCCCTTTTCAGCCTCCACGCTTGCGTCTGGTGCCATCACCCCCAGCATACACAGGTAGAGGGACAGATACGGCCACGATGACGGATGACGACAATATCGTCATCTGGGGTGGTGCGCGGAGCACGCCCGATTGGTTGTGGAGCCAGAGAGGCTTGTAGTGAATTAAAAGCATTGTCATTACACTGCATTTCTTCCTTAACAGCAGACTATCGAAACCCTCAATTTGAGGTCAAGTAAGAGTGAAAGCAATGTAGCAAGGGAAGTGCAGGGTTAACACGCCCCTACAGCGCCTGTTTAAGACCCTTCCGCCTTATAAAGACAAGATTTGCAAATTTAGTATGGAATGGACCAAAAGCACAGAGGGAAAGTTAACTAAACCATGGCCACCTTGCAGAAGTTTCTACAAATATGTGCAGCAATCACTATTGACAGACATAAAGGGGCTGATTCATGGAATTTGTGCGCCGAAAAACAGGGATTTGTGTGCCATTCTGCCCGCAAATCCCTGTTTTAACAAATGGGGATTTGCGGGCAGAATGGCGCACACATCCCCGTTTTTCGGTGCACAAATTCCATGAATCCGCCCCAAAATATACCTACAAGGGGAAGAAGATAGTAAACCGCATGGTGATAGTTGAATTGAGGAGGATGTATCAGGAGGGCGAGGGGGACACAGTGAGGCGTCTGGAAGCTGAGCCAGCAGGAGGTGCAGGGGCCCGCGGCCCCACACTCCGCTTTCCCCACCCACCCCTCCAAGCAAGGTCTCTGATGAGAAGATGATGAGCCAGGGATGTACCCATTGCGAGAGCTAAAGGCAGCAAAGGGGTATTCAAAGCTGATATATAAACCACCGCCATAAACTCGGGAGAAGGGACAGAAGGGCACAAGGCAGCAAACCAGAGGGGAGCGAGACGCGAGGCGCAGAAGGGCATGACGGAGGGGCTAGGGAACATAGCCATGAATGAGTGGGTAGGGGGACAGATCCACCTGAAACTGGAGGGAAAGACGAATGGAGAGACAGAGGGAGGGGGCAACAAAAGCAATAGATGGCCTTAAGGAGAGTAGCGAACCAAGTGATTGGGCAGAGATAATGGAGGAGATGGACAGAAGGGAAAGGGAAGAGAGATTAGAGAGGGAGTGCAGAGAGAAAGAGGGAGGAAGAGAAAGAGCAGGAGCAGCGGGAAAGGAGGAGAACGGAGCAAGGAGAGGTCGAGAGATGGAATCAGAGGAGAAGGAAAAACACATGGTGATGGACAGGGAACAAAGAAAGTCACAAGTAGAGAGAATAGCAAGAGAGCACGCATGTAAGGTAGAGGAGGCCGAGCGCGCAATAAGGGACATAAAGACACAATGGACACTGAGCACGGTAAATGACACAGTAGGAGGGGGCGGATGAGCAGAGCCTGACCACACAGCCACACAGGGTAGGACTACCACTGTATCAGACAGAGCAGGCCTAGGGTCCTATGGGGGAGGGTACAGATGCAACTTGTGGGACATTGACCTTACCTAGAAGCCTAACATAGACACCACTACTAGGAGACTGAGCTTTGTGGGTGACTTTTGCAGTAATATGGGCTCTGAGTCAGACAACGAAGAAAGGAATAGTGGGGACGAGGGAAGTAAGTGATTCAAACCTCAGTCCGGAGGGAAAGGTGCGGACAAATGTGTGACATGGGAAAGGGGGACTGCTGAAGTAGGAGCTAAGGGTGACGGGGACGTTGAAACACCACGATCAGTGGACGAGTTATGCAATATCGATTACCTAGCGTCATACGTTGAAAGACTGAGAGACCTTCCAGGGCAAAGGAAGGGGGAGACAGCTATAGTATGCTCCAGGGGGGGAGCTGATGACTGTGCATAGGAGAACCAATAAACGTGTACACAGACATTAGAAATGCAGACATGCAGATCAGACTGACCAGAGGAGCGAGTGGGGAGGTAAGGTTTACACAAATGCCCCTACTGGAAAAAGGAGGAGGGAGACCTCCGTACGTTCCATGGGAGCACATTGACAAGGAGAACGTGAGATGTAGGTTACGTTTGTTAACCGCGGGTGCGGAAAAATTGATATATGAGATGCAAAGAATGACAGCGGGACAGAGACTAGCAATGGGGCTGTAAAATATCTACTAGTGGCAATCCTCAGAGAAGCCTCTGGTGACAAATGGAAAAGGGCGGGGTTCCCTGGGGTGACTATTAATGACGCAGCACACAATGGTTTGCTGTTTTAAAATTGCAGAGCTGCCTTATGGCAAGACCTAATGACACAAAACCCAGACACTTCAGACATTGGTGCAATTATGGCCCTCAAGATGGGGCCAGACGAAGACCCTTTACACTATATTCAGGAGGTGATCCAAGTGCGGTTGCCAGTCAAAGGATCGAATCTAAAGGGTCGACAGTTCAAAGGATCGAATTTTTTTTGTTTTTTGTTTTCACATATTTTATTGTTTTTGTTTGTGTCCTGCCCCCAATCCCCTTTTTTTTGCTAAAAAACACTTTTTTCCCTAAACGAAAACCTAAAAAAATATATATAATTTAAAAGAAAATCGATCCTTTGACCTGTCGACCCTTTGGTGTCGATCCTTTGACCTGTCGACCCTTTAGTTTCGATTCTTTAACTAGACACCTCCAAGTGCTTTGGTGCCTTGAAACGCGAGAGCATTGGGACAAAATGGAAGCATTATTTTACTGCATATTATGCCTGGGACTACCAGAACCAGCCCAGAAACAGCTGAAGAATTTAGTAGGCATGGTGGCAAATCCTTGGCCAGAAATACAGATTACAATAGTACATCACTGTAGGCTCTTGCAGGAGAAAGTTAGGAAGAAGGCTGAGGAAAGAAAGCTAGAGGAAGCAAAATTAGTGCAGAAGAAACTATCAAAGTATGCACTGGATGGGTCAGTACTGACAAGCGCAGGTGCACAGGGGAAACAACAGCAGCAATACACACCACCGACCACGGGGGAGGATAAGTGGGAAGGGGGGAATGTTCAGCAAGCGTTTTGAGGAAGAGGGGGGCCCACAGATACATCTCAACCAAGGGGGTTTCCCAGGGGGGTTTCGGGGATATGGGCCACAGGTGCATCAGGGCCTGGGGGACTATGCAGGTGGGTTCCCAAGGGCAAGGGAGGGAACCACCACAGTGCTGGTCATGGGGGCAGATGGGGCAAATTTCGAGAGTGTGTAGAAGCAGGGGGATGCAGCATAATTGGGGAGCACAGTACCAGCAAGCATATTGGGGGGAACAAGACGACTATTACACACAGGACCAAAAGCAGGGACAGACACATAGTGCACATCCGCAGGCACACCAGCCCATGACACAGATATCACAGATGCAAGCACCCATGGCACAGTATTTACAATCACCCCAGATTTGAGGTAGCATGCAGCAGGTGCCACACAAGAACAGTGAACAGTCACACGACGGCACAGTGTCACACATGAACTTCATGGCAACAGTCCCCGTTAGAAAACTAAGGGGGTCACCATAGTGGGGAACAATCCATTTTCAGGGAATGGGATGTTCTTATACCTTCAATAGGACAGCCCACAGGCGGACATCATGTGATCCATCCATTCGATCACACCTAACTCTACGGAGGAACCTCACATAAGGGTGGTGATAGGTGACAAAATGTTTTCCTTTCTTGTAGACACAGGGCCGACTAGGTCTTGCATACGAGAGGGAACATTTAAGTTGTCAGGTGAAGCCATGAATACTCAAGGATTCTCTGGGGCTCGGGAAGTGGTTCCTTTTACAGACAATGGGCCTCATTACAACCTTTCTGGTCCGGACCGCGGTGATTCTGCGGAGGTGGTAACAAAGTCTCCGCGTCCGCAAGGTAGCAGAAAAACCGTCCGATTACGTGCTGTCAGTCGCGCGCACCACACGGACGCGGAAATGTTGTAACCGCCGTCACGGAAAACACCCACGGAAATGGACATAGCGTTGCCACAAGTAGCGGAAAACCCGTGACCGTCGCCACGGACACGGAAATACCATGATCGCCGAAACCGGAAACAGAGAGGCGGCCATCCTATAAAGCACAATCCATTGCCATGGACAAGCAGATTTTACACTATGAGAAGCTAAAAGGGACCACCAGCATGTCTGCCAGGATTCCAGCCCAGAGGCAGCACAAACCACGCTTTAGTGAGGTGGAGTTAAGTGTTCTTGTCGAGCACATAATGGAGCATGCTGAGATGCTGTTCAGTGCCGATCAACGGCGTGCCACACAGCAGCGGAGGAAGGAAGTGTGGGCGGAAGCAGCACGCAAGTGCACCGCCGTGGGCGTGGCTGTGAGGAGTGTGAAGGACTGCCACAAGTGGTGGGACGACCTCACGCTGAGGGTGCTGAACCTGATCTCCACACACTGCCAACGCAGCAGTGGGACAGGTGGAGGACCCCCTTCCCCACTGAGGCTGCAAGCATGGGAGGAGCTTTGCAGCAGTGTTCTCCACCTGGAGGGCATCCATGGGATCGGGGAGGCTGAGGCAGGAGTGAGCCCACCTGCAGATGCTGGTAAGTGCGTAAACCTGAATGGCATATGAATATATGTTGAGGGCAGGAGTGGGCCAAAGGTCCCACTAACCACTCCCCCAGGCAGTGCATGACTGGGCCAAAGGACCCACTAACAACTCCCCCCTCCCCCAGGCAGTGCATGACTGGGCCAAAGGACCCACTAACAACCCACCCCCCACGGCAGTGCATGACTGGGCCAACGGACCCATCATGATCCATATGCTGCCTAATATCACTACCATGCATTTCCGGCAGCAAGCAGATGCATGTAAATGACACTATTAAATGATCAACCTGTATGATGCATGTGATGCAGCCACCAGGCACCACACATAACTAACTGCATGCCCTCTGCGTCCCACAGCCGTATCAAGTGACAGTGATAATGCACAACCAGCCAGGCAATCAGCTCCTGCATGTGTCCAAGCCCGCGCCACTGCCCAGGAGGATGCTGCCAGCAGTTCGGCATCGCTGCCCCCAGTAGCAACTGCAACACAAGTGCCGGCCACCATCACCAACATCCCCACCGTCTCCTCGCTGCCTGATGCAACACAGGTGCCACGGGCACCCATCATGCCTATCCAACACACCACAGAAAACATCTGCACTGCAGAGGAGGCAGCCTGTAGTGACAACAGTGCCCCGGCAGTGCAGTCTGATACAGGGCCACAGGGGGAGATGCCCACATTGGATGACCTGGAATCCTTCCATCAGCTGGAGTTCAGCCTAACATCACTCCTGAGTCCCATGAGGTCACCTACCCCCTCAATGGCCGAGCTAAATTCCCGCATGCAACGGATGGAGGAGCAGCAGGCTACCCTCACCCAGTTGGTGGAGAGGCAGCTCGAGGAATCTAGGCTGCAGAGGGAGTGCTACAGCACTTCAGTACGTCGCCTCTCAAGGTCCATTGGACGCTTTGCAAGCACAATAGTCACCCTGGCACGCCATGTGCAGGAGGGAAATGACAACAACTCGAGGCTCATTGAGGCCATGTTGATTGGCCAACAGGCTAATCTTGCATGCATGCCACCTATTCCTGATTCTGTGCCATCCAACACCACCACCCCATCCTGCTCCACCACTGCCACTCCACGGAAGTGCTCGAGTCGGCTGACAGGGCGCTCGGGCAAGGATCCACAGGCACAGAAGCGCACACGGAAGTAATGGCATGTGTGTCGGGCACTGCAGTACACATGTGGACTTGAAGGGTGTGAGGTGTGGGTACGTTTGGGTGGTGGGCGAGGTCCATTAGGAGGTTAGTGTTTTGGGGCCTGGTTGGGGGTGGGTACGTTTGGGTGGTGGGTGGGCACGGGTGTACAGCTTCTCTAACCATTGCACCTCCTTCCCTGTTGTGATTTTATCAATATATCTTCATTTGAAAAAAACATACATGAGTGGACATCCATCATTTCATTTGCAGTACAATAATTGATTTACTGGCATCAACATATCCATGAAATGCTGTGAATGTGCTGTCTCTCAAACGTAAATGCAAATCCGTGCATCCCGTGCTTGTTGTCCATCTAGTGGACCCCCAGGAGGTGGTTGTGCCATCCCCATCCCCGTCTCCGTCACCATCCCCATCTTCATCATCTCCGTCTGGGGGCATTGGAATGTTCCTGCACAGATTGTGCAGCATGGCACAAACGAGCGCAATTTTACCCGTCTTCATTGGGCTGTACAGCAGTGATCTGCCAGATCTGCTTAAACAGCGGAACCGGGCCTTCAGTAGTCCAAATGTCCTCTCAATCATGCCACGTGTGCGGACATGTGCCCTGTTGTACGCCTGCTCATGCCTGTTCCTTGGCCTCCGTACAGGCGTCATCAGCCATGGCGTGAGTGCATATCCAGCATCTCCTACATGGGATGTAGATGTGGGAGACATGTCAGTGTTTGTAGTATCATGTCTTCATCAGATGCAGTGCAATCTTGTGTCATTGTTCATTCATGCGTATGTGTCATGCCGTGGTTTTAGTGATGGGTGTTCATCTTCTATGTCCATCATAGTGGACGTTGGCAGCTGGACATTGACCAATGCATTGGTGTGCATGTGGCTTGTGAGTATGGCATTGTGCAGTGATGGGCACACATGGCAGAGTCACTCCACAGTGATGATGTAGTAGATGCAGGACGTCTCAGGTACAGCCATCATGTGCATTGTGAGGGCAGTGTTGCATATTATGGGTGGGGGTTTGCAGTGGCTCCAGGTGTGTGTGCCAGCGGGAGTTCACGCTGTGTGTGTCAGATGGCAGGGTGTGTACGGCCACACTGTGGCAACCTGTCATGTGTTGCTTTGTGATGTTTGGGTTCTGCTGCCTGTTCAGTGGATGGGCGGGGGTGATGCATGTGCAGTCACAGCACCCCACTCACATTGCTAATTGCCCTGGACACACACACACACCACTTCCACAGGTCCGGAGCAATGGCAGCTGTACTCACCCAATAGCCATGTGCTTTGTCCAGCATAGCGTTCCATGTACAGTGGCAATGTTGAATTCTGCAGTACCATTGAGTCATGGGTTGAGCCCGGGAAACGTGCGCAGCAATGTGTTATCACTTGCGTGGCATCACATACCATCTGTACATTAATTGAGTGGTACTGTTTCCTATTGCGGAACACCATTTCAATTGCACGTGGTACTGTCAGCTCAATGTGGGTGCAGTCGACTGCACCTATGCAATTTGGCATGCCTGCTATGGCATGGAAGGCCAACTTGGCGGCAATTACCTGGGGGAGGGTACGGGGTAGGGCAATCTGTTCAGACACATGTCGCAACAGGGCATCCAGTACCTGAACCAGGATTTTGGAGAAACAGGGTTGTGATAGGCCGTGCAGCTCACCAACTGTGTGTTGATAGGTACCGGTGCCAAGGAAGTGCAGTACAGACACGACCTTCAGGAGGGGGGGGGGGTGGCGGTGGGGGTGTCTATGTGGCTGCTGATGTCGTCCTCTATCAGGCCGGTGATGTACAGGATTGTTGGACGGTCCAGCCGGTATAATGTGTGGATCTGTCTTGGGGTGAGGTTCCAGGGTGAGGCTTTGATGAGTGGTATTGCAGGCTGCCTGCGGGGTGGTGCCGGCTCCACAATGGGGTTTGTTATGGGTACAGGGTTAGCTGGTTGCCGCCTGCGCCTCCTACGCCTCCGCCTCTGCAACATTACTGCCATCATGTGCAGTGCTGCCTGTTGGTTGAGTAGGCCCAGTCCCAATGCTGCTAGAGCTGCTGCCTGCATGGTTCTGTTTTGAGTTGGGCTGGGTGTGGCCCTTTTGTAGGCTCCCAGTGGCCTGCTGGGTCCAGCTGGCCTGATTTGGTGCACCTGTGGCCTGATTCAGGTCACCAGCCACCGTGATCACGGTTTTAACGCCATTTTCTTGGCAGTGTTTCCATGTCCGCGCTACTTGTGATGCTCACAGTGTTTCGTATTGCCGGTAATGGAGGGGTTTCCGTGCAGGCGGAGTTTACGGGAGCTTTAACTGACGACCATCCCAGGTCCAACTTGGGTTGTTTCTTTCCACCACCTCTCTCTCCACATGTGGTGTTCCCCAGGGTTCTAACCTCTCACCCTGGCTCTTCAACCTCTACTTGGCCCCTTTGGCCCACCTTATCTCTACCTTCTCCTCTAACTTTGAGTGTTATGCGGATGACACTGCGCTCTCCTTCAGGCACCCCTCATGCTCATTCCTGACCGTCTATCTGCAATTCAGGATTGGTGCACCACCAAACGATCTCTTCCTTACTGCCAGTAAGAGGGAGACCCTTCTCGTTGGGACCCCTGCTCCCGCTTTCCCCCTCTCACTCTGGCTGCCCCCTTAGGCCCTTTTCCTTAGCCTTCCTGCGAGGTGTTGGGGTAGTTCTCCTAGGTATACCAGAGGATGGCTGGGGGTCCGCCTGACTGTCAAGGGCCCAACTCCCTTCCCCAGAATAAATGGAGGACTCAGCCAACGGCAAGTTAGAATTGCAGTTTATTACAAAAACCAACATGGATCAATACAAGACAATGAAGATTCTCCTGTACATTTCAGCTCTCCAAGGCGTGCGCTCCATTTTTGTACAAGTATTGCATCATCACCTGGGCGGTTTACTACAAAAACCAACAGGGATGACAGCTCGGGAAGATAGCTCAGGAGCAACACGCTCACCTTGGAAGCAAGACTATGCGGAGCAACATAGGTTCAATCCCCAGGTCCGCGCTTAGAAACCTCTGGGTATTAAGCACATTATATATAAAAAAAATAAAATAAATACAAGACAATGAAGATTCTCCTGTACATCTCAGCTCTCCATGGTGTGCGCTCCATTTTTGTACACATATTGCGTCATCACCTGGGCCCTTCCCCGAAAAACCTATCATCACACAGGATTGGGTATCGAGAGTACTATTGCCTATGGAGGTACCCTATAGAGGTTATTCTGCTGGTCCTTGCATGTTAGGTGGTTGGCCTGTGCCGTCCCCAAGAAACTATCTATTACATTGTTGCAGAGTAACGGCTTTACTATATGCCCTTGCCCCTTACCATTCATATTGACAGTCCTGAGTGTACAAATGACATCACGTATGCAGAATCTGAGTACACCGTCACCTCCCTTCCTCTGCTGTGTTCCAACGCCAATATTAAGGCCACTAGTTCTGCTGCCTGTGCTGAATAATGTGATGGCAATCGTGCACTGACCACTACCTCACGTGTACCATCCTCTCTCAACCTTACAACTGCCATTCATGTATGTCTGGCCCCATCCGTCAATGTAAAGCACGTATCCCCCTTCAAGCGCATCCTCCTATACCTTATGGGCGTCACTGAATTCTTGTATGTTTTTCATGCAGTCATGTGCAAGATCACCTTTCTGTAAGAAGTCTGCAAGGAAAATCGCTGGGATAACTACTCTGCACCTCACCACATTGAGTGATGGGTTTGATAGTACCACCTCGTACCCTGATGTTCTTTGTGTGGTCAGTGTGCTCATTGGTTTCTCCAGTATCTCAAAGAGAGCATGCTCCACATATTGTGGTACTGCATACCATGGTAGTCCCTGCGGATTTGTCCACTGTGAATGCGGCGGCAGCCAAAGCTTGTTTGCATGGATAGTATCCTCTCAGTACTGGGTCAAGCGTCAAGCTTCCCACTGTAGTAGGCTATGGGCTTGTGCCCTAAACATGTCTTTTGTGTCAGTACTTCTTTCATCACCACCCATCATTGTGTGAGAATAAGAAGAATTCCGTTTTGTAGTCTGGGATCCCTAACACTGGAGCTGTGAATATTGCTTCTTTCAGCTCATCAAATGCCTCAGTCATTTCTGTTGTCCATTCTATTGCCTTGTTTCCCTTTTGTGCTTCCTTCAGAGCACCCAGTAAAGGTCTGGTGTAATCTTAGTTACAGCACCCAGTAAAGCACCCAGTAAAGTCATCTTGTGAAATCATCTGTCCAATGTATAATACTTCCTTCTGACAATATTGTAGTTTTGCTTTGTCAAATTTGTATCCCTTGTCGGCTAACACTGTCAGCATGTGCCGAGAGTCATTTCTACACTGGTCTTCTTTCGTGCTGCAAATGAAAATGTCCTCTACATACTGTATGGCCTTGCTCTCCATCTGTCCATCTGATCCGTAAAATCATTGTCTCTGTCCTCACTCTGTTCCCCCTTCCTTGCCTTGTCACGCCTTGAAACACTTGTGTATAGGCACGTTACAAATGCCATATCATACATTGCCTAGGAATATCTGGAGGACCCTATTGAATTTGGAGGGTGAATCACAGTACCCTTCAGGAAGTCTTGTATGTTTCCACTTCTGATTTCTATACATAAAGGAAGTCAAGTCCTGTGAGTCTGGATGTAGTGGTATAGAGAAGAAGGCATTCTTCAAGTGGATTTGGAACCAGAGTACACTCTGCTTCTACAATGTGATTAAGGGGGCACAGGTCCTGGATAAAATGCCATGAACCCCCGTGTGCTTTCTTAACTGGGTACACAGCAGTGTTGCATGGTGATTCTGATGGTTATAGGATGCCTCTCTCCACTACTGCTGCAATCGTCTCATGAATGCCCTCGTCTGCCTCTTTTGAGAGTGGGTACTGTTTGACTCTGTGTAAAATTATTCCTGGTTTCAGCTTTATCTTTACTCCCCCACTCCTTTCAGAAGCCCCACATACTAGGGACTTGTGGTCCATAGGATGCTGGGCATCTTGCCAAATCCTCTGCGCAAAAGGATTGTGCTACTTCCAGTGCCATTGCCATCCTCTGCAGTACCTCTCTGTAGTGTATCTTCAACCAATGTCACACTCATCTCAAACACAATCTCGTGCTCCAACCGTTTGTCTCTGAATAGTTAATTATGTCACTGTGATTACCCTGTACCCAGCAGCTACAGCGATCACTGCTCACCATAGTCATCCTGTGTCGTCCATCCTATGTAGTGCTATCCACTCGTCCCTCACAATCACTGCCTCAATCTCTATTGTCCCCTATGCCTTATCCAATGGTATCTGTGGTCTGAACAAATACTCATTTGGAACACACCACATCTTCCCTTGAATCCCTGGAAGCCATGCAATTTCAATATCAGTCCCGTACTGGAACAGCTCCATGTCTACTGGCATCCCCCTATGCACCTTCCATCCACAATAGGGTTGAATGATCTCTCGTACGTTAAGAGAGTGTATCCCTGGTGTAGAGCACACTATCCCATTGTCTATGAATGAAATTGTCAGGTTTAGTCTGCTCATAATCTATCGTCCCAGTATATTTACAGGTGTCTGTCGAGAACAAAGTAAAGACAGAGATAAGTCATGTTCCCCTACAGAAAGGGAGATATTAGGCCTCATTACAGGTCGTGCGGTCCGGACTTAACGCCGGCAGTGAAACCATACCGGCACCGTTTCCGCAGCCGCCTAATCATGACCTGCGGACACGGAAATAGCACCACCTTCAACCGCCACCGCGGCGTTAAAGAACCAAGCTATGCGGTCTAGTGTTTTGGGTGTGGTAGCCTAGGGACTACTTTACCTGGACTATTTTGTTGGGGCTATTTAAACCACACCCGAGCAAGACAACACGCTTTGCGTTACTTTGCAGCTTGCAACGTGATGCTCACCGTGTCCAGCTATTCCCTCGAACCTCAGAGAAGCAGAACCTGCAAGGAGACAAAAGGAACATCATTAGCAGCAGCATCTTACCTGGAGTCTTCATCTTAAAACACTCGCAGCTACTGAGAACAGCTTCCTCGAATCTGCACGCCTCCCGGACAGAACGACCTGAAAGAGGAAGATAGAGGCAACATTAAAGAAAGCAGTAGAGACATTTACAAATTATGAACTGCTCAAAAGGCTTACCTGGCTGGTCGCCTCTCGGCTAGCACCACTCCGGACATTCCACTTGCGCTGAAGAACACCGTGACCTACAAGGAAGGAAAACATAGGTTAGCAAAGGCAAGACTTTGCAGCGCTGCGCATAGTGCTTACTTACCGCATCATAGCGCTCTTAATGCGCCATCATTTACCAGCAGGGCTCAACCAAGCCAGTTCGCCGCGCTGAAGCTCTGCATACCTAGGGGAGACAAAAGAGACATTTTAAACAAAGAAAGGCATGCAGGATAGCAACAAAACTAAAGAACAGCAATATGACCTACCTGAACAATATCAAACGGGCCTGCATCAGTGAAGTACTGGACCGCACTCGCCCATGAAAGACAACGCGCCCCTGCAAAGAAGGCAGGACGGAGAGCACGCCTAATTCTACCACAAGGAAGGAGAGGGCGCCAGAGGGACTGAAATCATACGGGGGTGGAGGGAGAATACTTACCCCAGTCGGTCAGTCTTGAACACAGTCCTTACATGACTTTGGGGGGTTCTCTTTGGAGAGAAATGGGAAAAAACTTTTTGCTCGCCATACCCAGGAACAAGCAGTAGACAATGAACTCTTGTCCCTCTGACAGGGGAATCAGGACTTGTTAACGTACATTGCTACCTTCAACAGACTGGTTGCCGAAGCTAGGTGGCCAGAAAACAAAAGAACCACGTTATTCCATTGAAGGTTACAAGGTGAATTAAAGGACGTCTTAGCCCAGGTGGTTGATCCACCCAGAGACTGTGCAGCATTCATAAATCTGGTCATGCAGCTAGACCACCGGTTGCAGGACCGAAAGGCAGACTGGTCTAAGACGGACCCTCGGACGGCCTCCATTAACAAAACAAGAGCGGGACAAAAAGAAGACAACAGCTTTGTTTGTATTGTGGGAAACCAGGACATTTCCTGAAGGACTGTCCAGTAAAACCCCCAAGAAGAACAGTCGGGCCACAGAGAAGGATGAAGCTGAGGAATCGGGAAACTACCAAGCTCGACAAACGTAGAGGTCAGTTTGTCGAGTGAGAAGAAAGAGTTGCTGACCTCGCACTTTGCAATACCAGTGATCTTAATTAACCACCAACAGTCAAGAATGCATGCCGTTGAAGCATACATCGATAGCGGAGCAGTTGGAAATTATATTGATCAAGAACTGGCAGCAGAGATGGGGCTTCCTTTGTGTTCTAAGCCAACTATGGACAAAGTAACCACTGTGGTGGGACAGAAATCGCTTCCGGACCAGTAACCCAGTGCACAGCCAGGGTAACCTTGCTGTGCCAGGACGGACATCGGGAGTCTATTTCATTCGATCTCATCAAGGCACCTCAGTTCAGGCAAATACTAGGGATGCCATGGTTGGTTGCTCACAACCCTTTGATAGACTGGCAGGCATGAAAATTAACCTTCCCTGGTGACTGCTCCCCTGCCTGCTATTACCAAGAGGAGAAACCCGACGTCTGTATCCCCATGACTCCCGGAGCGACAGTATCAACCCTGGGAGCAACTAATACCTTGCCAAGTGAATACCATGATTTCCAGGATGTTTTCCGAAAGGACCAAGCCACTACATTGCCGCCGCACAGGCCCTATGACTGTCGGATCGACCTTGTTCCTGGTGCACAAATCCCTGCGGCAGGATCTACGCTCTCACTGAACCAGAAAAGCTCAATTTGAAATCCTATTTAGACCAGTACCTTGCAAACGGATTTATCCGCCCTTCGAAGTCCCCCGCAGCCAGTCCATTGTTCTTCATACCGAAAAAGGAAGGAGACTTGAGAACCTGTATTGACTACCGCGCATTGAACCAGATCACCGTGAAGAACCGCCACCCCTTGCCACTTATCCCTGAGATGCTAGACCAAGTTAAAGATGCCCAGGTTTATACCAAATTGGACCTTCGAGGAGCGTACCACTTGGTCCGAGTCAGAAAAGGAGATGAATGGAAAACCGCCTTCCGTGCTAAGTACGGCTTGTTTGAATATCAAGTCATTCCCTTCGGATTATGCAACGCTCTGCGGCATTCCAATATTTCATGAATGACGTCTTAAGGGAGTTAACTGATGTGTGCGCCTTAGTGTACATAGACGACATCTTAGCATACTCAGCCTCGGAACAAGATCATGTCAGGCACGTTCATTCAGTCCTCACCAAGCTCCGTCAACATTGCTTGTTTGCAAAGTTTGAAAAATGCTTTTTTCACGTCACCGAAGTAGAATTTCTTGGTTTATGCTTAGTCCAGGAGGCATCAGAATGGACGTGCACAAGGTAGATGCCATTCTGAAATGGCCTTCACTGACGTCTCTGAAAGGGGTACAAAGCATGCTGGGCTTTGCGAACTTGTACCGCCGGTTCATCCCAGACTTCTCTCAGGTTGTGCACCCAATTACAGTACTATTATGAAAAAACAATAAAAGGTTTTCTTGGACCGAAGAAGCAGAAGAAGCCTTTCAGGAACTTAAACGAAGGTTTACCTCTGCTCCAATCCTACGACATCCTGGTCCAGACCTCCCTTATGTCATTGAAACTGATGCGTCCAGTCTCGCAATGGGGACTGTCCTTTCACAGAGAGACCCGGAAACCGGCCAGCTACATCCTGTGGCCTTCTGGTCGAAAAAGTTCTCACCTCCAGAGATTAATTATGCCATCACGGACAAAGAACTCCTGGCTATCAAATCCGCCTTTAAAGCCTGGAGGCACTACCTTCTGGGCGCCAGACACACCATTACAGTCATCACAGACCACCAAAACCTGCAATATTTCAAAACAGCCAAGTCCCAGTCTTCGCGCCAATTACGGTGGGCCCTTTTCTTTGCCGAATGTGATTATGTAATCACATTTCGACCAGGAGTCAGAAAAGGAAAGGCGGATGCCTTATCTCGCATGGGCATAGATGAAATAGTATATACAACTCCAGACCCAGTACCTATTATACCTGAAGACAAACTCTTGGGTATCACGACAGCCTTAACACAAGCAGAACTACGAAAAGAAATCCAACGGACAATGAATCCTGATGCCTACCTCGCATGGCAAACTCAAGGAGAACAATATACCATCAAGGACCATCTACCCTTTTTTAGGGATCGCCTATATGTACCCAAGAAGGAATTACAACAGCATATTATTTCAAACTATCACGATTCACTGATCGAAGGGCATCCTGGGATCGCCAAAACCCTAGCTAAGGTGAAAGAGAACTTTTGGTGGCCTACCTGGCGTAAGGATATCATTCAGTATATTCAGTCCTGCGGTGTCTGCGCACAAAATAAATCACAGAAACAAAAACCATCTGGTCTCCTACAACCATTGGACATTCCTCCAGTTCCATGGCACACTCTTTCCCTTGACTTCATCACTGATCTACCTCCAAGCCAAGGGTCCAACACCATCCTTGTAGTTGTGGACTTATTCTCGAAGATGGCCCATTTTATTCCTCTCAAAGGCCTCCCAGACGCAGACACTTTAGCAAAAGTGTTCCTGGAGGGCGTTGTTAAGTTACATGGCTTCCCTTCGGTTCTGGTCTCTGATCGAGGCAGCCAATTTGTTTCAAACGTCTGGAAAAAATGTTGTGCAATGGTGCAAATCGACGTTCGGCTATCTACCAGTCACCATCCCCAAACGGACGGCCAAACCGAGAGAACCAATCAGACACTCTAGCAATATTTACGGTGCATGCTGCACCACGAACAAAGGAATTGGAAAGACCTACTATGGATAGCCGAATATGCATATAACAATTCTTTGCATTCAAGCACGGGACAAACGCCCTTCTATAACCTTTATGGCAGACATCCACGTACCTCTGAACGAGACCTTCCAGCTAGCTTGGAAATGCCAGCGGTAAAGACTCTACACACAACCATTACTCAGGCTTTCAAAAGGGCAAAGGAACACCTTATTCATGCCAAAGAAAAACAAAAGAGATTCGCCGACCAACACCGGAAAAAGGCCCCTGATTATCAAGTAGGAGACAAAGTTTGGTTAGCCGCTAAATTTGTACCCATCAAGGGAACCCACCTTTCATCCCAGATTCTTAGGACCCTATACCATTAAGGCAATTATCAACCTATCAGCCGTGAAACTGAATTTACCACCTAATCTACACATCCACCCGGTATTCCATGTGTCCCTCCTGATACCAATGCAACCCGGCACATGGATTGGGACACCACCTAAGCCCATACTTGACGGAGAACCAGAATTCGAAGTCAAAGATATCTTGGACTCTAAATACTCTAGGACCAAGCTATATTATCTCATCGATTGGAAAGGATTTGGACCACAAGATAGATCCTGGGAGCCCAGTGAGAATATCCACGCACCACGTCTAATCAGGAAATTCCAATGGAACTTCCCAACCAAACCTGGGCCAGACAAAAGGAACACCATGGGAGGGGCCTTAGGGGGGAGTGCTGTCACGACCCTCGCCCAAAACCCCCTCTGGCAAACCCATTGGCCAGGTGGAGTCAGGGCTCGGGCCTCTAGAGCCTGGAATCCTCTTCAAAAGCCCTCATGGTGCCAGTCCTGGTGCCTATGGCGCCAGGCTCATACACCATAAAAAACAATGTGCTTGGGAACTACTGTATTGTATTGTCAGCCAACATGGAGGCATCCACATAGCTTGGTACATAAGAACCAAGCTATGCGGTCTAGTGTTTTGGGTGTGGTAGCCTAGGGACTACTTTACCTGGACTATTTTGTTGGGGCTATTTAAACCACACCCGAGCAAGACAACATGCTTCGCGTTATTTTGCAGCTTGCAACGTGACGCTTACCGTGTCCATCTATTCCCTCGAACCTCGGAGAAGCAGAACCTGCAAGGAGACAAAAGGAACATCATTAGCAGCAGCATCTTACCTGGAGTCTTCATCTTAAAACACTCGCAGCTACTGAGAACAGCTTCCTCGAATCTGCACGCCACCCAGACAGAACAACCTGAAAGAGGAACATAGAGGCAACATTAAAGAAAGCAGTAGAGACATTTACAAATTACGAACTGCTCAAAAGGCTTACCTGGCTAGTCATCTCTCGGCTGGCCCCACTCCGGACATTCCACTCGCGCTGAAAAACACTGTGACCTACAAGGAAGGAAAACACAGGTTAGCAAAGGCAAGACTTTGCAGCGCTGCGTATAGCGCTTACTTACCGCATCATAGCGCTCTTAATGCGCCATCATTTACCAGCAGGGCTCAACCAAGCCAGTTCGCTGTGCTGAAGCTCCGCATACCTAAGGGAGAAAAAAAGAGACATTTTAAACAAAGAAAGGCATGCAGGATAGCAACAAAACTAAAGAACAGCAATAAAACCTACCTGAACAATATGAAACGGGCCGGCGTCAGTGAAGTAACTGGACCGCACTCGCCCATGAAAGACAATGCTCCCCTGCAAAGAAGGCAGGACGGAGAGCATGTCTTATTCTACCACAAGGTGAGGAGAGGGCGCCAGAGGGACTGAAATCATACAGGGGTGGAGGGAGAATACTTACCCCAGTCGGTCAGTCTTGAACACAGTCCTCCTGTATTTTCAGGCAGAACATTCCCCGCAGACCACATCTGGGCAAAGCTGAGAAGCATACCAGCAAGTAACCCAGTTGGGTGGCGTCCCTGTGGATATCAGGTGAGTGTAACACCAGTGGAAATTTATGTTTTTAGTGATGTGCACAAAGATGGTTTTGCCAAAGTCAATGCAGGTACTGATTTAGGAGACCTGCCTGTACCCTCGCGAGATATTGATGATGATCCTGTTTCATTACCACCTATAGATGTCAATCTGGTATATAATCCATTTCCTGGAAGGAGAGACGGCATACCAAGATGGCCACCACAGCAGCACAAGCTCAGCCGAGCTCACTACAGCACCAGCCGCCCCGGTTGCGCTTAATTGGTGGATGCGCCTACCCTATGGACCATCAGCACCTAGCCAGCAGGCGATGCCAGCCACCACACAAGGCCGCCACCTAAGGCCAAGGAAGATGGACCAAATTGTCAGTGCCAGTCTCCGCCGGGACCGTGTGGCACCCCAGATCCAGGCATCTGAGGACAAACCTGCAAGACCTCACATGACCTCCAGCAGCAACCATTTCTCTAATAACAGGATTGATGCCCATGCCGATTTAATGATTGGAACCACCCTCATCTGGCTTGGTTGCGAGATCGATACAAACAAGGAAGGTAAGCACCCTGACCTAAATGTGTTTATAAACATTGTCTCCAGTGCAGAGCAGGCCCACACCTTGTTGAAAGCTTCCTTCACTCGTGTCCCTGCTAGTTCATGCCAAGTTATCAGCGGTACCTCTGGTGTCCCCAAATAAGCCAATACCATCCTGGCTCACCCAGGCCCCTGGCACCAAGCATCGCCTACCTGACATACAGTAACACTGTCCTCAAACAGCCTTCAGTTCCTGCAGCTCCTTCCCATTTACTCCTGCAGGTGAGCATCATGATGGCTCAAAAGCTGCCAATCCACGCAATCATCCCACCCTCCTCCTTCCTACCCTCTGCTCTACCCATACAGAGCCATTTGTTCACTAAATCTAATCCCTACACGTCTTTGTTCAAAGCGGGATTCAATATCCCTGGCACCCTTGGGGCTCGTAACAAGCACCTTCCTACCCCTCCTAGGAGCCCTAATTAATGCTAGATCATTACCAGCCCATGCATTAGACATTCCCTCATAGGAGCCCTAATTAATGTTAGATCATTACCAGCCCATGCACTAGACATTGCTGACCTCATCGCCAACCACCTAGATGTCCTGGCCATCACAGAAACATGGATACATCCCGCTGTGGGTTTTTCACTTTCCTTGGCTGTACCAGACAATTATACTATATACAGGAAAGATAGACCAACATCCAAAGGAGGGGGGGTAGCCGTTATCGCCATAAAACTGCTTGCTATCAGAGAAGTTAGCAGCCCAGTGTTCCTCTCTGATGAACTACTATCCATCAAATTGACCATTTCCCATACAGCTACACTAAACCTTCACCTCATCTACAGGCCTCCTGGGACAATCCTGTCCTTCGAGGAAAATATTTTACTACTCCTCTCCCTAGAGTCTAAACCCTCTTCCAGAGTTGTCATACTAGGTGACTTTAACCTGGGCTTTAACAACCACACTGATGCCCATGTGCTTTTGTTAGCCAAGACCATAGAGGCACTGGGATTCTCCCAATGTATCCTGGAGCCCACTCACAACAAAAGCGGCACACTAGACTGGCTCACAGAACCCAATAGCTACATCAAAATACTCTAACATGCCATGTCCGTGGTCAGATTACAACGTGATCTCCTTCACTATCCCGACAAGCAACCAACACACACTAATGGTTTGCCACTTCCCACCACCTTTACTAGGAAAACATGTAAAATCAGCCTGGCCAATATGCTTCCACTACTTAAGCCCCTTACCTCTGTCCAACCTTCAGGCATAGATGCCTCAGCAATGGTCAACTTCCACAATGATTCTCTCCTCCTGGCCACTGACAAAGTGGCTCCCTGAATTTAAGTAAACACAGACCCTGAGCTCATGTAAGCACCTGGTGCACATCAAAGCTTAAAACAACCTGCGCCTCAAAGCGGGCAGTGGAGAAACCTGAAAAAAAGATCCTTCTGATACCAAAAAAGCCCTCTTCTCCAATATAACAACTACATACAAACAAGCCATACTCCAAGCAAAAAAGTCCACATATGACGAGAGGATTGTAAAAGTGCAATCTGGATCCAGAGAATTATTTGCTATTCTACGTGAACTGGAGTCACAAGCTGTCCCTCCTTCCAGCTGCCTCAAAGACAGCACATGGTGTGCAAACATCCAAAATACACTACTAGTTTAAACCTCTTCACTCCAATCTGAAATCCTATCCAAAACAAAATCAAACTTGTGTCCAATGAAACACTTTCCTTACAAACACTAGCACCTCGCACCATATCATCCATCCATTTGAATTTTTCTTAGTCTCTCACCTAGAAGTTGCTAAAATCATCAAAAGCCTTAAACCGTCCAGGTGTCAAGGTGACATCTGCCCATCTGCCGTCATCAAAGACTGTGCTATCCAACTAACCCACTTCATGGCCTCACTAATCAACACTTCATCTGCCACTGGTACAGTGCTGTCCAACCTCAAAGATGCTTCGGTCCTCCCACTTCTCAAAAGACCAACACTAGACCCAAACATCTCTACTAACTATCGTCCTATCACAAACGTCCCCTTTCTTCTCAAAGTTCTTGACAGAGTAGCTTATCTACAGATCCAAAAACGGAATCGGATATCCTGGACCTCAAAATACAGATAGATCAATCCGAAAACAAAGGTCATTTAGTCCTCCTCCTTCTACTAGACCTGTTGGCGGCCTTCGACTTGGTAGATCACAAAGTCCTTTGCCATCACCTCGCCTCATCCACACACTTCTCCACTTAAGCCATAACATGAACCAAATCCTTCCTGTCTAATAGAACTATGAGGGTCTTCTCACCAACCGCATTGGCCCCACCAGCCTTAGTCTCCGGTGGTGTCTCCCAAGGCGCCTGTGTCCCCCCCACGCTCTACAACATATTCACAAAGCATCTCTTCGACCTCCTCGACTCGCTGGACATCATCTAGACTAACTATGCGGATGGCACTCAAATCCTCTGACCGATATCAGGCAATTTTGTTACTGACTCCAACTCACTGAACGCAATCTACCAAAGTATCCAGACATGGATGGCCATGCACTCCCTGGGCCTGAACAATGAGAAAACAGAAAGAGGAAGGAAAATGAGTAGGCTTCAGCAGTAGTCCTGTTTGCTGATCACAAGAGTGGAGATTACAGTTTTTGTGGAGTGGTTATTAAGAAATTGACAGCTTTTCTGAATGCTGAGGAGGTTAATACGAGCAGCAGAGGGAGTAGCAGTGATGAATTGTTGTAGTCATAGGTTGAAATCAAAGAGGCCCCCAAGATTGCAAGCCTTGCGTGAGGGAGCGAGAATGTCTGGCAGGAAGGAGATAGGAGAGGGAAGGGCAGAAATGCAATTTGAATCTGGGAGAAAGATGACCTCCTTTTTGAAGAATTCAGCATGAGGCAGTGGAGAGCCATCCAGTGACGAATTGTTGTGATATAGTCAGTAATCTGTCCCGAGATTACGGGGTGAAGTAGGGCTAGGAGAAAATATTAGAGTGTCATCAGCAAAAAGGTATTTGTGAAAGATAAAGGGTGAGATAAGTCTTCCTAGGGCAGAGGTATAGAGGGTGTAGAGCATCAGTCCAATGACTCATACTTGGAGGACACCCAAAAGGGTTGGGTGAAGTCAGAGGTTTTTTCGCAAGTTTCAAGAGATTTTAAAGGATTGATCTTCCAGGTAGGAGGTTATACAGGCAGATCTGTGAAACCCAAAGTCCTGGAGAGTGATGAGGAGAGGAGGGGGGGGTGATTGACGATTGTCAAAAGCAGCAGAAAGGCCCTAAAGGATGAGCATAGATTTCTGTGTCAACACTGCTGTCATTATTTGTCCATTTGAATGGGAAAATAAATACAATTCCTGTGTGTAGTCTGGGGGTGACTAATACGGGGAAATAACTGATAACATCTTGCAGCTCTTCGAAGCATGTGACCATCTCTTCTGTTCATAAAATGGGGTTTTTCACCCTTTGGGCCGCCTTCAGTCTTTGTAGTAATGGCCTAGTGCATGTGGTATAGTCAAAGATTCATGCCTTACAGTAATTGCACAGCCCCAGCAACTTCTGCATGCCTTTAACTGTATCTGACTCTGGGGTGATGTGCACTGCAGCTGCACGCTCAGCTGTTACTCTCTTATCATCAATGGAAATATGGTGTCCTAAATATAACACTTCCTGTTGGCAGTATTGCATGGCTCTGTCCACATTATACCATTTGTCTGCTAATAATTTCAACAGTGTGCTGGAGTCCTCTTTGCACTGCTGTTCACTTGCACTGCATATCACCAAATCATCAACATATTGGATTATGATACTGGGCACGTGTATGTTCCCTAAGTCTGCGTGGAGTAGGCTGTTGAAAACACTGGGGCTCTCACAGTACCCCTGTGTGAGCTGAGTATGCTGGAATCTCAACCTGTGATAGGTGAACGGAGTGAGGTATTGGGAATCGGGATGCAATGGGATGGAGAAAAAAGGCATTCTTTAAATCAATGACAGTGAAATAAGGCACTTTGGCAGGTATGTTACAAAGGTTAGTTGCCGGTTTTGGTACACCTGGGAATTCATTTTGAACCACGCTGTTTAAGGGGCGTAAGTCCTGAATCATCCTCCAACTAGATCCCTTTGATTTTTTAACAGGTTTACAGCCATGTTACAGGGGGATTCTGAGGGCACTATAATGCCCTTCTGCAATAATGTTGTGATGGTGTCATATACTCCCTCGTCTGCCTCCTTGGACAACGGTTACTGCTTTACTCTTGGTCATATTGCTGCTGGTTTTAGGTTATTGTGAACTGCCTCCATACTCTTTAAGAGTCCTATGTCATGGGGATTTCTTGTTCATAAACCATCTGGTACTTGGGCTAAAACGTCCCGGGAAAATAATGGCATACTTCCAGCTACCAGGATGGGACATGGGACATTGCGATATTGAATCATTAATTCACAGGGGACACATACTTCCAATATTACTTCCCCGTCATTGTCAGCATCCTCAAACAGTTGCCCATCTGACACTCCCCTCAATGGTTGGGTCAATGGATAGAACCGTGTGCCACCCTCCTCATCCACATCAGTCCCTCTCAATGCAATTTTGTTTCCTGTGACCACCACCCCTTCCAGATCGAATTTAGGTAAGTTTTGAGTGATCTTCTGAAAACCCAGTAGGATTGTTCCGCTCTCATCGATGGAGCGAGAGGGTTCCACTGTTTAGTTGCAAAGGTTGGTAAGCTTTGGGGCGTTTGAATTTGGGTTGCAGTAGTTTGTTACAGTGGGCTGTTTTGCGGGGTCTGCTCGATTGATCCCTGATGATTGTTTGTGCCAGGTAAATGAGGGCCGAGTTGGAAAGTCATCTCTGGGTGATGGAGAGTGTTTTAAAGATAATGTGTTCTTTGATGAGTAGCCAGTGGATATTCTTTCTGGCTTCGGAGATGTGTTCCCGTCTAGGGATATTCAGGAAGACTCGAACTGCATTGTTTTGGACCGCCTATAGTTTTGCAATGTTCTGACCCAAGGTACCAGCAAATAGGGCATTGCAATAGTCCAACCTGGATCCTATAATTGCATGGGCAATTGTGACACAGCTGTCTTAGGAGAGGAAGGCTCTGGGGGCATTAATCAATTTTGTGGTGCGTGCCGAACAAGAGGCAATGGCATTCACCTGTCTTGTGAGGGATAGCGTTGAGTCCAGGTGCACACCCAGGGTTTCTACTGAAGGAGAGACAGGGATATGTATGCCGTCAATGCAGAAGGAGGTGTATTGGGAGTCAAGATTCTTGATGGTGGTAGGTGGAATTACCAGGAGGAGCTCTGTCTTACTGTCGATAAGGCAGATCTGATGGGTGGCCATCCAGACCTATATTGAGGCATACACCCTCTTTAGTGCGTGAGTGTCTTCAATGTAGTTGCCAGTTAGGGGTAGGAGGAATTTGTGTATGATATGCCAGTGGAGTCCAGTAGATCGAAGAGGGGTCTGGTGAAAATGTTGTAGAATGTTGGGGACACACACAAGCCGTGGGGGACTCTCCCGGGTATGGTAGCAGGAGGGGCACTGTGGTTCTCAGCCAAGACCTTCGCGGATCTTCCCTTGAGGAAGGACACCACACAAGTAGTGGCTTCCAATGAGAAGCAGGCTGCAGTGCTCAAGTGTCGCAGAGGATCTGATGATCAACAAGGTCAAACGCCGCTGAGAGACCCAGGAGAAGGTGGAGTGCTACGCTGCCCAGATCTCTAATGTCATCCAGTTGGTTTTTGAGGTTGAACAGGGCAGTTTCCGTACCATGGGCAGGTCGGAAGCCAGATTGCTGTATCCCTAGTATATAATGAGTCTAAAATTGTTGGATCTGATTATATGCAGTTCTATCCAGAATTTTTAAGAGAAATGGGACTGTGGTGATGGGCCGGTAGTTGGCGGGGACTGCTGGGAGCAGTAATGTTTTTTTTTTATCAAGGAGAGTACCCAGGCCTCTTTCAGGTCTTCTCAGCACTAGGCCAGCTGAGAAGGAAGCGTGAATGAATTTGGTGATGAATGGGATCAGTTCGTCAGCACAGTCTTTCATGATGATTGGAGGGCAGATGTCGCCTTTGCACCTAGAGGGTTTCAGGCTTTTGAGAATAGCAGCTGTTGTTTCCAGATGGGTAACAGGGGTGAAGTGGAACAGAGGGGTTTGGTTGGTTTCCTGAGAAGGTATTGTGGGTGAGGGGGGTGGTGGAGAGGCAGTGGATTTGATCCTGGTTAGCTTCTGGTATATGTTTTTGCGTAAGGTCTCATTCTTCTCCAGCATAGCTGTTTGGATTTTAGAGTACCATGCTATTGTCGATGGATGATTTGGCTGAGATAATTGCTTGTTTGTGTTGTTTTGCTAGCAAGGCAAAATTCTTATTGTGGGGCGAGGATGGTGACTTCTTCCAGTTGCATTTAGCCATGCATTTGGATTTGCACAGCTCAGAGATTTCTAGGGTGAACCATGAGTTTGCAAGTTTGGCTTTTTCCGATTTTCTGGGCGCTAGTGGGGCTACTGCATCTACTGCAGACGAAAGAGCACATTTGTACCGATGCACTATTATGGTGGGGTCGTTGGATTGTAGGTGTTGGGGTTGTAGAGATTGTAGAAGCGGAGCGATATCTCGTGAGGTTACGAGAGCTGTGTGTCCAAGCTGGGAGCAGGGATGGGCGCGCATGTTTAGTGCTCAGGTCTAATGACGCGATGGAGAAGGTAACCATATGGTGGTCACACGATGGACAAGTTGTATTAGCAAGGATGGTTACCTTACAGTTGAGGTCGGTTATCCAGTCTAGTGTGCGGCCTTTAATGTGGGTGTGGGGACACAGTGGCAGAAGCCAAGATTGATGAGTGATGGCTACAGTAGGTGCCTGTGAATTCAACGGGTCATTAAAGTTAAGGTCCCCTAGACAGATAGTTCTAGAGGAGTGCTCAAAGTTAGCTACCAAGGCTTGTGTGAGCTCTTCAAAGGAGAGGAGGGCTCCTGGGGGTCTGTAGGAAGCAAAGATATTCAGTGTGCGATAGGGTCAGCTTGGCAGAAAGGAGGTCCCAGTTGCCTGCCATGGGTATGGTAGAGTTTCTGATGGGGATGGAATCTTTGGCAATTAGTGCTACCCCACCACCTTTAGAGGATAGTCTGTCAGACCTAAATATGACATAGCCATCAGAGATAGAAAGTGAGAGTGCTGGGCCTGCGGATGGGTGTAGCCAAGTTTCAAAAACTAGAAAATCTAACTTGTGCGTGCTGATGAGGTCATTTATGTCAAGGGCGTGAGTAGGTATCGATATGGCATTGATCAGAGCCCCTGCTAAAGGATTGGAGGGAGAACCCAGCTTATCAGATGCTATTGATAATTTCATGCTCTGGTTCATGGGAGCTGGTGGATGGATAGTCTGAGTAGGCTTGGGTAATTTGGGCAGTGTCTGGGTACACTTAGTAGGTTGGAAAGCGTGTGTTTTGAGATCTAACTGGGTGGGGTTGAGTGAGAGGCCTTTTTTAGGGTGTATTTGGTTCCTGTTGGTTGTCGAGGGCATGGTAAAGCGTGAACGTTTACCCAAACTCTTGCTCCTCTCCTGACTGGGAAGCAGGCGTGATGGGGTGGGGGCCTGGGCACAGTGGGTTCTGGAACAAAGCTTGTTCTTCCTAAGTGCAAGACTAGTAACTGGGGTGGATTGTAGTGTCCTGGCGGGACACTGTTGGGGCGTTGTGCTTTGAGGCCTCGTGAGGGTGGGTGATATACCTGGTGGTTTGGACTGTGGGTGCATGTTACATGTGGGTGAGCTCTATGGAGGGGACCTGGTGCAAGTAGAACTGATAAGTTTTTATGTGGCAGTTGTTGAGAGGCTAAGGATCGCAGGAAGGAGGGTCTGAGATGATATGGCGTTGTTGATGGTGGGCGGTGCGCGGCATGGGCAGTGTCGCTTTCTGTCCAGAATGAAGAGAGGACTGGGTGGGTTCTATAGGCTGTGGCCTGGGAAAGGGGCCATCGGAGTGTATTTCGCTGCAAGGTGGGGTGAGTCGCATTGGAGGCTGGGTGAAGTGCTGCTTTGGTGCACGGCACAGCGTCATGGAGTTCAGCGACCCTGATAGTCAAGCCAGAAAAGTAGCTTGCGGAAGGCAAGAAGCAGGAGGGCGTCAGGAGGGCAGTGTTATCCAAACAATTTAGGAGAATACTGTAAATTGTAGTCCGAAACATATTGCCGAATACATCCATAGGAATAGTCGGCTTACCTTTTGGATTGTGACCACTGCTGGGGCTGGATAGTGGTTCAATGTAAGAGCGTTACTTTATTATGGGTGCTGTGGATTGAAAACTTGAGTGCCATCCCTGCTGACCTGGACAGGCCCAGACAGGCATCCTTGGAGTCTGGCCTTCGAGGATGGCCGGCTCCACCTTCCGACTGCGCTGATACGAGTGTTCTTGATTGTGGTTGAGCCAGTCCACGGCTATTTCTTTTGTGGTGTGTTGTACATTTCCATGGAGCCTAGGAATGGTTTCTTGGGACTCCACATCTCGGTGTCAGCCATCTTTGTGTGCTTCAGGTCTGCATTGGGTATGCTGTGCCTCGGTGTCCTCGGCTGTGACTGATACCTGTGGGGGCACTCCTTCATTGATCCTGGATCTGGGGCCTTGTGTCCTGGCCCAGACAGGCAGCCTTGGAGTCCGGTCTTCGAGGACGGCCGGATCCACCTGCTGGCTACGCTCATAGGAGTGTTCTTGATTGCGGTTGGGCCAATCCACAGCCATTTCTTTCGTGGGTGCATTGTACATTGCCATGGAGCTCAGGAATGTTTTCTTGCGACTCTGCATCTCGGTCAGCCATCTTTGTGTGCTTCAGGTCCGCATTGGGTATGCTGTGCCTCGGTGCATGGAAAGAGTCCTCGGCTGTTGCTGAGCGCTGTGGGGGCACTTCTTCATTGATCCTAGTGTGTGGGGCCTTGTGTCCTGGCCCAGACAGGCAGCCTTAGAGCCCGGCCTTTGAGGGCGGCCGGCTCCACCTACCGGCTATGCTGATAGGAGTGTATTTGATTGCGGTTGGGCCAATTCACTGCCATTTCTTTCGTGGGTGCTGTGAGAAACCTGACAGTGTCTCCCTGGCTAGTCCCCGGGATTCTGTCATTGAGGTGGCCAAGACACGGCCATCGCTATTGGATCCAGTTCCTGGGGTGGACCAGTGAGGGACGATCACCTGTATGGGGGTCTTTGGGGAGTGGGACACCAGTGGGTGAGACACGGTATCCCCCTTCTTTCAACACATTTTCCCCATCCTACCATGTAGGATATTCCAAAACACTGCACCCCCCTTTTCTGACATGAACACTTTCGCACAACACGAAAGACAACGGACTAACACCAGAGCCAATTACCTGACATGTCCCAATACAAGGGCCATGGCAATTGACCAGAATCATTCACACCTGTCGGCCCTTTCCCTTCCCCACAGGGGTAAAAAGTGGAGCGCGAGCAAGGCAGACAGCACGATGTGAGAGCTAACTCAGCATGGCAGATCAAGTGGAGGCGAAAGAGGGTGCATACCGAAAGGGTGGCAAGGAGGGAAGTGACCTTGCCCTTTCCGACCAAGCCCCGTGAAACCTCTGCAGATGGAAGCATAAGACCGAGAACAATAGCCAGCGTGTATTGCAGAAGATGTCAACGGTACATGAGACCCTCTTCTGCTGATTATCAAGCCGGGGAGATACGCTTGTCTTGGAGGTACAAACCTTGACTCCAAAGAGGAAGAAAGCCAAGCGGTTCATCACGGCTGGTGAGTCGAGGAGAGAGCCGATAAGAAGCCGAACTGTGTTGAACAAAAAGTAGCAAATGGCTAATTTGGACTTTGAAAGGTTTAAATAAACTATTGATGAAAAGTGGGGGGAACCACAGCAACAGAGGTGTTCGGCACCACGTGGGTGCTCATGCAGGAAACTCTGGGCGAGTACCCGATGGTAGAGACTACCATAACCAAAAGGCATTTGAAAGAAGCAAAGAGAGGTCAGTGGTCATACAAGGCTCTTGTAAAATCCTCTGTACCGTCAAAGCCTTTGACCGACAGATGATTGTGAAGGATAGGGATATGAATCCCGCATGGTGATGTTAGCGAATGAACAGTGTGATACAAAAGTTGGCAAGAGTGAACCCAGCGGAGGGATGCTGACAAAAAGGGGCAAAGCCTGAAGTCCCTATGAACAGTGTGTTGAAAGGAGTGAGCCCGACCAAGGGATGTCTACACTAAGTTGTTTGAAAAGACAGTAAGATTTGTGAATACAAGAAGTATTGGAAGACCATGGGAGACTAACGTCTGAAAGGGATCCGAGCCCGAAAGAGGGAGATCCAGTGGTGGAAAGTCATCACCCCAAAGGTAACTTTGAGAAAGCCTGAAGAATTGTTTAAAAAGACATTGTGATTCATGAATGGAAGAAAAGCCGTAATGAACCTAAAGGAGGGAGGCAGACGCTTGAAAGAAGTCCGAACCCGAAAGAGGGAGATCCAGGGGTGGAAAGTCACACTCAAAGTTAATTGAGAAAGGAACTGTTTATTTGATTTGTTGAATAAGACTTGAAAGGGGTTAATGCCCACAAGAGCGGGACCCATGGGTGAAGCTTTCATCCAAAGTGTATGTGGAACAGAACTTTGTGTTTGTTTGTTGAAAACATCACACCATCGAAGGCAAGAGACCTTTTATTGACAAGAGACTTAACCATCGAAGAACCTGATAGCTGATAGTGAACTGTCGACCCGTTCTGGGAAAGCTCGAGTGTGTGCTGTGCTCAGGAGATCCACCTTATCCTGTGCTCAAAAACATGGGGAAGGAAGAACCCTGGCAATCACATCCTGACTTATTATTTGTGAACACTTTTTCCTTTATTGAAAACCCTATCCCACACTCTTTCTGTAATTAGTTGTTAGGAATTGGCAATAGTTTTTTTTGTGTATAGGCCTTTTTATTTTGACACAACGCCACAAGGACTGTCTTATTTTTTATTTGATGGTCGGCGCTTGCTCCATCTTAGATTTAGCTTTAGTTTAGGAGTTTTTCTATCCTGCATACATTTACAGTTTAATAAACACCCTTCAACTGTGATCACTTGTGTCTGTCGTTACTGTTGCCACCAGTTTCTTACAGTGCGTTTTATGTTGCCATGGAGCCCAGGAAACTTTCTTATGGGTACTCTCTGTGAATGGAACCAATTTTACTGCCCCAGAGAACACTTGCATGCCCATTTCTTCACCCGATAACAGCAAATGCCCCTCCCTGATACATGATTGTGTTGCTCTGGTGTCTACAATAATAATTAATTATTTGTTTCCTACCACCACGACCACTGATGTTTCCTCTTCTGGATTGGCATTGACTGACAGGACTGGGCACGATAAAGCTCTCTTTTTGCTGTCCTAATCTGTGTAGGTATTTGTTCCTGGATATGTAAACGGGTTCCCACCCACCACACTGGCCCCTTGGTAGTGAGTGAGCGTGCCATGGGGTACAACATTGTTATTTGGGGATACGAAGATTCCATCGCAGGTTGTTCCACCAAGGGAGACTTTGTCTACTTGTTTCCACTACTTATTACGGCAAATGTATGCAGGGGAGTTGGTTAAGGTAATCATAAAGGTAGAGGGGATGGGGCTGCGGGGTGTCTCCCCCCAGGTACATTTGCAGTAAAATGTCCTATAAATATCTATGAAATATCCCTCAATTAAATAAAACGGATGAAATCACATAGAACCGTTATTTGACAAATGAGGGACCTGTGGCAGTGGCTGATTTAGCGCATAAACTGGTATGCTGTTGGGTGCTGGTATGGGCATCTGGGGATACTAGGGTGGGGCATTAGGTGGGGGTGTGGGCGGTACACCTTATGGAACATTCAGAGACACCATGGCATATGGCTGTGGATAGGGGCCGGTCCTCCTTGTGTATTTGGGGGCATGCGCTGGTCGTATGCAGCTACTTGTCTGCTCCTTAATTCCTGTGAGAAATGACCCATCCTCCTGCATGTCCAACACTGCCCTGTGCTCCCAGACCTTGGGCCGATTGCTCCAAATACTCCTCTGCCCCTTCTGAATCCCGGAACCCCCCCTTCTTCTGGGATAACCCCTTGGGGCCCTCCTTGGTATTGTCCCTGATACCCAACATTCCAGTCATACCCTCCTTCCCAAGTAGAGGCTGCTCGTACCTCTCCCAGAATCACCCTCTGCTCCATCTGCTCTCGTTGTGGTGCAGTTACTACCGCTCCCTCCAATCGACAACTTCAATAACTTCTGTACAAGTTACGCGTCTGCTTTTTGTGCAGTGTCTGCCACTTCCTTTTTCTTCTTCCTCACCCTTTTACAGTGGTGTACAATGATTGACTGTATCTCTGCCCACCCTTTTACTTCAATTCCTACCACCTTGTCTAAAGCTTTTTGTACCTCTTTGGGGAGGCCTTACTTCACCATATAGTGAAAGAATGCTATGGACTGGTCCCATGGCTCGCCCATTTCTGCCTTCCACATCACCTGGGTATGGAATACATACTGCACTGGGTCCTCATCATCTCACATAGTTTGCGACATAATGGAATGAAGATCTGGCATGTCTAGGCATGCGCGCCACCCAACTCAGGCACTACAATCATTAAAATGGGCGCCATCATGGCTGTCATCCCCTATAATGTAGTCCGGGATATCCTGCCTTGACCCAATTGTCATCTGCCTGATCTCCTAATACTGCGGCAAACAAACCTTTCATATCACCCACAGCTAGTGTAATGCTAGCGGTCTGTTTTTCAAAGGCACATATCCATTTATCTGTGGAAGCGGTAACGGATGACAACGTCTTAATCAAATTGTTCCTGTCCATGTGTGGCCAGGGTACATATTGTGCCCTCCCAGGACCTTTGTGCAATAATGGGAACTCCGCCCCTAACGGCCTCCCCACCGTCTTCTTCCCCCATTGTTTCCTTTTCAATACTGCCATGCGCCCATTGTGCAATCTCAATCTGGGTGCCCACAAACTTTCCACTTGCTGCAATATAATTGGCGGGGCCTCGTCCTCCCCCTGCTCTTCCTCCATGTCCCAATTTTCCTCTTCCGCAACTGTGGCTATGTCAGCATCGGACCGAACCGATCCGTAATCCAAGCTCCCAGCCTGTTGCCTTCCTCTATGCTGCCCTTCAGAATACTATCCTTTACCTTCTGTCTCCACATGCACATCCCTAATTGCAGTACTATAAATTCTAAACAGAAGTTCCCCTGCTTGCCATTCATCTGTCCCAACAGGGGCTCTTTGCCTGTCTCCTCTATCCAACTTCAACCTTGCTAACTCTTCTTATGTTTCCTTAAAGCTGCCTCTAAATCCCTCTGTGGCCTCTCTGGTTCCCTGTGCACTGTAGCTCGAGCAGCTGCAGATGCTATAGGTTTTGGCATATTCTCGTATTGTGTGAGTGCTGAAGGAGGAAGGGCAGTGGCGTGCATTGGTACGTACAAAGGATCTGCGTACCCTGCCGCTGCAAATGTGAGATAACACCCTACTGGGGGAGGCAGCCCTGTGTGTACTGTGCTCAGAGGGACGGGGCACCCCTGGATACTCAGGGCAATATGAATAGACGGGGGGCATCTCTACTTTCATGGAGTCTGGGGGGTGCATCCTCCAAATCTTTCACCAACCTCCATAGTTTTAGAACTTTTCTTCAATTTCATCCCCTTATGCTTGGCTGCCAACAATGTGCACATATGGCCCAAAACCCCTTATTATGTGTTCCCTGAGCTGGCCATGGTGTATACATGTGTCCTCTTGTCTCGGCCACCCATTCTTTATGTTATTTCCTAATTCTCTTCCGATACAAATGGAGAGCTGTACACATATACTCCAATGAGTCGGCGGCTCCATTTTGGGGCCCCAATTGGCTTGTAACGCCTTTAATCAAACCAGGCTGTGAACCAGCGGTGCCTTAAAGCCCCTTCCCCACCCTTTTCCCGTTTCTGTCTCCCTTACCCAACTCGTCACTCTTCACACCCACACCACGTTTCACCAGACTACTATAATCCACACAGTCTCACACCAACCATTCACACATTACTGTCACCCCACAAAACAATGTATATATATATATATATATATATATCAACAAGCAAGGAGGAAAGAAAACCGCACTCCCGGCGGGTCAACTGACATCTCCACAGCAGTCCCAAAGAAATGCGCAACTCACATTGAAATTGACACAAGTTTATTTAAGTCATCCAAAAAAGATAGTACCAATATAAAAACAACAGCGGCAGGACGGGATAAATATATATATATACATATATACACATTTCTTTTTCACTGAAAAAAGTTGTTAAAGGGACATTATGGATACAAGTTAAATCGAAAAAACCTCCGAAATTCAACAGTTATGGTAAGCTAAGCAATCATAACTTGTGCCCCACCGTACACTGCTAAGACTCTCACCCAGGACATCAAAGATTACATCAGAAATGTTCCACCAGGCAAATAAACTCACATAGCCAATATGTCATACTAATGCTTCTAATGTACAATGCAAATGGTACCAAAAATAAATGTAAGCTTACAGGCTTCACACACGGCCAAGTATCTCTTGGAAAGAAAACCTTCACAACAGTAGGTATAATATACCAAGCTGCTGCCACAACTACTTCAAGGCACTACACTGCATATGTGAAAGAAAATTGTTGGTTTCAATGTAACAATACCTCCGTTACCCCAAAACATAGGTTACCAGCAAATGCAACAAATGCTTACTTAATATTCCTTCAACCCACATTTAGTCACTAAACTATAGCACAATTTACAGTTAGAATAGGCCAGCAAGTATCTAACTTCATCCATAATACTGCAAGAACACATTTGAAAGTCAATCTAGTTAGAATACGCCAACAGGTATCTAACTACTTCAAAAACACCCTTAATTGCAAAGCACTTCAAATATGCCATCTCAATTCTTATATGACAAAACATCTTCTAACCTCTAATGTATTTAGAATACGGCAACAGCTATCTAACTATTTCAAGCATTCCCTTAATTACAACATACTTCAAACAAACATACTACGCCCTTTACACTCACGTAACTGTCATTTTTTTTTTTAATCCAGTACGGATTTTGTTTCCCAATTATTTTGTATGGCAAAACAGCAGTGTGTGATACACTAATGCTGTACCAAACAAAGTACTTAAAATGTACTGTTTATGACAGTCTAAAAATGAAAATGTATATTGAAAACTGTATACCACTACAGCTTTTGAACTATCATGCTTAACAAATTGTACTGGTTTATTTTCCACAGAAAAATAGACCAGAGATTGCAGCTTGATGACACTACAAAATTAAGTAGCCACAGCAATCTTAATCAACTACATATTCTGTGAGCACTATCCTGAACTGTACTACAATCATAAGTACTGTATACAAGTCAATTCCATAATTCCACAATATTACAAACACTTTGTGCTCCCACTACATTATGTATAATTACTTTACACATATTGCTACCATGGTGATTCTGGCCTTACTCCTACTACATCACCTATAATTACAATACACATGTTGCTTTTAGTTTCTTTGCACTCTGGAAGAAAGGGAAATGAGCACCAGGAATGCGGTTCAGAAGAGGAAACAGCTGGAGAAGGGATCCCCAGCGTAGACCTTCTTCATTGTCGAGTCCACTTACTTAACAAGGACATCCTTAATGGCTGCTAATTCAAGGGCCATAGAGGACCGGCCCACCAGGACTGGGATGATGGCAGTGGTAGTGACTTATACTCCCCTTTTACGGAATAAAGTTTAGCAAACACTCTGGGAAGATTAATCCTGTCTGGGTCAGCCTATTTCCCCTGGATCACCTCTTATATATCCGGAAGCAGGGGCAATCCCAGCTATGCTGATTTCCTAAATTGTTTTGGGGTTGCTTACTTTGTTCTCACGATGCTGAAGCTTCTTCCTCTTGAAATCCCATATACTCAGAAATTTGGGCTATTACGATTGACATGGCTTCCGTGTCCAAATCTCTTACCAAGACATTGGGTTGTGATCCATTACTGCCGGAGGCACTAAGTAGTGGGCTGCACCCTACTAAGCATCACTAAATCAAAGCGAGCATCAAGCATACTAATCTTTTAAGCATACTTGAAACTAGCTGTGCACCCTCTCCCACTCTTCAATTTCAGTAATTCCACTTCCGTGCAATTAACTGAGGGGTAGCACGCTGTAATGTTGTACGAAGAAATTGAGAAACTAACTGAACTAAGAGGAACCACATTAGGCTTTTCAGCTGAAGAGGCAAATGCAATCCTTGGACTTATAAAGGAAACCAATATTACTACACAGGACACTGATCCAAACAAAAAAATCAAACAGAGCATACTATGAGGAAAACCATCAACCGCAAACTACATGCGATAACTTTAGGGCGCTACTACAAGGCACAGAGGATACCGCGAGGACTCAGAATTGGATTGTAAGGAGTTTGTGCAAAAATGGGAACAGATACTCAATAAGTTCTCTCTCCATCTGATCTTATTGACCATTAAAGAACTTTCGGCAAACTTACTGTCTTTGGAGCAAGAAATAAAAGACCTCACTACCGAGATCACAGTACTTACAAGCGCGGAAACATTCAAGGACATCCTAATAGACATAAACAAACAACTTGAGGGCTGCAAAACAGACTTGGAAGCAAGGAAAATAAGGACATTTAGACGCAATACATTTGATTATTTACGAGACGAAGTCTATACCTGGGCCGACAAATATCAAAACCAACGACAGCGCCCAAGGAATCGCAACCCCAACTCAGATAACAGTAGCTTGGACACAGACTCCAGCAGAGATAGACAAAATCCACAGCCACAACAAACAGCAACAGAAACAGAGGGTGGAACAAGTGGATCTGCAAGACCAAGCACAAGTGGCACAGCCCTGCACCCATCCTCTTTTTTAGGCGGAAACCAAAGCGGAAGGGAACGAGGAGGGGGAAGAGGAAAAGGTCCGGGGGTAATGACGAGATACCAAGCTCAAGGAACCTAGTGGTCAACATTTCCAACCATACACTGAGCCAACAAGAAGCTGTACTACAGAAAGGTTTGAAATTTTTACCCACCTTTGGTACCAACTTGTTTAATACTAAGGTCGAACTTCATAAACTAACAATAAAACTGAAATTGAAAGTGTTTTTTGCAGAAATGGAACATGATGGTACCGAAAGAGAACCAACAGAACTAGTTGAAGTTAAACCAAAAAGCACCTTTATACCACCCATTAACGTACCTGCCATTGACATTTTTGAAAGAATGGTAATTTCTGATCTGAAAAAAATCAAATAGGGAGTACCCCAAAGAAAAATCTAAGCAGAGGTGAAATGGCGATAATACGCAATCTATACTCTGATGACAGTATAACAATAAGACCAGCTGACAAAGGTGGAGGGTTGGTGACTTAGAATACACAAGATTATGAAAGTGAATGCATGAGACAATTAGATGACCACACAGTTTATTCGAAGATTGAACACGATCCCACTAATGATATCCGCAATAATTTGGCAATCCTTTTAACCAGAGCAGAAGAAAAAGAAATGATTACAAAAAAGACTACCCCACACTTCTACCTCTTACCAAAAATACATAAAGGATTAACAAACCCACCCACAAGACCAATCGTGGTGGCAACAGGGGGAATATTACAACCACTTGGAACCTATGTCGATTACTTTCTCAACCCAATTATACAGAAAACCGAAACATATGTCAAGGATAGCACACACTTCCTGAACATTCTCGAGAACATACAATTAACAGATAATGACATTCTTTTCACGATTGATGTGGCAAGTCTTTATACGAGTATCCCTCACGACTTGGGTCAAGAAGCAGTCGAGTGGCTCCTTTTACAAGAAGGAGAAATAGGGGCAGTCAAGGAGTTTATTCTGTCCCTATTGATTTTCATTTCAACAAATTCCTACTTTAAATACAAGAACGATTACTACATTCAAACATCTGGCACAGCCATGGGAGCAACTATGGCACCGTCATACGCAAATGCTTTTATGTATCAATTCGAAATGTCCCATATCTTACAGAAGGCACAGTGGAAGGACAAACTAAAACTGTGGGTGCAATACATTGATGACAGTTTTGGTATATGGCAGGATACGAGAGAAACATTGGATGAATTTCTTCAATATATCAACAGCATAGACCACCGTATCCAATTCACCTCTGAAATAGGAAACCCTGGGATTCACTACCTTGATATTAACGTCAATGTGCATAACCAACAGATAACGACATCCTTGTTCACCAAACCCACAGACAGAAATAATTTGCTACATTGGATGAGTTTTCATCCTCAAAATACTCTACGAAATTTACCCTATGGGCAAATGTTACGTCTTAAAAGCATCATCAGGGACCAAAGCGAATTTGAACAAGAGTTAACCAAATTGAGCAAGAAACTAGAAGAACGTGGATACTTGAAGGAAGACGTAAAAGTGGCAACAGAAAAAGTAGCTACAAAAACAAGAGCAAGCAACCTCAGTCCTAAAAACAAGCCAACATCACCATCACTGGTTTATGTGTCTAAATTTTCAAAACAGAGCATGCAAATCAAGAGGTGCATTGACAATCATTGGCAAATACTCACCAAAGATGAGAGAACAAAAGATCTGTTTACCGATCCACCAATATTTGCTTACCAAAGATCCAACAATTTGAGAGACTTACTTGTGAACACACGTGAAGACAATCCAAAAGAAGTAACTCAACAAAGAGAACTGGCACTTACCCCTGCTTAAATTGCGGCAATTGTAATAACATTAAAAGGAGGCATAGTCTTACATCCTTATACAGGAGAGAAAATTACGATAAGATGTCATGCAACCTGCAATACAGAAAATTGTGTTTATTGCACACGCTGCCCTTGTGGTGTATATTATGAGGGAGAAACAGGTCCGAAGCTACGAATTTGCATAAATGAACACAAATCATGCATACGAAACAAAAATACCACCTCAGCAGTGGCAAAAACACTTTAATGAAAAAAAGCACAACATTTCGCAAATCAAATTTCAAGTATTGGAAGTCATTGAAAGCACCTCCATGGACACTAAGAAAAAATGAAACAGAGAGAATCCTACTGGAGCAATAGACTTGAAGCATTATCACTGCGAGGAATGAATGACGAACTTGACCTCAACTGCTTCTTATAATACACCAGACTTTTTCTGTATAGGGATTGGCCCACAATTTACTGCCTTGTTTGCCAACTACTTCTTTTTGAGAATGTCTTTCTTTACTACATACATATATTATGTTTAGAAAAAATAATTTACCATGACACGCCCATGTAGAACTTCTGTAATTAAGTAACATACGCAATTACACTGTTAGTGGGCAGTACGGTCATTAAGATATGTATTATTGTTTCAGCAATTGTTTTTTAGCAATTGTTCTTTCCAATTTTTTTAAAAAAAATCATATGATCCATCAAACAAGTGAGTCTCTTTAACTGTGAAGCATATAGAAAGACACTAATAGCGAACAGTATTGTTCTAGAGATGTATTTAATTTTCTCTTTTTGGACATTGAATATTGCATGTTTTTTCAAAAATTATATGTTTACCACAGAACACCAGAACGTTTGCATACACAGTTTTCTTGTGCAAATCCCCCTTTTTTTCATCATGAGTAATTTATTGCTCACTTTGCATACAATGCGGGTCACATACACGTGATTAATCATTTTTAACTTAAGTGCAGAATTTAAGCGCACTGTCTTACCAAGTAGCACATTTGCCTTGACAACACATTACCAACCAGTGCACATCGATACATATTTTAAAATATCATAATCGAGCTGTTCTTGACAAAGCCATTAACATTTGCCCACACCAGTATGGCCGAAACGCTCGTCTATGAGCGGCCATTTTATAAACAAACGTCACCCTGGCAACGTTCTTACTTTCATTCAGTGACCGGGCTTCAGAGCAGCACTGAACGCCACTGTCACAAGAACCACATCAGCGCAGTATGCGCTTTGAATGTAAGCGCTGAGATAATACCATTAGAGAGATGGCAGGAGCAATACCGCCTAACATATTGACAAGTAGATTTACGGCCAATAGAGAAGTTGATTTACGAGCGATATAATGCTTTATTTTTGCAGCGTTCTGCGAACGCACTCGAACACTGAATTCTATTGCTGATTGAAATCAGTGAAGTCACCATCTTGCAGGTCAGTGTCTTGGCAGGGTGAAGGAGGGTGATTCACCAGGCATAATCTAGTTATTTATATTCAGTATTAATCTCCAGCATTAACAGCCACTTAACTACACTATTATGTATTTATATAACAGACTTGCTGCACATAAAAGCTATCATATTAGCAAAAGGAAAGCACAATAGTGTTGATGTTCAACCACGATATTCTGAGTGAATGATAACTAACCAAAGAGTAAACATCTCATAAACATGCAGCCTCTTTTACCAAAGTCACTAATGGGCATATATGTTCTTTCTCTTTTGTGTTAAGTGTTTTTTTTATTACTTGTGGGTACCCTGTTTTGTTAATTTGTTAAATTGTAACGTATATTGGCATTGCATTATGTTTGAAGAATACTCTAACAGTAATACTGTGTAGATAAACCCAGCTCTGAAGAAGGAAAAAAAATCCGAAATGCATTAGCCATACGGTTTCTCATTTGCCAGCAAATCAGCATTAAACAACGTGGTGATGTTTAACCAATTGTTACTGCAAAGCAGCAAAAAAACGTCATGAATAAATGTGTTCATCAAAAATATTATGTAAACCGTTTTTACTTCTTTCAAAGATATGAGACAAGATATTTAACCCCCAGTGGGAATTACAGGTGTGCGGCCCACACCGATGGCTAATAAGCCTAGGTCCTTTCTTTTTCAGTTGCTTACTTTGTTCTCACGATGCTGAAGCTTCTTCCTCTTGAAATCCCATATAATCAGAAATTTGGGCTATTACGATTGACATGGCTTCCGTGTCCAAATCTCTCACCAAGACATTGGGTTGTGATCCATTACTGCCATTTATCAATCCCACAATGAAGCGTGCTTGATGCTCTGCAGTGTGGAGCACTTGCTTCATCCTGAAAAACTGGTTGAGTCATCTCTCCAAGCCTTCACCCGCTTCCAGATGGACATGGATATTACTCCTGGACCAGCTCATACCTTTGCTGTAGCATGCGTGGCCATGGCCTAACCTTCTTCAGAGAGGCCATGAAGACCATATGGCCCACCTTTCATCTCATCAGTCCACCCTGTAGTCCTGATGGTGGTTCCAGAGGGTGCGCACCCTCATGCGCTCCTACACACACACATCTCAGGTGCAGTTTTAATTCCGGATGGAAACACATTTGATGGAGACAACGGCAATCACCATCTCTTCACTACCCTTCGTCTAAGGGTCTTCAGCTCCAAGAGCCATAAAGGTGGTTTTTCTCATAAGTTAAGGTTTATTCACAACAGATCTCTGATATGGGTTCTTGCGGGATCAGTGGCCCCTTCCCTGGGCAAGGCCATGTTACGTGCCAATATCTCCACACCTAATAGTAGAAGATAAAATCCCACAAGTGCTTCCTTTTACTGCTTCTGGGGCATGCTTAAGATATACAGGACACCAACTATTCTATGTTTATTTTGGTCAAGTGTAGAAGCTCACTGCTTAGCCAGGCCAAGCAATCACCTACTGACCGCTGCCTTACAGCCCACTACCACCTGCCATCTGCGGCAGTAGTGCAAAAACGTTATGAACAGAAAAATCTTTGTATGCATTTCTGGACCAGGGCAGAGGGCTAGGACGAGGGTAAATTATTCCTTGGTGCAACATTTTGTTTTCACTAGATTGGTATTTGCCCTAGTTCTATTTAGACCTTTACCAGTGCAAAGTTTCTGTGATACCCCCCTGATCCATGTCTGGACTTGCTGATGGCCAGACTACTCATGGCGACTAGCCACTTCTCCAAACCAAAGAGACACTTTTCTTTCTAATTGGACACCATCCCACACTGTTCAAGGGAATTGTATTTTCACGGGGAAAATAAAACTGTGTTCTTTGGTTGCCTAGAGGAAGTAAACAGGGCTTTAAGTGGGCTGAGGCTAGCTGGGGCAGAGCCTCGGAATGCTCTAAAAATTGTTTCTGAGTCCGTGCCCTGACGGGGCTCCCAAAGTACCCTGCTAACCCCAGCCCACCAGGCTGCTAGAAGACAAGGTTTGTTTTCTAAAGCATGAAACTCTAGCGCGTAGGCGAGAGCTTCAGAAAAAAAGCCTTGCTTTTTTATTGCGTTGCCTACCCCCTACCAGGCACCCCTTTCATTCGAGATGCAGGGTGATGATCCCTGCATATCTAATGAAAGGAGTGCCTGCCTGGCAGGGAGGGGGTCGGCGACACAATGAAAAAGCAAGACTTTGTTTGTAAAGCCTGAATCGCTCCCGTGTAAGCGAGAGCTTCAGGCTTTACCAAAAAAAAGAAGCCTTGTCTTTTTATTGTGCCGCCGACCTCCTGCCAGACACCCCTTTCTTTAGAGGTGCAGGGATCAGCGCCCTCGCACCCCAGGTAACACTTAACCAGCCTGAACGCTGGCTGTTAGGCCCCAGCCCTTTTGCAAAATCAAGCCGGGGCTCTTACTGGGGCGTGGCATAATAGGCAACATTCAGGTGAGGCAAGTATTGCCACAATTTCAGTGCCCACCCCCTGCCAGGGTACGCACCCTTGGAGCCCGGCTGAGTTTCAGGCCACTTAAGGCACTGGAAGTAAACTATCTGTGATGCCATTTAAGTTGATACCTATGTAGAATGTATATCTTGGTATGTTTAAACACAGTTTATTTAATGTTTTGAAACTTCGGGATCCCAGTAGCTCGAATTTCGGGAAAGAACTAAGCCTTTAATCGTTGCAACAGTCATGCAATGTGTACCGAGTCTCATTCTGACGGGGTAATGAAGAGTGGTAATAACTTAGAAATAAAATGCAATGCCATATTTTCATTTTTGTCTGCGTGGGATTATGATTACACTGACAGAGCACTAAATTTGCAAATGCCGCACATGTAATAGATATTGCTGTCTAAACATGGCATGATTTATTTATGTAATCACGTATAATGTGAATGTTCAAATATTATTATGCGATAAGCAGACTGCTCCAGTTTAGAAATGTTTTGACTATCCTGAAAAATAAAAGGTTTGAATTTTACGTAATAGTTACATTTATTTTACTCTGCTACCATCTAGTGGACAAAGTAAAGAAAAACAAACCACGTCAGTGTTATGAGCGCTACATTTATATGCAAAGAACTGAACTCAGCGCCATCTACAAGACAACGTAGAGCAGTATTTAAACAACACATAGAACAGCCATGCAAATTACTTAAAAGAGCTTCAAAAAGATTTTGTAAAAAAATTGTATTTTCCTTTCTTTAAAAAAAAATAATTCTTGCTGCATGACAAACCATGAACACCCATGCAACTACAAAGAAAACATAATGCATTAATGATCTACATCCAAGTTATACGTTTAGAAATAAATACCTTAACTGTGATATTCGACAATCCTAAGTAAATTTAGGGGGGGTCACTGGCGATGTTTCAACCAACAACTACCAGAGATGCGAATATCTCGCCACTATTCATAAAAACCCGAAATCCAGCTGAATCAATGTTACATTTTCATCGCTGCAAGCATGGGTGTTATTAAACCAGATCTCTAGTTCAAATATGTAAAATAAAATTCTAACCTGACATGCTATACCAGTCTGTGGACTAAAAGAAAGAGAAGATGACTACGTTTGTGGGGGTTATGCTTGGTAAGCGCTTGAATCTCATGGAATTGTAATTGGAAGATGACATGTCCCATTGGCTCAGGAACCATGAACATAATTGAGTAGAACCCGAGGTCCTGCTCTCTCTTGGGCACCCACGATACTGCCTTCTCTTTCCACAGTTCCCCTTGAATACCCGTAATCAACGCTGTGTGTTTTTTTTTTCTTCCTGGGAGATGGAGTGGAGACTTGTCAGATGGAGTTTGACTCTCCGAGAGGTTTATCTTGTGAGCCCTACCTTGTTTGCCGAAGATATTGTGTTCCAGGTGTTGAGGAAGCAGATGAGCCTTGCCCCCGCTGGCCTGGCATCACAGCGTCTGGGTGCTCACTGGCGGGAAAAGGTTTTCCAGATCCAGTCTGTTGCAACCTCAGTTACAGCTGATATGTTAGGCAAAACCGGAACTGCCCCTAGAGTGAAAGCTACCATGTTTCTTTAGCAATTGTCTATTGCACACTCTGGACTCTGCGTGTTTGGGCAATTATTTGCGTAGGTTGCATGTAAGCTCATGTTAAGGGATAAATTTGCCCCAGCACAGACCTTCCTTGTCGAGTCCACTTACTTATCAAGGACACCCTTAATGGCTGCTACTTCAAGGGCCATAGAGGACCGGCCCACCAGTACTGGGAGGATGGCAGTGGAAGTGACTTATCCTCCCCTTTTATGGAATAAAGTTTAGCAAAAACTCTGGGAAGATGGATCCTGTCTGGTTCAGCCTATTTCCCCTGGATCACCTCTTATATATCAGGAAACGGGGGCAATCCCAGCGATATTGATTTCTTAAATTGTGTTGGGGTTGCTTCCTCTGTTCTCACGATGCTGAAGCTTCTTCCTCTTGAAATCCCATATATCCAGAAATCTGGGCTATTACGATTGATGTGGCTTCCGTGTCCAAAGGCTTCCGTCTTTCCACTTAATCTTTTTCCTGTGTGGACACTGGCGAGAGGATGAGGAGGAATCAGAGATGATTGAGAATGAAGTTGGGAAAGCTCGCCTCTTTCCCTTTTTTTGAACACTCCCCTCTCAGTGCTTGTTTGAAGAACTGCGTCCACTCCTTTTTAGTTTTATGCATTGATTTCATGTTACTCTTTCTTCCAGGGAAAGGGCGGCATGAATTTATAGAGGATCCCTTCTCCAGCTGTTTCCACTTCCGAACCGCATTCCTGGCGCTCATTTTCCTTTCTTCCAGACAGCAAAGAAACTAAAAGCAACAATGTTTCACTTTGTGCCATATGTAAGCGATGTGGCGTTGCCCCTTTAAGGGACGCGCACGCGGCGGCGTGATGTTGCATGCCGCCGCATGCAGTATAAATAAAGGGGGCATTCCCGGCTGCGTTAGTGCGACCACGAAGCCCGAGCAGAGCGGACGTCTCTGTGTGAGTCTGTGAGTGCTTGGGTGCTTACGGGCATCGCGAGTGGGGGTAATGGGACACCCACAACAGTGGCGACGAGGTCGGTGTTATGCCTGGGCCCGGCGGTGAAAGTCACTTTCAATTTTTCTTCTGGAAACGGAGATCTTGGAAGATTTTCGTTTCACGCCGTAGGCTGTGCAATTACCACGCGGCAGGCGGCCATCTTGGATTTCGGTCGTGGACACTCACCGAGCTCCAGGGCATACGGTGAGAAGCACCCAGGCCCAATTTTTGGAAAAACTGTTAGCAGGCAGTTATACTTGCACATCTATGCCCGAATTTTGGATTTTTCTTAATTTCTGGGCTTCCTACGTCGAGTGAAAGTGAGGTGAAGGGCTGAAATGGCTGGACCTGCTTAGCCCAAAATCTCCTTGGCTCAATTTTTGGGGCATCTGTGCCTGAACACAGCACTACTGCAGCTGAGGATTCATTTCTTCATCATCCTCTTCATCATCATACCAAACTGGTGCAGCTGAGGACTTTCATTTTCATCATCCTCTTCAGCATCATGTCTAGCTGCTGTGTCTGTGCATGAGACATTCTCTGGGGATGGGATCTCGTCCATCTTCATCATCATCACTGCCAGGTTGGACTTTGTATTGCCTGTGTGTGTGTCAGGACTGTGCTGTGGTGGTGGGAGTGAGTTGCGGCCCCCAAGATCCACGCTGGGGGTGCCTGTGCGCTCTAACCCATGAACGGGGCTGGTGACCAGGACAGTGGGCAGCCCGCAGACCAACAGCCTCCGGCCCAGCCCCAACTTCTGGTGCAGCCCCAGGCCCCAGCAGTGCTTCAGGCTCCAGTGCTTCAGGCTCCATAAGTGGTACAACCCGTTGTTCAGCCGCCACCTCCTGTCATGGCCCAAGCCCGGGCCCCAGCAGCTCTACAGCTTATTCCTGAGTTCGATGTCTCAGGCCCACCATCCAGCCTGGGGCCCAGATGGAAGAAGTGGGTGGACCGCCTCGACATGTATTTCAGGGCCACAATGGAGACAGACGATGACAGCAAGCTGTCCACCATGCTCTATGCGGTGGGGCCTACGGTGCAGGAAACATTTGAGTTGCTACAACCAGTTTCTACCCCTTGCCAACGCGGACTACGAAAGGTTTGTGATGTTGTCTGCCAGGCAAAAGGAGGATGAGACTTTGACACGTTTTATGGCCGCCCCAGGCGCCTGTTGCTGGCATGTGCATGGGGTGATGCGGAGGACATGATATGAACGATGCTCATCCAGGCGTGCTCCTCAGGCAAACTGAGACAGCAGGTGCAGAGAGAACGAGGCACCACGCTGGCTCGCATCCTCGAGTTGGGACGCTGCCACGTAGTGTCCGAAGCCCGGGCGTCTAGGATGGAGGCTGGCACACGTCCGGTCAAGACTGAGGAAGTATGTGCCATGTGGCGAGGTGAAAGAGGCGTCGGAAGAACTGGATCTGGCCTCTGTGACAGAGGTGGAAGAGCGGGTGAGTCATGCTAGAAGTGTGGGTATGACCTACCCCACCTCGCTCAGTGTCCCGCGGCTGGAAGAACATGCGGAAGGTGTGGTCTGGTGGATCACTATTCCCGGGTGTGCAAGGCATCCCTGCCTGTGATGGTGCCCAGAGGCCCGGTTTGATCCGGATTCCTTTGCCAGAATCACCCACCGAATGTGGCTCAGGTTGACCAGAGCGAGGAGGGTACCCCAGGGGATGAAGAAGAGGAAGAAGAGGAAGAGAACATCTTCTTCGTGTTGAATGTGGGGGCCCTCAAATCGAACAACAGGCGACAGCCAAGGTGTGTGATGGAGGTCAACAAGTCACCAGTCCCAGTCCTCGTGGACAAGGGTGCGTCGGTCAATGTGATGGCCCGTGGGCACTATGACGCAATGGACACGCCTCCCAAGCTGGTCTGCCCGAAGGCACGCATATTTGCCTTTGGAGGGTTGGAACCAATCCCGCTGGACGGTGCCTTTGAAGCAAAGGTGGAGCATGATGGCTCACAGATCACTGCACGCTTCTATGTTACACCGGTGAGCACGAACACTCTCCTGAGCTGCGCTGCAGCGGAGGCCCTCGGCATCGTCAGCTTCGCATATTCAGTGTATCTGGAGGATATCAGCGACCTGCTAGACAAGTACTCCGCTTTATTCAATGGAATTGGGCAGATGGCTGGTGACCCGGTGAGGCAGCACATAGATGAATCGGTGCAGCCCATAGCCCTGAAACATTGCAGGGTGCCTTTTCATCTTCGAGAGCAGGTGGACAAAGAGCTGGACAATCTTGTAAACCTCGATATCATCGAGAAGGTGGAGGGTCCGACTCCATGGGTATCCCCGATCGTCGTGGCAAGGAAACCTAAGCAACCTGACTCTGTCCGCATCTGTGTTGACATGAGGCTGCCCAATAAAAGGGAGAGATATCTTACTCCAACGATCGACGGCATCTTTGCGGAAGTGCAGGGAGCTCGGTTTTTCTCTAAATTGGACCTTCAGGCGGGCTACCGTCAGGTGGTCTTACACCCTGAATCCAGATACATCACGACGTTCACCACCCACCGTGGAATCTACCGCTATAAGAGACTCAGTTTTGGCATGTCATCGGCAGCGGAAGTATTCGAAAATATCAGCTGGGGCGCACTCGCTGGCCTTGAGGGCGTCTTGAACATTAGTGATGATATCCTAGTGTTCCCCAGAACTGAGGTAGACCACGTGCGCAGGCTGGCAAGGACCTTTGAGAGACTGCAGTCGCTTTGCCTTACCCTTCACAGGGAGAAATGTGAATTTTTGCACCCATCCATTGAGTTCTGTGGCTTTGTTTTCAAAGAGGGAGGTGTGTTGCCAGATCCTAAGAAGGTCCAGGACATTAAGAAGGCGCAACCACCCGAGTCGGTGTCCGATGTGAGGAGTTTCCTCGGCATGGTTACTTATTGCGGATGTTTCATCCAGAACCTTGCCTCAAGATCTGAACCATTGAGGGCTCTTACAAAGAAGGAATCCACCTGGCATTGGGGCCCCCTTGAGCAGGCGGTGTTCAATGACATTAAGAGCGCACTTGTGGCTGAAGATACCATGGGGTTTTTCGATCCTGCCCTGCCATCTGAAGTCATTGTGGACGCCAGCTCTTTCAGCCTGGGGGCCGTATTGACACAAGTAGATCAGGATGGAGGTGTCCGGTGGCCTACGCCAGTAAAGTGCTGTCCGAGACCGAGTAGCGGTACTCACAAATTGAGCGTGAGGCTCTGGCGGTACTTTGGGGCTGTAGGCATTTCAGATTCTATGTCCTGGGCCGCCAGGTGACGGTCGCAACAGACCACTAACCCCTGCTTCCCATCCTGGCGGGGTCGTCGTCCAAACCGCTGGCGAGGATCGAGCAGTGGATGCTTGCCCTCCTGGAGTATGGGGTCACCTTGGTGTATCGGCCGGGGGTGAACAATGCAGCAGACTATTTGTCCAGACATCCAGGTGCGCATGGAGGGGAGGAGCAAGACAACTGTGCCGAGGAGGCGGATGATCATGTCCGCGTGGTGGTGGAGGCTGCCACTCCTAACGCTATGCCCCTTGAAGACCTAGAGGCAGCAGCCGCGGGAGATGAGTGCTTCCAGATCTTAAAACACAGCGACTGGAGCCGGGAGACGAAGTCCTCATCAGGAACAGGTATCCCCATAGAAAGCTCTCCCTCCTACATGAACTGGAGCCACTGGATGTGGTGGCTGTCAAGGGGTCCATGGTGACAGCTTCGGACGGGAGGTCGGCTGTTACCCAGAATGTGAGCTTCTTCAAGAAGCTAGGGGATCCCAGAACTGAGCTTCCCCTGGAACCGGACCCAAAGGAGGTGCCTGAGGACAGAGGAGGCCAAGCCTCAACACCCGCGTCCCCGCCCGGGGAGTGTCATCAGATGGACTGCCCGTGCCGGAGGTACCCCCAGAGGGCTGGGTGAGGAAAACCCACTTACCTCAGCGACTACGTGTTGGGACACATTTCATGATTAGTCCGTGGGTCTGTAATGTTAGTTAAGGGGATCCAGGGTGATTGTGAATAAAGGGGTGTGGGGATTGTTTAAAAGTTTGTGTTAATGTGTTATTTGGTTTGTGATGTTCAGTATTAAAGTATTGTTGTTTGTCCACATGGAAAAGGAGGAGTGTGGCGTTTCCCCTTTAAGGGACGCCCATGCGGCGGCGTGATGTTGCACGCTGCCGCCTGCAGTATAAATAAAGGAGGCGTTCCTGGCCACGTTAGTGCAACCGGGAAGCCCGAGCAGAGCGGACGTCTCCGTGTGAGTCTGTGAGTGCTTGAGGGCTTATGGGCATGGCGAGTGGAGGTCATGGGACACCCACAACAAGCGCCACACCCGCTCATGTGCAGGCCCCTCAGTGAGTTTGTCTTCACTCAAAATGGCCACTATAAATGTGCACAGGTCCCAGGGGTTTGAATATCGCACTCACTATGTCACGGCAAAACTTGTATTTTCTTAACCCTACTCTGAACTTGCTCAAGGTCACATTTTTTTTAACTAGGTTGGTAAAATTTAGGTATACTTAAACCAGTTTGGCCTGTTGACCCTTATTTGATGTGCCACCACTGCACCTTCTCTTGTTGAATTTGTGCGCCCTGATTTGCCCTTGCTAAAACCGATTTCTATTGATGCCACTGCTCTTGGCCCTTTCTGTTTTTACAGCCAGTCCTCCCATCCACTTGACCCATATTCCCAACAACCCACCCTTTTGCAGTTAGCGCCCTGATGCCTCATTCTGTCTGCTGTGTTATGTTACAGAACGCTAGATAAATACATAAAACAACCAATAGTTTGGGTTCTTGTATGGGCAAAAACGCCTCCGGATTTCTCCCTCTGTTTGTAAACTCCTCTCTCTTGGGACACACAGAAAGATGCACCAGCAAACCACAACAACGATAGTCTTTAATATTATGTTCTGTCTTTTTTGTGTACGGCTCCTGCACAAGCAACATTTCACAAGGTGCTAGGGGGCTTGAGCCCCACCAAAAGTTGGATATTCTGAACCACATTGATTGCAGAGGGCTGTCACAGTTATGAAGACACTTAGGCTGTAATTTCTTGGAGCCACCCACGTCCTCTTTATTTCTGTCCAGAACTCAGAACAGAATGTTTATGAAGCTGCCACCCCCGCAATATACTAAAACACCCTTATTCTTTGCATTTGCTGATTTAAATGCAGCTTTTGATTCAGTGTCAAGAGTGAAACTCATTGAAAAACTTATTAAAGCTCAATGTCCTCAAGATCTGATTGACATTATTTTTGCTTTGCATTCCTCGGCGTCCATTCAGATCCGTCTGACTATGATGGGCATGCTGTCTACGGATATTGGAACATCTAGAGGGCTGAAGCAGGGATGTATCCTAGCTTCAGCCCTCTTTAATTTCTATATCCATGATGTACAAGCCATCTTCCTAAATATAGCATCTGACTCACCCAAAATTAATTCAGTTCCTATTCAAGCACTGTGGTATGCTGATGACCTTGTCCTGGTCTCTAAAACTCCAACAGGGTTACAGAAGCTAATTTCTACTCTTGCTACTTATTTTGACGAGAATGAGTTGTCGATGAATGTTAAAAAAAACCCAGGTAGTAGATTTTGGACATTGTTTTCTGCTATAAATATCTGGGATCACAATTTGAAGCAAATCCATCTTCTATAGAGCATATACAGACATTACAAAACAAACTGACATCAGCAATATCTCAAACCAAACTCATTCTCCATAAATATGACAAATTCTCTATCAGTCCTGCATTACACTACTGGCAACAAAAGGTAACACCAGTGTTATTGTATGGGTTAGAGGCAAGAGCTATTACCGATACACAAGATTTGGATAAACTAGAATCCAAATTTTGGAGAAAAAGTTGAAATGTTCCACAATCAACACCTGGCCCATGGTTGAGATACGAGCAAGGTCTTGTTTCGTTAACTGCAAAATACCATTGGCAACTATGTGCGTTATTTTGAAAATGTCTTGTAAATACCAATGAAGGGTCGATTCTAGCCACTTTATCCACATATTTGTTCACATCAACTCATCTGTTTGTCCAGAAATTGACTAAATATGTGTATCGTATTATGAGTAGTGCAGATGTTGATCTTGAAACACTTATACAAAATCTTATCAGAGCAAAAAAGAAAATGTTCCTCGATGACTGGATGAAGACACAGACATTATGTCTACAATATAAGCATTTTTCAAGTCAGTTATATGGTGACAAGAAAATGGGGGAGCGTGGAACTGTATTTGTTAAAATCACTGTCGCCCCAAGTGCGTATGGGCATTTTGAGAATGCGATTCAACCTCTGGCATACTCGCGATATTCTAGCTCAACGCAAACCAATTAAAAGGACTGATAATTATTGTAGATTTTGCAATGACCCATCACAAAAAGAAACTTTAGAACATGTCACTACTGAATGTGAATGGCCAGCATTGTGTACATTGCGAAATCAGTTTTTTGCGAAGCATATGCTTACAGTAGCTAATATCCCACCAGATCTTAGATGGGCTTTTTTACTTAATTCTAACATGAGTATACGTATTGCATCGGTGGGCTTTCTTACTGCACTTCATTTGTTTGATCAATAGAACCTTTGAATTGATGAATTTATGATTGTTGCAGCCTGATAACTTGTTGAAGATCATCAGTATCAGCATGAAGTGTATAATCAAAACATAGAATGCCTTATTTTTAATATAATATATATTGAATGCTATTTCTCTGTAGTTTAGCGTTGATTGTTGTTTTGCTGTGTTTTTTTGCTGTTTTTTTTCTGGCCTCTAGAAGCGCATGCCATTTTCTTGTTTTTCCATGTAAATATTTTCCTTTGTCTATCTAAATATCTCTTTTTTATACCAATTGTATTTAATCATGTTAAAAAATGTATTCTTATAAATTGAAAAAAAAGTTGATTTATTTCAGCTAAAAATTTTCAATAAAAAAAAGAAGTTGCCACCCCTGTGCCCATGTGGAATAAATCAGTCCACTGTGGGAGGGGGAGGGATTGCCTTTCAACCGTGTAATGGACAAATATTCTCCAAAGCTCTTGCGTTATGTATATAATGTAGTACTTGGTGTTATAAACCCATAATTAATTAATATTCGTTATACAGCAAATATCAGTGCCTTGTTTTGAACGTATTCAAATAGTAAAAAAGTATTTTCCCTCATCGGCCCCATGTGTCCACTTCTGTAGCTTCTTTTCAAAACTGATCATTTGTTCTCAGACCTTGGTCTCACGCAAATTAAACAACCAGGTTAAACAAAAATTGGCATTCGTCCCACTTGACTATGAAGACGGTTTTGATTTAATTTAGCCCTTTAATCTGTGTGCTTACCCACTGACAACTCAACATGAATGTTACATTACTTACAACGTGTTGATGTATGCAAATGAAGAAAGGTGTAAGTGAAAGAGAAGACAGAGAGAAAGGATAAGTCAGGCAAGAGGGACTGAAGGTGGTGAAGTGTGGACATGAGTCAAACCAAGATAAAAATACGCGTTGGCAAAGCCAACCGTTTTAGCGTCTCGATAGTAGACATGATGCCCCACTTCCGCTATCTTTAAAGTTACATTTTTTTCATACAACCATTTAATACAGATGCTCACAATACAATTGAAACACAATACTACTGTTTTTTCTTCTTTACCAAACAAAACCACGAAAAATCACAGCAAAACAATGAAAACATGTTAATTCCGGTCTTCACTTTTTCTTTAAAAAAGGAAAGAAGAAGAAGAAGCAAGCTAAGTACTTTAATTCAGGAATGTGTGCAGCGATGCTGTATTGCTTCGAAATCAAGTGACTAGAGGCACACTTAGTTAAGATTTTTTACTACACCATGGCCGATAGCTGCATTTAACCCACTGGGCCTCATTACGAGTGAGGCAGAACCGGTTAACGGGCTCCGCTAAAGGAGGCGGACCCGTTCCGCCTCATTACAAGCTCCCCTCGCGGGACCCGGTAAGTAACGCCTGGTCAAACCAGGCGTCCTTACCGGGTCCCTCAAGGGGAAGAGGGAGCAAACAACGAGCCGCTCGTAATCGGCCCGTTGTTTGCACCCTCTCCCATTCCCATTCAGCCCTATGGGGGCTCAGATGGGAATGGGGAAGGTCCGGGCCCAGGTTCCTGGAGGGAGGAATTACCGGGCCCTCCAAACTTGGAATGGCCCGGTAATTCCCCATTCTGGGAACCTGGACCCGGACCCGATTTCAGCGGCAGCCATGCCGCCAATAGCGGCATGGCTACCGCCGAAGTCGGAATGAGGCCCACTGTCTTTCTGACAGATGCTTCTGCTTGAAAATGCCCAGTTACAACACAACAATATAATGTGTCAAGTGATTGACCCAACATAGGATGGATAAGCATAACCACGCACTGCACACCCCATCAAATCCCAATAAAGAGTGCCACTCCCGATATGCAGAACTCTACATCATTGTATGTGGCTGACAGAGGTGTCGATAAAGTTACACCTGCATGAGCCAAAACAAAAAGCTGCTAGTAAAAAGGAACCTGAGATCTCATGCAGAGACACATTCCTCTTTTTCATGTTACACAGAGGAAGGCAGATTTCTGCTCATATATGTGTACAGCATTACAAACCGAACACACATACCAGGCAAATTTCTCAAGCATGGAGGGTGGGAAAGGCATTGTTCAAGGTTGGAGGCTAAAAAGACACACTTCCACAGAACAACTCCAGACAATCCGTTTTTAGGCTGGTGGTAAGAACTATTGATCACAGATGTTACTTACCTGCACTGCACTACTCCACACCAAAAGGCAAATGAAAGTTCCGTGTTTCGGCTGTAAAATCTCTCACCTGGGTATCACAACACAGCAGCAGCAGCGGCAACTACCTGCAGCCACCAGCAGAGACCCTAGACAACCAGGAAATCAATGGTGGACCAACCAACGCTAAACTAAAGTCACATACCCTAGGAGAGCCGGAATCAAAGCACACAAACCAAACCTGGACATTCATCTTCCTGGGCCACCATTCCTATTCAGTAGGGAACCTATGCAGAGGAAGCAGGCGGGCTTAACATGCTGTTTATAAACTTTGATTCTTCTAACCCCTCCAGAGCAGAGATGACCAGGCCTGATTGGTTAGGACCCTTAATTCTATGGAGGAAAGAGGTGGAGCATAAAAAGACCAGCAGGAAACAAGAAGTTGTGGGTAGTTCTGGTGAGGTCAGAAGAGGAGGAGATGGCAGACCAAGAGACCACATGAGGAAGAAAGGATCAATGTTACGCTCACCTGGCTCCCACAGAGGCGTCGATCTGGACTGGACTGCTGCGGTCTCCACCAATGTGACGCGTAGGGCCGAGATGACGGACTGGACTGGCCCACCTAGCTTCGTTTGCTTGGCCCGTAGGAATATTCTTCTGCAAGTGGAGAAAGGGAATTAACCACCCGTGGAGTTGAGCGTAAATCCCCCTACCCCGCTGTTCTCCCCACTGATCACCTTGGATGTTCCCTCTTATAGTCTCACCTGATGATTTGAAAAGATGAGCTCTCCATCCTGCATTGAGCACAGGGGCGCGTAGATAACCAGTTGCTTCACTGGCTCGAAGGAATTGGTGAGTTCCAGGAAAATATTGACTCTGATATTCCCGGCAAGACGCCGTAAGTATGTAGTTCGTAAGAGTTCAAATGCCTGACTTTCACTCTTGTCCGATTCCTTGCAGATTGCAGCTTGACCCTACTGAAGAGTTCCTCGTGGCAACCGGTAATGTTCTAGTAAGGATTTGTATTATCCAACACAGTTCGATAAAATAATGTCCATAAGTAACCTGTTGCTTTCTCCCTTATTCAGGTGCTGAGAGAAAGTATGAAGTCTCGGGGAATAATGCCTCCGGCGGTAAAATCAGGTAAGTCTTTTGTGGTGAGGAGGGTTCCCCTTGTTAGTCCTTTGTTTCACCTTGCTGTCCTTTTGTTTCCCCTTAGGGGCCAGGGTTCGGCTAGGATGCAGTGGAAGCTGCGCCGACCCGTGAAGAAGAATAGTACCCCCGGTGGTAAAATCAGGTAAGTCTATGGGGCTTTCTCTGTGTATTCCATTGGCTCACCCTGCTGTTCTTGTCTTCTCCTTAGGTGCCGGAGTGCGGCGGTAACATGCAGGAGGATGCAGTGAAATGTGAAGATGCTGCAAAGGCCGGTGAGTTCAGCGCGGCGCTGCAGCAGGCGAGGAGAGGCGCATAAAATAACTTCTTTCTTCCAGCTCGAAGGCACGATGTATCGGGAATTCAGGGCTGCCCCCAAATAGCCCCGAGGGGGGGTTGTTGGGCTTGCTTGGGGTAACTTGATGCCTGCTGCTTGATGGGTTGCTGGAGTTGGTCTGGGTCCCCGGGGGTAGGCATCATGACAATCAACTAAGTCTAAAGGCAATTTCTGGAGAAGATGACGTATTAGTGAGTGGGTGCAAGTGGTACTGCATTGTGAGTGTGTGTGTGAATGAGTAACGTGTGTAGTTAGGTGAGTTAGTGTAAGGAGTGAATGTGAAATGTTTGTGACTGAGTGAAAGGAGGGTGTCTGTGTAGGAGGTGAATGGAGTTATATTATGGTGGAGGCTGTTGTAGTGTGGAGGAGGTAGTAAGGTGGAGGAGGGAGTAAAAGTGTGAATAGGAGATGTACGTTGGAGGTGAGGCCTAGAAGTAACCTTGAGATATCAGAGGTATAGAGAAAAAGTGGGAAGAGATTATCAGTGGGTGAACCTGGAGGAGGAGAGTATACAGAAAGAGGGAGAGGGAAAGGAAAGCGTGAGCATGATAGAAAGGAGGCATAGTTGGGCAGAATGTCTGTAAGGCACAATGCCTTACCCACTGGACAGATATAGAGTATGGGACGTCTTACGATGCCCCTGAGGGAGATTAGATAGAGAAGGTTCAATGCTTTTTTAAAAATTTGTTTTTGGTGGAAAAAAATTATTAATTACACTTTTACAAATACATGTCAAAAGAATATAAATATATAAATGTTGTTTTTTCCAGAAATTGCAATTTTTTAAACAGTGGAATAACCAACACTTTTTAAAATGAGTACATTAAACGTACCACCAATTACTAACATGGATATATTTCACATTTGGATCCAACACAAAAATACATAACATGAATTTCCTAGTTCAACCAATAAAATTACATAAAATAAATGTCACAATTCAACCTGCTGCTTTATGAACATATGATGAACATCATATCGACGCCCAAACTAAGACATTCGAAGCCGAGCACATAGGATTCCCATAGGTCCAAGCATTTTGCACCTTAACAACTTTTACACAGCGTAAACCGTCCCACGCTCAGTATATTAAGTCATGCCTGTGCCAAAATGTAGAAGGTGTAGAACAGAAGATACTACACACTAAACATAAACACTCCAATTACTAGCATAAAGTGATTAATACCACAGGTAGTTAATGTGTTGCACTTTTTAACCCCCTCAAACAACAATATAGAGAGGACGCATTCCATCAATGTTATCCAGTCCCGGCATTAGCAATGACTGCTAAAAGCTACCTAGGATCATTGGATATACAATTTCCATGTTTTGATTAAGCAGCTAAGAAGGTGGCAACAACTGATACCCTACAAAGGAACGTTTCCCAAATATGGTGTCAAACCATTGCTCCTGCTTGCACTCAGGTATTTGCATCTACTAACTCTAAATTTCTTTCTTTCAGAAAAACTTCTATCTTCCCCGCAAGGTGCACCATGGCCAGTATTAATGAGTGTGTGCTACCCCACATGCAACGTGCCCAGACAGCATGACAGGCGAGATTTGAGGCATTTCCTATATAGGCACCAAGACATGTCATTATCTCTTTTTAAAAAAATGGGCAGTAAAGAAACAGATGCTGAAGAGTTTCTGTTTCATTTGAGTTGGTACAAAACCGACATGAATGCCCAAGATCACATGCGCCATAGACTTGCCATTTGCCAATCCGAGAGCCCGTATGAATTAGATAGAGTCAAAATCTCATATAAGTGGCCCCGGCTTTATTGCCTGGAAAGCACAAGAGATAACGATTTTGCAGCTTCTGCACATGTCTAAAATTGGCATAGTTAGTAAATGTGCCATGCCACGCAATGAGATTGGAGTTTTTAGCCCAGGCATTCAAGAAAAATCATTTTTTCACAAACCCTGGACGTTCAATGATATCCTGCTTTGTAAGATTTTGAGAACGGAGGACCTTGTTCATGCGTGCATGGAAAATAGAAATTGATGCAGCCCGATCAGCAATTAGCATTGCGTGGAGGTCCTCATATAAAGAATTGATAGGAGGAGTGACCATCCTCATAAATTTTCTTAGCATTCACCATTTAGATCCGTCTGAGAGAGGATGGAGGCCAAGTTCGTGCATTAGAATGGCGTTTGGGAGATAACACGGGAGCCCCAACACAGATTTCCACACTTTACCTTGAATTTTATTCAACAAGAGACCAAGGTCCATCAAACACAGATCCAATACATAAAGTAAAATTGGCTCTACTTTCAACTGATAAAAGTTTATCAGCGGAAGCAAAGAAAACTTACAATAGTGCTGGTGAATCCATTTCATCTGTGCTGTTAGCTGCACCAATTTGAGGTTTAAGGATGCTTGCCATTTTTGGATTGAGATACTATTCGATAGTTGGTAGCCGAGATATATCATCTCACTCTTAAAGTTTATTCGCTATGCATCCATATACCAGCTGAATCTGGGATATTTCGTCTTAGCTGTAAAAATGAGGATATTAGATTTAGCAGAGTTAATGACCAAGTTGTTAAGCAAGCAATACTGATGGAAGTAATTCAACTTGTGTTGCAACCCAAACGGCGTTCTGTCAAAAAGGGTTACATCATCTGCAAAATCCAACCAGTTGATACAGAGATTTCCCAATCTGACAGGGAATATATCGTTCGCGTCCCAGATGTTTTGGATATCTGCGAGATATAGATTGAAGAGTACCGCTGCAAGGTTACAACCTTGCTTCAGACCGATTACGGTGGAGATGTTATCCGATAGTAGACCTGCAGAATTGATATGAACTCTATATGAGGTGTTAGTATGCAAAAGTGGAATTGGGGCACTATGTGCACTGGAATTGCGAAGGACACTATCAAACGCTGATGTGAGATCCAATGAGGTCATATATATAGGACCATTAGAAGAGTCACGCGAAGACCTCAATAAATGTGCGAGAATGGTCACGTTCAACGGAGTACCCATCGCCTTGCGAAAACCAACCTGTACTTTTGAAAGAATAAAGTATGTTGCCATAAATGTTTCCAGGTCGTGTAAGACAAGACGCAAAAAGATCTTTGCAGCGACATCAATTAAAGCAAAGGGCCTAAAGTTAGCAGGATTGTCCAAAGGCCCCTTTTTATGGATAGGAATGACAATAGCAATCAACCACGAGGGGGGAATCATACCGGATCGAAATATGAGTTCAAAACGCCCAAGGAAATGCTTGGCCCAGAAGTGCTGATCATCCTTGATGACGCAGGGCGGAAGCCCATCAGGACCCACTGCTTTAGAGAATGTTAATATGTTAATTTTGAAATAGCCCAAATTATGTCCTTCAATGCCCAAGGACATGAGGAAGCAATGGACATCGGTGGGACATCTGTCTCCTGTGCCACATACTGGGGGGGGATGAGCATATTATTCCTCAAAAAAGACATGCCAAGTATCTCCATTTATTTCAGCAACCAGAGGATTCACTGGGGAACATTTCGGATTCATAAGAATCACCCATAGATCCCTCGCGTTGCGCTTGCAGAGTAGCTCAATCATGTGCTGATTGGCAAGGCTATGTCGCACATACCGTATTAATCTCACTTTTTTCTTGTATGTGGCCAATATGATATTTTTAAGTGCCATATAAGAAGCGGAAGATGGATACAGACCTGCCACAACTCTAAGATCATGATTCTTTATCCGTTTCAAAACTGCTATGTCCAAGTTAAAGTTCCGAGAGTCATTCATAATCCAATGCCTAACAGGAAGTTTGGATAATGCCGTGAGATGTTCACGAATCATACTTAAGTTAATTGCAGTGAGAGTTTGCAGATAGTGCGCTGACACCTCATTGTCTACGCAAACCAGCATGTCCCCGTTTACCCAGGACACAAGTTTCCTACAAGTGCTTGGTTTCCAGCAGACAGATAAAGCATAACGATCGCTCTCTACCAAGACTGCTTGAGGCGAAACGTCAAAGGTGTTACAAGTAAAATGAAGAACAGTGCCCAGGGCACTGTGATCTCCCCATCCAGGATGCATAATCATGGTTGGCTTGAGAAAACCAGACAGCACACTAGATGACAAAAAATAGTCAATTAAGGAATGCAAAGTGCCACGCTGCCAAGAGGTCTTACTACTCAGGGGTGCCATTGATAGGGGAAAAATGTTCCGGGCTTTTAAAAGGCTGTCCATAATTTCCCCCTAGCACGCGCCTGCTTCGCGTAAGGCGTGGAGTCAAAGGAAGGTGTGCTAGTTCCTTCCATGTCCAGACGGGCATTAAAGTCACCCCCAATCAGTAATTCGTAGCTGGGATAATGCAACATGACATCGTTTAGGGCAGCATTTAGAGATTGTAGAATCGTCTCTAAAGATACGGCCATGGGGTTCCAATATAATGAAATCAGCAATATTCTCTAAAAGGGAGCACCTGCAATATTAACTTCCACATTCACAAAGGAGGAAGTGCGGACCAGCAGTTTTGCCGTGAATCTTAGATTATTTTTTATGAGAATGGCAAGACCACCGCTCGGATGACCAACAAGAGCGGAAAGTGCTGGAACACAAAAAGATACATAGCCTTCCAGAACTATATCTACAGTGGACATGGTTTCTTATATCAACATAATTTCCAGAACATTGCGGGGGCTTACCGCTTTGTGCCAAGCATAAACGTTCCTTGCCCCACAACAGTTCCATCAATAAATCACAATATGAGATAATTACGAAGGGGCGGTACCTTCTTACATTGTAGCTGCTGCTTTGATGAGTGGTTCAAGCCAAGATAGGCCATTTAGAGCATTGGTAAGCAAGGCTAGTTGAGTCAAGATCTCACTATTTGGTGCCGCCACTACATTCAGGGCTGAGCCTTTCGGGGTCCCATCCTGTGTTGCCGGCAAAACATAGTCCAAAAAAGATCATGCAGTATCCATCTCGCTGAAGAGGTGGGAATAGAGGCCCAAGGTCTCAAAGTCCTCCTTATTTATTTTTAAATGTTTTTATTGGCATTTAAGGTCATACATAAAGCAGTTGGGCCTAGGTTATGGCTCGTAATATTGATTGCGTGACACATTCGCCAATTGAACAACAAATGACAACAAAACAACAACAACAACAACTTAGACTGTCCTCTCTCCTGCTGTTATAGTGCGGTCCACTCGGCACGTGTAGACTCAGTATCGGGGCCGTCGTTCTCTGTGCCAGTCTTCGGGGGGTGGCGCAAGGGCGTGCGCAGGTTTGGTGATCTCATCAGGATGGCTAAATTGCAGTTCATGCCATAACGCTCTGCTCAGGGGGGTTTGAAATTCGTCGAGAAGATCATGTCTCTCATGAGGGCCTTTCAGGACTCTAGTGTGGCACTCACATCTTCTCCGCCTCTGCTGTTCCCCTACTCCCAGGCTCTGGTTTCTACGACAGTCCATCTCTCCATTTCCTTGATCCAGAGTCCAAATCGCGGTGACTTCCAGGCCATCGCTATTGTTCTCTTCGCGAGTATGCACGCCATGTCCATGAGTTTGACTAGATGCCTGATTTTACTGAGTCTCGGGTAGGTGCCCAAGAGGCATTCCTTGGGGGTCCATTCGTACCTTTCCAGTCCAGCTTTCCTGCAGGTCTGTTCGGCAGCTAGCCAGAGCTTCTGTGATCTGGGACAGGTCCAGAACATGTGAATCATGTCAGCGTGTTCAGAGGAGCACCATGGGCACGTCGAGGGAAATGCTGCCGTTGAAGGTGGATATTCTGTGCGGTGTCATATAGGTCCTGTGGAGGACGTTCAGCTGAATCATCCTGAACCTGGCATTCCATGAAACCTCCTTCGGTTGCAGCAGGGCCCGTGCCCATTCGCCATCCGTGATTTCGGTTCCAATGTCAGCTTCCCACTTCTCTTTCAGGTGCGCACTTCTGGGGTTAGATCGAGCGTTTATTTGGGCATATAGTCTCGATGTCGGCTTCCAGCCGTCACTCAAGTTGTACATTTCCTGTACAAGAGGGTGTGTCTCCAGCTCCTCGGGCCATGTGTTCCATTTTGCCCTGGCTACATGTCTCACCCTCTGGTACCATAGGAACTGGCCTGGTGAGAGCCCGTCTTTTAATTGAAGCGAGTCAAAGTCTCTGAATGATCCCTCGTCGAACAGGTCTCCCCATGTGTAGAGACCGCCGGTCTCCCAGCTCCTCATCATTGGTAGTTCAAGGGGGGTCTTGCAAACATCAGCCAGAATGGGGATTTCAGGCATGTAGGTGTGCTGAAGGCCAAGCAGTGATTTAACCTTGTTCCAAACCTGTCTCCCCAGCGTCACTATCATGGGTGGGTCGGGGGGTCCCACCAGTGAACTCCATATTACCTCCTTGGGGTGCATTGGCGTGATCAGCCGGTGCAGGAGGCCAGTCTCAGCCGAGGGTTCATCCGAAAGCCACTTGGTGACATGTGTTAGTTGTGCCGACAGATAGTATCTCTGGAATTCGGGCAGTTGGATGCCACCCTCAGCATGGGGAAGCGTGAGGATGTGCAGGGCGAGTTTGTGTCTCTTCTGGCCCCATATGAAGTCTCGAAGCAGGGATTCCAGTTTCCTGAAGAAGGGAGGGGGGATATAGTACACAATGTTGGTAAAGTAATAGAGGAACCTTGGCAATATTATCATTTTGGATATTGCGGCTCTGCCCATCACCGAAAGGGGAAGTTTCGAACAGAATCTGATGGACCTGCGTACGCCGCACAATGCAGTTTCAGTATTGCGCTCGTGAGTGGAAAGTGGGGAGTGCGCGATGGTGAGGCCCAGGTATCGAAAGGCCTCCACCTGCCATTGAATCCCAATATCGGGCAAATCTTCAATGTCTATCCCTCTGAGTCTTGCAAGGGGAAAGGAACTTGATTTCTGTCTACTAAACTTTATCCCAGAGTATTTGGCGAAGTTGTCGAGGATGTCCAGCGCAGTGGGTGCGTTCTCTCTGTGGTTCCGTAGATATAGAAGGACATCGTCGGCGTACAAGGAGATGATGTTATCTATTCTGCCGATGTTGATTCCAGAGTCGAATAGCTGCCTCCTGAAATAAATTTCCACTGGTTCCAGGCCCAGGATGTATAGCATCGGCGATAGTGGGCACCCTTGCTTGGTTCCCCTTTGGATGGGCCAAGCCTCCGACACCATACTTCCAGTCTTCACCCTCGCCACCGGGTCATTATAGAGGACCTCTACACACCGGATGAATTGTTCTCCGAGTCCAAACTCCCTCAGGGTAGCAACGAGCCATTACCAGAATATTGAATAAAAAGCCTTTATGGCATCTAGTGAGAGCACAGCTAGATCTTCCTGGCGCTCCGCTGTTTGTGCCATAACGTGTTGTAGCCTTCTTAGGTTGGCAGTGGTGTTGCGTCCTGGGACGAAGCCGTTCTGGTCCTCGTGTATCAGGGATCCTATTACCTTCGAGAGCCTGTTGGCTAGTATAGTTGTGAGGATCTTGCCGTCATAGTTCAGCATCGCCAGGGGGCGATACGAGTCGCATTCATCGGCAGGTATACCTGGTTTAAGCATTGGTATTATGAGGGTCTCTCTCATGCTGCTCGGCAGGGTCCCGGTCTGGTATGCCTCCGTGTACACTCCATGCAGTATCGGGGTTAGGATCCCCTCATAGGCCTTATAGAATTCCGGGATAAGGCCGTCAGTCCCAGGGGTCTTGTTTGTGGAGAGGGACCGGATCGCCTCCGATATGTCCTCCAGTATGATGGCTTCTCCCAGTGCATCTCGTTGTTCTTGGCTTAATCTGGGTAGCTCGATCTCATCCAGGGTATCTCTGATATCCGCTTCAGGGATTCGCTCGTTGTGAGCATAGAGTTTGGCGTAGAAGTTTGAGAAGACATTGTTAATTGCTTGTTGTGATCTTTGCGTTATACCATCCTCATCTTTGATCTCTCTGAGGGGCTGTCGTGGGTTCTCGTTCCTGCATAACCAGGCAAGTATCCTGCCTGGCTTATCTGCTTCCTTGTGTACCTTGAGAGTCCGTGCAGAGAAGTCGAACTTGGATAGTCTTTCCCATGCAGTCCTGGAGTCCTCTCTAATCTCCTTCAGCCTGGCCTCATTCGCAATGGTCGGGGGTAGAGTTCCCTCTAGGTGCCTAATCTCTTCTTCCTTGTGCTCCACCTCCCTTCTCAGTTGCCTCCTGATCCCAACAGCTTCAGCTATTATCAAGCCCCTTGTTACCACCTTCATAGCTTCCCACAGCGTGCTCCATTTCTCGACTGATCCCGTGTTGATTTCTATGTACTCTTCCAGTTTTTCTCCTAGGGTCTCCTTAAATGCGGAGTCCGTCAGGGTTTCCGTCGGCATGCGCCACATCGGGATGGGGGGCCTAGGGCCCTTCAGGCAGAGCTGCATTAACAGGGGGGAATGATCTGAAATCGACCTGCCCTGATAGGACGCCGACTCAACTTGGGGGATTAGTTCGCTGGCTATGAAGAAGTGGTCAATCCTGGTGTGCAGGCTGTGAGGTGCGGAGTAGAAAGAGTAAGCCCTGTCGGTGGGGTGTAGGTCTCGCCAAATATCGACCAAATGTAGATCTCCCACTGCGTTGCGTAGGGCACAGGAGGCAGGGTTATTGAGGGTGCGTGGGGTTGCAGTCCTGTCTAGCTCCTCATTCATCACATAATTAAAGTCTCCCCCCCACAGGAATGCGGCCTCCCTGTGGTGCGTGATTCTGGCATACAGCTGCTTGAGATGAGCAGGTATGCCATGTTGGGGGAAATATGAATTCACGATGCATAATCGAAAGTTCTCCAGCATGCCCCAGACTATGACATACCTGCCCTCTTTGTCGGCCTCCATCCCCATCTGGCAAAATGGTGTGTCTGGGCTAACCCATGTGTATACGCCTCTTGCGTACTTCGAGTAGGAGGCACCATTGCCTTGGCCGCCCCAGTAGCCCACTAGTTTGTCGGTGACATCAGTTGTGAGGTGTGTTTCCTGCAGGAGGGCAATGGATACCCGCTTCCTTCTCAAGTATGAATGTATACGGTTCCTACGCAGATAGGATCCCATCCCTCTAACATTCCACGTGATTATCTTGAGTCGTGTCGCCATTGTTCATATTCGATTATTGGTGTGGAAGGCTTCTCGCCCGTATTGTGACTTGATTGTGCGTTACCGGGTGTTTTGTCCCGATGCAACTGTATGGAGTGGTAGGCTCCAGCCTCTGGCCAGTGGTCCGCTATAGTCTGATTAGTGGTCTTCATGAGGAGGGAAGTCTTGACATTAACAACAACAATTACTAAACTGGAACTGGTGTGCCCAGCTACTGCATCATTCTTGCGGTGCTCGGGTGCTCTCGGGCCGTCGGAACCCGTCCGGGTGTCAGGCTCGAGCATGGTCGGTCAGGCAACTGGCCTGACCTGATCTATACGTGGGGGTCGGGTCCTGTGCCTGGTGTGAGGGCCAAGCGAGGGCCTCATCAAAGTTGGCTATCAGTAGTGTATGTTACTTTCTTGGTTGCTTGGGGTTGCAGGGAAGCTACGTTCATGTTACTTATGTGCTGCGGGTTGGTTTCATTTTCAGCTGTCCTTGGGATGGGCCTCAGTTCCTTCAGAGAGGTTGTTATCCTCCATCCACATGTTAGCGGCCGCAGGGGACTCCAGGAAGATTGCGCGGCCCTTGTAGATGACTTTAAGCCTCGATGGATAGAGCAGCATGTATTTTAAGTTTAGTTGCCTGAGCCTAGCCTTAACGGGCACAAACAAGTTCCTTTCCCTCTGTACCTTCGGGGTGTAATCCTGGTAAATGGTTATTTTGGCATTGCCGCGTTCAATGGCGCCCATCTCCCTGGAGTACCGTAGGATGGTTTCCCGATCTTGGAAATTGAGCACTTTCGCAATTATCGGGCGAGGATGCGAGCCCGGAGAGGGTCTTTTCTGGAGGGACCTATGTGCTCTCTCCACGGCGAATCCTTGTGTGAGTTTTCCCGCTCCTATCTCCTGTTGCAGCAGGGATTCAATGTACGCTGTTGGGTTAGGACCCTCGTCGCCCTCCGGGATGCCCAATATTCTGATGTTGCCCCGTCTGGCCCGTCCCTCCGCCTCCTCGGCCCTCGCTTCAAGAATGGCGACTTTTCTCTCAAGGTTCACAACTTTAGCTTTCAGTTCGACATTGCCTTCTGCCGTTTCCTTTATGGTTGTTTAATTGTTGGTCACCCTCTCCGTTAGTTTCCTGGCATCGTGGCGCACCAGCTGGATGTCGGATCGGAACTCGTCTATTTTTGAGTCTATATGTGTGCGGAGTGACGCTATGGCTTCTAGCACTTGAGATTGGTTCGCTGTGGAGTCCGGTTCTTTTGCTTGTGGGGGATCTGGGACGGCAGAGGACGGAACGGTGGAGTCCTTAGCCTTAGTCGTGACATAAGTGTCCATTGTTGCAGGCCTAGTCTTGTTTCTGGAGCCCATGCTGAAGTCTCCACCCCAGCCCTGACCGTTGGTCTTGGTGGAGGGTTCCCACAATGGTGCTGGTGTTGCCCCAGCGCTGCGGGCCAGTTCTGGGGATGACCAAGCTAGGGAAGCTGGGGTTTATAGTGCTCAGCGTGAGCCGTGGAGGAAGCACTCCCGGCACTCGTCCGGGGCGGGTCAGGGCGCAGTCCGGGGTGTGGTATTTGGGCAAGGCGGGTCGAGGGGGGAAGGGTCTCAGTGTCCGGGGTAGCCCTCTGGGGTGTGTGGGGTGTGCTGGTGTTGCAGAATGCGCGTGTTGCGCTGGGCACCCCCTCAATGCCACATCCCGGCCCAGATATCGTTCATGCTAGTGGGCGCCTTGTTGGGTGCTGGTGGGGCGGGGGACCAGGGTGCACTTCCTCTGGTTACGCTCCCCCCGGGTCTCCTCACCTCAGGCTTGCTGGGTCGCCACTCGGGGCCTGCCGCTGCGATGCGCCCTCGTCTCGTGGGTCCTCCCCGAGGCCCCACGGCTCCTCTGCCGATGCAGACTCCTTCTGGGTCGGGCTAGGACAGCTGGATTCGTGGCTGCTATCTGGCGTGTTGTCGGCGGCTCATCCGGCTCACGTGTCGGTAGGGTGTCGTCGCGCAGACACCTGCCATTGGGGCCCGAGCGGCCTGGTGGTCACCGACCCCTCCGGAGAGGGGATCACGGGCTCCTCCGCTCATCCCCTGCCAGCCGCTATGGGGGTATGGGAGCAGGGGCGGCCTCCTCTCGGGTCGCCGCGGCTTCACGTGGCAGTCGCCATCTTGGGCCCAGGCAATTGCGGGAGGCAGGGGAAGTGCGGGCGGGTGTATGAGCGGTTCGCCGCTCCGATTCCGCCAGTGGTTCGACACACCTTGTGGCAGGTTAGTTCCCACACCTACACAGCGGTTTATAGTGTCAGAAGGTGTCTGCTTCGCACCAATACAGGATCGTGATGCGGCATCTCGGCCGGAGCTCAGCACATCAGCGTCCGTCCGCCATCAGCTCCAGGCCACGCCCCCCTCAAAGTCCTCCTTATAATCAAGGATAAACTTAGTTATGATATGAGATTGAAATTTACACAACACTCTATAGTTGTTTTGATTTGCGAGTTTTACCCACTCAATATCTTTCGTGGATACATTTCGTAAGGATGGAATCAGATAGAAGGCATTCATCAGAAAAGACCTATTGACTGGAGCCGCCCCATTCACATTCGGGTCGCTGACCCAGCCCAGAATATATTTAATCTCCTTGGGTAGTTCCAGGAACACAGGCATTTGATCTCTTAAATCTTCAGGTTTTGACTCAAATGTTTTTCCCAAGATGCCCACAAGGTTACTCTCACCTTGGTGTTTGCTCAAAAGATTGGGGTCAGACGCACAAGAGCTCTGCTCCTCAAACTTGGTGGCATTCTGAGGAGCCTCCGAGCCTGTGGATACAGTCACCTGAGGTCCGTCTTTGATGTACTGCAATTCAGTAACGTTAGCATGCTCAACAATTGGCGGGCAAACCTCCAAGGTTACCGGTGGGGCCACCTTTTTTAGTTCAGCAATTGGAAAGAAAGTGTGTAACTGAGATTGTGTCTTTTCTTTAATTTATACTGCTAGTCGGGGAGAGGGAGCTCTTACATCACCTCCACCCACTTTAATTTGCAGACGTTTTTTGCTTTCATAATTTAATTCCAGTAAATTTAGTACGGGCGCCTTCACATTCAAGGTAGATTTTAATTTGACTGCCACATCATGGGTTGAGCACAAAATGGATTCAGCAGCGGCGCCACGCTTAGTCGGAGTGTCCTTAAGCTTGGCTTTAGACAAATTAAGTCATTTCTTAGCTCTTAGAAACGACTTCTTTGCCTTACGGGACATAAAGTGAGATTCTATTTGGCTGTTACCCTTTTCATCTAGCACAGTAGCTATTTGCGGGATCAGAGACTTCAAGTTATCTTGAGAGCCCATGATGTCCGTCAGGGCAGATGGACTATCAGGAGTCAAGGTCGAGTCGGCGCCAGTAGCCGGCACGCCCGTTACCGTTACAATCCCTTGAGGATTCAAAGGGGATTTGAACAGAAGCTGCTCAACTTGAAGAAGACGATTGTGATGTGATTTGGCTACTTCAAGCAAGTTGATTGATTATTCATTTGGCCTTCCGACTACCTCAGGTTGAATACCCTGAAAAACCTGGGAATACAACCTACCTGTGGGACCATATTCTTGTATCATAGCCTCCGTTTGAGAACCCTGACAAGGAGGAACCATTGCCATTCTGCTGCATAGGAAATATATTGGTTCTAACATCCTGAAGACTAGAGCCAAAAGGTTTCATACTAGGTACAGTAAGACCTTTATATGAGAATTTGTCAGCCAGATGTAGATGCACTTGCTCACGAAAATCAGGTGTCCTAGAAGCCGGGGTCGAAGGGCCAAGAGACAACCAGACCCGTTTCCCCAACTCCCTCATAACGGCAGGAGCAAGCATCGAGGTATCCAATGATGGCACAAAGTTATCCTGAGCATCTTTATGAAAGCAGTCCAACTGAACCTCATCATTTGCTTCATTCAACAAAAATCTATCATCATCATGTGCCTCCTTCACAGAGAAGGAGGGAAATGTGATCAGTGTTCATTGCGGGAAATGAGAGCCCCTCCCTGGTCTCAGATGGAGTCACAGGGGGCAAGATCAAGCCATCCTTAGGTGCTGGAGGACTTGTCGTTGAAGGGATCAGAACTGACATAGATAGAAGGGACTTCTCAAGTTGCGATTCATATTGAGAGAAGTAATGTCTAGTAATGGTGTACAAATCCTAAAGATCAATGCACAAACTAAATTTCTAAAAAGAAAATGCTATAAGGTTTCCCTATGGTTCTTAGAGGTCGACCTCTGTGATAGAAGCCAAAGAATAGAAAAAGAGCAAGTGCTTAGAGCAGCTCAGTTCTCAGAGCAGAGATGCCAACAGAAATAGTTCCGTTGCCCAAAAATCAATACCTAGAGGCTGAGTTTAAACAAGCAGACAATACCCAAAGAGGCCTTTACTCTAGATACACACTGTATTCAATCAGAATTCACAAAGGCATTACAGCCCACAAACACCCCCTTGGGCAGCTGCTTGAAGCGTGTGCACATGCGTCAGTATATTCATCATCAGTCCCAAAGCATAGATCACCAATCGCACATGCTTCAAAAGCATCAAATAATTTTCAATTCAGCAGACTCCTGAAAGGATTGTACCAGCAGCCAGCGATTCTGCAGATGCTATAACTCAGCTCCTAAAAGGGATAACGGTGTTATCAATTTAGAGTTTACCTAAGTGCAGCTTCACAACCTTCAAGGGCTCAAAGGCTACAAAGCCCACAGACACCCCCAGGTTGCTAAACCTAAAACTTAGGGGCAAAAAAACACAGAAACCCTAAATACACAATAAGGCAATTCAACTATTATCCCGGCTTCTGAAGCCACCAATGAGTTTCACTTAGGCAATCAACTAGCAGCTTCACCAGTTTCTGAAATTCAAAGGCCCAGAGGCCCACAAACACGACGTGAGCTGGTAACCTTGGCAGAGCATATATAAGTAGAGCTGTATAAGTACAATATACCATTTGGTAGACACAGCACAAGCGCAAATACCCAAGGACAGCTATAGAATTTTCTTTTGCCAGCCAGCTATTCGAAGGTTCGCAACCTTCTGGGGTTCAAAGGCTCCAAGGGCCGCAGTCACCCCCAAGGTAGCGGCCTTACAGCAGCTTCACCACCCTCTGGGGTTCAAAGGCACAAAGCCCACAGTCACCCCCTAGGGAAATGCCCTTATTGCAGCTTCACCACCCTCTAAGGTTCAAAGTCTCCCTGGCCCGCAGTCAGCCCCTGGTGTAATGCCCTTACTGCAGCTTCACCACCCTCTAAGGTTCAAAGTCTCCCTGGCCCGCAGTCACCCCCTGGTGTAATGCCCTTACAGCAGCTTCATGAAAGGTTCAAGGACCTGAAGACACCCCCTGAGATGGTGCCTCTAACAGCCATAGTTCAAAAGTCACAAGTCAGAACTGTGCCTCTCAACGTGGATGACTCTGGTTGTGTATTTTCTCTGACCCCAAGCGCTTCCCGACCAGTTGTTAAAATAAAGACAGGGGCGCTTTGACCGTACACATGTGGGGCGCCAAACAGGCACAAAGGTAACTGCACCTCGTATAAGGCACCATACAAAAAAAAAAAAAAAAGGTTCACTGAACTACAGAGCGGACACTGCGCTCTCAAAAAGAAAAGTTCAAATTCAAAGCAAAGTCAAGACAAAAAGTAACAGAGCTTTAGCAGCGCTGGAGCAAGTGGGGGTCAGCCTTACCCAGAGAGTCAGTGTAAGCAATAAAAGGGATTTCCACAACCACAACCCCACGCTCCCACCGAACAACAAACACTTCGCGAGGACGCTTCGCGTGGGAGAAGAGTCTTTGAACCACTGCCTACTCACTTCCTCCTAAGGTTTAAAGGGCCCAAAGCACCAGTTCCAGTACCAGTTTTCCGGCGCTTCATCCGCGATTTGGAAAAAAATGCAAATTTCGCAGTGATCAGCCAGAATGAGCGTAGATTGCAGTCCACTCCAGCAGGGCATCACCAACACACCAAACGCTTGGCGAGGACACTTCCTTTACCCTTTCCTTTACCTTTACCAGTCACTGCTGGTCAGGGTGTGCAATTAACTCAATATGAGGCTGAGGAAAGGACCAGTGTGTTTGTAGAACAAACTACACAGTCCCTCCTTCCTCTTGAGAGGATAGCAATCAGCTTCACCCCCAGTGGCAACTACAATCAGGACCAATGCATCGTTGCTACAGTATCGGGGTGTTATTTAAACTTTAAATTTTTTTTTTCAATTTTTTTTTTAACTTTTTTTGCTTTTGTTTTGTACTCTTTAGTACTCCCAGACTCCAAAACTCAAAGGAGCATCGGAGGAGCACCTATGGCACATATGGCACCTAAGAGGCCCCAAAAAACCTATCTGAGGCGAATAACTTATCTGAGGCTAATTTTTGCCGCCAATACTGCAATACCTCCGGCACCTCCGGTACAGCATTGCCCACAGCTCCTCAACTCTGCAGGCACAGCCCCTCGCTGAGCACATTACTCGCAGGCTTCCTCGCTGCCACCCTTGTGGTGCGTTTCCTCCCGAGAGAGTTAGAGCAAAGGACCCTACATCAGTCGAGTCAGTCGAGTCAAGCCACACTGTGAGACACTCCTCACTCTACACATTGCCTTTAGTTCCTCACATCCAAACTATGTCAGATCCTAGACAGCAGAGTTCAATAATCGATATCTACTAACCTCGGCCCAGGGATGCCTGGGCTAGGGAGGAGTTCCTGGGCTAGGGAGTGGTTCCTTGATAAGTCAAGAGAGTGAGGGATGACCATTACAAAAATCAAGAACAACCATTTAACCATCTCTGAGGATTGGAGTATTTCTTGTGCCATCTGTGACAGCAGTACAAGTCAGAAATACTGGTGGGCATATTTTGATTGCTAAAATGGAATTGGAGATGAGCTATGTGCAGGGCTTGAAAGACATTGCCCTTTGTATGTCAGGAAAGACAACTCCACTTTGGCAGGAAGGTTAGGGTGGGAAAAGTGCTTAAGAGCCTCCAAGCTTTTGAGAAAGCTAGGGTAGTGGAGAAAGGCCCAGGGTGTCAGTAATGATCTGGAGCCTACAGCCCCGGTACCCATTCCACTGGGGGCAAAGGTATGGAGGTGGCAGCGATAGTGATAGATGTTCCCACCAATCGCCAGCCTCAGTCAGGTCTTGCTTGATTTAGGTCCAAAGTTCTCAGGAAGGTCATAAGGTAGTTTCACTGTGGACAAATGAGTGGAGTTCCTGCTAGAAGAGAAGAAGCAGAGGGATGAGAGACAGAGACAGGGGGAGGCAGCAACTCTAGTAGAACAGGATTATGTCATACTGCACAATCTGGTGCTGGAAGGACAGAGGGAGGCCCACCATCAGATCTCTAGTGGGGAGGAGAGGATTTCTAGTGGTGGCACCCAAGAAGAGCCTACATACCATATCCCCAAGGACTTAGTCCAACCAAGTGAGGTGGGGAAGGACATCTTTCACTGGTTTGAGGCACTGGAACTCACTTTTTGGCTCCAGGAGGTGAAAGAGGAATAGTAGGGAGCAGCCTTCAAGAGCCGCCTAACAGGCTAAAATTGATGACATTATTCAATTCGTTCCTGAGATATGGCCGATGTATCGGCTCACAGGAAGTTCCGCAAGGCCCAAGAACATTACCGTAGAGCTTTAAAGAACTCACCGAAAAGGGAAATCAATCAGTCCTTGAAGTATCTGAGTGGATGCATCACAGGTAATAAAGTTTCCACATTGGAAGGAATTTATGGTATGCTAGTATGTCCTGTATTGTGAAATGGATTTACACCAGCATCTAGTGGATAGGAACATCACAAACCCTTGGGAGCTTGCAAAAGCTACTGACTAGAATGTGAGTACTCAAGTCCCAAAAGAAGTTTGTTGAACACATCTAAACCAGATCATAAGGCACTTAATAGAAGTAAATCAAAGGAGAGTAAAGACAAAGGTTGACACCATACTATAAAGAAAGGTCCCCAAAAGCACAATGGACAATTCCCGCCACATGTCTTGTCAGTTCCCAGAGAAAAAGGGTTGATGGTTCCTTTAACACTGTGGCAACCACATCCACATCACCCAAACGCTGCTTTTTGTGTAGAGACATGACACATAGGAAGGGAAATCCAACCTGCAAGGGTAAACCCAAGCAGGCCCTATCACTTCTGGTCTCATGAAGAGGCCATAATCAGTATGGGCATCTTAGATGTTGAATTCCCAGTAGGCCAGGGGGCTTAAAAGGTACTGGGTCCCCTGTTGAGCCCACTGTACCCACACATACTTAGTTCTTTTTGAAGTATGTCTTTCTTAAGGGGAACAAATCTCCTGAACTGCATGATACAACTGTGAGGATCATCACTGTCTGGCGATGGTGGATGCAAGAAAACCAGATGGTTCCTGGTACAAACAAGTTGGTCGGGGGGTTGAACAGCCTTACATGATGCCCACTGTCAATCGTGGAGTTTAGCTGGAGAGGGGAAACCTCTCAACTCTGCGTTTTTGTGTAAGGCGCAATTCCAGTAGACCGTCTGTTAGGAAATGAGCTTCCTGACCCAGAGGTAATTGCAGTGGTCACAAAATCTAGGGACAGCGAAGCAGTAAGAAAAGCAGTTCTTGAGGTCATGAGATCAGGGGTTCAGAGAAGCCCATGGACATGAAAGACTGGAGACTATGGTACTGCCCAGTCCAGATCATAAGCTTACAGAGGCGCCTGCTCCTGCCGGAAAGAGCCACCGATGTGTTGATTGTGGTGGCACTGGGTTCAGTGACCTCAGTGTTGCCTACTGACATAGAACCAGAACCAGAGGTTGAGGACACAGTAGCTTTGAACCTTAAGAGCTTGCCAGAACGGAGTGAGTTGTCATCAGCTGGAGAACCCAAGTTATGCTGACTTTTGCAGGGTGCAGAGATACTCCCCCACTCTGGATGATCTGCTTGAGCAGGCCGACAAACAACCTAAGGGGGAAGCCACTAGGATGTTCAGGACTTACTCGGAGAATGGTCTCCTTTACAGGAGAATTCTGATGCAGGGGGCCAGGTAGAGTTTGGATGTGCCCCAGTCCCACAAAAGGTTTCTACTGGCCTTGGCTCATGTGTCATGGTCATGAAGTCAAGGGCACAGGCATGCAGGGGTCGCATGCACAGGAGACCTGGGTGGACACTGTCCTGGTGCCTCTGGCACCAGGCTCATGAACAAAAGTAACCAAGAACATCCATTTAACACCAAAAAAGCTTTTATTATGGACATAGCACTTCAGATGCATTAACCTTGAACATTCCATCCATTAAGCAGGATACATTAACCTTGAACATTCCATCCATTAAGCAGCCCCAAGTGTATTCTTGTGTGTGGCTGCTAATGGATTGCATTTGCACATGCTCACTCTCTAGGAGTGGCAGGGTGTGGCAGGTAATCCGGCCCTAATGGGCGTGCCCACGATCTCAGCTTTATAAGCTGCTCTGATCCTCACGACAGACGCTTTGCGCTTTTCTGCACGTGCAAGCAGCGTAACGCTCACCGTCGCCTGAGGTCAGACTTACCTCTGAAGATCCTGCTTCCTGGACATCCTGCTTCCTGCCAGCAAACTTACCAACTGGGGGAAGCTGTTCTTACCTGTACATCTCTTCGGCGAACCAAGTACTCATCTTTACACTTTCCGGAACGCCGATATCTTCATCTTGGCACCGCAGCACGACACGCTCCATTGTCGACAGCAGCGCCTGCAATGAAAAACAGAAGACAAGGTTAGACATCGAAAAAACAGTCCGTTTAAGGTTGAGCTTCACCGTACTTCATGCTTTCCTTAAACCATCACTTACCTGCTGTCGAACATTGCGGTAGCATCCATCTTCCATCCGGCCGTGTCTCGCGTCTCACAGCTGCATTGAGGCCGCATTTCCATCTAAGGGAAGAAAACAGAAGAGAGACATTATTGTGGGCATAAATAGGAGCAACATATAAAGACATTAAACAGAACAAACAGCATCACAAGAGCTCAAGAAAGACTTACCAATCATAAGGAAAAGCATAGTCGCAGCTGGACTGGACTAATCCTTATCAGGGATCAGTGAAGGAACTAGACCCATTTGACGCGCCCCTGCCAGAAGTAGCAGGACGGAGAGCTTATCTTCCATAATTCACAGGTGAGCTTTGTGGGCCGGCATATGCTCACAGAAACCGTACTTTGGGGTGAAGAGTTCGAGAGGTACAACAATCGCTGATTGGCACACTCACACACTCTTATCTCCACGCAGGAGCAGTATCACTATGTACCACTGCTCATAGCTTTCTACTGAGGGAGAGGCCTGAAGGGGGTGATTCAGGTTCAGGGAGGGCTGCAACCGTGCCCCAACGCCTCCGCAGAGACCAGGTGAGTGTAACATCATGACATTCATTTGGCAGGCTACTTAGGAGTGACCAAGACAGCCGACAGTCTGTCTACCCATTTTAACTGGCCTCAGATGGGTGTAAAAATAGGGAGTTTGTCCTTTTGTACTTGCAAAGCATCCGGTACGTCAAGTGAGGTGACAAAGAATCCCTTAATTCCACTACGAGTGGTTGGGCAGACTTTATAGAGAATAGGGACAGACATTGTGGCTTCTTTGGTGTACACAGCATCCACAGATGGGTCTCCGCAAGGAGTTCAGATCCCCCCAGACATAACAGAGCAGTAATTGCAACACTGCTAGCAGCTGCTGGGCCAGTTTGCATGTCTATTCTTACTAACTAGAGGTACACAAATATTGGTGCACCCATTAAAATAACTCTGAGGACAGTAAGCCATTGAAGAGTAGGATTTGCTGGATATTTGATAGGGTGAAGACCACCATCACGGAGGAAGTCTCCAAGGTGTTGGACCCAGGGGTTATTGAGTCATCCCATAACCCATGGCTAGTCCTGTAGATTGAAGTCTGCTTTTGTGACTACAGAGGTATCATTTCTGTCACTAAGACAGGTGCTCCCCCATATCTTATGCAGACTATTTGATTGACAGATTGGGAGCAGCCAACCACACGAGTACATTTGGCCGATTACTGGTAGGTCAGCCTGACTGACAGAGCAAAGTAGAGGTCAGCGTTTTCAACACCAGAGGGGCACTGTTTTTTTATTGTTATGCCCTTTGGGTTAAAAATACCCCTGTCACTTTTTAGAGGATGGTAAATCAGGTTCTGTGTGGGTGAAGGGATTTCAGCCTAGCTTGCTTAGATGACTTTGCTGTCTTCAGCCATACCCGGGAAGAACCTCTATCCTACTTGAACCAGGTGCTTCAAGCCATGCAAGGCTGACTTGACTTTCAAGGCTTCTAAGCACCAGGTAGCGCAGGGTATCGTGATTAACTTAGGATACCATGTAGATGGTGGTAAGAAACAGCCCCACAAGGCCCAAGTACAAGTGGTGATGGATTGGGGCATCTCACCACCCAGATGCAGATGAGAGCCTTTTCTTTGTGCTTCACTGGTCACTGCAGGACTTTCATCAAGGACCCTTGCTCACTGCTGGAGGTAAATCAGGCCACCCCACTGGCAAACTGCTACTCTGCCAGTCTGGAAACGTGTTGGTAAACGGAATTACTGAGATGTTAATTCTAAATAGGCAGAGTTATAATGAGGCCCAGTGAATTGGACTAGGCTGCTGTTTTCCAATCCCCATAGGATTAAAAGAAGTGTCAAATCCATTCCTATAAGGTGTATACATGGTTTTACACTTCATTTGACCCTTTGGTAGATTTTGCAGTTTTAGATAGTTTGAGTGAGCAAGGGTCCAGAGGGAAAACAATGTTTCAGCCTCCTTTACCTGTTCCACTTGCCTGAAAAGAATGCATTCATACCAGCAGGTTATTTTGATAGATTGAAAATAGGCATAAGTCAACTAGTACGGTAGTTGCATACTGGCCACGGTCACACATGAGCATGTACAAATAGACCGCAGGTGTACATATTTTTTTTATATACTTATGGGGTTATTGCACTCTACTAGTGGACACTTGATTAAAATAACTGAGCCCGTCTATGTGACATTGACCATAGCGGGACTTTTCGCAAGACTGTACAAGGCTAATATGCTACACTGCAGGTTACATTGCATGCAAATCGGCCGTAATTAAATTAGGTGCGGGACTGTGTAGAGTAGTGTGGTTAACGTTAAATATCAGGTGGAACAGTAGTTGAGTGGATACACTGGTGAATTAAGTGGGCCACAAGTTGAGCAGGGTTGTTCCTTGGAAGGGTCGTAAGATGATCAGGACGCAGTCCTGATTCTATGACCATTGACCAGTGATTTCTGTTTGTGCTGCAAAACGGTGTGGAAACAAGCGGCCAGAGCGAGGTGAGATGCTGCGACGGAAAATCTCTGCAGGCATGGACTGGGACTCTTTCCGGATCTATTATAATTATGTCTGAAACTGACGGATATATACTGCAGCGTTACCACAACAACACACTTTACTATGTGTCTCATTGGTATCATTAAAACCCTGGCAGAAGGACACCAGCAACTTCAGTAGATTATGCAGGTCCAGTCACATCAGGCGCAGACTGACCGCCAAACCATCCAACAAACCCTTCAGTTGCATGCAGCACCCCAAGATGCACTAAAGAAAATGACGGAGACTTTGGTAACCAGTAGAGACAATCCGATGGCTCCTACAGCTGTGTTACAAAAATACCAAACCAGTGAAGACCCCTGTTACTTCTTCACCAATTTCGAAAGAGTGGCACGCAATGCACAATGGCCCATGGAGAAGTGGGGTCACTTCATTGCACCCTTGCTGACCGGCAGCATGCAAGGAGCATACCAAGCGGCCAACCCAGCGGGGGACACTGCCTACTCAGACATCAAGAGAGCCATACTTGAACGTATGGGAACGGATGATGAGTCATACCGGATCCGCCTGAGAGATGCTAAACTAAAGACGAGGGAGACACCTCGTCAGCTGTATTATCGGATCCACGACTTGACAGAAAAGTGGCTGAAGCCTTCCAGCAGCAGCATTCAGGAGATGGTGGACAAGATTAAGCTGGAACAGTTCACAGAGGCACTCCCCTCAACGATGCAGAGGTGGGTGAGGCAACACCACCGGCCCACACTGACTGAAGCCATCAACATCGCTTCTGCCTTCCAGAAAGCAGATTCAGTCCGAGCATCCATGATTGAACCCTTTCCCAGAACCGCAGCAATGAAACCACAAGGAACGGTTGAACAAAGGCCGGCACGAGGGGAAGCCAAAAACATAACATGGCCCACCGTAACCAGACAGCCCCAATGCTTTGATTGTGGTGAATGGGGCCATATAGCGAGGTTTTGTCCAAAGAAACCTAAACCAGCGGAGCCCATGGAAATCGGGTTCGTTCAAGGAAGGGAATACCGGAGGAGTCGTGAACCGTACTTTCTAGATGTCCGGATGGACAGAACTACCCAGAAGGCTCTGCTGGACAGCGGAAGCGAACTGACAGCAGTCAGACCAGAAGTAAGTGGGGAGAAGGTCGGGCTGGATATTCCGATACCTATAAAATGCATGCATGGCGACACTGTTTCCTATCCTTCTAAGGTAGTTAACATAGAAGTAAAAGGGGTGGAGTCCAGAATGAAGGTTGCCGTCATGCCACACCTGCCAACCCCGGTTATCCTGGGAACTGATCTCCCCTCTTTCCCCGAATGTGTAAGGGACACAGAGTGGTTGCAAACAGCCCCTTTTTCCCGGATGGACATAAGGCCTCCCATCCCAAAACTCCCCAAGAAAAGCCGAAGCGAAGTAAGAAGGGAAAAGATGAAGTGGGAAAAAGAAAAGAGGTTTGCAGGGGTCATAGATTGGTTACCCGATGACAAACAACCTACATTTCGAGGTGAACTGGCCTTAGATCCTTCCCTAAAAACCGCTTGGAACCAGGCCATTGCATACCCAGTGAAGGGAACAGTATATCCTTGGTTCAAATCTTCGAAGGGATTGATATATCGGATAACCAAGGACAGGGCTGATCGGGAACTGGAACAACTGTTGGTACCCCAAAGTTTCAGACCCACCGCCCTGAAGCTAGCACATGACGTTACCACAGGAAGACATTTGGCAAGGGAAAAAAAGCAGGATAAGGTGCTGAAAAGGATTTATTGCCCTGGGGTGTTCCGGGACGTGACCAAGTATTGTGAGGAATGTGAGGTTTGCCAGAAAACCAATCCCCGGTTACCACCGAAGGCCCCGCTACAACCGTTACCTTTGATAAAAAAAGCCATTTTCCCAGATAGGAATAGACATAGTGGGACCATTAGAACCCAACAGCCATGGATATCAGTACATCCTAGTCATTGTAGACTACGCAACACGATACCCCGAGGCTTTCCCCATGAAGGGAACAAGCGCCACACAGGTCTGTAATTTGTTAGTCCCTTTCTTTTGCGAGTGGGACTCCCAGACGAGATACTGTCCGACCAGGGGTGGAATTTCATATCTGGGGTAATGCGGAGAGTCTGCCAACAGCTGAACATAAAACAGATCCGTACCACCATCTATCATCAACAGACGGATGGGTTGGTAGAACGTTATAACAAGACTATCAAACAAATGTTAAAAAAGGCAACTGAGCCCATGGGCACTAACTGGGACCGGGTATTACCCTGGGTACTCATGGTGTTACGTGATACCCCACAAACGTCCACCGGGTTCTCCCCTTTTGAGTTGTTGTTTGGTAACAAACCCCGAACAGTACTTGATCTAGCACGCAGCGAATAGGAAAACCAAGAGGAAGAAACCCAACTCACAGATTATGTGATTAATCTTTGGGATACTCTAACACACATGAGAGAGCTGGCTAGGGAGAACCTGAGCCGGTCACAACGGACACAAGAAAAATATTACAACCGCAACACCTGAGTAAGGTCCTTTCAGAAAGGCGACAAAGTACTGGTACTATTGCCCACGTCTTACAATAAGATTCTGGCCCAATGGAGGGGTCCCTATACCGTACTGGATGTACTTGGGCCGGTCAACTACTTGATAGAACAACCAGACCGAAAAGAGAAAACCAAGAACTATTACATCAACTTACTGAAAGCTTGGAAAGAACCAAGCACAGCTCCAAGCGGAATTAATGTAATGTGTCCCGATACACCAGACATTAGTTCACAGGTCTCCGCCCTGCAGGCAGTGCAATGGGGACCGAACCTGTCGGAAAAAGAAAAAACGGAACTCCTAGAAGTCCTTAACCCTCTGAGAGAGGTCTTCTCATTCTTTCAAGGCAGAACTCCACTAGTAGAACACCGAATCGAGACCCTACCGAACCAGTTCATCCGGTTAAGACCCTACCGACTTCCTGAGGCTAAAAGAGCACTGGTGCAAGCTGAAATCGAAGAATACTGAAACTGGACATAATCGAGAGATCGACAAATCATTGGTCTTCCCCCGATAGTCCTGGTGCCCAAACCTGATGGCACGACTCGATTTTGTATGGACTATCGGAAACTTAATGAGATCTCAACCTATCAGGCCTACCCCATGCCTCAGATAGATGAGTTACTGGAACAACTTGGAGCCGCCCAGTACCTGACCACCATAGACCTTACTAAGGGTTACTGGCAGATACCCTTACTGGAAGAAGATAAGATTAAAACTGCTTTCTCTACCCCGTCAGGGTTGTACCAGTTCACAGTTTTACCATTTGGTCTCCATGGGGCTCCTGCTACGTTCCAAGCATTGATGAACCAAGTACTGATGTCACACAACGATTACACCTCAGCCTACTTAGACGACATTATAGTGTTCAGCAAGAGCTGGGAAGAACACCTTGAACATCTTGGAAGAGTTATAAAAGAACAGGAGAGGGCCGGACTGAAAATCAACCCAAGGAAAACAACCATCGGGGCCCAACAGACACGTTACCTAGGTCATTTAGTAGGCATGGGAAGGATCCGGCCCCAACTTGACAAAGTCGAAGTCATTCAGAAACTACCCATGCCTAGCAATTACAAACAAATACAGGCTTATTTGGGTTTTGTGGGTTACTACAGAAGGTTTATACCCATGTTTTCCTCAGTGGCAGCCCCACTGACAGAGGCCTTAAAAAGCACCTATAAGAAGGACGTCTGTTCCGATCCTGACGCAATCAGGGCATTTAACCATCTGAAGAATTCAATCTCAGCCCTACCTGTCCTATGTTGTCCGTACTTCAATAAAGAATTCTTCCTACAGACTGATGCGTCTGGTTCTGGTTTAGGCGCGGTGCCCACAAGGAACAGAGGATCTGTATCCCATCGCCTTTATCAGCCGTAAACTGCTTCCCCACGAAGAGCCGTACTCAACGGTAGAAAAAGAGTGTTTAGCGATCAAGTGGGCAATCGAATCTCTGAGATACTATCTCCTGGGTCGGACATTTACTGTATTTACTGACCATGCGCCTTTACAGTGGTTGGCCGTACAGAAAGATTCGAATCGGCGTGTGCTAAGATGGTTCCTCACTCTACAAGAATATCACTTTAAAACGTTACACAAGCCCGCATCCTTCCAGGTGGTTCCGGATTACCTTTCCAGGAGCCTTGATCGGCCCGAGCGGCTCGATTCCTCGGGGGGAGTATGTGATCGGAGGGATATGGACGGCATGAAAGGAAAGAGGCGAGAGGAGGGACCACATGAGAGAGAGCACCCGATCGAAGGAAGACCACCTGAGAGGGGGTACCAACCGACCAAGCTGCGAGGTCGGGAGAGCACAGTCCAGATAATTTACAGTCTTGGGACCCCAGAAGACAGCATTAAGAGAGACGTGGACAAAAGGACTACGGCTGACACCGCTTACATGAGTATAGGATACGCATGAAGAGTTTGTTTCAGCGAACGGAAAAACCGGAATGGAGGTGATTGGGCCGTCCTTCCCGGACAACCGCTGGCTTACCGGGGCGGGGTTCCGCTCCGAGTGCAGCATGGACCGTGGCAAGCCGAACGCCTTCACAGGCAGATGCCGGCTTCCCACACGGTTCCTTTCACAACACGGTCGAGGCCGTACCCAGTGACGCGGAAGGCAGAGACCCGCTTCTGAGTTCACCGCCAACACTCACCTTCAGAAAGCGTCACAGAGACCTTGAGGGTGCCAGACCTCTTCAAGACGGGGGTTCCTCGCGGGGACCCGGACTTGGCGAGCCGGGCAGGCAACCTTCCTTCAAACCAAGGGAAAGGGGCCGGGGCTTATGGGGATATTTATAGAGATCTAAGCCAAGTCCGTGCTGATTGGCTACCTGGACCCCAACCCCTATATATGGTAAAAACAAATGATGGACTGGGTGTCTCTTTGCCATTCTCTTCTAGGACTTCGAGAGAGAGAGAGCTGTGCCTGAGATGCTGTGGGCTTACGAGCACTAGCTGCAAGGTCGAGAAGCCACATCCATATTCCAAGAAAAAGAAGAAGCATTCTTGAACATTTTGTTCCTTTTTGAATTCCTGTATCCTGAATAAAGGTTTTACTTAAGTTCCACTCCTGGCTGCCTGTCCCTCATTCACACTCGTGTTGAGCAATGAATGGGTATATCAAGTGGATTGAGCACAATATTGCTGAAACAGACGGATGTGGAGCGCAGAATTACCGCTGGAGCCCATACTGCTGTTTGCCTCGTGTCTAGCAATATGTACACCACAGAGAATGTGTTGCCATATTGGGGCACACGACTGAAGCATGCTATTTGGAGATCATGACCCTGGGGTGCCTAACTAACAGCCATGTGAAATTATGCATAAGATGTACACATCCATGGTGAGCTGACGTGCCCCAGACTAACTGTTGGACTCATTTATGTTTGGCCATAGGTCTGAATCTGTAGGAGAGAAGAAAGCACGAGTCAGTAAAGAGGGTACACACAGTTGAGTAAAATCATCACGCAACAGGGAGTCCTACTGCTAAGCATGGTACTGAGGCACTCCTTCTGGTACTAACAGTAGAAGGGAAGTCTGTTTCTGATACATCGTTTGTATGCTTTGACTGCAGGTACTTATGTTGAGCAAAAGCACTTTGCCCTGAAGGACCTGAGCATCTCCAGCCATGCTGCACGATCTCCATTTGGCTTTATTTTGCCATTTCTCCCAGCAGAACCGCATGGAGTCTCTTAAAATGGCTGCTGCCACATTGTTATTGGTTGCCTAGCAACCCATTCCATAGCTCATTGGCAGAGCTACTGCTTTTGTTTGGCTCGGTTTTGCCAGAAGGCATGAGCTGGCACTCCTGTTAAAGACACCCATTTAAGATACCAGGCCTGTCTGTGCCTGTCTGGGCCGATGGAAGCCACGGGACGCCCAAACCCTTTACATCCCACGCCCAGACGACCTTCAGAACAGACTGCCGCAAGAACATGTGGCCATGGTAAGCAGCCTAATCTGCTCACCTGTTATTTGCTCTCAATTAATATTATTATTTTCGACTGCCCGCTGTTGCCTTATTCCCTCCCTTGTGGAGTATCGTGCTGTTGACCCTTACGTATACAGTGATAGACCGGCTTGGACGTACATCACCACGGCTTGTCACTCCACCCCTTTTGTTAATGGTTAATGAAACTACTGTTTTGCCACCGCAGTGCCTTGGTTTATAAGCTACGACTTGCGGTTTGTAGCCGATTCTAGCCATTTGTCATAATATAACGGGCCACAGAGTAAACACAGCCGGCACTATACGAAGTTGGCTCTACCTAATACATCAAGCCTATTTGCCCCTTATACTGTATTCTTGTGTGCATTTTTATCGCATCCGCTATAACCACATTCGCTCCTGCGAACTTGTCTGATCTGCCGGATACTAACCTATGTGCTGACTGCAGCTCATTGCGATATAAACATTGATCATAACTTATAGTAGTCTTTTACTCAGTATCCTGAATTGCATTTTGCCGCATTTTATAAGCTACACCGGAAGGTCTGTCCGCATGGGAATCATTGTCAAGCAAATGCAAGCAATTGTATACTAGCCCACGCCAATATCCCTGGCATGGTGACCATACTTGAGTAGCATTATCTTGACTGCTTAGAACCACTGAATTGCTCTAATTTCTAATCAGTTGTCTGTAACGTTTGTATACTTGTACTAGGATACACCTAATTGTGTGATGCAACTATGACTATGCTTAGTAATAAACTGAACTGAATTGATTTATATCAGTCATCTGTCTGAAATGCTTGATCATCTGTACTAGAATACTCCCAATTGCTTGATGTTACCTATTACTTGCCCGAGTTGTCTGCCCCCTAGCACAAATGGACTGAGGGCCGCTATCCACTACCCTTACTAACTACCGTCCATCGCTAGTCAGGCCCTTCACTAACCGCTGGTAGATGCATATTAGCAACCTTCTATATCCTATCAGTGCAGAGTCATGTGCTGCTCACACTTAACCACAGTTTCTATTACCAATTATATCATCAGATTATAAGTGGCGGCATTAGTCCTCACTATAGCCTGTGTGTCTCGTCTGACACCCACTATGGACCTTCACTCCAACCCCAGAATATCCCACATCTGCATGTCAATGGCACTTAGCCTTCCGCCTTTTTTCGGACATACCACCATCCAAGTTCCTGCCTCCTTTCTTACTTACTGAAACTACCGACTCACAGTCATCCAAGACACTAAGATCCTTACCCAAGGGTAAGCCCCTTAATCTCATATTGCCACAGATCTCCACATCATTCTCTCATTGTATTACATCATCACCTCACTAAGACAATCCTAGCTACAGTACATATAGCCTGCCACTCCTCCGAACCTCACTATCTACATCGTCCACTATGCCATGTCGCACTGACCTGAGGAACCTTAAACTGGGCTGCAGATGCCTTCCAGTGCACATTGCAGCCATCTCCAAAGAAACCACTTTAGCAACCGAGTCCTCAGTAAAACAGGCTACCACTACCCATGCATCAAAGCACAGCCACCATCTAACCAAGGGCAAATGGGATAACCTCCTTTCCCAAATTAAAGGGGCCCTGATTAATGCTAGATCATTGTCTGCCCACGCTCTAGACATCGCTGATTATATAACTTCACATGACCTAGACTTTATAGCCATCACGGAAACCTGGCTCCATGCTGCCTCAGGTCCAGTTCTTGCCCTTGCAATCCTGACAATGATTCCATTATCCGACTTGACCGTGACTACAATTTATCCAAAAGCAGGAGCATCGCTTTCATCCACAAATTCTCCCTCGGCCTAAGAAGCATCAACAACCAAACTATGCCGTCAGCAGAACTATTATCTGTGAAATTATCCATTTCACCGTCATGCACCATTACCATTCATTTAATTTATCGACCACCAGGGCCGACTAATACTTTCAATGACGACATCTCATGTCTTCTTTCAACAAACACCAAAACTAAAGCACTAGTCATTATTCTTGGTGACTTCAATTTGGGCTTCAAGACCCCAAAGACACCAAAGCATGCACCCTCAAAGACACCATCACAGAATTAGGATTTACTCACCACATTACCGAACCAACTCAAAATAAAGGCAGAACCTTAGATTGGCTAGCCAACTTCAATTGCAATATCAATATCCAATCCAATACTCCATGTGCGTGGTCAGACCACCACCTAATCTCATTCACCATAAAAGTAACCTCCTCACCTAACTAGCATAAACAGGCACCAGCCATGATGACTAGAAATAAACGTAACCTAACCTTGGATAAAATACTTCCTCTACAACAACCAATTATCAACCCTGCCTCGACTCTCACAGACCCTACAGCCTTAGTCGACCTCTACAATCATAATATCCTCAAGGCTGTCAACACATTAGCACCACTCATATTGCTCAAATCCAAACCTCGTGCTCATCTTAATACTTGGTATATCCTACACCTCAAATCTCTACGGAAACTGAAAAGAAACGCAGAGGCCGCATGGAAAAATACCCCCTCCATAGCCAATAAGGAAAACGTTTTGCTAGCCTCACTTAACTATAAAGAAACCATTGTCCAAGCCAAAAAAGATAACTATAACGACCGCATAACCAAAGCTAAGTACAGTACTAAGGAACTCTTTAACATCCTGAAAGAATTAGAGTCAACTGCCCCACCGCCGGATACTTGCAATAAAGATACTCAGTGGTGTACTAACATCCAGAACGCATTGCAAGACAAAATCACCATGCTGCAAAATAAAATAGAAACCAAAAAACTTCACATTACGAAATCTGATTTAAATCCTAACCCACCTATTCCGTCAAACAATACACATTTTGAATTTAACTTTACACCACTCTCCATAAAAGAGGTTGAAACCATCATTATGAAGCATTAACCATCAAACTGCCAGGGAGATACATGTCCTACTCCTGTTATTAAAGAGGCCATGAAGGAACTTGGCCCGTTCATCACCTCTTTTTTTAATGCGTCATTTAAATCTACACAGTACCCAACAATTTAAAAGACACTTGGGTACTCGCACAATATCAGCAATATCTCGAATCCAATAACTTGCTTCGTCTTAGACAGTCCGGATTCAGACCCAGACATGGGACAGAAATGGCACTGATCGACCTTAAGCCACAAATCCAGATCCTTAAACTGGCATTGCTTCTCCTACTTGACTCATCAGCAGCATTTGATTTAGTGAACCACAAAATCCTATGTCAACATCTAACATCTGCTGCACATTTCTCGGATCAAGCTAATGCTTGGATCCAGTCCTTCCTCAACAACAGATCCATGAGGGTCTTTGCACCCTCAGCTTCTGCAGAACTCACCCCGGTCACCTGCAGGATTCCTCAAGGGTCTTGTGTATCCCCTACTGCTCCCCATTCCCTACTCGCCGGGCTCAATGGGAATGGGGAGCATTTTTTACCGATGCCCGAGAATGGGCAAATACCGGGTCCGGCGGGGCTGCAATGACCAGGTAATTGACCATATCCCATCAAAAATATTACTCTTTTTACACACACTGTTTTTTCGTGTGGTGCTCTACGAAAAAAGGCTGAAAACTAGTACGCCTATAAAACAATAAATGTTGGACCCAAATGCTCTGGATATCTAATTAATTTGATATCTCAGCACCACACGAAAAAACAGTGTGTGTAAAAAGAGTAATATTTTTGATGGGATATGGTCAGTTCCTTGTTTGTATAACAGCAGTTTTGATGCCCTTAACCTGACCTTCCCAACACTTAGGGTTTTCCCTCCAGTTTACATGACCAGGTAATTGCCCATTCCTGGGCAAAATTGACAAGTTCAGTGGCAGCCTGCTGTTTTTACCGGAAAGGCTACCGCAGAACTTGTAATGAGGCCCATTGTTTTGAAAGTTATTGAATCATTGCTTGCCATCCTCCTGCTCTCGGGCCATTGTTTCGTTTATACCTACTGTTCACCTGGAGGACCAAGATCATGCCAGGTGCCCTTTATAACTGACCAATTACAACATAACAACAGAATGTGACATGTTTTTGACATAGTATAGAATGGATAAACTTTACCATTGCACCATACACCTACATTAATACCACTACAAGAGTGTCACCCAAAATACCCTAAAATACAATATGTTACAGCATTAGTTTTGGGTTATGGACATATTGATAAAGTGAGGCCTCTATGAGCCAAAACTGTCAAAAAAGTGTTCAATTAACGCATTGAAAACAGGGATCCCATGTAGAGACACATTCATCTTTTTGATGGCACACAATAGGTTAGGTGAGGGAAGATTTCCGCTCATGTTTGTAGACAGGAAGTCAATCTGAACGCATATACCAGTGTGACAAAATGACTACTACCATGCAGGAGTAAATGGATGAATTGTGGCGAAACCGCCTACTCATCCCCACGCTGAACCAGCAGTGATCCCAATCATAAAGGTGAAACAGGCATAGCCGAAAGGTATACCTCCACTTCTTTTGACAAGGTGGGCAAGGTCAGTGTCAAATCAGTTTGATGTGAAGGCTCCCATTGGGTTGGGTCAGCATTCAAAACAAATAGCCTCATTACGAGTTTGTTGGTATCTCAGCTGTAATACCATTGAGATACCACCAAACAGTATTACCGTTACCACCACTTGGTCTGGTTGTATTACAACCAGCATTATTACCACCAGACTACAAGTGGTGGTAGCTGGTGTTAGTCCCCATTAATTGGAGTCCATGGGACCCAATGGGGATTTTGGGCAGAATTAACACCAGTGGTAATACTGCCAATTTGGTTATTTTGGGGTAGTAAGGTTGAGGAATTAACTCTATCATTCTGTTAGAGGTGTTTCCTCTGCTTTACCTCCAAACCTGTAGTTCAGTGGTGTGGCAAAGCAGTGGTAACTCTGTTACCACTGCTTTACCACAGTTCTTGATCACTCTGCCAAACTTGTTATGAGACCCAAAGTCTTCCAAAGGTCTGGTGAGGTGGCAGAGTTAGGGCGAGAGAATGACTCTGCTGAGTTGGCATGGGAGATGGGCGAGTACGATGGCTTCCAGCAGGTTGAGTCAATGCTTGAGTCAATTGTTCGTACAATATTGAGACCTCGATCAGGTTGAGACAAGTCTGTTTGATCCAAGGTCTCCAGGACATGGTGAACTCTTCAGTTCAGCGCTTCCACTCCAGCAAGTTGGCTTGCACCTACAGGAAGTCTGTCATCTCCAGAGTGTAGTTCCACTTCTAGTGCTACAGCTAGCAGAGAGGCTTTGGTCTGCAGTAGTTCATCTACCACTGTTCCCTGGGGAGGACTAGGGGACAGAAATCCCCTTTGCTTGGATGCCTTTTGTCTTCAACACCCTGGCAGAGGACTTTGGGATAGGCTGTATCCCCAACAGAAGTCCATATGAATTCTTCTTTTCAGAGAAGGAGGGGGTCTTATAATGTCATAGCAGATTTGTCCAAAGAAGGCCTGATGTGACGGACACACTCCAGCCTGTTGTAACGGTTCTACATTATTTTGTTGAAGTAAAATATTAATTGGATTTTAATTTGATAAAATAACTGTCATTTTTCCCTTTTTTTCTATTTTTGTTAAAGGTGGAGTTCCCCCATAACCCCTCTTTCACCCTCCCACCCTTGACCTCCACCTTCCCCACTCCCTGCCTCTTAATACATATATATGTAATTAATTCCCCACAAAGGTATTTCGTCAAAGGATTTTACTTTGGCAAAACAACGGAATGCGGTTGAAACAGGTGCCCTTTGCATTCTGACATGATATGTTGAGTGCCTTGTCCTGCAGGAACTGTGTGGAATCGAAAGTTCCCTAGCCGAATCCCCTCTCCCAGTCTCTCCCTCACCTCTGGCTACACTTACACCTCCCTCTTCCCATTTCTGCTGTGGCTTTATTATGTTGTTGGTGCCTTTGAAGTACCAGCTTCCCAGGAGATCTTCTGGGGAGGGTTCCTGTGTCCCGGACAAAGGTGTTACTCTTCCTCTGGGGATCAAACTCTGCATCTTCCAGACCATTGTCCCACAGGGCTGTATTTGGGACTTTCAGGCCAGACACTGACACACCCCAGCCGTCATAGTTGCAGTCCTGCTCACATAGCTGACACTTGTGTGAAACCAAATTGTTGTGGCTGTATAATTGTGTGACCTTCGTAATCAACATGCTACAAACATGCATAGCTTACATTTAAAGATGTATGTGGTACCAGACTGGCTAAGGCATACAATTATGTTTTGAATCAGAGGTGAAGAGGAATTAAACCTATGCCTGCTGTCACTTTGTGTTCTAACAGCTGTCCGGAATGTACATGTGACCATTGAACTTGCCCTGTGGCACTACAGGGCTGGTGCTCTGGGTGTCTGTAGACCATATCAGTAAAGGCACATGTTTGCACTATAATTTTGGTATAATTTTGGTATGGAGCATTTGTATATTGGGGTCTGATTAACAGACCTCCCTCTCAGCAATAGCATTACCTGCATCATTTTATTTACTAACCACCAGATGCCCATTCAGGGACATACTACTAGTATGCTTTTATATTACATATGCTACATACAAGACTACATTTCCAAGAATACCGTGCACACAAGTTTGTCTCCACCCATGTGGGCCAAGGAAGTTGGAGGAAGCAGAGGACCAGTGGCTGACAGGCGTTAGGAATCACCTCACTTTGGCAATGTAATCATCAGTCTGCCATAAAAGCCTCAGCCACCATTTGTCATTGGTGCCATTTTCCTGTTTTCCTGATTGTAGTTCTACATCCTGATTTTCTTGTTTCTGAATTCCTAGTTTGTTGTGCCCTGCAGTGTTTTCCTCTGTCATGCCTTTCTGTTTTTCTCTTTCTTTTTTCTTTGTAGTCACTATTGCAGTGTGCTATGTAATAACAAATTATTGCCCAGAGATGACACTGGTGCAGAAACAGGAAACATCTTTACTGAAGTTCCAGTCTCAGGTACAAGGCACAGGTATACATTTAGGGAACAACAGGTAAGTTACATTGATATAACATCCACCAGCATCCTCTATCAGTCAACCCATTTTCCAATTGACACTCACAGAACTATTCAGAACATTACATTCTCACACACTGCATTCCATGCCAGTCACTCCTAGCATTCCATACCTACAGGGAAGAGTGCAGAGAGAGGCAAGACACAACACATATTTCCCCTTCAACAACACAATACAACACCCACAAAGTAAGGGACATACATCCACATACAATCCCAACACATGTACATCCCTGAACTTCCAGAGCAAATCCTCCCAACATCCACCCATCACAAACCCTGTAACAGTCCTCACCTAGTGGGACAAAATCTCAACATGCAAAGCCTCTCCCCTTTTCTACCGAGTATGGGGGGGACACCAAACAACTGAATACAGGATACCACATGAAAACTCCAAAGCAACCTCAGGCTTCAAGCCCCAAACCACATGACTCGGGCAACACCATGCCGTACAAACATGCCAGGTGTATCCCAGCGGGCACGGACAATAATCTCCCAACACAAACCTCCACACACACTCATCCCTTCCCAAATCGCAGCGACTACTATTCACTGGCCACATCATAACTGGAATCCAATGCCCCACAGAACAGAGCACTCAACATACTCCATGCATCCAACACCCAAACAGACAGAGCTCTCCAAGCACTCTGGGGGTCCACACCCCTCAGAAGGCAACACACACCTGCCCAGTAGTGGACCACACACCACAACTCCAAAGTATAAGATCAGCAACAACTCACACCAAATCCATTCGCTCACACCTAACATAGACAAAACATCATATTTTAGACATTTCTCTAACCACATAAGAATAACACTTGTCTCTGAGCACCTTACAATACAAATAAATAATGCATTGAACTCTGTACTTTAAAAAGTCATGCCCTCACTAAAGTTGATTAAATAAAGTCCAACCTGTAAACACAAAAGGTTAAACAAGAAACACTTCAACAGCATGAACATTTCCTATTATGCTTAATAAGTCCATGTCCTAACTAATATTCCCAAATGTCCAACTATGGAGAAAACTGTGGTTAAAAACACATGTATTCCAAAATCTAACATCCTACTCCCTTTATCCTTAAAACTCCTAAACAGAAGCCACGTCTCCCGACAAATCCATTCAGTGCACACCCAACAATAAATTAAACAGGCCCCACATGAGAAAAAACAACAGGCCTCACATCACAAAAAACAATGAAGTAATTCATCTTCCCTTGTCTCAAACGAAATCTCCCTAAAGAAATTTATAATATCTGGATCCAGTTCCTGCAATGTCAAAAGATGACTGTTTCCTGGCACTCTCAAAATGGAGCCACACATTAGGCAAAACATGACTTATGTGAATAACATGCCTCTCCTTCCTCAATGACCACTTCCAAGAAGCTCCAACACAACCACCGCACATCCCCGATTTCCCCTCACAGTACCTCTGGGATGAGTGTAGTCAGCTTGGGGGTCCGATTCCACCAACGACCCCTTTGTTCTCATTGGAAACAACTTCCGTCAGCATTATTTCACTGCACTTGGCCCGTTTTGCCGGAATCCCACACAGGCCAATTCCTTGCACCAACCAATCATGGCTTACGTGTCGCCCATCTTTGTCCCATCATGCTCTGCACAAAAGGCCTCCTTATTTTTGGTCCGATCTATGAGTACTGCAACGACACAGCGCAACACTGCCAAACTTGATGATATAAGATTAAAGCACTGTAATGCGTGTGTGAAAATGAGCCAAAACATGGCGCTGGTCCGCGGCCATTTTGGACATTCACTTCCAAACTGCAATGAAAGTCTACGTTTCTGTGAGCTCAGTTAGAAGACAGACATGAGTTCTGTAATGGTTGTAATGTTATAATATGAAGCAGATCACATTACTATGAAGGATAGTTGTTGTATTGTTCGCTTAAGGGCGAGCCCAGAGGGGAGTCAGAGATGTGCAGGTGCATTGATAAGGGGTGCTGGAAATGAGTGCACGAGAGATGAGCTGGGTTTTTCCACTACGGTCTGGATTTTTCCGCTCGTTGCATCCCATGCTTGCTGTCTGTCCTTCGGCCAGGGACAGTTTGCAACTCATGAGGGGCACAGATTTGTCCCCCTTAAGAAGAGAGGTATCCCGATGAGGAGACAGAGAATTGGAACCCCGGGTGATGAAGTCTTGCTGACAGGGAGGACACTCCGATCCAGACCCCATTAGTACGTGTGATCTCTCTTCTGCCTACCTGCCTAGGGACTGGGTGGTGCTGTGGCTGAGATGAAGTTGTCTGCTGCAACTGCACTAATGGTGATGTATATCCTTTGTAGCTATCCTTGTTGGTTTGCTCATGTATAACTGATTGCATATATTCCATAGTTATATGTGTGCCTATGGATTATGAATAAAGGGGCCTGTAACCCTTGGTCTAAGTGTGCTTTATTGCCTTCCTAAATCCAAGAATTTTTGGTCCGTGTAATAGGGTGAGTACTTCCGAGGTTATCACATGTGACCTAAAAGCAAAACATTGTGGCACTGTGAGCAGGGTCTTTGTGCTGAAATTGATGCCAGAGACCAAACGAATCTGAACCTTGGACACCGAAAGGCAATTTCTTTACATTTGTGAATTGCGCAGTTATGCTTGAGGTATTTCTGGAAAGGGGCGGGAAACATCCATCGATACAATGAGTTCCTTATTTAGGAAAAAGGGAAGTTCCGCAGGCGGAGATTGTCCCGAAGTGATGATCCCAGGATAGAGAAAGAGTCAATAGTGCAAACTTGCACAGACTTGGGCGTGTGGTGCAGGTTTGAGTGAGACCTGGCACACGAGTATAGGAGAGGCGAGTCCCACCGAGGTGGCGGCTTACTTGCAACAGGTGCTTGTGGAAAAGGGGAAGGAGTACTCAGCTTTGGTCAGATGAGGTTGGATTTTCTTGCATGCCTTCGAAAAGGAGCATCAGCAGAATGTAGAATTGCAGGCGAGTGTTTCGAACTTGGAAAAGGAGCGGCTGCTGAGAAACAGATTGCGTTGATGCAGCAGCTTCAGATGAAATTGTATCATGATAAGGCCGATAAATATCAAGCAGTAGTCGAGCGAGCTGCTGTGAGAGTTGCCCCATACAAATATTGAAAGAGAAGAGGGAGAGTGAATACCCGCAAGGTGGCAATGGTGATCACTATACACAGGGGTTGACTGGGACCCCAACCAATGGGATGGGTTATGTAATCCATAGTACCAGTTCAGATAGTGGTTCGGACAGGGAAATACTGTCCAAACCAAAGCCTGACAGGAAGGTGGTGACCGCTAAACCAATTACGCATAGACTAGCTGTGCCACATCCAAATAATCCTGTGGGTGGTTCAGTGGATTTAACAACATTGGAGGAGTATTCTCAACAAAAGGTTGGGGAGATAATTAATTGATTAAAACAGAGGGCTGGCGAGCCTCTGTTAACATGATGGTCAGATTATTTGACAGAGGCGCGGTGGGTCTTTTGGTAGATTCAACTGATTCTCCGAGGTTCCTGCCATTGTCCCATGAAACCCATATTCAAGAAGTATTACGTGCAGGGCCGCGTCCGGATGGTCATAGGAGAGATCCGCAAGTATCTTTGTTACAGTTAAATGCTCAAGGATGTAATCGCAAGTATCCGATTACATCGAACTGGCCTAGTGAGTGGAAAAGGTGATACACACTGAGAGAGGCCATCCAAAGGCTCAGGGAGCATACTATGAAACAACCCATCCATATCGATGATCCAGAACATATGGGGGTGGTGGCATTGTCAGTCTCAGTATGAAATACAATCATTCAAACTGCTCCACTGGCCTATAAAAATGTAATTATGACTTTACTGGTGGGAATGACAGGCAAATTAATGGATGAGGTGGTGGATTCTATTCAACAATTAGCAGATTTAGGGGCATGGGACAAAGCTGAGGATATATATATATATATGACGGCTCCATGGGGATGCCTTCACCATTTCAGCCGACCTATGCTGATTTATGAAAGGTTGTGAGTGCAATGTTGGAGACAGAGTCCAAATACTCGCATTCGAAATACAAATAAGATTGTGGTCAAACTCCTGTAGCATCTGCCCAGATAAAGGTAGACAGACGACCTCATGTGAATGTGAAATTATTCTGGCAATCAGGAAATACGCAAGAGGTTCGAGCTTTGATTGATACTGGGGCAGAGGCCTCACTAATTCATGGGAATCCTTCAAGATTTAAAGGCGGGGGGCGTGGCAACAGAGCAATGCGGATGTGAGCCCCAGAGCTCCCACGGCCGCCGCTCTTATCCTGCAGAAATAGATTGATATCCAAAGCGGATTGTACTCAAAGCAAACATTTCGGGAGAGGAACTGCTGCAGCACACCCCAGTAGAAAATCGCTGTGCAAGACAGGTGAACGAAGCTGCAAGAGACCAGGGAAGTCTCCGAAGCGCATCAGAGGAAGGAATCCAAGATGGCACCATGCTACACGGCGCAGAGGTGAGCCCGCCAGCACGACGCAGGAACCCGATCAAGACACAGCTGGGGCCCCCAAGCACCAACCAAAGGACTGGCTGCGTGGGAGAAATGCTAGACGGCGACTCCCTGCAAGAGGTGGGTGCGCGGAGAATACCATGCAGAGAGCTGTCCTATAGCGGTGGGGGAGGGAGACTGTGACTTCTACCCACTGTCACTGTACCCAGCGCCGCGGCAGTGGAGGGTGGTCTCCCCCTCCGCCATCATAAAATCAAACCCCCTGACTAGGAGTGGGGGCCAAGCAAGGAGCAGCTCCACCCCATCCCATAAAAAGCAGCTGCATAGCACGCGCCCATACAGGCCCGGGTACCGCCAGAACCTTCAAACCGAGAGAAACAGGGAGCCCATCAGCAACAGGCAACGACCGGAGTACAAACCCTGAGTCCTGGAACACAGGCCATCGCTGCGCTGAAGGGGGACCGGGAGCTGACACCTGGGAGCAATAGGGTGTGGCCGGAGCCAGGAGGAACACCCGGATGGCGAACCAAACTGTCCGGGGTCCACGAAAACGAGGCCTCACCCAGGACCGAATAGGCAACCACCTCATAGACACCATCCAGCCAAAGCATAAAAGTCAAAAAAGTCAGAAAGTGTTATGCCCCACAAGGCATGGCAAACACACCCGACACCTGCAGGCAGATAACAAACGGTACCACGGTGGGTGTACATAAGAACACCTTAGATTGGCATGGAACTGAACAGTGCCCAGCAGCGGGAAGGTACAATGACAAACCCAATTGATGTATACCTAGGAGAAATCCTGTACGACAGAGCGCACTAAGCCAAAGTCCACAAACGCCATGCAGAGGCGACAGCAAAGACCCCACCGGTCCAGAGAGAGCAGCTGGCCCAGACTAGGGGCCGCAGTTATGTGTGAGCATCCGGAGGGCAGCCCACCCATGTAATAACAAATTGCCAATCGACGGTAATAAGCGACAAGAAAGCAAGCATCTCCCCAACATGCCCAGACACAAGAAAGACAAGAACCCCTGCCCACCATCACGAATCTCCAATATGGGCAAAGACAAAGTCAAAAGGCTGGGAACGCAAAGCAGGATTGACCAATTCACCACGCCTGCGACGAGCACGCTGGCAGAACAAGCCCATCTGGAAACCATGGAAGGAAATGAGGACGCAATATCCTTGAAGGACATCATGGCAGCAATCGCCGACTTACGTGCCTCCATGGAGCAGAAAATAGATGGTATTAGCGTGGACGTCTCACTTCTACGCAATGACCTCCAAAAGCTAACCTCCCGCACTGGGGAGGCAGAGCAGCGCATCTCCGGTCCTGAAGATGGACAGAGAAACCTAGAGCAACAGCTGAACAGGGCCACAACCTAACTAAAAGTACTGGAAGGGAAGGGTGGACGAAGGGGAGAGCAGATCGAGACGGAACAATGTAAGGATACTAGGGCTGCCAGAAAAAATGAAGGTCCCAACATGGAGCTGTTTCTGGAACACTGGCTAATGGACACATCTGACAAGAAAGGTTTTTTTCCAAATTCTTCTCGATAGAAAGGGCCGACCGAGTGCCTACTAGACGCCCAGTACTGTAGGGGAGGATTGGTCCAAGAGACCCCCCTCGCCTGCGTTTTCTCCCCAGGTGAGGGCAATGGCTCATTGGGCGTCCCCTCATGCCACCCGGGCCCAGGTGGTGGAGGGTTCACCCGCTGGAGACATTGCCCACACGTATTGATTGCCCAACACATATTGACTGCCCACATGTATTAAAATTTAGCTAGGCCCAGAAACCATTTTATTTGGTAAAGATGGTGTGAGCTTGGCGCACTGTAGCGCGGCCCCCACCCTTGGAGAATCTCAGTCATCCCTGTCGCCGCAGCACCCTGGCAGATCCGCTGCGAGCACGTTCCCACGAACAAGACGGACATGAGCTAGCGTAATACACTAACATTGTATCAGTTCACCTCCCGCAGTGTATCATCGCTCCCAGCATGACCCGGCCAGCAGGCCTGGGAAATGAAAAGAACAGTAAAACGGTCATCAGATGGCAGACAGTCTTTATATATTAATGTCAAGACCACTCGCAAAGTATGCTTTCTTCCACAAAAACCCTGTATATTACAAAAGCCTGTAAAATGTATAAACCTAAGAAAGCATGCTTCCATGATATAAGCGATGGCGAGCCCACACCATTGCAGTTAGGTGCTAAAAACAAAGGAACGCACCAGGGATCTATTTGTCACGTGTATCACTGGGAAACTTACACTCTATGGGTTGCGCCATAACTGAACTAATGCTGCTAGAGGACACGAGAAGATGAATGTAACCATACAGAGGGCTTATGTGAAGGATGCACGAGAAGGCGTTTGTCATGTGTGCATGTCTAGGCCCCACAGGTGCCACCACCGTCACAAACAGTGGCGGGTTATTTTCTGTGTACTCCACCAATTCTAATTCTACCTCACTTACTGCAAATATATATATACATATATAACCAAGTACTGTAGTTGTTAAAACATAATGTATGAATAAGGTGCTCAGACTGGATATAATCGAAGCCCATCCAGCAAAGTTTAAATGCATGTTTTGTATTAATTTGAATGAGTATTATAGAGTGTTCAAATGTTTGTGATGTCTTTACCCAAAACCGGCAACACACGAGGGAGATACCTTTGTGAAATACGGGCAAGGCCATTCCCCCTCCCACCCTGCGAAGACTGCCAAGGCATGAGAACAAAGACCGCGCTGCACTGCTTTACCTCCCCCAACCAGACTGGAGCCTCTTCAAAGAGTTGTAATCCCCTCTGTAGCACCCAAGGCCGCGGCCCGCCACCTGCATTATTTACAGCTCAGCAGTAAACCTCTGCCTGAACACACGCGCCCCCTTGTAAACCCCACAACCTACCGGACCATCTTAGACTTATGGCCCTGTGCAATCAGGACACCCAACACGTTGACAACACACAGAGGAACATCCATAACAACTTCTAACATGGCAGAAAGACTTGTACCGCCCGTCCCAGGCTCTGAAGCTTAGCCCCTCGACCTATGGCCCCGGTCAACAGGACACTGGTAACCATGTCCTGACGTATTACCTCCAGACCCCTCACAAGGTACATTCCTCCTGTGTTGCATTAACCTGTAAAATAACCTATTGGAAGATTTACTAAAGAGAATAACACTGTAATGACTGAATGACTGCGGTGTGCATGGCCGAGGGCAAATAAGTCAGGAAAGGCATTCATCTCTGCCACAGGCCGCATTGGCACACCAACACCGCCCGGATGAACTCAAGCCGACCTGCCAGGCCCAGCCCAACCCACGAGGCTGACCAGTGACGTCTTCCAGCCAAGACCAACCACGCCGCAGCAGCACCTATAGTTAGTCGTCGCCACCCAATCCTATTAAACTTGTGCCCCCTATAGTGTGTAGGTTCTTATGACGTTTTTAGTAAATATATACGCCTGTATTTGCTATTGTCAGACAGAGCGCTCTCGGAGGTTGCAGAGTTCTTTGCATGCCCTATTCTGATTGATAAACTCCCATTTACTCTCACCCGCACTCTGTCTTGGCCTTATTCCCATCTTGGGAGAGTCCTTCATTGTCTCTCATTGCGGGGAGGATCATGCTGGTTGGGGACGCTTGCCTTCAGTGGTGACCCCGAAAGCGTGATTTTTATTATTATTTCCCGATCCAACATTACAGTCCCCTTTTGGCACGAGAATCTCCGGTCGAAAAGGGATACGCACGGTGAGCCGGCTCCGGGAGGCTGCCCGCCAACGGCGACCGGTACACTAAGAAGTGCGCACTCAATAGAGAGAGGGTACGGGATCCCGGTTGAAAAATCCCCTTTGAGTACCGCTCGCCGGAGCCGGGGCTGACTGTTGAGCTGACGGCGACACTGCCTGGACGGACCCAGTTTCGGAGACTATCGGTTCAAGACGGGCACGTGAGTACTGAGTGCGAGCGATTGTAAGGGGAGCGGGAAGAGAAGTGTAGGACAGGTAACGAAGAGGGAGTACGCAGATCTACTAAAGATCATCTTAAACTTTCTTTGCTTTTTCTTTGCATATGGCCATTAGGATTACGAGGTGAATAAGAGATAAAAGTGACAGGAACCTAGCTCCGAAAGGGGGTGGAAGGCGGCGCCGCATAGTGCTATCTTGACTAGTACTGGGAATATATGAAGAAGTGGAATATGAAATAAAAGTGTTCAGCAAAAGGGGGCACTGAGAATATATTAGTGATCGCTATTAGTTCTTTCTTTTCTTTTCTTTAGGGGTAGGGGGTGAATAAAAGTGAGATTAACACAAACTTAGGGAAGAGAAAAAAAAAAATAATAAATAAGAGAAAAAGAGTCTTACTGGAAGGGGGGAGAACAGGATAACATATATATATATACATGCGCATCCATAGATTCAAATGAGACGGACAGGGACAGCCGGCTAGGGAGGAAAGGGAGGGCAGCTTGAATGGTGAATTGAGTGGTACCAAGAGGTGTGTGCACCTCGTATGTGTCAGAAGACAATCTGATGTTGCGAATGTGTAAAGCGACTATAAATGTATAATAGTTAAATGGTCATGGTAAGTGTGACCGGATAAAACTTTTTTTTTAAGACAACGTTGATACAGTGAAGTGAGTGGGTACCTTTTGATTTCTGGATTGAAATTGTCAAAATAAATGATGGGTTGCCCTTGTATGTGCCCCCCAAAGAGAACACAGTAGAAACTGTGTACAATCAGTTTTGTATTGTACAATCAAAGGGGGGGGAGCCTAAAATGAGCCTAACATTGAATGTGAAGTAGAATATATATAAAAAAAAATAATAAAAACAATATTGATATTACATTTACATTGTAGTTGCAGACACACACACACAGAGACACACAAGCACTAGAAGGGCACAGAGATGGGGGCTGAAACACCATTATCACATATTTGTAAGAATCTCCCAGGGTACGCAGAACGGATTAAGAAATATCACAACCAATGGGTAACTGAGCTGAAAGGAGAGGGGTTACCCCAGATATGGCCAGAGGGAGGGTCATTTGATAAGAGTGTTCTGGATATGGTGACCACATGCATTTGTTTGAAGTACAAAGGAAAGCAGCTGCAAAATAGGAGAGAAATAGTAGATCTTTGGAGGTTATTTGAAGAGATATCATCGCCCAAAACACCAGCATTAAATACTGATCTCCCATCCACCACAGATAATCCACTACTGATACAGAAAGATGTCAAAGAATTGCCAAGTGTAGCGCCACCAGTAGAGGTAATAAGTTTGTACCCAATATTAAACAAGCCAGTACCCGCAGAAGGATACAGTGACCCCACATATGTGCCTCCCCCGACAACTACCACACCCCACCGGCCTACGGCACCCCCACCATATGAAAGTACGAGAGAGCGAGGCCAGGCGAGTACACAAAGGGGGGACATACAGAAGCTCACAGATGATTTACAGTCAAGACTGTCAATAGCAAAAGACGAGCTCTCAAGGATAAGGGACATGTGTGGGCAAACAGCACTTAATGCACCTAGATCAGGGCGTGCGTCTAGAGCGCCAAGTGAGAATAGAAAACCTGAAGAGGGGTGGAAAAAAGGTGAGATACTGTTCAGAATTGAAGAAGAACCGACACGAATAATTGAAATAGGGACGCGAGAGGAAGATACCGACAATGAAGAAAGGCCTATGGGGGACAGAGAGGAATTACTATGTGACATAAGGGACGAATTAGAAGAAAGCGACAGGTTGAGCATGGCAATGGGAGGGGGAAGTGAAGGAGAGGATGGTACGTGTTCGATGAGAACACTGGACGATGAATGGACGGGGCGATTAAGGAACAGAGTGGGGAAAATGGCATCACTGGGAACATCAGCAGCCAAAACAGGTCCGGATGGGACGACGAAAGGAAAGCTACAGCTCCCGTTGATACACAGGGGAGGAGGGAGGCCTAACTATATCCCATGGGCGCAGATGGATAAAGCCAATTTATTAAAGCTATTGCCCCCGTTATCAGGAGGGGCAAGTAAGTGGATATATGCCTTTGAGAAACATACTGCTGGGGTACCCCTAGCTATAGGAGATGTGAAAAGTCTGCTCGTGTCAGCAGTGGGCGATCAGGCTGAGAGAGTATGGGTAAAAGCCGGTTTCCCGGGAGTAACGTTAGACTGTGACCGACACGATGGGGCCTCCTTTAACACAGTGCGTGCCAGGGTGTGGTATGCCTTACGCGAAACATTCCCAGATACGCCAGACTTACAGTCAGTGATGCAGTGTACCATGAATGACGGGGAGGAGGCTATGGATTACATTTTTCGGGTCCAAGAGATGTGGAGAGCAGAAACGGGTACGCCCTGGTATCAATCGACATCTTTATTTTACTTCATTATAAAAAGAGGGCTCCCAAAGGAAGTGCAGAAGGCGCTCGACAAGATAGCAGGTATTGAAGCAAAGGGATGGCCAGAAATTCAGAGCATAATAGTACACCATTGTAAACGAATTAAGGAGAGGGAGAAGGAGGTGGCACAGAAAAGATTGGCAGACGAGGCGAAGTTAGTACAGACAAAGTTGGTGAAGGTTGCAGCAGCAGTAGCCGCGCTCCCACACAGCAGAAAGGGAGATGATGAGGAGGAGGGGCTGATAGCACTACAAGGAAGAGTGGCAACTAGTTGGGCGGGAACAGGACAGCGGCAGTGGAATGAGCAGGAGCAAGGCGGAGGTCCGCAGTGGCAAGAGTGGACCCCTCGAGGGGGACGAGGTGGGTACAGGGGCCGAAGAGGAGGTGGACCGGGGTATGGGGGAACGGGAGGAAACGGATGGCAGGGTCCTAGAGGTGCACAAGGAAGTTGCTGGAACTGCGGGCGGTGGGGGCATTACTCTAGAGAGTGTAGAAGCAGACCCAACAACGGGTTCCAGGAGGTAGAACAGTATGGCCATCCCCACACGGGAAGCCCATATGGCCTTCCGATGGGACAACAGCAACTGAGAAACCCAGGCCAGGGTAATGCTGGCCAGCAACAGGGACCCCAGTACAGAGCACAGAACCACCCACAAAACAATGACAGCGTGCAATACACGCCAGGTAACCCTTTCGCGGTAAATGTAAACGGGGCCCCCGCGCCAGCACCTTACAACGGTATGTCAGTGGTTTCCGGAAGTGTATTTAATGAAGGGGGGGCAATGAGACACCCCGCATAGGACAGCCCACAGAGAAAACTTGCGTGTCCAGTCCTATCCACCACCTACAGTGCAGCAGAGGAACCATTGGTAGGGGCGCAGATAGGAGACAAGCAATTCATATTCATGGTTGATTCGGGAGCGTAGAAATCATGTGTCAGAGAGGGCCGATTCCCGTTATCTAACAGGAAGTTAGAGACGCAGGGGTTCTCTGGGGCTGTAATTGAAGTTCCTTACACAGAAGCATTGGATGTAACAGTGGAGGGTAAAACTGGAAAGGCACCCTTACTATACTATGAAAACTCACCAGTAAATTTATTAGGGAGGGACCTCCTGAGTAAACTTAACATGACCATATCATTCACCAAGAGAGGAATAGTGTGTTCTACACCCGGAATATGTCCCTTGCGTGCGATGCTGGTAGTGCACGCCTACATAACCACACAGGAAATACGAGGGCTGCCACAAGATGAGGAGATGTTCATTGAAGGGCTAAAAACCTTGGCCCTCATAATTCCAGAGCTAAGAAGCATGGACTGGAGGATTCCAGCGGAATTCCTCTTCCGCCCCATAGTATGTCCCAACGCAGCACCAGGATCAGTGGTATCATTGGACTTGCACGCTGTACAAGTATCTGCGAAAAGGATCGCTGTGATTGGGGTGGACGGAGAAGGATGCGAGTGGCGCACAGTGCTGTGTACAAACGCCAACATCGCCCTACGAAAGGTAACAGATGAGGATCTCTTTTCTGACATAGAAGGGGATGGCGAGATAGTGATGGAAATAGCGATGCCCTGTGACATTTTAATACAAGCCAGGGAGACCCCCGTCCAATTAATGACGGTGGTAGGAGCACCGCCGTCATTTTTTGATGACGACATGAGGTTCGTACCAAACAATTTATGGACAACAGGCCCTCATGATGTAGGGCTGTTGCACGGAGTACAACCTGTGGTAATAAAACTAAAGCAAGGAGCAATTTTACCCCGAGTTAAACAGTATCCATTGTCCCGCGAAGCTGAAGAAGGGATAAAAGAAACAATAAATGCACTGCTAGCACAAGGGATAATAGTGCCCTCAAACTCCCCATGTAACACATGTATTTATCCCATCAAAAAAGCAAAATGAGGGTCTTGGAGGATGATACAGGATTTACGCCCCCTCAATGATATAATTCAGAAGGAGTTCCCTCTAGTCCCGAACCCTGCATCGATACTATGCAGCATCCCGAAAGCGGCATCACATTTCACAGTAGTAGACTTGAAAAACGCATTTTTCTCAATACCCCTAGCTGAAGAGAGTAGATACCTTACCGCCTTCACACTGGGGGGCAAGAGATATGAACACTGCAGATTACCACAGGGATACTGTGAGAGCCCGAGCATATTCAACCGCATATTGCATGAAGACTTGGGAAACCTGTCAGTTGAGAGTACGATTATTCAGTATGTAGACGATCTATTAGTGTGTGCACAAGATGAAGCAATATGTAGAAAAGATTCAACAACGCTCCTAACTTTACTGGCCAACAAGGGATACAAGGTAGACAAGGAGAAGCTACAGTACTGCCTGACTGAGATCTTATACCTGGGACAGCTCATATCAAAGGATGGAAAGAGAATAATTCCCGACAGGGTAGAAGCAATAAGATCAGTAGGAGCACCCACAACAGTGAAAGATATGCAGAAATTCCTGGGGATGTGCAACTATTGCCGAGCATGGATATTAGATTATGCAGCATACACGAGGCCCCTCCTACAAGCACTCAAGGAAGCACAACAGGAGAATGAAAAAATACAATGGTCAGAAGAGATGAACGAATCATTTCAATCATTGAAAGAGCTAATTTCAAGCGCTCCAGTACTAGCAAACCCCGATTATGGACGCGAATTTTACCTATTCCCACACTGCAAGGAAACACTCATGACCGCAGTACTGACACAAAAAACATCCTTGGGAAACAAGCCATTGGCTTACTATAGTGGTACCTTAGATGTCGTGATGCAGGGCCATTTCGCGTGCGAGCAATCACTCGCTGCAGCCGCGTTCGCGATTGAGAAAAGTGCCACAATAGTAATGGGTTGCCCTGTGACATTGTTTGTGGAACACTCATTATTTGCAATACTTGAGAGATCAAAAAGCACACTGACCACACAGCGGGCGACAGCCTACGAGATTATATTGTCCAGTGCTAATATCCATATAGTGAGATGCAAGACAGTGAACCCCGCCACATTCATTACAGAAGCGTGCACACTCGAAGACATGCAGAACCACGATTGCGCAACTTACACAGGAGAAAGAGGGGAGGACACAGTGGTGTGTGAGAACGCTCTAAGCGAGGGGGAAGTGTACTTTGTGGATGGGTCTGCATCAATCGACGTGGACACGGGAGAAAAACACGTTGGCATGGCAGTAGTTAGGTTAGAAGATGGTAAGTATGAAACACTAGTACAATACCGCCTCCCATCACATTACTCCGCACAGGCAGCAGAGCTGATTGCGCTCATAGAAGCACTGCATGCAGCAAAGGGTTGTGCAGTGACAATATACACAGACTCAGCCTACATGACGACGACAGTACATGGAGGGCTAGCAAGATGGGGGCGTAGGGGATTTAGACGGGCAGACGGAACGCCAGTACAGCATGCAGAATTGTTGAAAGAGCTTATTGAGGCCCTACAAAACCCTACTGCAGTAGCAATAGTAAAGTGCCAAGCACATACATCCAACACAGATGTTGTGTCTTTGGGAAACGCGGCAGCGGACGCTGCCGCCAAGGAGGCTTCCTATTTTCAGAAATATGACACAGGTGAGTACATACTTAAGCACAAAAGAAACGAAGAGCCCCCAGAAGGATACAACATGATGCCCATATCACAAATACTAGAATTGCAGGAAGGAGCTAGTGCAGAGGAAAAATTGATGTGGACAAAACGGGGGTGCAGCAAGTCGGGAACAGACCTGCTGTGGCGGCAAAATAACTCAGGCAAAGTGGTAATGCCAATACAGTTACTAGAAATTGCATTTCAACAGTTACACTTCCCTGCACATAACATCAAACAGCACATCGCAGCAGAAATACAGGAAGAATGGTTCGTGCCCTGTCTCCAAGAGCATGTGTCTCGGTTGGCAATGCAATGTACAACATGCCAAATATACAATTCAGGAATGACATTACGTACTCTCCGGGGAACAATTCCTAAACCCATTGGCCCATTCAGAGAGCTGCATATAGATTATGCAGACATGGGGGAAAGGTGTAATGGCGCGCGGTACATGATCGTGGTTGTGTGCCCATTTTCAAGGTGGGTGGAAGCAGGACCCTGTGCGCGACCTGATGCCAAAAGCGCCGCCAAGTTCCTAGTAAGGGAAGTGTTCCCGCGCTGGGGAATTTGTAACGTGATTCGCTCAGACAACGGCAGCCATTTTGTAAATGAGCTTTTCAAGGAAGTCACTACATTATTGGGAATAAAACATAAATTATGTTCAATTTATCATCCTCAAAGTAATGGCGTAGTGGAAAAGATGAACGGACTGTTAAAGGGCAGGTTATGAAAACTGTGCTTTTCATTAAAGAAGAATTGGATTTACTGTCTACCCCTTGCGCTATTTGAATTGAGAAATCAGCCAAGCAAAGACCACCATTTGTCCCCGCACGAAATAGTGACTGGGAGACGAATGAACACAGCACACTCTCCACTGCGCGAACACTCAGATGCTCACAGAAGCGCCGCGATATTGGGAGATGAGTTCACAGATTATTTAAGGAAATTGACAAGGGCAGCGCGCGTGATATCAAAGCAACTGTCCCCACCCTTCACTAGAGAAGAGGGTAACGTCACAGAGTCCGTCACGGAGCCAGAGCAACAGCTACAGCTGATGCCAGGCGACTCAATTTATGTCAGAAGCTTTGTGCGTCGGTGGAACGCACCACGATTCCATGGCCCATATGAAGTAATATTTTGCACGCCCACGGCAGTGAAGGTGAAAGGCTTGAGGTACTGGGTACACTTGACCGATGTACGTAAAGCATATAGCAATGTACAAGAGGAGGTAGATGAGGAGGCACAGACAACAGCAAACGATGCAACTGAACAGAATGACTGAATATGAACTTGTGTGTGTATATTGGTACTAGATTTGAATGGGAAAATAACTGATAAGGATACTATCAAAAAAAAAAAAAATGTGTGAAGTCTTCTCTTTACATCTTGTTGATTTGTATATACTTAATGAAATGACCAATTATGGACTGTATATACCCTTGTCTGTGAATACCCCTCCCCACATCCCCACCCGCCTCCATTTCCCGTCAAATATATATATTGGCACTGATGGTGCTAGCAAAACGTTAACATGCATGTACTTAATGCACTTTTATATCTCAAACAGGAGCTTCCATGGCATCTAACGGGCAGCCTGCAACGGATAGAATTAGTAGAATGAGAGAATTAGTACATGAAAGATGCAGATATTCGTATGAGTGTGGATTATCTGTATGCATAACATTGTTTTTTATGCTAATGTTTGGTCTGGTTACATATTGGTTTGTAGCGTTCATCTCTATCGAGATGAACGAGGGGGGAGGGATTAACAGCACTACTGGGCCCAATACAACTACAAGGGCCAATACAAGGGAAGGTGATTTTTTGAGATGGGACGGAACTAAACTTGTATGGGAGTATCATACCACACCATCCGGTACTGTCATCGCACAAAGAAAGAAGTCACAAGGTGGAATGCAGAACAACAGTGTGTCTCCACCAGGGGTATCTAATTACAATGCCCACAGTTTAAATGACCGAAACCCGTCTGTCATATCGTGGTTGTATAACACCCCCACGAGCCAGCCCGCCCCCATACTAAATAACTACCTGCCAGATAACGCCAGGAAGGAAGAGGAAAAGCTGCTAGCAATACACAAAATATTATATGATGCATGGGCCAAGGGGGGCGGGAATGAGAAAGGGGGGTCTAGTTTGTCCCTTGCCCAGGGAGTTGGGAAGTACATGAGGAACGAGAACAACAGACGGAAGAGGGAAGCAGGGAGGAGGAAGTATGATGAGTACTATGGGCTAGGTCTAGATAAGATGGAGGACCCACGACACCCCCACCAAACAAATAAGTGGTATGCAGATATGAGTGCCACAGCTAAACAAACAACAAACGAGAGCTGTTATGTTTGTTCCCTCATCCCTCACGCATCAGGTACACCCAAAGTACTGTTACCCAAAGAGTTGCCAATTATAGATGCCCAATGTCTCCTTCATCTCACGTTATGCAGAATTAAGAACACCTTCCAGGCACATGAAGTGACTTTTCAAATGCTGCAGAACGAGAAAACGTGCTACCCGAAACCGGCAGGGGTGGTATGTCTGAAAGAACCATTTTTTGTAATTGAAGGGACACTTTTTTTCTGATAACAAGCGGAAGGATGAAGAAGTAGTGTGCAAAGCGGAAGCACTGAGAGGTGTGGCACCGGAGAAATTGCAGTGGATAGAAGAAACATGTACACCAGTATGGAAGGAACACATTTCAAAACTAACTTGGGTAACTGCAATCGAAAAACCTTTCAAACTACAGAGCGAAATGGACTATGAACTATGTTTTAAAGGAGAAGGAAGAACCTCCATGGGAACAAACAAGAGCTGTAACAAGACCCTCACCATCCCAGATCTAAGAAAAGGGACTGCGGCCCTTATGGACACGTACTGGGTATGCGGCAACCAGGCATACCTACACCTCCCCCCGTCATGGAGTGGCAGCTGCTCAATGGCCACTCTGCACTCAGCCCTAATGGTGATACCCGAAAGCCACATTGATGGGAGCAAAAGGACACAGGAACGCATGCAGCAAAGTGTGGCTCAACCAACTGCAGAGTCACAAATGTATGTCCTGGCTTCCGGAAGCAAGGGAGAGGTGCTGACCCGTAACAGAAGCGCATCAAATTATATATCAAAGGCATCATCAGAACTATTGGCTCAGATCCCAGACAGATATCGATTATTCAGCTCAGCAGAAACATTTTTTGCCTCGCTCGTCTCAAGTGTCCACGCAAGGGCAAACGCAAAATGGCTCCAGATTACCCGCTGGGAATTGATTCAGCTGGCAAACGACACTGAAGAAGGGTTCAATATAATAAAAGTGGAACTAAGAGCTTTACGACTGATCGCCATGCAAAACAGGTATGTCCTGGACCTGTTGACGGCGATAGATGGCGGTGTTTGCCGAAAAATAGGAAGTGCCTGTTGCACTTTCGTACCTTCCGAAGAAGCAGAGAACGGCTCCCTATCCCATGTGATTGAAGCAGTCCACAACCTAGGAGAAAAAATGAAAATTGAAGGTGGAGCCGAAGACAGTACCTGGTTCGATAACGTCTTCTCCTGGGTCCCCTCATGGGTTGGAATAACTGTGAAATTTTTGATGCCAGCTGTGGTGTTCCTCCTTTTAATTTTTTGCCTGTGCCAGGTGGGTCTTCGAGTTTGTGCTAACGCAGTACCAAATGGTGCAATGATGATGGTGACAGTGGGCAACTCACAAGGTACAATGAAAACGATGCAAGAAGCACAAGTACAAACAGGGATAGATAACACACCCAGGTACCAACTGGTGCCTATATACCACGATAAGGATATTGTAGATAAGTTATGGCACACCACCATCAAAGAGCCCCGTATACTAGAATGGTACGAGGAAGTTTGGTTAGATTTAGAAGGAGACGGTGGATGCATATACCTAACGTGTACTCCAGATGAATACGCCAGGAGAGGTGAGAGCTTAAGGGGGGTGTGCAGAGCATGGATGCCCATCAAAGGAACTCCTGCATGGGATGAGGCAGTGATGGACGAAGCAGAATGTAGAAGGATAGAGGATTTAAAGAATTTGTTACTTAAGTAACGAAAGGGGGGAAATGTAGGGGAGGATTGGTCCAAGAGACCCCCCTCGCCTGCGTTTTCTCCCCAGGTGAGGGCAATGGCTCATTGGGCGTCCCCTCATGCCACCCGGGCCCAGGTGGTGGAGGGCTCACCCGCTGGAGACATTTCCCACACGTATTGATTGCCCAACACATATTGACTGCCCACATGTATTAAAATTTAGCTAGGCCCAGAAACCATTTTATTTGGTAAAGATGGTGTGAGCTTGGCGCACTGTAGCGCGGCCCCCACCCTTGGAGAATCTCAGTCATCCCTGTTGCCGCAGCACCCTGGCAGATCCGCTGCGAGCACGTTCCCATGAACAAGACGGACATGAGCTAGCGTAATACACTAACATTGTATCAGTTCACCTCCCGCAGTGTATCATCGCTCCCAGCATGACCCGGCCAGCAGGCCTGGGAAATGAAAAGAACAGTAAAACGGTCATCAGATGGCAGACAGTCTTTATATATTAATGTCAAGACCACTCGCAAAGTATGCTTTCTTCCACAAAAACCCTGTATATTACAAAAGCCTGTAAAATGTATAAACCTAAGAAAGCATGCTTCCATGATATAAGCGATGGCGAGCCCACACCATTGCAGTTAGGTGCTAAAAACAAAGGAACGCACCAGGGATCTATTTGTCACGTGTATCACTGGGAAACTTGCACTCTATGGGCTTGCGCCATAACTGAACTAATGCTGCTAGAGGACACGAGAAGATGAATGTAACCATACAGAGGGCTTATGTGAAGGATGCACGAGAAGGCGTTTGTCATGTGTGCATGTCTAGGCCCTACAGGTGCCACCACCGTCACGAACAGTGGCGGGTTATTTTCTGTGTACTCCACCAATTCTAATTCTACCTCACTTACTGCAAATATATATATACATATATAACCAAGTACTGTAGTTGTTAAAACATAATGTATGAATAAGGTGCTCAGACTGGATATAATCGAAACGCATCCAGCAAAGTTTAAATGCATGTTTTGTATTAATTTGAATGAGTATTATAGAGTGTTCAAATGTTTGTGATGTCTTTACCCAAAACCGGCAACACACGAGGGAGATACCTTTGTGAAATACGGGCAAGGCCATTCCCCCTCCCACCCTGCGAAGACTGCCAAGGCATGAGAACAAAGACCGCGCCGCACTGCTTTACCTCCCCCAACCAGACTGGAGCCGCTTCAAAGAGTTGTAATCCCCTCTGTAGCACCCAAGGCCGCGGCCCGCCACCTGCATTATTTACAGCTCAGCAGTAAACCTCTGCCTGAACACACGCGCCCCCTTGTAAACCCCACAACCTACCGGACCATCTTAGACTTATGGCCCTGTGCAATCAGGACACCCAACACGTTGACAACACACAGAGGAACATCCATAACAACTTCTAACAAGGCAGAAAGACTTGTACCGCCCGTCCCAGGCTCTGAAGCTTAGCCCCTCGACCTATGGCCCCGGTCAACAGGACACTGGTAACCATGTCCTGACGTATTACCTCCAGACCCCTCACAAGGTACATTCCTCCTGTGTTGCATTAACCTGTAAAATAACCTATTGGAAGATTTACTAAAGAGAATAACACTGTAATGACTGAATGACTGCGGTGTGGATGGCCGAGGGCAAATAAGTCAGGAAAGGCATTCATCTCTGCCACAGGCCGCATTGGCACACCAACACCGCCCGGATGAACTCAAGCTGACCTGCCAGGCCCAGCCCAACCCACGAGGCTGACCAGTGACGTCTTCCAGCCAAGACCAACCACGCCGCAGCAGCACCTATAGTTAGTCGTCGCCACCCAATCCTATTAAACTTGTGCCCCCTATAGTGTGTAGGTTCTTATGACGTTTTTTGTAAATATATACGCCTGTCTTTGCTATTGTCAGACAGAGCGCTCTCTGAGGTTGCAGAGTTCCTTGCATGCCCTATTCTGATTGATAAACTCCCATTTACTCTCACCCGCACTCTGTCTTGGCCTTATTCCCATCTTGGGAGAGTCCTTCATTGTCTCTCATTGCGGGGAGGATCGTGCTGGTTGGGGACGCTTGCCTTCAGTACCCAGTGCCCCGCCACGCACGGTGGTGGCCAAATTTCTAAATTACAGAGATCGGGATGCACTGCAACAAATGGCATGCACAAAAGATACGATAACCCATAACGGCTCTAGGATAGCATTCTTTCCAGACTACACAAGAGAAGTGCAAAAGGCAAGGCAATCGTTTGATCATCTCAAAAAGCAATTGCGCTCCCTGAATGTGAAATACGGCCTGGTGTTCCCAGCACAATGAAAAATATACCACAAGGGAACAACGGTCCACTTTACAGATCTGAAAGAAGCCTGGAGATGGGCGGAGATGCACATAGACGGCGATTGGAGATCGACACGGAGAAACAGACATGGGAACCTTGGAATCCTGCCGAATAGAGATCCCCCCCTGAACAGCCACCAGACCAGGATCAGATCTTACCACCACACGAAGGGGAAGGTTGACACAAGAAATTATGCTTTACCACATGAAGTAGGTCCATCGCCGGAGCAGCGAGGAATCCTCGACGCACAAAAGGAATGCAGTGTAACGCTTGATATGGATAAAAATAAATAGGCGGCCGCCTTGAACGGACGCAGACCTCTGACCCACTGGGACTAGTCGTGGGTGTTGTAAGTGTTGTTAATTGCGGTCAGGAGTAGACTCTACAGAAACTCCGACTGAAATTTGGGCGACAGGTACTTCGAGTTGGGGCGGGGGTAGGGAAGTTTGTATTTGTTTGTTTAGCCAATCGTTTCAAGAAGGCATTTGTTAATATAGAGGTCTGGAAGTCAACGCACACAGTGGCTCAAAGTCTAATGGATGCAATACACCATGATGACATACAATCAACACATGCTGATACACCTATCCCTTAACTTTAATGGCAGGGCCCCCCAATAGAAACAATACCAAATCCATCAGGATCATGACATGGAATGTAAATGGGCTGGGCAGCAGCATCAAGAGGCGCCTAGTGTTGCAACAACTAAACCGAAATGCGCCAGATGCAGCATTTCTGACCGAAACGCACTTGGTAGGCACGAACTGTAGATTATTCAAGCGGACTAACTATCGCATAGCATTACACTCTTGTTTTTCCAGGGGGTCCCGCGGAGTACTCATCCTAATACACAAACGGCTGCCATTTAACCTGTGATATGTCACGCAAGACACAGGGGGGAGATTTGTATACAAAACCGGAACCCTCTGGGAGCGCCCTATATCTATGCTAGTTATCTACGCACCGCCGACCCTACTAACCTCCTTAATCCAGGACATCGCACCCATAATCACTGGCGACCCCGCGAGTCTGATCATAATAGGAGGAGACTTCAACGAGGTCATGAATGTAGAACTCGATCGCACACATATTTGCACTGTGCGCACCAAACTAGCTACATTTATCAATGCTATGGGCCTGAAAGATGTGTGGAGATACCTACTCCCTGACGCAAGAGAATACTCATTCCATTCTGGAGCGCACGCCTTCTTATCGAGGCTAGACTATTTCTTTCTCCCGGCAGTGGAACTGCACCTAGCAAGCGAGGTGCGACTACTGCCCAGAGGCATCTCAGACCACTCCCCTATGATACTAGAACTCACTACCAACAGACCGCCCCCCCCGCCCACCTGGCAGTTGAAAAGCTATTACTTGGGTTTCCCCGAACTAGTGGAGCACATCCAGAATGCCACAGAATCATATGTTGAACTAAATATGGCCTCGATGGAAAATCCGATAGTGCTCTGGGAGGCATATAAAACAGTGGTAAGAGGGGAAGTCATCTCCTGGACCACAGCCCATAGGAAAAAACAACTAAGCTTGCTCAGGGAAGCTGAAACACGAGTACAAAGGGCAGAGGCAGCTCACTTAACCCTTAACCAACCAGAGTCACACTGCGTGCTATAGCTGGCACAAAAACAGCTACAAAATATTGCCCTGGACAATGACAAACAAGCACACACAGCGATGCGTACCAGGGTATACGAGACCGGAGACAAAGCGGGTAAAATGCTGGCATGGCTGGAGCGAAGAGATGAGGGACTCAGCCATGTCAGGGAAATCAGGGCAGAAGACGAGGCACCAATAACAGCAGATCAGGACATAGCGGAAGGCTTCGCAACCTACTATGCTGAGCTCTATAAAACCCTCCTCCCTCATGGACACTTCCGTCCTATATGGGATCACCCTCCCCACACTTAAACCCGACCAGATAACCCTGTTAGAAAAAGACATCACAGAGGATGAGTTGGCCACAGCCATAGCAGACCCCCAATCCGGGAAAACCCCGGGACCAAATGGCCTCCCTGTAGCGGTGTGGAAGAAAATAGGCCCACATGTGATTACACCACACCTGTTGAAAATGTACGAACCTTGCGTAAAGAGGGTTGCCTGTCTCAAGATCTAAGGAAAGCCACTATAGTGGTGTTGCCCAAGGCAGACAAACCTCCAGACAGATGTAGCTCATACAGACCTATCTCACTCATTAACACTGAAACCAAAATCCTAGCATAGACACTAGCTAATCGACTGCAGCAGGTCATAAACTTCTTGATCCACCCGGATCAATGCGGATTCATGCCGCAAAGATCCACACGTATGAATACATATAGTCTATACTCAGCATTGGAGAAAGCGACCACTATTCAGGGCCCATTAGCCTTGCTTGCAGTAGACTCTGAAAAAGCGTTTAATTCAGTCAACTGGGAAGCAATCTGGGAAATAATGCAGAGAATGGGCTTCAGCTCGCAATTTATGGGCTGGGTAAAATTACTTTACAAATCACCAGTGGCAGTGACAAAAGTGAACAGACATGTGTCCAGCCCCTTTGAATTAGGAAAGGGGACAAGACAGGGATGCCCCTTATCAGCTATGATTTTTGCAATAGCGATCGAACCCCTTGAGATAATACTAAGAGACACAGAGACATGGAACGGCTTCCGCTGGTCAGATAACTGGGAAGACAAAGTGTCCTTATACGCAGATGACCTGCTTATATATTTGAAAGACCCAGCAACATCCTGCCCTACAGTGACAACTTTGCTGGAGAGATATGGCTTGTTCAGCAGCCTGCGTGTTAACTGGACCAAATCCATCTTATTCCCAATAGAAGAGGAGGAGGGAACAGTACCAACTGACTGCCCCTATCAAGTAGAGAGGGACCAATTTAGATACCGAGGCATACAAATCACGAATAATCTGAATGACTACATACCTAAGAACTTACACCCGGTGATGACAAAATTTGCGGAAGATGTCCAACACTGGTCAACCCTTCCCTTAACGCTGCTAGGAAGAGCGGCACTCTTTAAAATGATGGTCTTGCCCCACTTCCTATATATACTACAAAACGCTCCACTACATATCCCACAAAGTGAATTTCGCAAAATAGACCACACACTCCGGAAGCTGTTATGGGAGGGTGGCCACCCACGCATAGCGCTTGCTACTCTCCAGAGGTCCATATGGGAGGGTGGAATTGGGCTCCCCCGAACTGCAGACGTACTACTTGGCTAGCCAGATGGCAGTCATGAATGATAAACTGCATGGTGACACCTCAGCGCCACATAACAGACCACCAAAGACACACACCACCGAAAAACCCATCATGAAATACCTTTATAAAAGGAAAACCCGGATGACCACCCCAACTATGCAATCACACACCACTCGAATCTGGGCAGACGCACACAAATTCGTGGGATGGGAGAACAAGCTATCCCAAGCACAGCCACTATAGAACGACAAGAATCTCCCGGAAGTGTACACGCTCCCAAAATGGCCAAATTGGTCGCGACAAGGGGTATTGAAAATAGGCAATGTCGTGAAAGAAGGCAACATAATCCCATTCACGCAGCTGGCCCTCCACTTCAACCTCCCGCAGACTGAGCAATACCACTATACCCAACTGCATCATGCACTACAGGCCTGCCTCCCTGACATAAACACCGTGCTGGAATATACTCCAATAGAACGAAACCTATTCCCAGAACAAATCAAACACAAAGTAACATCAGTCTTGTACAATGCGATAACCTCCTTCGCTACGACAAAACTGTCAGAGTTACAGGCCAAATGGGAAACAGATGTGGGTACTATATTACCGGAGGAATGGATCTCTGCTTTGATGTTCCCTAGGGAAGTAGCCATATCATCAAGACAGGCTGATCCAACTAAAGATATTACACAGGATATATTACCCCAGAGTGGAGCTCTATGGGTGGGCAAGGATTAGCGATCCAGCCTGCTTGCGGTGTAGAACTGAGGAGGGCACCTTCTTCCACACCCTGTGGGATTGCGCCCACATCCAACAATTCTGGAAGACATGCTGCAATGACCTATCGGCAGTCATGGGCAAAACAATCCCTAGAGACACGAAACTGGTATTGTTGGAGGTGGAGTGTGAGAACGAACTGTCAAGATATGAAAAACTGTTTCTGTTCACCGCCACCGCACTGATAAAGAGGAATATTATGGGGATCTGAGGTGTCGCCGAGCTAAGAACAATGGGTGACAGATGTGGACATTTGTGTTGCGATGTAACGCAGCGTATTTACAGCCAGAGGATGTCCGGCAAAGGCGCAAAAAATATAGCAGAGATGGGAGGACACCCACTAAAACACAGGTGTCAATGTTTGATTGAGTTGACTTGTTGGGACATATCTTGGTAATCTTACACTTTCAGATCAACGGACGGGGGATAATTTTCTGTAACATGTAGATCCACTTTTGACTATTTGGATGCTCTTTGGAGGAAACAGACAATGACCTGCTAATTGTTTTGTGCTTGCATTTGTTTGTTTGTTTTTAAAAAATCAATAAAATGTGTTATAAAAAAAAAAAGATTTAATTGCAACATTTTATCGTTATGGAACTGGGAGGGAAAGAGACCCCTGCAGTCCAAATGAGAGTTGACATGGAAATTGGTAATTTAAAACAGAATAAATGCCAAGTGTTGATTGTTCCCATCCCTGAACATATTATTGGCTTTGATATTCTGGAGGGATTGATTTTGGGTTAGGAGGTCAGATGTATCAGTTCAGGATGTGTGCATTGACGTGTTCCTCCGTCATTGTGGGAAAATTGAAGATGCCACCTGTGCATGTTCCTTTGGCCACAAAACGGGTACCTATCAAACAATATTGTATTCCTGAGGTGTAAATGGAGATCTCAGATACCATCAAGGGATATATAGAAACAGGCGTGCTACGTCCTGCAAACACGGTGTGGAACAATCCGGTCTGACCGTTTAAGTTAACAGACCGAAGCTATAGGATGACTGTGGATTACCATTAGTTAAACAAGTACACTCCTCTGTTAATACCTGCAGTCCCAGATGCTGTTACCCTAATTGAGAATGTGCAAAAGTTCGAGGGAACTTGGTATGCAATGATAGATTTGACAAATGCATTCTTCACCGTACCGATTGCAGAAGAGTGTCAGGAGCAGTTTGCATTTTCCTGAAATGGGAGACAGTATACGTTTCAACATTTGCTCATGGGTTATGTGCATAGTCTGACCATTTGTCACTGGCTGGTGGCGAAACATTTGGATAAGATCCCGTGCAAACCTGATGTACAGATTTTGCACTACATTGATGACATTTTGATACAGGGAAAGGATGAGCAGAGTGTGCAGACGCACCGAGACACCATTATTGAGGGTTTAAGAAATGAATGAGAGAAAAATACAAGGTCCAGCAGGGACCGTGATTTTTCTGGGTATTCAGTGGCATGATGGGCATTCTGAAATGGTGACAAAGGCCAAACAAAAGATTCTTGAATTCACTACACCCGTGAATAAGAAACAAGCTCAACAGTTCATAGGGTTGTTTGGGTTATGGAGACAGGGTATACCACATTTGAGGCAGATTTTAGCACCTCTTTATAATGTGACACAAAACTATCTGACTTTTAATGGGGCAGAGAGCAAGAGAAAGCATTTCAGCTAGTGAAAGATACCATCCAGAGAGTATTTGATTTATGACCGTTAAGGGCAGGTGAAGTGGAATTAAATGTGTCTGTACATGGAAATCATGCCAATTGGATTATGTGTCAGACACAGGACAGGAAGCGTGTTCCTCTGGTTTTTTGGAGTTGTAAATTACCTGAAGCTGGTGACACATAAACTCCCTTTGAGAAGCAGTTGTTGGCATGCTGTTTTGCACTTGTGCAAAAAGAGCAAATGAGAGTGTGTCATGATGTATTATTCCGACCAGAAATTCTGATCATGCAATGGGCACTGAGCTCTCCCAAAACACATTGAATAGGACACGCTCAGGAGGCTAGCATCATTAAGTGGAAATGGTACATACAAGATCTTGCCAAAACAGGGAAGGGTGGACTTGCGAAATTACATGAGCAAGTGGCTGGTGTTCCGCTGGTTGATTTGAAACCGTTGGAGGGGACTGAAATTTGTGAGTGTCCTGTAAAATGGGGAGTTCCTTATGAGGAGCTAACTAGTGAACAAACTGAACATGCTTGGTTCACTGATGGTTCAGCTAATATGTGGGGACTGAACGACACTGGAAGTCGGTGTCATATAATCCAAAAACAAAGATAATCTTGACAATGTTAGGTAAAGAGAAGAGTAGTCAGTTTGCAGAGTTGTGTGCGGTACATCAGGCATTGAAGCAAGAGGCTCCTGGTTGTTGTTATATATCCACCGACTCTTGGTCTGTAGTGAATGGATTAGCTGTTTGGATGCTGACATGGCAGAAAAATGGATGGAAAATTCATGCAAAAGAATTACGGGGAAAATAATTGTGGCATGATATTACCAAAATGTTGATGCATAGTCTGGTGGCCGTGTATCACGTGGATGCACATTGTGCTACAGACTAATTAGAACAATGGTTCAATTCTGTTGCAGATCAACATGCCAAGATTTCGGCTATGGACATGAGGTCTGAGAAAGATGATTTGGAAGGGATTGCTAAGTTGGTGCACCAGAAAAGTGGGCATCTTGGAGAAAAGGCTATCAGGCGGGCACAAGATTGAGGAATTAGCAATCCTTTAGAGATCGTGAAACTGTGATTTTACAATGTCTGGTGTGCTAACATCAAAAACAGAGATCTATTCCACATGTAATTCAAGGCACCTTAAAATGTGGTAAATTACCTGGACGAATTTGGTAAATCAATGACATCAGTCCAATGCCAGTCAGCAGAGGATGTCAATATTCATGTACAGTTGTGGACACGTATTCAGGATACTCCATGGTGTTACCATTCAGAAGAGCCATGCAATTGAATACAATTAAATTGTTGGATCAAGTGGCCATATATTATGGGGTACCTCTACAAAGTCAAAGTGACAATGGGTCTCATTTTAAAGGAAAATTTATTCAAGACTATTGTCAGGAGAAGGGTGTCGAATGGATTTTTCACGTTCCCTATCACCCCGAGGCTTCGGGATTGACTGAGAGAATTAATGGTTTGTTGAAAGAACAGTTGCGAAAGACTGGTGATGGTAACCTGAAAGGGTAGCGTGAACACATCCTAGATGTGGTGCAAGTGTTGAATAACTGACCAATTGCTAACAGTGAAACCCCATTGATGCGCATGTTAACGCCAGCTTTACAAATGAAATCGAATAGGGCATTTGAAACATTGATGTATTGGGAAATGTCACCTAGAGCTTTAGCTCCTTATCCAACAACACTAGAATCTGCAGGGGTGGATTTACATGCTAGGGAGGAGATTAGATTTTAACCCAGATAAATCAGTGTTATTGACACAGGGATTGGAGTACAATTTCCAACAGAACATATGGGATTAATTGCCCCTAGATCTTGGTTGGCATTAAAAGGAATCCAGGTACTGGGAGGAATTGTTGATGCAGACTGCCAAGGTGAAATAAAGGTGATACTAATCAATAGTAGAGAGAAAATGCTGCCCAGAGTGGTGCAGCTAATTATCGTCCCTGTGAAATTATGGTGAAGAAAGGAGAGCCACCCACGGTAATAACTACACGTGAGGATAAAGGTTCTGGCTCACCAGACAGAATGGTTCCCGGAGTGAAAGTTTGGGTTGAGAAACCTAGTGGTCCGCCGGTTCCAGCAGATGTGATTGCAGCAGGGAAGATCAAATTGTTATAGTAATGGAACTAGGAAAGAGAAAATTGAGTCATGTTCCTGCTGACAAATGTTATTTACATGAATGATGTACTTCACTGATATCTTGTTTTTTTTGTAATTTCTTTTTTCAGACCCTATGTGTGATGTTTGCACTCGTGGATTTGTGTGGAGTCCATTTGGGAGGCTTCAGGTACATGCAAAAATGTGTTGCAAATATCCCCTTCCTACAACTAGATTTGATGGACTGGATGACGACTAGCGGCTTTGATGTTACCACATTGCCGGATCAACTGCAATGTACCGCAGCTTCTTGAGAAAACATTGTGGTCATGCGCATGAAGTTTTGCTCCCTTCCGCTACTTCCATGTCTTTTGTGCAGCATGGCTCTGCTGCGGTTGTTGAGCAGCCTGAAAATGTATGGGTTTTTCTAGCTTGTTGAGTACTGAACATCTTGCACTTTTGCCTAGCTGATGTACATGATGCTGCAAACATGATTTCTACGTGTCTTGTGGCCATACCTACGCCAGGCCCTGTGCTATGACACGTTTTCAGAGTACTGCATAAAGATTTTCGAGTTGAAAATTCTCATGTGCGAAATTCTATTTCTGTCTGAGTACTGCAAGTTTTGTGTGGACACGGATCGCAAATGGAGGAATATGACACATATTGTCACATATGACATTGCTCCTGCTGATATGTGCTATTCCATGACTTGTGATGCTCAGCACATTGGCAGACGTCAGCAATTGGACGTGACTAATAATCGAGCTGTAAATGATTTTGAGAAACGTTTATGTACACAGTCTATGGCTGTTTGTACTCATGTGTCTAATGATATGCTCTGTAATTTTACTGTTTTAGCTGCCAGCCATCTTCGACATGTTAAGCTTCCGACGGGTTGGTTGTTTCCTGTGGTAACTTTACATACACCTACATTCCTGCTAACATTTCTGGTGGCCCTTGTGCTTTGATGCGACTTGGTTTGATGATGATCGCTTCTGGACCTTAAGTCACAACTTCTCCATAGAATGGACTCCCAAAAGGTCTCTCTTCTGATCTCTTTGGACCAATCGGCAGCGTATGACCTTGTCGACCATGCCATATTAACAGATAGGCTCATGTCTGTAGTCAACTGCTCAAAGGCCGCCACCAACTGGTTATTATCATTTCTGTCCAACAGATCTAGTAGGATTTGTGCCAACAATGCCAAAGCACCAGCTATTCAGTTAGTATTTGGAGTGCCACAGGGCGCTAGTCTGTCGCCAGGCATTTATAACATTTTCATGTCTCCATTTTTTGCCCATCATGCCCAGGAGGGCATTCTCTTTTCCAACTATGCTGATGACACAAAATGTGTCATCCCTCTTACAGGCCAGCATGATGAGGACGAAAAAGAACTCAATCGTATCTTTGCCATCATAGAACAATGGATGATGTTGAATAATCTTGCCCTTAATCGCGCAAAGACAGAACTCATGGTTGTGGGATCTGATAGCATTGTAGATAAATTAGATCCAGCTTACAAACAATTCCAGCTGGGAGACGCTCTAATCCCTACTTTGCCTAAGGTAAAAATCCTGGGCGTGGTCTTAGATCAATCACTCAACATGAAATCCTATGTGGGTAATATTGTATCTTCTGCCACCTATTATATTAAACTGTTGTCTCATTTGCGACCTTTCATTTCTCAGTCCAATGCAGAGACCATCGCCCGAGCCATTATTGGCTCCAAACTGGATTATTGTTGCAGTCTATTAGCAGGCTCCAGTAAAAAAACTATTAACCGTCTTCAGGTGGTCCAAAATGGAGCAGTCAGAGTTATTTCTGGTCTTGCATACAGGGCACATGTCTCTGAGGCACGGCGAGCGCTACACTGGTTTCCAGTGGACTCTAGAATCTCCTTTAGACTTATGGTTATCACTTTCAAATGCCTTAAGGGCATGATGCCCTACTATCTCCAAAAGTACATTGGAATAAAATCCTCGTTTAAAAATCTTCGATCTAACAACCAGAACCTGCTCCACCAGCCCAGAGTTAAAAGCAAAAAAGCACAATGCGGGGCCTTTGCCTATGCGGCACCGGCTCTTTGGAACACTCTGCCAGATCATTTGAGAAATTCAACAGCCCTGAGTATCTTTAAAAGACCTTAGAACCTTCCTCTTTAAATAGTTCCCCTCTTTCTGCGGTTCCTTTCTCATAAGATTTCCCGGCCTTCACTCTTTTTGTGTTTTGTCTGCGCCCTCACACCCATGGGTCTATGGTTGCGCTATACAAATGTAATAAAATAAAGTAAAATAAAAGATGTTTCCCTTGCAACCTGCTATTTGTCATTGTACACGTTCTGTTCATCATATTCTGGTTGTGATTCTGAGGTGCATTTGTTGTCCGAAATTGAGGTTTTGGCACTTGCATTTTCCTTGGTGGGTGTTTGGGCTTTAGCTGCTTGGGCTATAAATCCTTGAATAGATTGCCCTGGGTGGTGGTTAAGGGGCTTAATGAAACTTCTCAGGCTCTGACGGAACTGTTGCTAGACAGCAGGAATTTTAGAAAGGCTATTTTGCAAAACAGAGCTACTATAGATTATATGTTTTTGAAGCACAATTTGGGTTGCAATGCCGTTGAAGGTATGTGTTGTTTTGATTTGGATGACCATTCCCATTCAATAGAGAAGCATATTGGTAGTTTAAATGACCTGATTTCCCGAATCACTCAGGATCAGGGTGGGAGCTGGTGGGATCAACTGTTTTCTTGGATTCCTGAGGTGTTGCAATATGTTTTTATTTGTGTTTTTGCAGTCGTCTTTGTTTTAGTTGTTTGTTGTTGTTGCATGTCCTGTATCCCTAATTTAGTGAAGATGTTTTGCCAGTTTCCGAAAATTATTTTGTTTCATTGGGATATGATTGTCCAAACGATGGAATCTAATGTGTGTGTGAAAAATGAGCTAAAACATGGTCCCGGCCCATTGCCATTTTGGACATTCACTTCCAAACCGCAATGAAAGGCCACATTTCTGTGAGATTAGTTAGAGACAGACATGAGTTCTGCAATGGTCGCAATATTATATTATGTAGCATATTTGCTTACTCTGAAGGATAGTTGTTGTATTGTTCGCTCAAGATCGAGCCAAGAGGGGAGTCAGAGATGTGCAGGTGCACTGATAAGGGGTGCTGGGAACGAGCGCGCAAGAGACGAGCTGAGTCTTTCCACTACTGTCTGAAATGTTCTGGTCTTTGCCTCCCATGCTTCGGCCGGGGGCAGTTTGCAACTCATGAGGGGCAGGGATTTGTCCCCCTTAAGAAGAGAGGTGTTCCGGGGGGGGGCGCTAGCAAGCCCGGCAAAGATGGCCGCAAGCCCGTATGGCTCTTCAGCACCACGTCTATCCGGAGCATTATACGGACGTCTTCGTAGAAGTTTTTGTGGCCACACGGCGAGTGAAGGGGTGTTCTGACCCCGGGCCCCCTGTGGAAGTGGTTTTGTGATGATCCGGAGCGGCGGCGGCTGTCGGCTGGTGGAGCGGAGAGCCGGCCCGAAACCACGCGGGAGAAGTTTGGGGGAAGGGCTGCTCGATTGGAGCCTGGAGAGGTCCGGAGCTCTGCTCCTGCTGAAACGGAGCAGACTAACGGAGGGTGGCGGTGCCTACTTTGGGGACCGTCGGGAGCTGGATGTGACCGCCTGGAGTAAGAGGCGAGGCCACTGGAGAGGGTGACTGATGTGCGCCTGTGGACTGGTAGAGTGAGCGGATCGAGCGCTTTTTGGACGGCAGACCTGCGAGTGTGGCCGCGCAGTGACTCCCCGGGCTGTCCTGCCTCCAGGGGAAGATGATAGGCGGCCGGTGGAGGGGCGTGTTGCCGCCTGGCGGGGCCCCAGGGGAGGCTGTGAACAGGGTCGTTGTGACTGCCTGCCAAGTGAAGAGAGTTCTGGGTGCTGCGCGCGCTCCGTAGTCACGGCTGGATTTCGAATAGTGGAGGGCACCATTTGTTACACTGGTGTCCCTGCAACCTGTGGAAGTCTGGAACCCTGAGGCCAGGCGAGGACTGATATTGTGGAACGTAAGTGACTTTGTGCCTCTAGGGTTTGGAGTTGGATGCTGTAGGAGTACCTGGCTCGGGGCGCCCCCCCTAGCGGGGCTGGTCATTAAGACCTACATGTGGTTGGCGGCTGGCCTGATTTCCGGGAGGCTGGGTGAGACCTGGTTCGGGCCCTTCGGACAAGTACGGTGCCTCTGACGCCTTGGGCCCCGGGGTGCAAGGGGATCGACAGCGGGCATACCGGGTCTTTGTCTGGGGTTGTGGTCTCCCCGCCCCTGGAGGTGTAGGGGGGCTCAGGTGGAGAGTTCCAGAGGACTGGGAGTCGGCTGGGTGTGTAAAAGTGCCAGCGAGGAGGACAATCGGCTTGCCCGTGAGAAGCACAGAGTGAGTGTTGGCTGTTGAAGAGGTGGCTCAGGCCCTTGCCTCCCGCACACCGAGAGACTGCCTTGGTGTCCTGCCTGCTGGTGTATGATGTCCAAGTCTGGCAAAGGGGGCAAGCGGCAGTCCAGGCCACACTTCGAGACAGTCACGCCAGCCAAGGGCAGCGGGCCAATGGACAATGCGACGGGGGCGGAGCCGGACCCTGTGAAGGCTTTTCAAGATTAAAAGGACATGTTTGCGCAGCTGCAATCCGGGATACAATCCTTGGATGGGAAACTGGACGCGCTCACCTGCAAAGTAGACCACATGCAGGTCCGTCTAGATAAACATGGGGAGCGGCTGGATGAAGCAGAGAGGCGAATATCCGGAGTGGAGATGTGGCGACCTCAGTGTCGGGAGAGATGTCTGCAGTCAGGAAAGCATTGAGGGAACTCAAGGAAAAACAGGAGGACCTTGAATCGAGATCCCGCAGAAACAATGTCAGGATTATTGGCTTGCCGGAGTCGATGAGTCGGGGGAGCTTGGAGTTCCTGGTAGAGGATATCCTGCGTGAGGCACTGGGATCTGAAGGCTTCTCCCTGCTCTGCATAGTGGAACGGGCTCACAGGATACCGAGTGGGAGGGGACCGGTCCCTTGATTGCTCGGTTGTTGAACTACCGGGACAGAGATGTGGCTCTCCGCAAGGCAAGGGAGAAGGGTACAGTGTCCTACAAGGGTGCTGTCATCAAGTTTTTCCCGGACTTTTCAGACAAGGTGCAAGCGGCTAGGAAAACATTCCTAGGTGTGAAAAAGAGGCTACGGGACAAGAATATGAAATATGCCATGTTGTACCCGGCTAAGCTGTGGGTCGTGCATGGGGAGAAGGTATTGTTTTTTCAGACTCCGGATGAGGCCGCCTCCTTTTTGGATATTTTGCTGAACTCTCCTAAGACAAGGAGGAGAAACAACTGATTCTTTGTAATGTGGGATGGCGGCGCCGCCTGAGGGTGGTCGCGCAGCACTTGGGGCTTGAAGTTTGGCGACAAGTCTCTTGGTTGGTGCTGGGGAGTGTCGGGCTCGTAGTCGCCCTTTGAGCGAAAGCAGATTATGCAGATGTGGGGGGTATTACGAGTGCTGGAAAGTTGGGGTACCCAGTGGAGAAGGGTTTGGTTATGCTGCAGTTGGGGGGTGGGGGGTATCGGAGGGGGACTCACCGAAAGTTGGGGAGTTGTCGGTAGGGGTGGGGGGAGAGGCTTGTGGGGGGAAGGGGGGCTTTCTGGTACTGGCGGTGTGGGTCTGGGGGCCACATACGGAACGGGGTTGGTAAGTATCAAAATGCTCCATGATGGCGATGCTGAACTGTATGACCTGGAATGTCCGGGGCCTTAATGGTCAGCCTAAGGCTCGAAATTCGGAAGGAGCTGGTGGTGTCATCAGTATTTTTCCTCCTATTCCTCTTACTCGAGGGGTGTGTGCATCTTAGTGCACAACTCGGTGGGTTTTAGGCAGACAGAGGTGGAGAGAGATCAGGATGGCAGGGGTCTACTGGTGCAGGCGATTATCCAGGGGAAACTCTACACGCTGGTGTGTTATTACGGTCCCAATACTGATAATACTGAATTGTTGGATTGGGTGGAGAGACGACTGGGGGAGCTTCCTGAAGGGGAAATTATCTGGGCGGGAGATTTCAATTCTGTATTAGACCCTTCCCGGGATCGGACAGGCAATGCGGCGCGCTCCAATAGTAAATGCTCTACTAAGATACGGGGTATGCTGGAGGGTAAGGAACTCAGGGGTAGACCACTTCACGCATTACTCAGCGCCGCACGGTTCTGCCGCTAGGTTGGACTACTTCCTTTTGTCCCAGACGATTATGGGTCGGGCTGAAGGTGTAGATATCCTGGCTCGGACTCTTTTGGATCCTGCCTGTGTTTTTTTGTCTTTCCGGGTGGGGGTCAGGGAGGGTCCAGACCTTCGTGGCGGTTTAAAAGTGATGAACTCCTGGATAGAGTTTTTCGGGAGGAGCTGGTTAGAGCTATTGATTGATATTTTGAGATGAATGAGTGTCAACAGATGGTATATTATGCGAGGGTTTAAATGTGTGATAAGGGGGGAATGTATAGCGAAAGAGTTGGGAATATTGAGGAAGATTCACGGGGACTTGGCAGTTGTCGAAGGTGCGTTGAGACTCTTACAGAGAGAGGAGCCTAACCCGTCCAAAGGCCAACAGGGTAAAATCATGAATAAGCTGCAAGAATTCCACGGTTTAGCCCAGCATGAGGTGAAATATCTGTGGGACAAGGCGGCACCTCGTAGGTATGGGGAGGGTCAAGCCACGGGTAGGTCGCTTGCTAGGGCCACCCGGATCCATGGCCGAGACAGCAGGGTTATGGCAATTACAGATGACCAGGGTGTACACCACTTTGATGATGAGGGGATCGCTCAAGAGTTTCAGAAATGTTATGGTCATTTATATGCGTCCCAGTTGCAGTCAGATCAGGCCACTATTGAGGTGTATCTGGATCAGGTGGGTCTGTATTGGTGCTCTGAAGAGCAGAGAGAGTGGTTGAATAGGCCAATATCTTTGGAGGAAGTGGATGGGGCTATTAAATCATTGCCGGGGGGGGAAGTCTCCGGGCCCGGATGGATTTACTGCCGAATTGTATAAGAGTTTTGCTGACAAGCTGGCTCCATATCTATTGCGAGTGTATCAAGAGGCGGTGTCAGTAGGCTGAATGCCGGACTCTCTTAGAGAGGCCGTAGTAGTGGTATTGTTAAAATCAGCGAAACCTAGAGGTGATTGTTCCTCGTATCGCCCGATTTCGCTTATCAATTTAGATAATAAAATCTTGGCGAAAATTATAGCGACCCGATTGGCGCCTTTGATGCCGACACTTGTGAGGGCTGATCAGGTGGGTTTTATACCTGGTCGGTCCACCTCGTTTGGGTTGCGGAGGATGTTTGGTTTGATGTCTGCGCTCCCAAACAACGATCCGTTGGTGGCGGTGTTGTTGGACGCCGCCAAGGCTTTTGATTCTGTTGAGTAGCCCTTTTTGTTCACGGTTTTGCAAAGGATGGGTTTGGGCGGGTTCTTTATTTCATTAGTGTCGCTGTTGTATAATGATCCGATAGCTAGGGTGCGGGTAAATGGGCTAACCACAAAGCTGATTTCACTCGAGTGGGAACTCGTCAGGGCTGTCCCCTATCGCCTCTGTTGTTTGCCCTGGCGATTGAGCCGTGGGCTGAGAGGGTGAGAGATCACCACCTACATCGGGGATTCCAGTTGTTCACGCATAGGGTAGTGATCTCACTCTACGCAGATGACATGGTCCTATTTGTTCGGTGCCCAGAGATCAATCTGGATCCCATTATGGTGGATGTGCAGCAGTTTGGCGATGTCTCAGGGCTCCAGGTGAACACCACCAAATTGGTCATATTCCCGTTAACGGATGGACCGAGTCAATTCCAGGATGCTTGGGGTTTTCAGTGGGAGTTGACTAGTACCCGTTATTTAGGTGTCACTGTGGCTAGGGAGGAGGAGCTGGTGTACCGCAGGAGCTATGGGGAAGCTCTTCAACTGGCCAAATCTGCGATGATGAGATGGGACTCTCTTCCAATTAATCTGTTTAGTAGGATAGCTCTTGTTAAAATATCCATTCTGCCTAAGCTACTGTATGTGTTTCTTAATGTGCCTGTTAGAGTACCCCAGTGGTATTTTCGGGATCTACGCGCACTGGTGTCGAAATTTATTTTGGCCGGTAAGAGGGCCCGGGTCTCCTGGGTTAAACTCACAGCACCGATTCGGGGGGGGGCACTAGCTTTGCCGGACCTGGAACTGTAGTACATAGTGGCGCAGGCTAGTTTTCTCCGGCTTTAGTACGGTATGGCGGCCGAGCGTCGCCAGGTGGAGATTGAGAGGTCCATCGCGTCGCCGGCGCTGCTACGGTCGATTATCTTGACTGCACCAGCCCGCTTGCGGGCGCAGAGGAATCTGGTGGAGTTAACATGTAGCGCTTGGTCCCTCCTGGAACGTGTCCCTATAGGTGGAATTCTTTATTTACCTGACTTGCCGGTTATATATATTCCCAGTCTTCCTTTGACCAGTGAGGCGGGATACGTGCCGATGGTGAAAAGGCTGGGTGTCACTAAATTCAGAGACTTGTTCCCGAACGGGTCGTTTGTTACGCGGGATGAATTGAAAGAAAGGGGGGCCCTCTCGGGCTTGGATGTTTTTTTGTACTACAGGTTGAGGGTTTCGCTGCAGCAGTTGTTCCCCTCTTTCCCAGAATCGCCCCCGGTGGCGGTAATGCTCGATAAAGTGATCGGGGGGGTATTGGGAGGCGTGTCCTCTCGGGTCTGTATGCAATGAGCTTGAGAAATAGAATGGGGGCCGGGACATCGTCCCGGGAATTATGAGAGAAGACGCTGGGTAAGGAAGTACCGGTGGCCACCTGGGATTATTGTTGTGAAGTGACTCGGAAGGGGGCTATTAATACCAATTTTAAGCTGATCCATTTCAAGTTCCTGCACCAGTGTTACTATACCCCAGCTCAACTGAAGGAATATTTTCCCCAAAGGTCGGGGGATTGCATCCAGTGTGGGGGAGAGGGCGCGGGGTACCGCCATGTGGCTTGGGAGTGTGGGGAGCTTGAGCATTTCTGGAAACAGGTGTTTGTTGTGATTGGGGACATTGTGGGACAGGCGGTTCAGCCGGATCCTGTGATGGCTCTGCTGGGTTATACCAAGCTGATACCTAAGGTGACTAGGAAGCTGATAGGCCTCCTCCTGATCTTGGCTAAACGTAGAGTGGCTATGGGCTGGGGCAAAAAGCGGGGTCCAACGGTCACCCAATGGTCTCCTGATATTTTATACTGTAATGATATGGAGACTAAGTGGAGTGCAATGAAGGGACCGAGCTGGGGGGATAGGCAGATGTGGGATGCCTATACGATATATATCCTTCAACAATCCTCTGATCGGGGCTCTGATTCTGTACTAACACGGGGCGATCTACCTAGCCGGCCTAGTGGGGAGATATCCGGCTGTTAGTTGCTGGTGTTGCATCGTGCGTGATCCGGGGTAGGTGGGTGCTGGTTGCGGGCCTGAGGCTGCAGAGGAGATTAGGCGGGGGCTGCACTGGGCTAGGTGTCTTGAAGGGGACTGTTTGTGGACAATGGACCTGTGAAGGTTTTGACCCATGCTGAATCAATAGACTGGGTAGATGTGGGGATGAGCTGCCGCCGCCCATCATTCCATCCCAGAGTCCAGGAGAACTGTGCAGTTGGCACAAGACCACTCCAAAGATACAACCTTCTTGTGGGGGGTTCCACATCACCACTCTACTGTAAGGATGCCATCAAAACAATGTTAAGCAAGGGTCCTATTCTATCAAGCAAAAGACCACTCTATTGAAATGCAGTAATTCAAGACAGATCCCAAAAATGGATGCAGTACCGACAAATTCCACAAGGCGGCGCTAGGGGTCTAAACTCTGACAGGAGAACTGGCTGACAAAGGAACCTGAGTCAACTGGACTTAAAAGGCCTGTTGGTTAATTAAAAAATCTTAGCCACCTGCTGTTCCCAGAGGCCAAGAGGCTGAGAACTCTTAACACCCCAGAGACTCACAACAGGAGGCAGGATATCACATGGCCCTTCTGAGTGAGAGGGAGGGGGTTTCCCCTTCAGCCTGGAGGAGAGAGACAATAGCCCCTTTCAGTTGAATGGGGTATGTTAATTTTGAGTGTTTCCTGCAAACAGCCCTCTGCCAGCAAGGAGAGACATGTGATCACTGACCCACCCAGACTTCTGGAGGCGGACCCAAACACTTTGGGGAGTTGAATTGCAACAAATATATATTTTATAGAAACAGTGATAACTTATTGTAACCAAATGACAGGAATGTACAACTTTGAGAGTCTTAGTATGGAAAATGCCCTCACGATTTGAGTCCAAACTCCAATTTGTACCATGTTCTGGGGCAAAACCCCGCTAATTATGAATATTGTAGACACTGTATTTAAGCTAGAGACATGGAAAGTTACTGGGATATATGTGGAAGGGAAATGTACATTTGTATAATTTTTGATGAAAAACCAATGTTGCAAAACCCACTAAAATCGAAAATAAGTTGCCATTTTTGAATGCAAGCTCCTAGAAACGCCAGAGTCGGGACAGAGGCTACCTGAAGGAATATATAATGTGTACATGTAATTTCAACAAATTGTGTATCTGGGAAATATGTAGTTGGATCAGAAATAGATTTGTGTGTACATTGACAAGGGGAGTGTCTTTCTGTAAGCCATAAAGATGACACACAGCCCAGCTCCCCAATCAAGGGAGAGGGGAGAACTGGGCCAATGACAAGTAGAGAGGGGCAGGCTCAGTTATGCCACACACACACCCACTTCCAAAACACTTAAAAAGAGACTGCTGGGACAGGTAGAGACATTCAATTCCATTTGCTGCGGAGCGTGCTGACCGACGACTTCACATCCAGAGATCCAATACTTAGACTTCCAAGCTAAAGAGAGACTACAGAACTTTGATCCAAGAAGGCCCACTGCAAGCAAAAGTATTTGTCAGCAGGCCTCAAAATCCTTTGCAAACTATTCCACAGCCGGGCGAGCTGTCTGAATTATTTGCCAAGAACATTTGCCAGTACCCAGAAAGCAGTGTTACATCCAGAATCCACTTGATCTGGACCGGAAAGCCGAGCAGTATCCAGAACCAGAGGCCGCTGTATCCAGAAAGGCTAGACCAGCAGAGCTGACCCAGACGCTGTGAGCAGAACCGCCCGAAGTCCAGTCAAGTTGACCAGATCCGTGACGAGGCCAGTTCATTTCAAAATTAGGAGTGAGTATCTGCCAGAACTGTGCAGAACCCAATCTCTTAGTTAAAATAATCTAATCCAAACTATTTTAACCTAATTAGAACAGCCTCCTAGAAATCGTGTCATCTGTCATTTTTAAAGCTGCACAACTGTCACCTGTCAATTTTGCAGCTTTAACAAACATTTTGAGTTTACTTTAAATCCGAAAAACTACCTTTATTAAATCGGCCGTATCTCCGGAACTGTTTGTGCTAGGAACAAGATGCAACTTTCATCTTAAAGCTATGATTCTAGGCTTTCCAACCAACCTAGAACCGACTTCCTACTCCTTATAGTGCCTCCGTAATTATGCTCGACACACGCGAGTAAATTTGCCGCGATTTGACATTTTGCACAATTTCAGCCATCTGTAAAAATCAGCAGCTTTTTGCTTTCCTTTGCTAAAATTCGTTTAACCTGCTGGTTACACATAGAGCATTGTTAAAGTGAGCCTGAACTAATATAAAGTAGCCATCGCCTACCCTGAACCTCTAGAGGGAATTAAAAGCAATTTTAGCACCTTTTCACTTCCTTGCAAACCACATTAAAATAATTTGCCTGTGTTTAAAAAGCATACCTGTTGTCTAAGCTTGCTGGCGGAACTGGAACTGTGTATTGCATTATAAAATGTGATTTGTTGGGGTTCTTGACGACTGTGTGCTCTCCTTCCATTTCTTGTATTGCATAGGGGGGGAGTGAATTGTCAAAAGAAAAAGTGATCATATTACCTTTTGCTAAAATCATAACAAGTTATTTCTGTACTGCATTTTATTCCAATTTGCATTTCCTTGAAACCATCAAGCATTTTCAGCTACCTCATCCTCTACACTACTTCTAAGTAACCAAATCAGTGTACCCCTGTAACATTATCCATTGTTGATCACGGTCATATTCTGAAGTGTGATATCAGTTATCAATTTATTTATAAAGTGTGATAGATATATATTGTTGAATTGTCCAAATAAACCTTTTAAATTTGCAAAACAAACCTACTTCTTGGCTCAGTGGGATCAGGGGGATTCTAAGAGGGGGGTGTTATACAAGGGTTGTCATCCAGAGTACTGAACTGGACATAAAAATACATCAATAAGGGTTTTCCTCAGCATCCCAGACTAGGCATTGACTTAGCTGTAGTGTTGATTGAATATCGCTTACACCGCGCATTGTATTCTAGGTACCTCTGGGGTGGGCTTTGTCAAGAAGGAACTTTACACCTATATGGCAGTACCGGGAGGGGGGTGGGGGAGTGGATGGTTTTGGTGGTTGCTTTGATTGTTGTACTGTTTGGAAAATTCTAATAAAGAAGGTTTTAAAAAATAAAAAAAAAGAAGAGAGGTGTTCTGATGAGGAGACAGAATTGGAACCCTGAGTGATGAAGTCTCGCTGAGAGGGAGGATGCTCCGCTCCAGACCCCGTTAGTACATGTGATCTTTCTGCCTACCTGCCTCGGGACTGGGTGGTGTTGTCATGGCTGAGACGAAGTTGTCTCCTGCAACTGCACTAACAGTGATGTATATCCTTTGTAGCTATCCTTGTTTGTTTGCTTATGTATAACCAATTGCATTTATCCCATAGTTATATGTGTGCCTATGGATTATGAATAAAGGGGCCTGTAACAAGCCCATTATATTTCAACCCTTGGTCTAAGTGTGCTTTATTGCCTTCCTGAGTTCAAGAACTTTTGGTCCGTGTAATAGGGTGAGTACTTCTGAGGTTGTTACACGTGTCCAAAAAGCAAAACAAGCACCCAGGAATGTGGGCATGTTCCCCTCTCTGAGCGCCTGGTGCGCTTGAACACTGAACGTTCTACTGCATCATCACTTCGCATCAGATCCTGAAGTAAAGGGAGTTAAATGGCCCCGAAACCCACAGGACCACCAAAAGCTGCTCCAGTTTCTGTGACATGCAGCACCTCCAGCAGTGGCACACATGGCTCCTCCGAGCCCACAACCATGCATCCACCTCCTACATAAGTGGATGCCACCAAAAGCAGACATAGCCGCACACCAACCTCCTCACAGAGCACTGCGCTGACCAACCGCACCAGCTCAGCAGGTAAGCACAGATAATTTCGGCAGTCCCCCGCGATCACAGCTGTGGCCGCATTTCTTGAAAATTAACAGTCTTGCCGCTCTGTTAACAATTGGACTCCAGGCCCCAGGAGTCTCCTCTAGCGCAACTGCACTCTCTAACTGCAATCCTTTCTACAGTTGGGGCTCTTCTGACCATACCCTTGGCTCTTGTGGGGTTCCACTCTCAGCTCTGTCCCCTTCTAGATACCACAATTCACTGCACATGCAGCACTGCGGGATGACTGCCTCTTGCAGAAATACTTTCTGCCCGACCCAGCAATGTCTGTGTATCTGCCCTTTGCAGCAATGTCTATGTATCTGCCCTTTGCAGCAATGTCTCTGAATCTGCCCCTCACAGACCAGTAGGCCCCTGGCTCTGGCGCTGCTCCTTACATTAAAAGCTGGCCATCACTCACCTCACTGCTGCTAGCAGCGCTTCTATCTCGAGAGAGGATATTCTCTGGGTTTGGGGGGCTGTTCGATGTCCCTCTCCTGATGTCCCTTCCAGGTGCTGTCCCCCTAGCACAGCCCACGCAGGTTTCTCCAGCTCATCGCCAGTGTAATAACGAAGTCTGGGTCAGAGATGATACTGAGACTGGTGTAGAAACAGGAAACATCTTTACTGAGGTTCCAGTTTCAGGTACAAGACACTGGTATGCATTTAGGGAACATCAGGGCACAAGTTACAAGGGGATAACATCCACCCGCATCCTCTCTTCCAATAGACACTCACAGAACCATTCACAACATAACATTCTCACACACAGCATTTCATGTCAGTCACTCCTACCATTCCATGCATGCAGGGCAAGTGCAGGAAAGGCAAGACACAACATGCTTATGTTGGGGCACTTGCACAGCTCCGCTGGGTAGTTTGTAACCATGCACATATTTTCACTGGAATCCCTGTTTCCTGAGATTGCTCTGCTTTAAGAACATTCCTGTTTCCATTCCTAGTTTCCTTATCCTCTCCATCCCTTGGCAGGGAGTGGGAGCTGATGGCTATGTTCTTCTTTATTTCCTTATCCTACCCTTTCCATGGGCGAGGAGCAGGAGGTGTTGGCGTAATTCTTGTTTTTCCTCACTCTGCTTCCATGGTTCACTGTAGTGAATTGAGTGTAGTTGCCTACATGCTGCTGTATCCTTACCTATGTGTTATTCCTGGCATGGAAACACTATTCCTATTTTGATCCCAGCTTTGCAAGTGGTAATATTTTCCTCCCTTTGTACAGCCTTTTGATGTCCTGTTTGAGCAGTAGGCTTCATGGGCACTACTGTCAACCAAGGTTGTGCTGTTGTCCATATAAACAGACTTAAAGGTGTGACTAGAAGCTGCCAGCTTGCTTGCCATCTATGTGGATTTAGTGTAGGAAGTAACTGACCTTCAGTGTAATCAGAAAGAGCTTTTAAGTACATAATGTGACAATGTTGAATGGCACATCTTTTTGTAATCAATTCAAAGAAGGGCGACAAGTTGTATTGACAAGTGCATTTATGAATTCATGGCTGAGGAGTGAAATATTACTTTACTGCAGTTGAACCGACATTTTTCTTCATTTTTAATTTTAATGTGTAATTAGCCATGTTCATGTGCTAGTTGCAACTGTGTCAGGTTTAATATATACTTTAGCACACTACAATAATAAATAAAACATAAATAATAAAATTAAGTAATTGAATATTCAATCCTATTGCACATTAAATGTTAAAAGTTAGTATACTGCACCAGGAAATACACAGGTGTTCGAACATGCAAAAAACAGGGGTGGCATGTGGGAAGTTGTAAGATAGTCACCTAAAGAGAGTAAATAGTTTAGGGGGGAGGCATTGTGTTTCTGATCTCTAGTCCTCACCAACCACTGAGGGATTGTGAAGGAGCAACATTATTAGCATGTCAATTCTTGGTATAGGCGGGGGGCAGGGGGGTTAGGTTTGTACCCTTGAAATTGGGACTCTTGGTGTGTTTGGGGATACAATCTGCAGTATTGAAAGGGCTCATGGACATGACAGCCTAGATGCTGAATGTGTCTTTTAAAGCAGCATCCCTTCCAGAAATATATGAGACTAAGGTGAGATCTGATATTGATGCAGAGCTTGTTCCAGAATCAGGAGGCTTGTAAAGCAACTGGTCGGTCACCTCTTCTACTAATATATTGTGCATGTAGTGACAGAAAGACAGACTCTGTCCTCTGTATAATAGAGATTTGGCAGACAAAAAAAGAGATTATTAGGCTACCCCTCCCTCTATAGTGCGGTTTAGTTAGCCTTAACTGGAACAATGTGCAGTTGTGAAACACATGCTGCACACTCCCTCTAGTTTGTCTTTATATACAATCACTTTATTTAAAGTACATTTCGTTAAAGGAACGTGTGATGTTCAATAAAAAGAACATTCATTAAAGTGTGGTTGTTCAGGTATTTCACAAAGTTTACAGGATACTAAAACACTTTCAAAATATATACAGAATACAAAACAAACGGATTTCTACCAAAACATAAGAACCCTAACATACTCAATAGCAGCACATCTAAAGAGATTATTCACCGAGTGGGAGAAACCAAACACACTCCCTACTCGTTAAAGTGCATCAATGCCATATTCACAGATCAGAGTACACAAAATGGTGGGGTTTGTACAACACAGTGCTATATATCCAGACATATTCACAGGACTTATTTTCCTCGCACAGGTAGGAATGTGCATACAGAGAAACCTCGCAAAATGTAGCCACCTAAAGAATAGTGCCTGGTCGTGTTGCTCAGGGTAAATGTATTTAGGCTCAAAGTGCTCGCATTGGTTTCTGTATGTCAACATTTTCCTGCGGTTTAGATTTGTATTTTTCATTCTGCATTTGCGAAGGCTATATCCTCTAATATCTGGTCGACATGGGGTGTTTTGGCACTTTGTGGAAGTTCCACTCCTTCTTAGCGTGCTTCTTAGATTGTTTATGATTGGGCCTTCATCAGGGCATATGTTAGATTGAAAAACACAATGTACAAACCGTATGGCTACACCTTCATCTTTTCTTCTCGTATCTGTAAGTTGCAAGTTAAAAACATAAAGTTACTGAATGGGGTATATTCGGGTCTACCTCAAATAATTACTCCAGATTGGGCTACTGACCTGTAGACGTTAACACACGAGATGGTGATCAACTTCTCTTCTTATTGACAGAGGCTGCTTGGAGTTATAGAATCAATCATACTTCCTCAGTAGGTGGGAGTGTGCTGCTACTGTCGCACCTGCAGGGATGCCATATTGGTGCTAATTGGAATGATGCACATGTGTCAGTCTTTATATAAACAAGCTTGCTGCTTAATTCACTAATTAATATGCTTAGGTGCATGTTGTACTGACCTTGTTGGGAACCTAATTAAGAAAGGGGAAGAGTGAGGAAAGGCTTTCTTTCAGCCTGACGCACATCTGTATAATGAAATTAATTATACATTGTGCAACTTGTTTTTATTTAAATAACTAATCTTGATCAATTGGATTCCATGGTGCAACGCCAATTAAGACTGTATCTAAAATGTATGCTCCGTAGGTGCTTGCATTACACCTTGATATGACTGGGTCGGAGAGCACTCGACCATGGTTGTATTGTATATAAATAAGCGCGCCATGCCTGATTGTTGAAAAACACAGCCCGGAGCAAAATACGTGTGTTGGCCAGTGAAGGAGGGCGCGGACAATGTAGACCAACTTCGCCTCATGGGTACTTTCGTGCCATTTAGTTCGAACAGCCGGCAAAAGCGTGTGTGCGAATACCTTTCTGGGTGAATACCGGTGTGCATATGTCCACCAAAAAACCCCAAATGTTTGGACAGACTTACTTAAGCTGTGCCTGATTATTAGCTGCAGGCTGCTCGCAGGGTACGTTCGATCCTCGGTGGACATGAATGTCGGATGTATTACCCATTTGTTTACTTCCTGCGGTGTGTAGACCCTCTTCGCTGTCTGCATCCCAATGAACCTATGCGGTGGGGCAGGAAAAAGGGCTGCCATTTGTGAATGTGCTGGCAGGGCATGAACGTGATACATAGTGCCCATCCCTAAGTGGTGGAGGATGAAATCGGCCGGATGTCATGACTGTAAAGCAAAATGCCTGTGTTGTTACTTCCATTCTGAATGAGGTGTCCTGTTGTTCCTGTTGTTCCTGAACATAATTGCTGTATGTCTTGTTCAACTCCATTTAGTAGGGTTAGGGTGGCCTCGAAAGTACTAGGCAGTAGGTCATATAATTTATGTAAACTGCTAGGAGTAGTGATAAAGGGGGAGGTCTTGATGATGGGACCATTATTGCAATCATGGTGGAGGATCACACAGGGCAGAGGGACATTTTTTGGACTGCCACCATCACTCAATATCAAAATCTTTATTAAGGATCAGGATGGTGTAACGCCTAACTTGCCCTATAATTCTGCTGGGAATTTCCATTCCTAAAGAAAACTAAGGGAAGTCTGTGTCTGTAAGTCCAAATCAATAGTCTGTGTGTGCCAAAACCTATGCTTGCCCTCACATCTAGAAATGAACATGTTGTGCGGTTCTTCTTAGCCAACAGAATAGTGTTCAAAAATAAAGTCTCAGCTGTTTTCAGCGTAAGTTCTTTCAGAGGTTCAATACAGTTCCAAAAGCTGCTTGTCTTACCAATGTTCTGCCAAATCTTGAGATTCCCTTCCCCAAGTTCAATCTAGCACAGTTCACACAAAAAGTGGTCTTGAGATTCCCTTCTCCAAGACCGTGTTTATCAATTCTTTAACTGCTCAGGATTCCCATCCCCAAGATTGTACTGTAGTACTCATATGACTTGCATTTGCTTAATGTTCCTTGTAAGAAAATAATAGGTCCACTTGACCTGACTTCTAGCTTGCATTATCATTCACACTTATCTATGGTTCCTTCACAATGTCTCGAGGTACCCTTCCCCAAGTTTAAGACAACTTGTACATTTTCTCAATCTTTCACTGATCAACAAATCAAGGTAATTCCAAATAAACTTTAGACTCCTTCTAGTTTCTTACCGTTTCAATCAAATTACTTTCTACTGTTTCACTTCAGCAACCTCTTTGGTTTTCACTAATAGGGTCTGCCTGGTCTGGGTGCAGTTGTTGGACCACAAATTCAGGTCACACAACCAGGAACCCTAGGCTCTTGCCCAAGCTTTCTTCAAGTTTCAAGATACAGTCTATAGAGATCTCTTTCACTATAGTTTCACAACCAGCAGGGGGAGCATCCGAGTCCCTCTTATTTGATTCAGTGTTCGTAAACCAAGTTCCTCGGTTTCATAACATTCACCAAAAATCAAAAGTTCTTCTCTTAACATAAACCTCTTTTGGATCACCAGGTTTGTTTTCTTGTAACCCTTTTAGGACTTTCTGGTCTAGGCACAGTTTTCAGACTACACGGTCCACCCATCACAGGTCACACAACCTGGAGTCCTGTGCTTCTCCTTGACTTGATTTGCAATGTATGTGATCTTCACAGCGGGGAACTCCCAGGTCTAGGCACAGTTATCAGACCACACGGTCCACCTATCACAGGTCGCACAACCATAACTTCCCCCTTGGCCTTGTTTAACTCCTTCACAGCCTTTTCTGCTTCAGACTTCTGACTTTCCACATTTATATTGTCTTTAATTGCTGCAACTCTCCTGTACATCAATCTTTTGCTTTTCCAATAAACTTAAAAGTCTTCTCCACATTGGTTTATGTACCTATTTGCTTTTGTTCTGTTCACAGTGCTGCTTTTACCCAGTCTGACATTCCTTGTCAGTTTATTTTCCAATGTTCGTTCGGGACCTCATCTACTTTGATTTTAATTCAAACAGTACTGTTCGGTATTCAATATTGCATAATTTCATTCCGTTTTTGAACCGCTCCTTGCCTGTGGTTCCCTGGGAGCGCTGCAGTGCTTCAGTGTCCTCTGTCCCTGAAGGAAGGTTGGGTGGCAGAGCAAAGTGGTTGAAAGGAAACAAGATGCTAGTAGCTGACAGAAGGGCAGTAATGGGTAGTAAGGGCCATCAGTAAGAGAAAAGAGCAGGGTTTTTGACTAGTTAAGCCACAACCCAGAAGTTTTGCTCTCCCAAAAAATGAACATATGTGTATATATATTACTTATTTTTGTCCCCGATACACTAAATAGAAAAGCATTGTACACTTGAAACACAATAATCCACTCACACTTTCAGCTAGATTATAAAACTGCCTCGTTACGGCCATTTATTAACACAAAACAAAAGCATACATACGTGAATAAAATGCAATGAAAAGTAGATTAGATAAAATACCAATGTTGGCAAAGCTGTAAGCCACTTCATCTCGCCAAGAACTTCACTGGTCAGCTTCCAAACCAGATTGGCAGTGACAATCTTTACAACAGGACTGACCAGAAAAGATGCGACCACCTTTTCTCCAGCCCTGAAGCATTTTCTCTGACAGCCTAATCCAGTGCTCTCCTATTTAAACATTACATAAATGCATAAAGGCATTTTCCAGAAAGTTCACCTGTTGCTGGTATTAACGGGCATTCGGACAAAATGTCACATGGAACACTGCAAGGGGTAAACACATTCTTTTTCCAGTGGGAGCGCGAAAAAGCTTGAGTTTTGGCTCTTGCAACGTTATCAGTCAGTAATTCAAAACAGTCCTTGAACATGGCAAAGTAGCATAGAGAAAACAAGATGTTTTTCTAGTGATTCAAAGAATGCAGACAGTATTCAGAGCTCACATTAAAATGAAGCCCTCACTGAGGTGTGAGTAAAATGTCCACTACACCCAGAATGCATTTCAAGTAGCATTCATAGATATTACATTTTTTAAAAGCATTACACCAGAATACAATCCAAATTGAATTATCTCTTGAGTAAGGTGTGCGAGAATGATGCAGGGACCCTTCAAATATAGCAGATTATCGTCAGCCTATAGTGAGATGATCTCTCACTGACCCCCCCATTACCAGTCCCCTATGTGTATGCAGTTACCTGATCGTAATAGCAAGGGGCTCCATAGCAACTGCAAAGTCTTGCTCCCCCTTATCTCTCCTCCCTCCTCTCTTTCTACTCTCCTTCCCGTTCCCTTCATTCAGCTGACCATTTCCTTCTCACGGTACCCCCGTCCCCTTGTTCCCCCTCCCGTTTCTGCTCCTTCCAACTCCTAGCCCCCCTGCACTGGAACTCCCTACCTCTCGCAATCCACTCTACCCCTACCTTCTCCTCATTCCGCACCTCCCTTAAATATCTCCTTCTCCATTCTCCTCCTTGAAACCCTTTCCCTTCCCGGCTTCCCCTCCCTCCTTATCTTTCCCCTTGAATATCTTCCTCCCCTCCTCTGCCTCCCCATTCTCACCTTTTCCCCTCCCCTCCTTCTTCTCCTCCTTACCCTTCTCCCTCCCACACAGTCCTACTCCACTACTCTCCCTATTCCATTAAGTTAATTGCTCTTCTTACTGTTTTGTTGACTGATTCATTTTGTAATTTGCTTCTACCGTTATGTTTCATGTATTAAGTTGTTCAATTGTGCAGCGCTTTGGTATAAAGCGCTATATAAATAAATAAATACAAATACAAAGAGGAGTGGCAACCAGGGACAGCCCTGCATAGTACCTCTAGCCAGACTTAAGGGAGTTGAACTTCTGCCCATGGGCTAGGCTCTAGCAGACAGATGTGAATAAAGAAGCCAATCACAAACCAAAAAAAAGCCCGAAAGACCCATTGTCTGTAGTGCTGTCAACAAAAAATTCCATGACAGGGAATCAAATGCTTTCTGAGTATCTAATAATGTTGCAACTGCTTACCGTTTGGGCACAATCTGGGCCATTACTGCAAACAACCTACGCAGCATCAAAGTTGTTGATTCTACTGGGCAGGAAACCTGATTGGTCTAAGTGAATACATGGAGTAACACGCTAAAGCAGACAAGTAGCCAGAATGTTATCAAATATTTTGTATTCAGATTTAATATAAAAATGGCCTGTATGGGGCACAAAGTTCAGGGGTTTTATTTGGTGCCTTGTCCCATACTTTCAGAAGATGAGAGGCCATACTCCCTTTAGAATTCAGGACTTAGGCCAGTGGATACAGGGGCCTTAGTGGTTGCAAAATATCCAATTGGCATAAGGATGTTGGTGACTGCAATGGGTGAATGTATAGAAGCAAATCCCTCACCTACAGGGATGAATGCCTGATAGGTAGCTATGTATTTCTGAATGGGTCAGGTCATCATTAGCCTTGTATAACTTTAAGTAATAATTGTGTAAGGATATTGTCTGCGGATGTCTGAAGAAAACCGTTATCATCTCTCAGTGACACGATTTCTGTGCCACCCCTCTCTCCTCTTACCAACCAAGTTAGAGTGCAACCAGGGAGATGACCTCTCCATATATACAAGGCTGTATAGGAGCATATAAAAAACAAACTACCCTTCCTGCAGCCAGTCCAAGTTGATCAAATTTGTTTTTAAATGGCAATAGTAAAACTTTGTCATTAGTCTGGGCCATAAGAAGCTCCAATGCCTTAGTGGTGTGACATCTCTTGTCTAACTGCATGCAAGACTCCCTCTTCAATGACTAGACATAATCTACATGTGTGGACTTTAAAGGCTTCTCATAGCATGTCCATGTGTGTAGTTAAATACAAATGGGTTTTAAAAAAGTTGGAAATAGCAGTGTCAAGCTCTCCCTGTAATACATCTAAAAAGGACATACGTTTAAAACAGCAGGGGGGCGCTTTTTCATTATGTTATTAAATCAGAGCGTCCATTTTTATAGTGGAGTGGTCTGACAGGATCCTAGAGGATAATGTGCAGTCTGTCTTTTTGTGAAATGTCCAGAGAGTGGTGAGTATTAAGTAGATTTGGGAGTAAGTGTTGTGAACCGAGGAGTAAAAGGATTAGTCAGATGGCTCCTGGCTCATCGGACAACATAGATCCACAAGTCTGGGAAGGGACATGTGCCTGTGAATCCCCTGTGCTGCAATAGTAAGGGCTCTACATTTATTACTCAATCTGCTCTTGACAATTTCTAAAATTGTGTTGAAATCACCTGCCTTAATGATTTGGATATCCACATATTTTACGCAATTATCCGCAAGGGTGGAGAAGAAATTGGGTTCATCAATATTAGACATGTATATTAACCAGTGTAATCTTTGAACAATGTGCTAGAAAGAATCCCCTAACAATTGTCTGGATCAACCTTGCAGTAACCCAAGCAAAGCAGTAGTGTTTTGTGGCTTTATGTTAAGCATGCCTGGGAGTTGGAGGAGTAGGTATTATAAAAGCGAAAAGAGACCCAGGATTTTTCTAAGGAAATGTTACCAGTGTTCGCAAGTGTGACTCTTAGATAAGGATAATCTTGGTGGTTTGACACTTGAAATATTCTTTTACTTTCCTAGCTTTAATCATATTGTTCAACCCAAGTACATTCCAGCTAATTGTGGTGCACTGTTCACCCTTCAGAAACAGTTGTCATGAACGCTAAATACCGGAAAGTACAGCCATCATTCAATTTCAACCATGTGCGACAGCCAACTAGTAGCTGAGACTCATTTTTGAAGAAATATCGTCATCATACATAACAACTAGACATCTCACTCGCACCCCCACCCTCACTGATCAGACCCAACGAGCAGTGCACAAACCTAAAAAACGCAATGATAACTGGGTTTTACCACTTTGGGATGCAGGGGGGCTAGTGCAAACAAAACCCAAGTTGACTGTTAATGTGGACTAAAACATTACATACATTATCATATCTGTATAAAACCTATTGAATTTCGAAGTAGGAAGACTATTGAACAATATTTTGTGGTGGGTATGAGATTCCAGAGTGGAGAAGCAAAGTCAAGGGTGTGATCTAGATGTAGCACCATCTCCTGAAGAAGACAGCAATGTATCCAAGAAGGTTTGGGCTTCATTGTGTTCAGAGAAAAAGTGAGATTTATTTTTATGGATCACCCTAGAACTACCGGCCTATCTCACAGAAGCCAACTACCTTCTTGACTCATCACAATCAGGCTTCAGAACCCTCTGAAGAACGGAGTCCTCCCTGGTGTCCAGTGGGTGCCGACATATCAGCTGCATTTGATCCCATTGTCAACTCCATATCCTAGACAGACTACACTACTTAGGAATCAACACCGCTCTAACATGGACCTCCTCCTTCATCTCAAATGGCAAAATAAATCATGCTCCTCCCCCTTTCACCTCCATTTCTTGCCCAGTTCTGAAAGGAGTTCCACAGGGAGCATCCCTTTCTCCCCTCTTCTTCAATATCTACTTTAGGCCTCTGCTGTGCTCTTCCGATCTCATAACCTCATCTGCTACGACTAAGCAGATGTACTCAGATCATCCTCAAAATTCCCAAATCGCCAGATGTCGCCTGCCTGGACGTCTCATTCTGCCTTTCTGATATTGCCCACTGGATCACCTCCTTAACCCTGGCAAAACTGAAATCCTACTATGCAGCAAAACTGCTCCACTCCTCCAACCAATTCCCTGGCAACACTCTCTAGCCCACCGCACTCCTAGCAACTTCCACCTTTATGAAAAACCTTGGAAGCATGCTGGATTTGAATCTATCCCTCTCCCAACACGTCAACTCCATTTCCAGACCCTGCTTCTTTCACCTACGCATCATCAGGCGAATCTTCCGTACCACACCTACTCACACCAAATCTCTGTCATTCTTGCCATCATCATTCCCCGCTTAAACTATGCAAACTGCCTCTATCTAGGCGCCCTTGCTTTCAGCTCAGGAAACTCAAAAGAATACAAAACGGTGCTGCTTGTCTCCTCATTGGCCTCTAACCTAGAAAACATATCATTCCCGCACTCAGAGTCCTACACTGGCTCCCGATTGGTTGACGGTCTACTTTTAAAGCCATGTGCATCACTCACTGTGCCCTCAGCAACTCCTGACCCAAATTCCTCCTGAATAAACTCATATGCTATCAACTTACCAGGAACCTCAGATCTGGCACTCCTCCTTGTTATCCCCCACTGCAACTCGTCTAGATTGGGAGGATCCTCTTTCTCCATCCAAGCTACTACCATCTGGAACGCTCTTCCTCTCCACATCTGCCGCATTGACAACCACCTTGCATTCAGAACGGCTCTCAAAACGTGGCTATTCCCTACCACAACCTGAATCCCATCCCTCTTCCTTCCCATGATATTTCTTCACACACATGCACCAGTCTCAGACTCATCGAAACATCAACAAGACTTGTTGCAAAGAATGCCAGCTGCTTTCATGGCTGCCTGCCGTGCTAAATTAGTCTACTCCTTGCACACGCTCACACATGAGCCCCAGGCTCCCTCCCCTCTGATTGTTACACTTTGGTAACTGATATAAAACACCTGACAATCTGATGTTAGCATGTATGTTACCACTGGAAAGTTTTGGGACATATGGTTAGGTCATGAAACAGGCACTGGGGTCATGTAGAAACTCACAACATGGCTGAACACCGAGAAGACCGGACTACGGTCCATCCTGAGGTGCGCTTGGGGCTAGGAAATGTAATGCACTTAGGTTGATTTTTAGAGGGCAAGAATGGTGATGCACTAAGATCGACTGGGAGGTAAGGAACATGACGCACTTAAATGGACGACTTGAGGAGGGGAAATGTTTAATACATCATAAGTGAGAACCGGACAAGTGAGCCTAAATCCCTTTAGGTCAGACTGCTTGTTGCACCAAGATGAGGTGCTGGGAGCGCCCAATCTGTGCTTTAACATGGCATTATGGCTTGCCATCGTTTGCGGGGCATTGGTGTTGGAACTGTCAATTTGATATTAGCCTGCGTCCAACAGGACAAGCCATTGGACTGGGCCTGGATATTTGAGTGGCTTGGCACTGCAACTGGAGGAAAGCACATGCAGGTTAACACATGTGGTGTACTATGCCTACAAGGTTCAGCTCACCCATGACGCTCCACGATATTTGTTAGTAACCCCCTTTGCACTTACAACTGCATAAGGAAAGCACCTTGGAATGCACAGTAGTTACATGAAGGTATCCTTGATATCAGGATTATTAGACTAACTTGGTTAGCGTCTGTGGAGGATGGAAGACATGTAGTAGCTAGGTATATTTAAATCATTGTCAATTGCACTCAGAGAATGCCTATCCCACCTTAACAATGCTCTAGGACAACCAGTCTATCAACCTAGCAGTATTAGGGGTAGCCTTCACATTGTGCCAGTAGATCAGACACAGTCACAATGAAAATAAGCTCTATCTGATTTTAAGGTATGTATAAACACACCACTTTGGTGAACATCTGGCTGTTCATTCAAGAATACAGCTGCGACTATGAAAGATTTGGTCTAGCTGGCCACATAAGCTTCGCACTGAGACACCAGACTTACCTCAACAGCTCTGCCATTAGAATACAGTGACAACATATGACAAATTCGGTCTAGCTGAGTACACATAGAGACTCCTGCACTAGCACTCTGTTGTGACCACCATTCTGCACCCGCCCGCATGCCTGTCCTCTTGGGCTGCTTACTGGATCCCTGGCAGCCCTCCTAAGTCCTATTCCTGGCCAAATGCGCACACACATATTAGCTCTCCTCTTAGAAATGTTCCGATATCTGGACTACGATCCCTGAGGGCGTTCGTACCACAAAGCACGCTGAGGCCATTCATGGGAAATGGCGCTATATAAATGACTACTACATACAAACATGTAGTCTGGATGGGAAAAGCATAGCATATTTGATGCCCTTATCTATGAGCCTCTGCTTGATGGCAGAGAAAGACTACCAGTATACCACAACAGAGCAGACGCTTCGCTCGGTTATGCAGCAACAACGCCGATCAGCGTTGCCTGCCTTTAATGGCACAGACCTCCCTCAGCACACGTCCTGTGTATAGAGGAGGTGCTTGACCCTGTTCAGACATTCTGAACATTTTTGGATTTATCCTTTACATGGAATGACGGTCCTGATGAAGATGGCTTAAATCTCTATATGCCATTGAAACCGGTCGACCTAACTAGGCCATGAGGGCTCTCTTGACCTACAACAAATATCTCTACTAAAAGTAAAAAGATATTGTGAGACAACAACTGTTCCTGCACACACCCGGATGTAAAGAGTGTGCATTTTTTAGAAGAGCCTGTCCTCACCCCACGGCCCCACGGCCATTTTAGATTGTGCATCTCCACTTTTTAGAACTCTTAGTATCTCCTATTTTCTGTGACCTACGGGAAAGATTAAAGATTGACACATGAAAGGGAATACGAACAATTGACCTGTCCCAGGTCTTTCCAGTTACAAACAAGACAGCTACAGAATCTAATCCCCAGTTCTGGACAGCACTGTATTACCATAAGTGGACGTGCCACCCTTCCCCTATCCCTCACACTCGAGTTTGAGAAATTGTATTTCCAGTTCTTTGTTCCATTAAACCTTATGAATCAAAAACATGTTTTTCCTATAAAACCGTTGCATTTGTGTTATCACGCCTAGTCCTATTAACGGTTCAAAGGAAATCAACGGCTTGTCCGTGCCCCTTTTCTTCCTACAACAGCCAAACCCTGTTTGTTGTTATTTCAGCCATCTGAGTGGCATTAGTAAAATCTGGGTAGAATGGAAATCCTGGACTCGCAGTATTGCAGCTCTCCCAATACCAATGCTCCGTGGAGGACAGTATCTCTGTCCCTGTAGTTGTGTAGGCGGAAAAACACTTGGCTCAGGTTTTGACCAAGCTTAAGGCAAGTGTCCAATACCAATGGGCTCTCACAACTAAGAAGTGTGGTGATAGAGGAGAATCTTGATGAACTTCCTTAATTAAGGGTTCCGTGAAGGTCTCCTTCCATGTTCTATATGGCTGTATTGCAGGTGTTTCTGGAAGACCAACAACCTGTGCATTGTTCCTGCAGGATCTCACCTCCAAATCCTCATTCTTGTTTTGCACCAACATAATTTCCGTCTATAATGATTCAGTCGAGAGTCTTCCAGCTTGCTAATGCAATTTCCTGATTTTTCCAATGCACGCTCCCTTTTCAATTCTCTGCGGCATCATGTCAACTTGGAATACTAAATTATGTAGCTTGCAATCCACAGAGTCAAATCTGGGTTTTCCCATGCAATATTACTAGTGTAAAGTCAAGAGAAAGGGCCTCAGGGGAGCTCTCTCCATCCTCTACCGAGGAGGGATTGGGCACCGAAGACATCTCACCACTCTCTCTGCCTCGCAGAGGACCCACAGCAGCTGCGTTTACGGAGATGGGGTTGCAGGGTATAGCGTAGCTGAGATTGACATTTGTTGCCCTTGGCGACATGGATAAGTCTGGCCAATGTGGTGGTGAAGCCAGATAAGGTAATTTAAGACTTAGATACAGGCAGGTTACTTCACGTTATAGGGCTATGCTTGCCATTTAACAAGTGAAAAGGCTGCTGTGAGTAATTGGTGTAATTCTCAACAGAAAATATATTGGTGGTGGCAAGGATCCACTATGCTGAAGGCCTCCCAAGTTAGTAACAAGTTGGATGTTAAATGCCATAGCACTGGCTCAACAGGGCCCAAATACGGCACACCTCCTGGCCTCCAGGCACAACAATGCTCTGGGAGTTGAATCTCAATTGGCTCACAGCAGAGGAGGCTGCTCCAGCACTGATCCAAGTAAGTAATGTATTCCTCCAGCATGACCAAGGTGTTGTCTGCCGCCAAGCAATTGTGGCTGCCACAGTGGCAGCCCTTCAAGGCGATCCAGCATGATATCCTCAGCGCAGTGGTCAGGGCTTCATGGAAAGTGGAGCGGCTCAGGTACGATGGCCAGTAGAGGGCATTCACTGCGCCGATCTCAATGGGGCCAAAACATTGAGGGATATAATGTGCCTCTGCCTCCATGGGGACAGCGATACAAGCTATGCCAGGTTCACCAGTCCCCTCAGCAAGCAGATAGATCTTCCGGCGCACAGCCACTGCAACAATTGGCCAGTGACATTCAGTAGGTCCACCATCACTCCAGAACAGCTACTGTTTGCATTTTATTTCGTTATGCCAGACAAAGAATTCAGGTAAGTGGAAAACAAAATCTTTATTCTCCCGCCATGGTCCCCCGGGAGCAGAGCCTCATGACCATGCTGCCATTTTCAATGACGCTCCTCTACGGCCCCAATTTTTAATTCTTAGTTCAAATGGGTACTGTTTGTAAAATGGAACTGATCTGGAGATAGACATGCACTGCAATTGGAATGAAGAAGGGTGATGGGATTACATTTCCTTAAAAGCCCTCCTATATTTGTCAGAACACATTGTGATATCTTCGGACCAACAAACGTTCTCACTGCTTTCCAATGAAGACGCATCGGTCTGTCGGTGTCTATTACACAATGTGCATATGTTCACATTATTTCAAAATCAAATTATAAAACAATTCTAAATTGAATATTAGACTCACACTAACAAATTAACCTCCTTAGTCATCATAGATGCCCAATAGCCCTAAAATCCTGTGTATAAATGTAATCCATCTGCCTATCTTACATCCCCGGTGTGTCCAGAAGTCATGGACACAGATATAAATAAATCACACTTCATAAAATGGGCAAAATGGGCCTGCCCTCACGTAAAACGAATGACTAACGTGTTTATAGAATTAATTAAACATTGTCTTATACTATCATACTTTGGGGATTAACCAATCCTTACCCTTCAATTATCTCCACCTCATTGATGAATAGCCTAGGACAAATTGGATAAAAAGACTATTGCCTTCCAAAATCTTTCCTGCTCCTTTACTGCAAGGTGTGTGTGTGTCCATAAACAAATAAAAGAAACAAAGAAATACATCATGAAATACTTAAATCAAAGTGCGTTTCAATTCCATATTTTCTCAAGACCTGTGAAGGTGATGCAAATGGCAGCATTGATATTCAATGCATGTTGAAGTCGCAGGATCCATTTCATAGCTGAAGAGTTGGAATCTCTGATCCCACCAATTAATATCTGTGTAGGGATAAAGAAGAGGATGATTTGATAACTAATGGAAATGGGGTAAAAAATGTTTGTATAAGGCAAAGGCATATGAATCTAGTTTCTCTGGTGCCCCCGATTAGTCATGTGGGAGTTTCGACCTGGTCCCCAAACTTGTGGTTGCTAAAGCCTTAAGATACACGTGACAAGAGATACAAATGCCTGTGTGTGCATGCCAAAGACTAAATCGAAGCCCAGAGTCCTATACTCATTCTTATGCCACAAGAATATGGGACTAAATGTGCTCTGGAAATGTCTTATGTGGGGAGAGTCTTAGTGTTGTGAAGGGTGCCCTGATGCTGGATTGTGGGAGCTTACGGGCTCCTCGTCCAACACTGTCAGTGCTCGGTCCCACCGGGAGCAAATAAGATACAAGGCAGGGCCGGTCTTTGGGTCAGGCAGTGCAGGCAGCTGCCTGATGTGTCATCCTCTAGGGGGGCACCGCACCAGCAGTCTGAGAGTCTGTCCAGTATGTAATAAATACTGTTTGTCACTTCTGTACCTGTTTATATTAATTCAACTGACAGGCTGCGGCAGACGCAGTGACCCTTTGTCAGTTGGCATGCTGAAATTGCTGGAGGTGGAATTGGCATCAAGGTAAGTGATTAATTTGCTGCAGCAGACTCTCATGGTGTAATATATGCTTTGGGGATATCGAGCCATACTACTAATACATACTGGCTCTCTCCTTTCCCTAGCATGTGGCTAATCTCCTACCTGCTGGCAGGCCCAGCAGCTGCTTTTCAAAGTTACCAATTAAAGCTCTTAACTATATGCCCAGGAAAGCACAATTTTACACAACCACATTTGGGGCCTCGTAGCATTGTATGCACTGTTATTCTTTACTGTTTTCCTGCTAATCAGTTTGAATTGGAACCATTTTTCTGCTTGTGTTCAGGGAGATGCTCCATGTGGTATGGTAAGGCTTTTGCCCTGTGTTTCTCAATCCAATTCTTTGGTTTCAATAAATGGAGCTTTCATTTTCTGAAGCTACAGCTAAAGTAAAATATGAAAATGCGATAGTGTCAATGTGTTTACAAATACCATAGCAAATGTAAACAATGTGCATCATGCTACTGCCTGATAGGTGGAAAATACTATTTCCTCCAAATCTCTTTGATGTTTAAGGTGTTTCTGAACATGAATTGGTGCTTTGCAGTAGTGTGAAGTAAATGTTGAGGGTAAGGGAAATCCTTGGTATTGGGGTGATGACGGCGGGTTGCTTGCCAGAGGAATACTGTAGATCTATCAGATCTTGATCTAGGATATAAGAGCATAGAGACTCAATACCAAAAAGTGGCATTGGAGTGTTCACTCTGCATATTTGGAGAACCATATATCGCTCACTGTTTGAAGTACAGGCAAATAAGCCTTGTGCTAGAACATTCACAATCTATATGAAAAGCTGCAAGGATATTTGAAGAACTGTATGTTCAGAGTATCAGATGTTTGTGTACATCATACAAATCTGTATCAGTTAGTCTGAGGAGTAAAAGAGGAGAGTTCAGACTCCAGGCCCATCACTTTTTTTACCTCTATGCCTCGGGAGGGTAGCTTAGGGGCAACGTGCTCGCCTTGGAAGCAAGACGACACGGAGCACCACAGGTTCGATCCACGTGTCCACGCTTCGAAACCTCTGGGTATTGAGCGCGTTATGAATAACCTATCATATCATATCATATGCTCAGACTTGTAATAGCAAAACAGTGTTGTCTCATCCAAAGTATAGGAGTTCTGCTTATAAGGGTTGGCTCTGTCCCATCTTTGAAAAATGTTAATACCCATCCCATAAAATGTAAAATAGACCTCCAGCGAAGTGCTGGTTATGAATTATTAAATATATTGTAGCTGAAATACTGCGTTCATGTCATGAGAGCATTCTTCATTAATGGAAGACTCGCCAACAGTTAGTTCTGCTCTAATTAAAAGATGGTATACTTGTAAGTAGCAATAGGAAGAATGGATTTCAGAAAAGTGCTCTAAATGGTTTCTGAATGCCACTTGTGAGTTTATTGTGTGATGTTTTCTGTCTGCACCTTTAAGCCTCCGGGTGCCTGGTGTTCATTGTACATGGATTAAAGTAAAGTAAAGGCAGCAGGGCAGGACATAGGCAGCAAGTGCCCAGCAAGTAGGAGCCCAGCCCCAGAGCACAGAAGCCACCTTTGTGCCGGGGCGGCTGCCACTGCCAAGATTGGCATAACGGTGTCAAACGGTGTCAAGTTGACCATTATAATTGGTAATTTACACGAATTGAGGCTTTATACAGAATTATTTGCTCTCTGGAAAGGATGCACCCCTGTGTCTTTCATGCCAGATAACACAATTCTCAGTCATTAATAAACACAACCCTGGGGAGCCACTTTAACCCTTTGGACAAAGTGCTTCTCACTCACCACTGGATGTGTGGCCTGTGGCATTTCGTGGAGGGGAAATTTGAAGACTTGTGGTGTGTATTGCGTGGACCCGTGGCTGGTGGCTTTATTTCTGAGCTCTAACCACAGCTGGGCCGTCTTAACAGCTCATTCATTATAAGTGCTTTAACAGTTTTCTCATTCGACTAGCAGCCTGCAGCTTGAACAGCTGTGTCTGCCATCTTGATTTTGGAGTCTGAGGGCACCTGCGATGGATGTTTGTTTTCATGAGTGGAGCCACCGTGGCTTTGCTCATGAGTGTATGTTTCTGAGCCACATTGAGTAAGTGAGAGAGATAAAGCAATGGCTGAGTTTTGTGTGCGTGTGTGCATGTGCATGTAGGGGGACACCTGGCCTTGAATTATGTCTATTGGAAAAGGCAACTTGAGCAGCTTTACCGCATTCTTAAGCCCATTGGGCTAAAAAGCCTTTTCTGTTTAAAATGACTGTCCCCACCTTGCTAGAGGAAGCTAAATATGGGAGACCAGGGGACCCTTCCCATGCTATCACCAGCCCCCTCATCCACTGCCTTAGGCAGGCCCCCTGAGTCACTCATTCCCCAAGGCAGGGGACCCCACCACACAAAGAAAACGAATAGGAGGGTGCTACGCTACTAATGGAAGAACACCAGACATTATTTTCAGAAGGGCAAATATGTACGCAAGCACACGTCCAATGTGAAACGCAAATGAATGTGAGCAACGATTTTGAAAACAGCATACAGATAATTGAGGCTAGGTGGTGGCCAGTGTACCAGATGTCATTTAATGGACCGTTTGAAAATTCAATATGGTACGATGTTCATTTAATAAAGGTCAGATTTGGAATGGCTTGTTCAAAGATGATTTGTTGATAATTGCAATTGTGCTGTGTACTTTGAAGCAGGTCACTGCTTTCAATGGAGGTGGGGATCCATTTTGTTATGAAATAAGAAACATTGGCTTCTCTATCGTATATTTCCACTGGTGTCATTTTAAGGGGGGGCAAAGGTGTTTGTCCCCCCAACCTTCTTGGCACATCATTTTGTCCCCCTCATTTGGCAAAGGCCCCTTTCCATTGTACAGTCCCTTATTTTGACTGGCCCACAAATTTTCCAGAGGGAAGGTCCATAATTTATTAGCTCCACAACTCTCCATAAAAAATTATCAGGAGATTCCAAACGTCTGATGGGCAAGGAGATGAGAGGACCCTATTTATGATTATTTGGGAATTTTAGCTGCTCTAGCACCTCCCGACAGGTATCAGGCACTTGTTGGAATTCATCATGGATTTGTTTGCCATATTCTTGTAGAAAATGGTCTTTGTAGTTTCTTTGTGTTTCCTCAAACCATAGCCATTTTGTATTTATTATCACTACAGAATTACCCTGTCTTCCAGTTGTATTACTTAAAGGCCATTTAGGTGCACCGTTTGTGGCATCAAACATGCAGTCAGACCTTTTTATGAACTTAGGCCTAGTACAATGTGCTAACCGTCATCACCTGCTCTTTCACCCTGGCTTGCGTTGCACCTTTTGTTTCAAGTCTCCTTGTCTGAACTCACTCATCCCCCTTTCTTGAATCGCATATGGCCTAACTCAACAATTCATACTTCAGGGGTCAATCGCAAGCCTAGAAAAATGTGTTATTCTGGTGCTTGGCAGTATTGAATCTGGCCTATACATACATGGGCTATTTATGTATCATTAAAATTAATAACACAAGACAAAAGGGCCTATTGGGTATTGTAAAGACCGGTAGGGGGTGTCTGTACCTCTGCTCCCTATATGGTAGAAGAGAGGCACAGAAGACCCCAGCCAAGATTCTCTATTATGGTAGCAATGGACGAGCAATCAAGGCCTAGCTTCTCAGGAGGTGATGCAGGCTGGTTCTTAAGTACAGTGTATCCCCAAGCCCCCACAAAGGAATGTCCACACACTGTATTACTGAAATCACAGTCTTTATATAATTAATATTCAAGGGTTATGTACACTTATCACAATAACGCACTTTGTGCTCAGGAAAATCAATAATGGTAAATATCTACAATTCTAAAGTGGTACCACTAATATTAGACCTCATTAAAGTGCATTCACAATACTGTAGAAATGGCACACAGATCAATAAGAAGGAAACCAGCAATAGAGAGAGGAGAGATAAAAGATGGTTGAAACAATAGGCAGAATACTGGCCCTAGCTACTGGACACAGTTCTGTGTGGAGATCCCCCCACCTGGGCAACCTGTAAAATAAAGAGATATAACACAAGCCCAGTCCATATATTGTTCAATAGTCTTATTCTCTCCTGCAATGTTTTTACCCCCCCAATGTACCTGGTGGAGTCGAGTTCTTCGAAGAGGCGTCGACAGATCCTTCTTGAATGACCCCCCTTTCAAGCGGGAGTCACGGATCGTCGAGAGGCGTCGAGAAACGTCGAAGACCTCGGGGTTCGGCGACGGGGAATCAACGGCCCTTCTTGAATGCCTTCCCTTTCAAGCGGGAGGCACGGGGCGTCGAACGTCCGTCGACAAACGAGGTAGAACGATGTCAAAGAGGCGGCAGCTTCGTCCGAGCGGTGCTCGTCGGCGTCGGGGCGTCGGCGTCCTGCAAGGCGGAGGTGTGCGGGGCACCTCGATGACAATAGTTCTGGACCGCAAAGATTGTAGAGACGGAAGCCCAGCAAGGGCGTCGGGTCGTCCGAGTCTTTGAGGTCGTTGGGTGGCGGGAAACCCACCGGCAGGTTTCTCCTCGGCGCGTTGGTCGTCCTCGACTTTCTCCGGCAGGATAAGCGGTCGACGATGCGGTCGAGGGAGTCCTTCGATTGAAATTTTCTTAGGCAAGGAGCGGACGGCTCCGGTCGTCGGCGGCACGGCGTCAAGTGGTTCCCACGGCTGGGCAACACAACTTCGACGGGCCTCCAGCGGTTACACAGACCTGCGAACCCTGGTCGACGGCAATGGACTTCGACAGCGTCGATGTCCGGGTGCTTCACTTCGATCTCCTCGGCGGTCCCGTCTCGGGTCGGCAGCCTTTCGAGGGTCTGACTTCCAGGGCGCTTCGGCGAAGATTCAGCGGTGCTCGATGGTCCCTCGGAGCACGGGAAGAGGGCGCTTAGCCAGGTCCTCTCTCGGGTCAGTCCTCGACGATTTCGACAACCTTCAGTTTCTGTCGAAGCAAATGCCACAGCAAGTCTTCTTCTTCCAGCTGGACGTCGAGGATCAGCAAATCCAGTTACTCTTGAGTGGAGACTCAGCTTCTGAATGCTTCTGAACAATTTCCAGTGGTGAGAGGTCCCCAGATATACTATTCTGTCTCTCATCCACACTGCTGGCACACACACAGCAGCCAATCACACAGAAGGGCATTCATGCAGTCAGTCAGCCAATCAGGCACACAGTGCATTCAGGCCACACTCCTCCCTTTCAGACACTCACAACAAGGAATGTGGATTGGGACAAGTACCCAGCCATTCAACACTACACACTGCATTCAGGCCAGTTTCGGGCAGGGCTGTCTCAGTCTTTGTCTCACATGCCAGAAACCAGACAACCACAACAAGAAGTGTATATTGGTCACACACTCCATTCACCCAGGTCCCACCCACAGGAGGTACCCACAACATACAGTCAAAGGGAAGGCTCCAGTCAGTCTAGCTGGGCCTTCACAACAACACCATATATGGAACTTCCACCCAACAGCCAGTCAGGGGGAAGGTACAGAGTCAGGGCTTCCCAGGACTTTGGGAAAAACAAGACAACAGGCCATAGAAAGCAAGAGGCCACAGGGGCCATCTTGTTTTCTATCAGGAATCAACTGATCCCAATGGCAGGGCCTGGGTATCCCAAAATGGAGGACACCCAGAGCACCTGTCCAATTCAGCATGGAGCTGCCACCAGCCCATACCCTGCTCTGTGGGCCACCCACAGGTGCCCAAAAACATACACTAGGGGCACAGGGTTGTACCCCTACCCAGGGGTGCCATAAGGGTATCCCATGGGTCTGTTCGCCAAACCAAAAGAGAGAGCTGCACTGCCAGGAGTCGCAAATGGACTCCTGGGCAGAAAACATAACAGAACACACGATAAAAGGCAGAAAAGGACAAGGATTCAGAGGCCCTGTCCCTCTGATGCATTTCCAGCATCACAGTCGCCCCCCCCAGACTGAGGTGGAGGGTGTCTAATCTCCCACGGGATAGACACCCTCATCCAGACGGTCAGCATACCTTCTGGAAAGGCCATCTGCATTATCGTGACTCTTCCCTGGTCTGTGCTCTATGGTGAAGTCTAGCCCTTGCAGGCTAATGGACCACCTGAGCAATTTCGGATTCTCACCCTTCATCTGCATAAGCCACTTCAGGGGCTTATGATCTGTTTGGACCTTGAAGGTAGACCCCGTAAGGTAGGGCCTAAAACGCCTAAGGCTCCAAACTATGCTAAAACACTCCTTTTCAACAGTAGCCCACCTAAGTTCTCTACCCTTGAGTTGTCTACTGATGAATATGATAGGATGTTCTCTCCCTTTGTCATCTAACTGGGACAAGACAGCTCCAATTCCGGTGTCGCAGGCATCCGTCTGGACGATAAAGGGTCGGCTGTAGTCAGGCGCACACAACACAGGTGCCCTACACAGACTTTCTTTCAAGCCATCAAAGGCCCTCTGACAGTCTTCGGTCCAATTAACCTTCCTAGGCTGTTTGGGTGAAGTTAGAGCTGTCAGGGGTGCAGCTATGGTTCCATAGTCTGCCATGAAATTGCGATAGTACCCAGTGAGGCCCAAAAAGGCTCTCACCTGGGTTTGAGTAGTGGGAGTCTCCCAGTTCTGTACATCCTGTACTTTACTGGAGAGAGGTTGGATTTGACCCCCTCCTACCTCATGACCAAGATAGGTAACTTTCCCCTGAGCTATCTGGCACTTGGTGGCCTTGATAGTGAGGTTAGCCCTTTTCAAGGCCTGCAACACCTTATCCAGATGTGTCAAATGCTCTTCCCAGGTGGAACTGTAGACGGCAATGTCGTCTAAGTAAGCCACACAAAAGGCTTCCAGCCCACTGAGCGCATGGTTGACCAATCTCTGGAAGGTGGCAGGGGCATTCTTCAACCCAAAAGGCATGACCCTAAACTGGTAGAGTCCCTCAGGTGTTGAGAAAGCCGTCTTTTCCTTGGCATGGTCCGTCAGAGCTATTTGCCAATAGCCTGAGGTAAGGTCAAAGGTGCTCACAAACTTGGCAGCACCTATGGTGTCCACGAGCTCATCAGCCCTGGGCAATGGGTGCGCGTCAGTTTTGGTGACGGCATTGACTCCTCGGTAGTCCACACAGAACCTCCAATCTTTGGTACCCGCCTGGGAACTTGCCTTGGGGACAAGGACCACTGGACTGGACCAGGGACTGGTTGAGGGTTCAATAACACCCAGATCCAACATCTTGGCGACCTCAGCCTGGATGTGGTTCTTGACGGTATCTGACATACGGTAGCACCTGCTTTTGACAGGCACACTGTCACCAGTGTCAATTTCGTGCTTACACCACGGTGTAAGGCCCGGTGTCAGTGAAAACAGAGAGGCATACTGCTGGAGCAAAGCCCTGCAGGCCCTCTGCTGCTCTGTTGTCAAATCTGGAGAGAGTTGTACTCCCTCCACTGAGCCATCCTGAGGGTTGCTATGCAGCAAATCAGGAAGGGGCTCACTCTCATCCTCCTCTTGCCCTGAAGCTAGCAAGAGACATGAGACCTCTGCTCGCCTGTGGAAAGGCTTGAGCCTGTTGACATGGAATACCTGGGGGGCTACCCCAGAGGCTCCCATGTCAACCAGATAATTGACTTCGCCCATCTTGGAGATGATCCTGAAGGGTCCAGTCCACTTGTCTGCCAAAGCTCTAGGCTTGGTAGGCTCCATCACAAGGATTTCCTGTCCCGGAGTCCAATCCACTTGCGAAGCTTTCAGGTCATGCCAGTACTTATTCAATTCCTGGCTGGCCTTGAGATTTGCTGTTGCCTGACCCATCATTTGTGTCATCCTCCGCCTGAGGCCTAACACATAGTCCCCCACTTGCTTGGCGGGACCTGGAGGGGTGGCTTCCAAGCCTTCTCGGATCAAGGCGAGGGGCCCCCTCACGGGATGTCCAAAGAGTAACTCAAAGGGGCTGAAACCAACACCCTCTTGAGGTACCTCTCTGTAAGCAAACAGCAGGCATGGCAGGAGGAGATCCCATTTCCTCCTTAGGGGTTCTTCCAAAGCCCCTAGCATGCCCTTGAGAGTTTTATTAAATCTCTCAACCAGACCATTGGTCTGGGGGTGGTAAGAGGTGGAGAACTTGTAGGTTACCCCGCACTCTTTCCACATGGTTTTCATGTAACTAGACATGAAGTTGGACCCTCTGTCAGAGACAACCTCCTTGGGGAATCCAACACGGGTGAAAATGCCCAGGAGAGCCCTGGCAACCACCTTGGCAGTAACAGTCCGAAGGGGTATTGCCTCAGGGTACCTGGTGGCATGATCTACCAAGACCAGGATGAACCGATGTCCACCTGAAGTGGGAGGGTCAAGGGGACCGACGATGTCGATGCCCACCCTCTCAAATGGTGTGCCAACCACTGGTAATGGCTGCAGTGGGGCAATGACCCTGCCTCCAGTCTTGCCAGACAACTGACAAGTGGGGCAGGTCCTGCAGTGGGACTCCACCTCTACTCCCATCCGTGGCCAGTAGAAATGGGCAGAGAGCCTCTGCTTAGTCTTCTTAGTCCCAAGATGACCAGCCAAGGGCACCTCATGCGCCAACTGCAGTAGGAAGGGCCTGTAAACCTGGGGTACCACCAACCTCTTGCGGGCACCAGGTTCAGGCTTAGTGGGCTCACTAACAAGGAGCTCACCCTCCCAATAAATCCGGAATGTCTTAGGCACTTCTCCTTGTGCCTGGGACAGGGCCTGTTTCCTCAGTCCCTCGAGAGAGTGGCACTCTCTCTGTCCCTTACAGAAGTCTGCCCGGGAGGGTCCCCCTTCAGCTAACAAGCATTGAAGGTCGGGATGATCCTCCGGGTTGAGAACCTCTCCCACGGGAGAGTCTTCTGTATCTTCTCCCACAGGAGTTGAGTTTGGGTTTTCCACTGGACCCAGCCCGTCCGGAGCATGGATCCCAATGGGTGCTGTCGGAACAGCAGGAAGAGATGGTGTTCCCTCCACAGAGGTGGCCTTCTTGGTCTTCCTTCTTCTTGCCTTAGGCCTCGCTTTTGGCTCGGGTACCGGACTCACAGCCAGACCCGGTGTCACCTGTGACCTAGTGACTGCAGCAGCAGTCATGGGAAGACCATCCGAGATCAACCCCAACTCTACTAGATCATTTCCTAACAGAATGTTAGCAGGGACATTGTCCTGAACCAGGACAGGAAGCTTTGCTGTCTTGTCTCCAATCATGAGTGTGACTAGGGCTACAGGCGATAATTTGGGAGGCCCACCAGCTAACCTGGTGGTTCTCAGAGGAGCACCTACATAGTCCTCTGGCTTGAGCAGGGTCCTGTCCACCACTGTCATGCTTGCCCCAGTGTCTCTCAAACCAGTAGAAGGCTGGCCATTCAAGAGGACACTTCTCAAAAACCTACGGGTGTTCTGCGGGATAGTTGCCAGTACTTCTGCGTACTGGTCCCAGGCCCCAAGGGACACTAAGGAAATCTCTACCGGAGCACCAAATGTGATTCCTGTAGAGGAGGGGAGGACAGTGGCCTCCACCTCAGACACGGGGTAAGGGTAGGTCAGGCTGACAGCCTGTACTCCAAGTGCCTTACCTTTACACTTGGGGTCACCCCTTTTGTGATCCAGAGCCCCACAATCCCAACAAGTGCCAGGAGTGCGGGGTACGGTACTGGAACCACTGGGAACCTGCTTTGCAGCAGGTGGACCACTACTCTTATTCCCACCCACAGAGGACTTATCCCCACTAGATTTTTGGGTCTTAGGAGAGGAAGGTTTTGGTTTACCCGACTGTGACTGCTTTTGGGACTCCTCAGCTTTCTGAGAGGCCCCCTTTTCTTTGTCCTTGTCCTTCCCACTGGAGTCCTTAGGGGACACCCGGTGGGAGACCCACTTGTCAGCCAACCTAGCCAGCTTAAAGGGGTCCAAAATGTTCTGGTCAGCCACATACTGACGCAGCTCTGGTGAACAGGCTTCAGAAAAATGCTCAAAAAACAAGAGGTGGGACAACTCAACAAAAGTTTTCACCTTGTATCCATCAATCCACCCCATCATGTTCATGTGCGCAGTACTCACCCAGTCAACCCAAGACACATTCTCTCTTTTCTTAAATTCCCTGAACCTTTTAAGGTATTGGGTAGGTGTCTTGCCAAACTTGGCAATCAAAGCAGACTTCATACACTCATACTGACCCCTTTCTTCCACACCCAGCTTCAGAATACAGTCATATCCAGTTTGAGGCACTCTGCTTAACAAACACTTAGCCCAATCTCTTTTATCTACATCATGAATTGCACAAGCCATTTCAAACGCTTCAATCCATTGGAGGATATCTGAACCCTCCACAAACACACCAACCAAATCTTTCATAAACTTGGTGGCTGGGGACCTGACACTCTCACTGGATCTAGCTGAAGTCTCCACTCTAGCTTTCTCTAGCTGGATTCTCTGACATTCAGTGTCCTGGCTTTTGAGTTCAAGGTCCTTATTTCTGAGTTCAAGATCCCTATTCTTGAGTTCCACTTGCTGTGCCAGCTCCTCTTTCTTAAGCTCAGCTTCTATTTCCAACTTGCGATATTCAAAGGCTAACTTCATCCTCAATAACTCAAGTTCCATGGAATTGCTGGGGTTTGGAACAGAGGCAGCAGGAATGGTGGCATTCCCAGAAACAGATTCAGCGACAACCCCAGGGGCAGAGTCCTCACTGGTTGCATCCCCCCCTTCATCAAGGGTTTCACCATCAGTCTGGTAGTCCACCAGGGCAGCTATCAGCTCAGCCCTAGACTTATCCACAAAGTCTAACTCCCTGGCTTCACAAGCACTCTGGAGAGCCTCTAAGCTCATCCGAGTCAATTTACCATTTGCAATGGACTCCATTGCTTGTAATGCAGTTATTTGGAACACACCCGAACCTTAATCTAATAAAGTGCGGATATTTTGTAAGTGGCACGGTTATACACTGAGTCTTAAAACCATAAGCATCCCACCGCTGCCACCAGCTTGTAAAGACCGGTAGGGGGTGTCTGTACCTCTGCTCCCTATATGGTAGAAGAGAGGCACAGAAGACCCCAGCCAAGATTCTCTATTATGGTAGCAATGGACGAGCAATCAAGGCCTAGCTTCTCAGGAGGTGATGCAGGCTGGTTCTTAAGTACAGTGTATCCCCAAGCCCCCACAAAGGAATGTCCACACACTGTATTACTGAAAACACAGTCTTTATATAATTAATATTCAAGGGTTATGTACACTTATCACAATAACGCACTTTGTGCTCAGGAAAATCAATAATGGTAAATATCTACAATTCTAAAGTGGTACCACTAATATTAGACCTCATTAAAGTGCATTCACAATACTGTAGAAATGGCACACAGATCAATAAGAAGGAAACCAGCAATAGAGAGAGGAGAGATAAAAGATGGTTGAAACAATAGGCAGAATACTGGCCCTAGCTACTGGACACAGTTCTGTGTGGAGATCCCCCCACCAGGGCAACCTGTAAAATAAAGAGATATAACACAAGCCCAGTCCATATATTGTTCAATAGTCTTATTCTCTCCTGCAATGTTTTTACCCCCCCAATGTACCTGGTGGAGTCGAGTTCTTCGAAGAGGCATCGACAGATCCTTCTTGAATGACCCCCCTTTCAAGCGGGAGTCACGGATCGTCAAGAGGCGTCGAGAAACGTCGAAGACCTCGGGGTTCGGCGACGGGGAATCGACGGCCCTTCTTGAATGCCTTCCCTTTCAAGCGGGAGGCACGGGGCGTCGAACGTCCGTCGACAAACGAGGTAGAACGATGTCAAAGAGGCGGCAGCTTCGTCCGAGCGGTGCTCGTCGGCGTCGGGGCGTCGGCGTCCTGCAAGGCGGAGGTGTGCGGGGCACCTCGATGACAATAGTTCTGGACCGCAAAGTTTGTAGAGACGGAAGCCCAGCAAGGGCGTCGGGTCGTCCGAGTCTTTGAGGTCGTTGGGTGGCGGGAAACCCACCGGCAGGTTTCTCCTCGGCGCGTTGGTCGTCCTCGACTTTCTCCGGCAGGATAAGCGGTCGATGATGCGGTCGAGGGAGTCCTTCGATTGAAATGTTCTTAGGCAAGGAGCGGACGGCTCCGGTCGTCGGCGGCACGGCGTCAAGTGGTTCCCACGGCTGGGCAACACAACTTCGACGGGCCTCCAGCGGTTACACAGACCTGCGAACCCTGGTCGACGGCAATGGACTTCGACAGCGTCGATGTCCGGGTGCTTCACTTCGATCTCCTCGGCGGTCCCGTCTCGGGTCGGCAGCCTTTCGAGGGTCTGACTTCCAGGGCGCTTCGGCGAAGATTCAGCGGTGCTCGATGGTCCCTCGGAGCACGGGAAGAGGGCGCCTAGCCAGGTCCTCTCTCGGGTCAGTCCTCGACGATTTCGACAACCTTCAGTTTCTGTCGAAGCAAATGCCACAGCAAGTCTTCTTCTTCCAGCTGGACGTCGAGGATCAGCAAATCCAGTTACTCTTGAGTGGAGACTCAGCTTCTGAATGCTTCTGAACAATTTCCAGTGGTGAGAGGTCCCCAGATATACTATTCTGTCTCTCATCCACACTGCTGGCACACACACAGCAGCCAATCACACAGAAGGGCATTCATGCAGTCAGTCAGCCAATCAGGCACACAGTGCATTCAGGCCACACTCCTCCCTTTCAGACACTCACAACAAGGAATGTGGATTGGGACAAGTACCCAGCCATTCAACACTACACACTGCATTCAGGCCAGTTTCGGGCAGGGCTGTCTCAGTCTTTGTCTCACATGCCAGAAACCAGACAACCACAACAAGAAGTGTATATTGGTCACACACTCCATTCACCCAGGTCCCACCCACAGGAGGTACCCACAACATACAGTCAAAGGGAAGGCTCCAGTCAGTCTAGCTGGGCCTTCACAACAACACCATATATGGAACTTCCACCCAACAGCCAGTCAGGGGGAAGGTACAGAGTCAGGGCTTCCCAGGACTTTGGGAAAAACAAGACAACAGGCCATAGAAAGCAAGAGGCCACAGGGGCCATCTTGTTTTCTATCAGGAATCAACTGATCCCAATGGCAGGGCCTGGGTATCCCAAAATGGAGGACACCCAGAGCACCTGTCCAATTCAGCATGGAGCTGCCACCAGCCCATACCCTGCTCTGTGGGCCACCCACAGGTGCCCAAAAACATACACTAGGGGCACAGGGTTGTACCATTACCCAGGGGTGCCATAAGGGTATCCCATGGGTCTGTTCGCCAAACCAAAAGAGAGAGCTGCACTGCCAGGAGTCGCAAATGGACTCCTGGGCAGAAAACATAACAGAACACACGATAAAAGGCAGAAAAGGACAAGGATTCAGAGGCCCTGTCCCTCTGATGCATTTCCAGCATCACAGGTATATCAATTCTCTCTAACACATCCGTCTTGCAGTATATTCATTTCTCTATTTTCTTTCTGAGGCTTTAAATGTGCGCTTTGCAGCGCTTGCATTACGAGCTGCATTCTCTCTTCCCACTGGATATACAGAAGTGCCTTCTAACAATGGGTACTCCACAACAGTCATTTGCTGACAAATAAGGGTTTAGAGCTCTTCAGTGGGCATTTCGTGTTTAGGCTGCCTGATGGATCTCCGTCTCGTGATAATCAGTGGCTATATACGTTATCTTTTTCACCATATGTATGTATGTATAATGCACCCCACTTGTGCTTCAGACTGTTTTCACTTTAAGGAGGGAGCCGCCAACAATCATGTTGAAATGGGCACCCACACATCTTCAGCCGGGCCTGCTTGAGTAGAGTGATCACCACCAATCTACGGTGTGGGTGCCTCTATTCTATAGTGGGGTGACTCAGCCTTGCACGAGAGCACAGTGTTCTGTATGGAAGTTTTTCAAATGCAGTAATGATAATGATATGGTGTTTATATAGAGCTAATTCTTTATCTAGTGCCCTATTCACAACATTTGTAACATACAATTTTTGTATTCATTTTGGGCGGGGGGCACCAACGATGCTTCCTGCCTGAGGTGCAATCTGGTGTAAAACCGGCCAAAGTGGTCAAGAAATTGTGAATAAAAATTAGCTGTCAGCTTGGCTGAGCAAACATAATTATTCATGAGCAGGCTGCATATGCAATAAATATTCAGCAGGAGTTGGGCGGAAGCAGGCATATTTGTCACACTTGCAGAATGAGAACGTATAGCCATCTCAACAGTGACCGGCATTCATTGAGATATCAGACCAGTTCTTCCCTGTTGTTATGTCTAATTTTAATAGAGTCTATAAAGTGCATCCAGTGTATTTCTCATGGTTTAAGACCTTTCAACAAATTGCCCTTACTCCTTGAAATCTTCAACTTTTTCGATTTATACATATGGCTCTCCTGACTTTGCATATGCTTTATAACAATCAAAGGCCATGCAATGGGATGCTTGGAATACATGGGCAGAGCCCTAAAATCAATTCACAAAGTTGACTATCAGCTTTTATCAGACGGGAAACCTTGCCCCATACAGGTGCAGGAATTGGGTTCTGTTTTTTTATTGGACAAAACATACAATACTGAGTTATAGTTAAGCTGATTCAGGCATAAGAGGGAAAACAATGGGAGTCATACTAAACAAACGGTGAAAGAGTATCCTGCTGCTCTGCTCGCTTCACCTGTCCCGAATCACTAGCTCCAACTCAAAATACCATTGCTAGTTAAGGAAAAGCTTCATAATGTGAACCATTCTTTCACAGTGAAGGTTGGTTCATACAAAGCTATAGCAAATATAAAAAAATAGGGTCTGAGGAAGTGAAACTGGTAAATCGCATGAGAGAACATGTAGGAATTAATAGATGTTGGCTAAGATCACAAAAACGCGAAAGGGAGCAAAGGTGTGAAATAACTCTAGAGCTGGTAAAATAAATAAGAAAATCCCCCAAAAACAGACAAAAGTAAGAAGATATGATTATTTGTTGATTCACTATATTAGTTCACAATGGGAATACAATCCCCCAAAAACAGACAAAAGTAAGAAGATATGATTATTTGTTGATTCACTATATTAGTTCACAATGGGAATACAAATTAAAAACAATTTTCAATCAAAAATGAATGAAAGGTGAGTTCACAGATGAGCATTTTAGGTGCTCTCTAATGTCACTGGGAGTAGCTAACCAATGTTCAGATTGGGTTTTAGTGGAGAAATGGGTCATGAAATGCAGACTTAAAGCAGTGTCACTCGGCCACCTCTTTGTTGCTCTCCAAGTGTACAATGTTGTGTGATGAAGATGTAGATGGTATGGTATTGTGAAAAGTGGAGCTTCACTGCTTACATTGTTCAGAAAGGGAAGAGTGTTGGGGAGACTCATCACAGAGGTCATCACCCTCTTTTACCAAGTACACTTCACGTTTATATCATCTACACCAACAACTTTAGACCATATTTATTAATTTCATCATTCTATAGCCATTTTACAATCCATTGGTAATGCTATCCACCATTCCCACAGTAGCTTTCAATCAGCACTGGCATACCTTCACCACCGTTCTTACTCCTGGGGTGCTCTTGACACCATACAATATTATCTCATCACCTCGCTACACATACTCACATTGCCTCACAGCCAAAACAAAGAATGCACACCTGACATGCTACAATACTTCTGGCGAACATATTTGCTACGGTCTTCACCTCATCTATTCACCAAAACAAAGCATGCCCACATCTCATGCCACAATATCTCTGGTTAGTATATTTGCTACGCATTTCACCTCGCCTATTCACTATAACAAAGCATGCACACCTGCCATGCCACAATACCTCAGCAGGCACTTAAGCCTCAACTTCCAGCAGCAGTGGCGATTCAGACAGTGGGAATGGAGCTACTACCTCCAATACTAATGGCCAATCACAGTTTTTTCGCGCGAGGGGGAGACGGTCCCGCAATTGGCAACAGGGGCCACAAAGAATGAAAACTCGCAACTGGCGGGGACCCCCTCCGACTTGGTGATCCCGGTTTTAAATTATCCTTGCATCCCCTTACAATTCCAGAAATAACCCTCTTGAAAAATGGTTTGAGTTTTGTTTGTTCTACTCCAGCTAGAGATTTCGAAACTCAAATTGAATTGCATAAATTCTTTCGGTTAATACGTTTGGAATTCTTTTTCAATGACTCCCCGCCTTTGAATAAAGAACAGAGTGTCAGAGGCCTCAAATCGCCATCCACTTTTGTCCCTATTAATTCAATGGTATCATCGGCCATTTTGGCCTTTGAAAATAAAGTAGTTGAAGACATCTAAATACTACTTAAGATGAAAGATAATATGTCAAAGGAAGAAAGGTTGGCTTTACACATGCTAAAAAAAACAACCCTCTTTTCACATAAAACCTGCGGATAAGGGGGGCGTGATAGTGCTATGGGACAAAACCCTCTACGAAACTGAGGTTTATTTACAACTGAACAACCCTGTCTTTTACCGCAAATTTTTCATGAAGGAAAAGACCTGAAACTGAGGCTGAAAGCCTGAGGTTACCCGAGCAAAACAATTCATTGTGCCTACAAACGAGCACAACATGCAAATAGGGACAGGTGCCTTAATCCCGAAAAGAAACAGAAAGGAAGATAAGATCACTTGCGTTAGCACCTATAGCCCCATAAGCAACAGACTGAGACGTATCATTAAAAAAACACTGGCATATGTTAAAAACCACAGACTTCAATCAGGTGACCCTCGTTTTGCCTTTAAAAGACAAAAAAATTACAGGGACATCCTAGTACACACGTACCCGGTACCACCTAAGCCCGACCAGCAGACCACATTATGGGGCTTGCCTCGAGTAGTGGGACATTTTAAATGTGGACGATGTTCAGTCTGCTCCCCGACAAAAGACGTTGCGCCCATCGAGCTTAATGGAAAAACCTGGAAACTGTGAGATTTCTCTAATTGCACAACAGACTGGGTAGTGTACGGAATAAAATGCCCTTGCAACATGCTATATATCGGGAAAACACAAAGACCTATAAAACAACGAATCTGTGAACATCGATTGTGTTTAAAAAATAAGATAGAAAAGAAACCCCTGGTAGCCCACTATGAGCTCAAAAAACATAAATATACTGATTTATTTTGGTTTGTGATTTAAAGAATTCCGACAACACCAAGAGGGGGCAACAGAGAGAACCTGTTGGCTCGTTGCGAACAATGCTGGATCAACACTGTTGGCTCGTTGCGAACAATGCTGGATCTACACTTTGAAAACCGTCAGACCGTCAGACAGGGCCTCAACATTTCAGTGGAGTGGAACACCCTCCTATGATCTGGTATACACAAGCCATGGAGGCCACTCGATACCCTATTACTTTAACAACAGTGGCCATGGTAAATCACAGTTTGGCCTTGAACTATCTCTAAAAAGGACTGTGTAGTTGTGCCGCATGATGCTGCAACAGACACATGACCAGATGAGAGATCAATCCAATAGTGGAGAAGAGAAACCTAGATACATCTCCCTCCTCATGTAAACTTATATAGTTATTTTCTACATTCTTCATTTACTCCTCCATGTAGATCCTGCACACATACTGTCCTGCCGACAATATCTCGGGCACAAGTCATCTTGAGAAACAGTTATGCACTGCTCGGCCTTGCGCTGTCCTTTTGTAGGATTGTGACAAATAGGCGCCCTGTGACTTGCGTATTCACTTTTGAAGGATGTAAAAACCACAATATATTTAAAAAAAAAAAGGCTTATGTACTTTTTTCCGATGCCTTTGATCGCACATCAGAATCAAATACGGCATTGTAATATGACATGCATGCATGCCCAAACAGTCAGTGTGCAGAAATCTGGCTGGTAGATATACCAACACATCCTCCTCCGCACTCACAAACTTTGGTGCTTTGATGTCTTTACGCAACACCCATTCTAATTTCTCAGCATGCGAGAAACAAACCCAGCCTCTAGAATTAACATATACCTCTTCGAGCGACGTATTTTCTAAATGTTCACATGACTTGCTAACTTTCCGCATCATGTGACCAGGAACTCGAGTATTTTTAGACCGCCTTGAACAGGCTTTCGCTCTACACCCGGCAGTAACAGCAGTCATTCACGTGAGCCTCGCCCGCTGGTAAATTCACTTCCTCTTCTAATCCTTTCTATCCATCAAGACCCGTGTTGGAAAGCCTTAGTCGACGGAGTTGCAGTCTTAATCCTTTCGTCGATAGGACTTGTGCGGCTCTCTAACGTTTTTTGATTCACTAAAACACGCATTTTTTCTGCAGTGACTTATCCATACAATCCACAATATAAATCTATCACTAACTACTTTGAATCACGGACTTTTGCTCAGTACTGCATGTAAGTTTCCTCATTTCCTTAATAATGACAATAGCACTTTGTGGGTCCAACCATTGAAAACAATTCACTTAGCTTTTCTGAATTCACAGAATTGTTTTCCATACATGCAGTTTGAAAACGCGTCAAACCTCCTAAATTTTTTGAACTTTGCATCAGTTTCCTAAATTAGACCTGGAACATAAATGCAAAAGTAAAAGTGGTAATATATTTCTCTTGTTGTGAAATAGCCATAGACATTTCTTGGAACTAACCAACGGCATAAATGGCCATTTCAGATATCCCAAATTGAAACGGGATCCAGCCACCCATCACGTGCCTGTGTGGCCCTGTACAGAAAGTCACTAACTCTGCCTAGGTGACTCTCCCCTGATCGACTTAGTGTGATCATTGTGTCAAATGTAAGTTTGATCTTTTTTTCTGTTGCAATTAAACGACCGTGTAAACAATAGATGAAGTCACAGCTCCGACACCTAACCCTATAGACTTCAAGTAATAACATAGGCAATGCTAGGTGTCGGTTATTTATTGTGGAAGCACTCAGATTCGTTCCTTATTGCTCCATACTGCCACTGTGTGAATGTACATAGGACACAATTATTCTGAAACTGTAATCAATCCAGTCCTTTTTCATACCTACTAGTATCATGCCAATTAAGAAAGAACATGTTTTGTCTCTACCTACTGTAGTGTTTTATGTATGTTTAGAACAGGACAGCTATGTTTATATGCCAGAGAAGGCTAGAAAGTACTAATAACTGTACCAAATGTTACCTTCCACAACTTCTGATATTTCCCTATGTTTTTTTTAGACTACTCTTTTACGAACATGTACCAGGGGTAATAAAGAATTATCGCGTTACTGTGAAGAAATCAGTATCCTGAAGATGGCCTTTAACTATTGAGTTTATGACACTAGGGATAGTGTCTAAAACATCTAAGCAGGCCGAAACATGTCGACTATCCAAGATACCCACAGAAAATGATTTTTGGTTCTTCTTCATATTCTTTTTCCTTATAATTGAGAATTAAGTTTGTTGGATTGTATTTCTTTTGTTTAATTCATAGTCTGTGTAAAATTATTTTCCCTGTGTTTTTCAAGTGTTGTGACGTTGCACTGTTTTTTAGTCTTTTTATCAGTGTCAAACATGACTAAAACAATGTCATACTGTTTGTCTTTGATGTCTCTTAAAAGGTATGTCTGATGTAATAGAATGAGTATTTAATAAAATCATGTTTTCTACAGAAGTTTAGTGTGTACTCCACTATATTCTTCATGTGGAACACGGGTAATTTTCACCACATGTGGTAATGTACAAACAGTGCTTCATTGGCCAAGTAGCGTAAAGAGGGGTAGTCAGTCTCATTTCTGTTCTTATCCTTAAGCATCAAGACATACCACCTCCTAACAGATTCTACACTACGCATCCTGCAATAGTTTTACAATGCACCCTGGAATGGGGTCACCTCACATCCCAAAACGCAATTTATTTAACCTTTACGTCGCCTCCACACTGGTGCTTATACTAGACATCCTGCAATATCTTTACCTTGCAACCTAGAATGGCCTCACATCTAATTTCTAGCCAACTCTCTACAAACCTGCCCTAAAAATCCTTGATGCCAATTAGTTAAACTCGATACCTGGAAATCCTGCAAACTGGTTATGCCCTACACCCAACCCTGCCAACTAAGGTGCACACACTTGCCACAAAAACCAATTATCTTCAGAGCCCTTCCTTCCCATGTCCCCGTACACCCTCAAGCTAGAAATGTATGCTCCTATCTTGGTAAGAGTCTCACTAGCCACTGTTCGACAGCGTCCGCTTGCTCCGCTTGCTATGCTGAGGCAAGCAGGAATTCCTTTATTCATTTTCATTCACGTCACGTTTTCTTCTATCCTACAGCCCCCTTGCCCATCTTTAAGGCTATGCTTCCGAAACCGTGAGCACGTTCCCCAGGCCATCCCTCTAACACATGTGTAAAACGTGCCTAATGTCACAATTGTTTTCTTGGTGTCTGCCTTCCCGCCAATTGTGGAGCAATCAAGTAGTCTGCCTTAAATAGATGATGACCTTTAAGCAGGGAGAGGAAGGACAGCAGGTGGCTGGGGGGGAGGGAGGCAAAGGAGGGGCTACTAGAGCCCAGACAGAGAACTGTATATGAAAATAAAAGAAGGTTTCACATACCCGTGGCTCTGTGTCTCACCTGTGAGTGTGGCTATGAGAAAGGGAGGGCATGAGGAGTTGAGGCCCTCTGTCCCTAACTTAGGCTAAAACAACTAGTGAGGAAGGAAAATGGATCCCAGGTGTGCATACGGGTAACTGCTGGACCCATATGCAGGCAACCTTACATCTGTTATGTTGGGATGTGGTGTATGTCTGGTAGACCCCCTACCTCAACATAAATTATTACACCACAACATTTGGTCAAGTGTTGGCAATAAAAAGGCCGTAGGTTTTTATTGTTACAGATATGGTTATGGAACATAAACAATATTTGCATATCAGTAATAATATATTACTTTTGGGCACCTGGTCCTGAGGTTACCCCCTCAGGCCCGTGCTGCCACACTCAGGTGGGTTATCGTCTGCCTGTGTTCACCCAAAAGTTAGGTTATTTGCAGCATCTGGTAGCTAAGGTACTGGTGATTGCTCTATAAAATTGTTCCATGCCGTGCCACGATAGATGGGTGACATCCTTGTGGAACAGATCGGGGTCACCTAGTGTTATGGCCAGGTGTTTTATAAAACCCAATCCTCTGGCTATACAGAATTTTGCCAGTCCTCTGTTCAATTTTCTCCTAGAATTATTGACTGAAGGATATTTTTCTAGGCAGGATTGCTGAAAAATAGATTTCCGTGTCCCTCCAATTATGTGCAATGCTTGATTGCGAGGCACATATTTCTTTGTATAAAGTTTTTCTACCAATGTTTACCAGGTCGTTACCACCTAAATGTAGTATCAAGAATTCTGGTGGATCTCTGTGTGCAACTAGGTTGGCTAGCTTGTCATGGATGTCTGGCCAGTGGAGGCCTCTGTAGCCCCACCATGATGCAATAGTGTTCTCGAAAGCTGGGCCGTCTTTAGTTTCCTCGGCCCAACGCCCTGTCCTGAATACAAACAAATGTCTGACTATCCAGGCTGATCTTAGAGGTGGGTCCTGCTCGGATTTTGTTTCTGGGGAGAAAAATTGGGTGTAAGAATAAAAAAGGTGATGGGGGGGTGGGTGTTGGCAGAACTATATTAGTTGTGGTCTGATGTATCTCTTGTAACAATCTGACTTCACCCCCCTATGTTCATTACTTGTTGGGAGCCTAACCCTCCTTGCCATGCTGAGGTTGCTGCCCCGATCCTGAAAGAGTGGGTGCCGAAATCCTTTGGATTCCACCCGGCTTTAGCGATTGCTTTCATCAGCACCCCTTTAAATTGGTAGTGACTTAAAGCTGCTGTGTCCCTGTGGATTTGGAATCTCCCCCCACCCCACATTGAGCCGTTGTGCACAATATAGGTTGGTGATGCATACCGGCAGTTTGGTACATCATTAATGCAGCAAATGTTAATGCTCCTTTTTGCCCCAGTTTTGGATCGTTGTATTTCTATGTTGATGCTGTCCCATCTAACCCATGTTTACATCATGCCTAGGCCATTGTTGGCTTTTGTGCTGGAGGCAATGAGTTTCCTCACCCGGAAGGCCCCAAAATAGACGAGAAAGAATGCTGTTTTAAATAGTAGTGTTTCATATGGGTGGGAGCATATGCTGTCCAATAGTGTTGCTATTTTTACTAGCTTAACAAGATCTAATGGGCGCCGGCTATCTACCTGGGGTCCTTCTAGTTTACCCCAGCCTTTCATTGCATATGTAATTAACGCGCTTTGAGTGGGATCTGAGTCGCCCCGTAATTTTGAAAAATAAGATATTGCTACGAGGTGTCTTTTCGCCCAATCCTCTTTAAAACCCTGATCGTGCACCCATTTAAAAAAGATTTCTATATCTTTTATTGTAATCAATTCTACATGGTTTAAACCAGTTGTTCTAAAACCTGATTGCAAGCACTTACTGTACTGGGCTGTAGTGCTGCTTGCAAAGGCTTTCTCTGCCATCTTTCCTAGGAACCCTGTTGCAGGGTTCGTGTTTTCTGTGGGCAGCATGCTGCTGGCACCCGTATTTAAGGTGTCTGATTGTTAGTGTGCATCCCGGCCTTGGCGCTTGGGCGCAGGCGTTGATGCAGATTTTTCTAGCTTCCCATTATCGCCCAGCATTCCGCTGGGATCAATTTGGGCGTGAGGCTCTAGCTCCCGGAATCTTGTACACTGAAAGCGAGATAAAGCGTTGGCAATATTATCTGCTCCAGCGATGTGCTTTGCTTTGACAAAAATATTTTCATGCAGTGTGACCGTTGTGATTGCTCGTAGTACTTTGAACACCAAATGGCATTTGGTGGTTCTTCTGTTCAAAATTCCTACCATTGCAATATTGTCACATCAAGCCATGAGGTCCGTGTTAGCCATCTGCCTGCTCCATATGTGTATGGTTAGCCAGATGGGGAATATTTCTAAAAGATTGATGTTTTTTGTCCATCCTGCTGGATGCCAAGTCTCGGGCCAATGCCTTGCCACCCATTCAGTGCCCAATATGGCTCCGAAGACTTTGCTCCCTGCTGCATCCGTGAAGAGGACCTTTTTGTCCTCTGTGTTCAATGGCGTGCGCCAAAGTGCGGTCCCGTTGAATTTTCTGAGGAAATTCCACCATATTTTTTAGATCCTCCTTCACTTCTCTGCCCAGCCTGATGTGTAGGTGGGGTTTGGTGCATGTTCTGGTTTTGAACTCAAGGCTCCTGGAAAATACCTTGCCCTGCGGAATGATCCTGGCTGCAAAATTGAGGCTGCCTGCCAATGACTGTAATTCTCTTACTGTACCCTTGTTCTTTGTGCTTAGCTCTTGGAATTTCCCTAATAGTTCAACTATTTTCGCTTTTGGTATTCTGCATAGCCCGTCTATTGTGTCTATCTCTATTCCTAAAAAGATAATGTTTGTGGATGGTTTGGTTGTTTTCTCGGCTGCTAATGGGATGCCTCATTGCACAGTCATTTTTTCTAATACTTTCAGAGCCCTATAACATTCAGAGTTTGGAGGGCCCATCACCATAAAGTTGTCCAAATAGTGGACTACCCTGGCCCCTGGTAATTGTTTCTGAAAAGCCCATTGAAAAAAGGAGCTGAATTGTTCGAATAGTGCGCAGGACACTGCACAACCCATGGGGAGGCATCTGTCCATATAAAATGTATTATCAAAGGTGAACCCTAGCCACTGCTGTGAGCTTGGGTGGACTGGTAGTATCCTGAAAGCGGATTCAAAATCTAGTTTAGCCATAAGGGCTTTCTTCCCGCAGTCCTGTATTAGCATTAAAGCCTCCTGAAACTGTGTGTAGGTGACTGCTGATTCAGTGGGAGGGATGCCGTTGTTGAGGGAGTGTCCCCTGGGATATGACAAACGGTGTATTAGCCTCATCTTCCCGGGTTCTTTTTTTTTTTGGGTACCAGCCATAGGGGGGACACTAGGTAGTCTGGGAATGCCATTCTTTCACAGGGGCCTCCAATTCGGCCTAACTGTAGCTCTTTCTCTATTTTTTTCTCTTACTACTTTGGGGTTGTCCCTAGCTGAGACCAGATTCCTGGGGATTTTTTTAGACCCTTCTCCCTTGAATCAAATGGTGAAACCTTCCTTGAAACCATGCTTGATTGCTGAGCTGATTATTTTGTCAGGATAGTTGGCCAATGCTTCATTAAAATTATCTGGGTTGATGGGGGTTCTGCCTGCCGACAAAACTGGGGAGGTTGTGTTTTCATTGCTCTTTTTTTTTTTTTTTTTTAGGGTAATCTGGTGCAGCTGCTTGCTGGGTGATCCCTATTGCAGTTGGCGCAGCTATGCTTATACCAGCACTCCTTTCCCCGTGAGCAATGATTTTTTCTATAATTCCTGTATGTGATAGTGGATTTTGTGTCATGGTGGGCTTCAATCTGCCCGTGGGTTTTTGTCCTAGCCCCCCATGGCTGGTTTTTCCGAAAGGGCTGCTCTTCCTTCCTACGTTTTTCATTTTCATTATTTCTGTTTCCCCCTTGTGTGTTTTTGTTTGTCTTGCCGGTTGCTTGGGCAACTTCCTCTGATGGAGGCTCGGCATTCAAAATATATAGATCATTCTGAACCTTATCCCATTCTATTGCTGGTCTTTCCGACATGTTCCTTCTGAATCGTATGTCATATGCTAGCCACCCCTTCTCTTTGTGGGCGGTTTTTACCTCCCTAATTTTATCCGCATATGCACATAGCTTTATTCCCTCCCCTGCGAATTCTTCCATAAAGATAGTTGCTAAAATGGCAAATGATTTTGACCAGTTGCCCAGTTCTGCTTTACTTGGGCGTTCCTGGCTATGGCCTTGTCCTCAATCTTTTTGGGATCCCTGAAAGCTGGGCCTCGACAAGCGAGAATATTTCAATGAATTCTTTAGCCCAAATGGCCTCTCTGATTGTTATATCAATGTTCCAGGCCAGGGATTTTTTTGTACCTGTTCAGTATTTCTGTTTCAAAAGATTTCAATTTTAACTCTTGTCGTACACTGCTAAAAATCATAATATCCGTGGTGGCGTTGCTGTTATTGTCTATTAAGCTTATGTTGTTTGGGGTGCGCGCTGCCCATGCTTTTAAAGGCCCTGTTGGTTCTGGTCCTATTGGCGTGGCCACCGCTACTGGTGGTTCTGTGTGGGTTATGTGCTCTATAATTACTGTGGGTTCCAGGGGTATGTTCTAACCTGGTGCCCCCTCAGGTTCTTTGGGGGCCTGTTGCATGTCCCTGATCTCCAAAATCATCTGTTGCATTTCTTTCATATTTTCAAACAATATTGACAATTTTCTGTTTGTTACCTTTACTTGGGGTTTCATTTGTCTTGCTTCTATTTTCTGGGAGGGGGTTGTCTTCCTCCCCTGGTGGGGTCAGACCTTCTTTTCGCAGCCCGTATAAATGCTCTCTGACCCATTCCCAACCAAAATGCTCGGCTGCCTCGATTGCTGCCTGCAGGTGTGGTCATTTTGGTTTTCTTGGCACTGCTTTGGGCTCCTGTGCCTTTCTTTTGGGTGCCATGTTTTTCTCCTGTTTGAAATAAACAAACTTCTTTTAACTAAAAATGTAATCTTTATGGGATACCTGCTCCGCTGGCTGTTTAGCAACAAGAGTCAGAATTTCCTACATAAATGCCTGACCCGTTGTGACAGTTTTGACAAGAAAAATAATTTGAAGACAAAAAACCCTTTGTTATTACCCGTGGTAGGTAACTGCTATGTGGGGCCTGAAGCTATTTGTTTTGTTTCTGGCCCGTGTGTCTTTGGTGGGGCTAGGCTGGAGGTTCCTTTCTCACCCTGTGGTGTAGTCTTTTAATATTGAAGCGTTCTGACCCCACTTGGTTTTTCTCTTTATGACTTTAACTTGCTCATGTCTCGGGCTTGCTTGCCATTATAGCTAAAATATCTGTTTTATGTAATAACAAAAAAACTTTTAATCTCGCTGTGTTCCCTTTATGCAAAAATGTTTCATAAATATCGAAATTGCTTCCTTCAGTGTTCCCTGTAAAGCGCCCTTGTTGGGTTTAAAATTATATCGAGCCCATGTGTTCCGATTCTTCAGTTTAAAATTTAGTTCGTAGACTACGATCTGCTTTTAAAATGCTGATAATGACTACAGTTCTCTGTGCGTGTTTGTGATTACTCACGTTGCTCTGCGTTGGCTTGCTTCCAAAAGGTAAGCGTAAATTGTTACATTTCTATTCCCGGCCGGGAGCACACCTTGTTGCTGTGCAATTGTGGTGCACAGGGAGCATTTGACTTACTTGCAGAAAAATGCATGGCTGCGAACGCTGCAGCCCGTGCCTGGATCTCGTCTGCTTCTGCAAATCTCCTACCGGTGAGAAAAATGTCTGCCCCGTTCCTCGTTAAATTCTTGTCCTTCGCACAGAGCGATATATTCTGAACAGGGAATGTTCAAATATGATAAATACCAAAGACACTGCGTGTGCGGCGAACTTTGATGAAAGTAAATGAAAAAACACTGAGTGCACAGTGGATTTTCAGAAAAGGAGAGCGATGCTGAGTACACAGTGAACTCTCTGGCTGTTTGGGTCCCCGTGCAGGGATCACAAACAAACTTGTATCTTTCTGAGCTGAAGCAGCTCCTTATATAGGACCCAGGGCTGCTCCTGGGTCTTTGTAGTGTATCTGTGGGGGCTGTGAAGCCAGCCCCCAGGCCGGCTTGCTGCCGACTGTTTGACCCCCCGCTCCTCTTTGTTGTTCCCCTGCCTGGCTGACCTTGCTTCCTCAAGGTGCTTAGCACCCATTTGTTATTGTGGAAGGGTGAGGTGTTCTTTCACACCTCACCCTTCCTGCACTTAACAGGGTGGAGACTACGTGTCTCCTTGCTGTTGGAGGAGAGAGGGGAGCTGTGCCCCTGGGGGATGGTGCTGCCCCTCTCTGGGGCCTGCGGCCATGGGACAGCCAATGGTCGAAGTGGGCGGGAGCGGTGCTCCTCTACTTCTTTAAATTAAGTTTTACCGTTCCTATACTTTTATTTTAAAAAGAAACCGTTCCGGAACAGTTTCGTTTTAAAATAAAAGTGTCTGAAGAGGTTGGAACTTGCACTTTCAGTGCAATGCACAGGACGTTTCCTTAAAGGGCAGGCACATGTGTTTTGGGGTTTTTATTGTGCATGGGAGGGGGCACGGCGATGAGTCTGTGGGGAGCGGTTAAGGTCAGTAGGGAACATAGTTCCACTACTTTTTTTCGTAAACTTCGACCCCTGGGGGCAGCAGTTACCCGGCCTCGCTTGGGGCTGACCGGCAGCGTTGCCCATAATGAGTAGACCCGGCTCACTAACAGAGATTAGGAAGATGGACGTACATTGCAATGCGACTATGCATACAGGCAGAAGAGGGAGACTTGGAGGGCAAGTCCACTCAAAGAATCCAAAAGGAAACGCAGAAGGCATGTCTGCCGCAACCCGTGCGGTCAGGCAATCTGCCTGGTGAAAGAGAGAAGACGGTAGTGCCGCATTTGGTGAAGTGAGTATTCGGCAGTCCGCCGCAGCAAATACAGAAGAGCAACCCGCCAGCTGATTGAGGGTAAACAGCAGTCTGCCGCAAATAGGGTAGAAGAGCACCTAGACCGCACGAATGGCAGGCCACAGTCCTGGAAGATATAGCGGGGCAGACCGCCCATAGAAAAGGTTCACTCTGTCCCATCAAGAGGAGGGAACTCCCCCCAGGAAGGGAGGTACAGGAGGGCAGTCCACCCAGAGATGGAAGAGCCATTGACCCCACAGGCAGCGAGTAAGGAGGTCAGTCTGCCTGGGAAGGGCCATCCACCCCACAAACAGAGCTACAGGAGGGCAGTCTGCCCAGAGGAGGAAGGGCAATCTGCCCACGAGTGAAAGAGCACTTGGCCCACGGGAAGGCTGATCTAAGCCCATGATAGAAGAGGAGCATTCTGCCCTTGGGTAGCAAAAGGAATCGCACCGTTCTCCGATCGAGTGAAACAACCGTAGTCCGGTCCATGGAGCCAGCAGCACTATGCTGCTCTGGCAGTGGCACCCAGTAGTCCTAAGGTGGGGGAGGAAATTATCCTGACTGTGCAGCGGTCTAGCACAGGCATTCCGCCTGCCGATCCCAGCTCCTGTGTACAAACAAGAAGAAACGGCTCAAAGGCAAGTAGCCCGCCGCTCCTGGCCCTAAGAAAGGAACGGGTGCACCACCCGAGCAAAACGGCAAGGAGCCAAGAGAGGGAGAGTGACAGCGCTATCACACACCCTTGTGGAGATTTGACAGAGCACCCATGGCTCACGCAAGGAACATTGCCCATTGGAAAAAGAGGGTTCCCCACCCATGCCAGATGGTGGATGCCCTGAGAGACTGCATGTAGGGTCATCCCGCCTGGAAGGAAGGGGATGCTAGCAGGACAACCTACCCACAGAGAGAGCCGGCCCAAGACAACATTGACAGAAGTGGATGTTCCACCCACGGGACAGGGCCACCCTGGCCCCTGGAGAAGTTCCAGAGGAGGTGCAAGGAACAGAGTGCTGAGAGAGCACCCACAGCTGATCAAGAGCCAAAGAGAAAATAAAAAAGCAGAACGGGGGAAGAGCAGGCAACCCCAAGGATGGGCAGCGAGGCCAGGATGACAAGAGCAGCATTCCTCAGGAGACCAGAGCCATTTCAGCTCTAGCCCCAGGAAGACAGGATTGGCTGGAGGAGTTTACCGATTACATGAAAGCGATGGGGGAGGACGATTCATTAATGCTCCTGGTGGTATTCACGAACATTGTGGGAAGAGAGGTCAAAGGGATCCTTAAGACGATCCCGCCACAGGAGAGAGCGACATATGGGATGGCCATCACCGCACTCAATGGGAAACTACTCACCAAAGCAAACAAGGATTTTGAAAGATACTTGTTAATCAAATGCTGACAACTACCTCAGGAAACCATAGGAGAATTCGTCATCAGATTGCAAAAAAGGACTGTGCACTGTGACTTTGCGAACTTTAGGAGGCAATACGGCTCAGAATAATAGAAGGGTGTAACTCACCCATATTATGGAAGCATCTGCTGAAGGAACCTCTCTCATTCGAAGAGGTCCTGGAGTGGGAACGAGTCCATGAAAGTGTGGATACTCAAGCAAGATGGAGAAGCCGAATGAGAGAGGGCAGGTAGCTGCCATACACGCACATCAGACTAGGGGGCCACAAGAACAACTGGGAGGTGAGAGAACACTGAAATACCACACGCTGCAGCCAGGTGGAGAAAAAAGTATGTGCTACAGGTACAGGATGCGATTTCCCCACAGTGGCCCCTGCCTGGCATTAGGGCATCAGTGTGCCAAATGCCTGAGAAGCCATCACTTTGAGTGAGTGTGCAGAGAAGGGATCCCCTTCCCACTAAAGGAGAGACTGGGCCCTCAGAGCAGTAGGGGCAGCACACAAGGAGATTTTCACAGGTGGGAATATGGAACAGGGGTTATACCTACTATACAGGGACTACAGGAGGCGCCCATATGAACTAGGGGGGTGAACAGGAGAGGAGATTGGATGGCACTAAATAAGAGGCTCTGGCTGACAGGAGATGTCGTCAATGCCCCCCGGCGATGCCGGACCAGGCCTGAGCTGATCAGAGAGGAGGCAGCAGGGGAGAGATTTTGTGGAGTGATCAATGACAGTCCTCCTTAAATAGAGGACAACCTTTAAGCAGGGAGAGGAAGGAAAGCACACTGACCGAGGGAGGAGAGGCTACTAGATCCCAAGTAGAGAACTGTAGAGGAAAATAAAAGAAGGTTCTAGATAGGCGTGGCTCCGTGTCTCATCTGTGAGTGTGACTTATGAGGAAGGGAGGGCGTGAGGAGATGAGGGCCCCTGTCCCTAACTTAGGATGAAACACCAATGTTTGTTTCCTGTGTGTTCGGGCTGCTGAGTGAGGCACGTTCCAACTTGCTCCGCTCACCACTCTGATGACCCGACGTCATCACTCCGCTATACTTCTCTGAGCACCAATTGAGCTGTGGCTTCACTACTGAGCATCGGAGCCATGCACCCTTTCTCTGAAGTCTCCATGCGTTCTCAGCCCCACTCTAATTTCATTCAGTTTTCTGGGGCATTTCTGCAGCTTCTCCACTAATGTTTTTCAGTCTTCGCTCAATCACGCATCATAGAGCACTGCTCCTTAGACGTAATTTTACTCAGCATGCAGTGATACGCTCTATCCCCAATCAGGATATTGCAGGCTTCCCCGGGTGCAGTATCACACTTTCATCTCCTTGTGTGTCCGATCTCCTTGAGTAAGTGGGCCTGGAATCTGTCCCCTTTGCTCTGCCACTCCTTTCCATTGCAATAATGTCCATATGCATACCTCGCTTCTGCTGCCTGCCCAGGGTATTTGACCATATTTCATTCCATGCTGCTGCCCAGAGCAACTGGACTAGTCTACCATTTCTTACAGCTGCTTCACTCTGCACCTACATGACTCCTGACGTACCCCCGGGTTGTGGGTCAATCTTTGGGGGCAGTGGGCCAGCAGATGGATGCTCCCCTATCACAGCTCACTTGGGTTCACTTCCTTTCCTCTCCTTTGGACCAACTATATTGAATCTGTTTCATGGCATTATTTCCTTGTACCATATTCAGAATAGTGACATAAAACTGTTGACATCTTTGAGCAAGTTCATAACCCTACATCAATAGTATTTATTTTTGTAAATAGTACTCTATCTTATATTTTGGAAAATGCTGGCTCTTTTAGTCGTATGGGTTATGAATGCATTGCTGTGGAAACCAGGAATGGCAAGAGATGATTCTGGCCCACAAAATTGGGTGGGACATCCTATGTAGTTTGCCCAGGTGGTAGTAATCGCTCTGTTGTCCCAAGCTTGACATATTGCGCTTGGGCAAGTGATGATAAATGGATGGAAGAATCCCACTGGGCTTGGATGGCCAATTTGGTCGCACAGCATGGGAAGTTGGAATTTTAGCCTCCAGTATGATGTCTTGTCCCCAACTTATTAGCTGCAACACTCGTGGGCATCATCATCTGCTGGACGGTGGTGGTTTGGTGGAACAAATTGATGATTATTCTCTGGTAGCATTACAGGAGACATGGCTGACCCATGAACTGCTCATAGATGGGTGGCACGTTCTCCATAAATTAGCGATCCAGCGACCCCGTTGGCACCCCAGGGGAGGTTTGCTGTTGGGCGTTAAGATCCCTCTATCCTTGGTGGAATTAACTTCAAACTCTCCTAACATCTTAGTGGATAAAATGACTTTCCTACCCGATAATGTGGGAGGCGGATGTAAGGAACTCATCATAGTGAATGTATATGATCCTCCCTATAGGCTTTCCCATGATATGGTATTAACAGAAATGGATGCATTGCTTGCTCATCGAATTGGATGCCTTCCATGTTTCTTATGTGGATATTTTAACTCTAAGACACCGAGGGAACTGCCCCCCTCGGATCGGGATGCCGTTCCTTTGTTTGCCTTAGTGGATGGGGATTTGCTCTCACGCTCGTGTAAGAGGGGCCTTGAGTGGGCAAACACCTTTTATTCCTTAAGCTTTACAATGATTAACAGTGCCTTCCCATCAGACACTCCTCCTCAATATACTTGATTGGGCAAAAGTCCTGTGGTATCTTGGATTACGTTTTCGTGGCCAACGGCCATTCTTTGGATACCGACATGGGTATCATCCATTAACTCGAGAGCGATCATCTGCTTCTCCTTGAGTCCTGTGAGTTTGAACAGTCATGTGTCCCATTCCCCTTTGATATCAACTGGGGAGTTGAGAGTTAGCCTGGCTTTGAATCGTATAGGATGGCATTACCAATGGTTGTCGGAGGTTGTGGCTCCCATGTAAGCAGCATTGTCTCCTATATTAGTGATAGTGAAGAAAGGGCGCTCAAACCTACCATTTCCCCGTCGGCTGATGCCATCAGGGATTTTGGTGATCTCATTGTAGCAATCATTTCTAAAAACTTTGTTAAAAGAAACACTAGGACCAGAACGATTACCGGGAGGATACACAGACATCTGTTTGACAGGCTGTTACAAAGAGGGAGGATCTTCGTTCTACCCTCTGGGAGCTGGCTCGATTGGTTTCCAATTGAACTTGCCTTGCGGGCGAACTTGGCTAAAAGTAATTACTGCATATTGCTGAGACACAGCAGATATGAACTAGAGTGCTTACGCTGGCAATCCCTGGTGGGGTTTGCATTGGCTAATGACGTTCGCCAATTCTGGAGAACCATTGAGGGTAACTCCCCAATGACTCGCAATGCTATTGGTGTCCCAGTATTGGCATGGGTCGGATATATTTCTGAAACCTTGGGGAAGGGTGCTACGGCTATACTTACACCAATTCTCCTCCCCCACCTCCTGGGAAAATGGGTTTATTCCAAGGGCCCTGCTGGCATCCTGAAGCTGATTGGGAGAAGCAAATCGTCAAGAGTCCCGGATCCCGATGGTATTTGTAGCACCCTGATTAAATCTGACCCTATTCATTGGGCTACCGCCCCTTGATTGGCTCTTTAACTGGATTGGAGAAACCCAGTCAGTTCCCCCGTCATGGCGTGACAGCATTATTGTTCCCATCTGGAAAAAGTATAGCCGTGCTGACCCTAGTAACTGCCGGTTGTTAGCGATGCTGGAAGCCTCTTCAAAGATCTTTGCTCGCTTGCTGCTGAATGAGTTATGGAATTGGGCGGAAAGCTCTAACGTTATGTCGTTCAACCAGAAAGGTTTCCAGAAGGGCTTGAGTACGACCACTAATTGCCTGGCCTTGTCTACGGTTATCCAGCAAGCCTGGAATGTTCGCCGAAGGACAGGGTTTGTGGTTTTTATTGATTGCAGTGCTGCCTTCAATTCTGTTGACAGGGCCAGGCTATGGTGTAAAATCTCAAACTGGAATATTCCATCTGTACTCCTCACCATGATTATTGCCCGCCATGATAAAACCAGAGTAAAGATTCAGCTTGATCAATCAGGCAGGACATCAACCTGGATCCCTAACCACCAGGGACTTAAACAGGGGTGTATTTTTTACATCCCTTCTTTATAACCTGTACATCACAGATATGGCAATATCAATTCCTCCAAAACTGTGAAATCTTCTGCTTTAGTGGATGGGGTACGTAGAGGATATAGCCCTGCTAGACCAAACTCCGCCTGGACTCCAGGCAACCTTAAATCAGCTTGGGAAGTTTTCTGATCCTAACTCCCCTGACTATTAACATCAATAAGACTAAAGTTATGGTATTTACTCCTCCTCACTTTAAATTGCAATCCTTTAATTGGAGTTTAGACAGGAAAGACCTGGAGGTAGTCAATGAATATAAATATCTTGGTGTCTTGTTTGTTTATAAATTATTGGGCAATAGACACCTTGAATTCCTTTAGCAGAAATGTTCAAAGGTTTTGGGTGGCCTGGCCAAGCTGGCCTGAAGAGGAGAGGGCCATTCCTCTAGGATTTTGGCCCAATTATATATGGCAAAGATATTGCCTATGCTAATGTATGGTGCAGAAAATTGGGCATTCGCCAATATCACCAAACTAAACAAGCTGGAGTCCACTCTGCTGAAGAAATATTTCTGCCTACCAATGCGTACCCAAGTGGAAATTATTTTCCTTGAATTTGATATGGCCTCATGTGAGGAAAGATTTCAATTATCCTGTCTTAACAACTATTGGAAACTGGTAAATTTCCCTGGTGGTAGTCTAAATCAGTACATCTTTGCTTTAAGGACTAAGGTACGCTTTATGCCAAACAGTACCTTGGCTAGTATTACCTTGGCTTCCGATCGATGGTATGCTGCGGCTTCGGGTAGTACCTCGAGCTCCTGCTTCCATCGTCAAAAAACCTTTGAGAACTACAATCTTTGAACACTATTGTGGGCAGCAGATACTGAAGATCAGTATTAAGAGTAATAGTGTTCTATGCCATGATTATATTTTGGCACGTGAACATTATCCATCTTATATCCATCAGTTTGTGGGTAATTCTCTGGTTTGGTATTATCTTAAAATAAAACTGAATGAGGTAAAGACCCTTGAAATTCTTGGAGCCTGGTCCAATATTCCACGGCCTCTTCGCTACTGTAGATTATGTGGTAATGTCCAATTTGAAACTGCAAAACACATGCATTGCGGATGGTTGTCTAAAATGATGCTGGAATTGAGCCCGTTGCTTTAAATGAGGAGACATGGACACTGTTTATGAATGGTAATAATTAATCTTGTATCATCTTCTTCACAATTATGTGGAGGAAAATGGGGCTGATTCTAAATGATCTTCATTCATATTGAGGGTAGTTGTGATAACTTGGGGATTAGCCAATGGGGCGATGAGGGACTTGTGCGGGGATCGTTCTTTTTATTTTAACCTTTCTTTTACCTTTTTACTTGGGTTGTGTTTTTTCTTATGTGTTGAAAAGTCATTTTGTAACATGTTAAATAAAAAAATTAAAAAATGGATATTTTGATTGATACCATAGATGAACACGATGTGTCAGAGTCTTGGTGCACTGTTCAGATTGATGGTCATAATTTGTGCACTGTGGTCAGTGTAAATGCATTTGAGAATTTAGGGTTCAAGAGGTCGGAGCTTCAAGGCCAGACATAAACCCAAGAGGATATGGGGGTATACCAATAAGAATTTTGGGATTGAAGATTGTGAAAATTGGATTTAAGGGCAGAAATGCTCTTGGTAGGTTGTATGTGGAAGACAGGGGGTGTCCTTGTTAATTGAGACACCTTAAAGCCTTGAAAATTGTACTTGAGCCTAATGCAATGGAACCGGTGATGCTTGTGGATGGAGATTCGTGTAATGAACTGAAGGAAGTCTTTAGTGACATAATTGGCTCTTTGAAGGGGTTCCAGCAAAAGATTGTTTTGAAAAAGAAATCAAATGCAATTCACAAATTGAGGGTTGTACCCCGAAGGTTAAAAGACAAACTCAAAGCTGGGATAGATAAGTTGTTCTGGGAGAATATGATTGAACCCATTGAGGCTGCTGGATGGGTTTCTGCTGTAGTCTTGCTAAAAAAACAGATTGTGAGATTTGCATGTGTGTAGACGTACGTTTCATAAACAATATATGGGTTGATCGGCACCTGCTCCCGAGGGTGCACGGGATGATAAGATTGTTGCATGGAGTGAGGTACTTCAACTATAGCTCTGTCTAGTGCTTATCATCAGATAGAATTGCACCCTTAGTGAAGGGCTCTCACATCATTTGTAACCCTGTTTGGATCAGACAGGTTTAGGAGGATGCCTTTTGGTATAGCCAAACTGCTGTGTTTCAGTGTATGATGGCATTTTTGTTTGGAGGAATGGAAAATGTGAGATGTTTCCATGATGTCATCCTGATTTCAATATCTGATGCAGATCAGCATGATGAGTGTGTATGGAAATTATTGCCTGTTCTTTGGAAGGCATGGTTGACTGTTAAAAAACAGAAACATAAGTTCAAGGTGAAAAAGTATCCTATTTATGTCAAATCATCAATGAGCAGGGCATCAGACCAAAGACCAATCTGATTGAAGCTATAGTAAAGGCCCATGCACCTCATAACAAGGACACTTTGGGGGCATTCCTAAGGTTGGCTGAATGCTATTCAAAGTTTGTGGAGACATTTGCCACATTGAGTTCTCCGTTGAGAGTTAATGCAAAAGAGTTTGGCTTTTGCATGGGCTGAGTGTCATGATGAAGCTTTTAAGAGTATAAAGAAGGGTGTTTGCGATACCCCAACACTAGGGATGCTTTATTGTTGCAGAAAAACACAGATGCGAGTGCTATAAGTTTCGGAGCTGTGCTTACACAGATGAAAGAAGGGCAAAAGGTTGTGATTCCTTTCGCCTAAAGAGCTTTACAAGTCGCAGAAAATAATTACCCTACGGTTGAGCACGAGGGATTGGCCTGCTATTCGGCAGTGAACCATTTTAAATTTTTTCTGTGGGGCATAACATATTTGTTGAAAACGGATCACAAACCTTTGGTCCATGCCTTGACAGGGGCACAAAAAGTGTGGTTACACCATGGATGAATTGGCGGGCGCTTGCCCTGCAAGAATATAATTTCACAATGGTATATACACTGGGATTGGTCAACGTAGTTGCAGATTGTTTTTCGAGATTGCCAATAGAGGTGGTACATGGGTTGTCAGTAGAGCAAGAGACAGTGGAGCACATATAACAAAGTGGCGAGAAGAGTGTGCAGTAGATGAAGAATGAAATAGGTGTGTGTAGGTTATAAGAGGAAGGGTGGCCAAAGCAGTCTTCAAGAGTGTATGTTCAGTTCGTTCAGGTGCAGAGTGAGTTGTGGGTGGAAGACAACCTGTTGTAGGGGCAAGGGGGAGATTGTGCTTCCCAAAGGGATGAGACCTGTAATTTTAGAGGCGGCGCATAGGGGTCATCTAGGTCACTACATGACTAAGAAGAGAGCAAGGCAAATCTATTGGTGGGCAGGCATGGATTCGGATGTTGAGTGTATGGTAGTGAATTGTTTCCCTTGTGCAGATAGTGACAAATCACATGTAACGGTGGAATCTCCTTTGAAACCAATCCAGATGCCGACACGTCCATGGGAGAAGGTGGTGCATCGGATATTATTGGGTCACTACCTAGGTTTTACCAACACAAAAGGTTCACATTCACGTTGATGGATCCCCACAGCAAATGGCCATGTGTAGGTTGGGCTGATGAGATTACAGCCACAGCTGAAGTGGAGTTTTTGGATGGTTTATTCTGTAGAGAGGGTTTTTTCATCGGTAGTGCTAATGGACAATGGTGTCCAGTTTCAGTCCAAAGTATTTGCAAACCTTCTCGGTAGTGCTGGTGTAAAACATGAGCCCATGGCTCCGTATTGTCCCGGACAGAATGAGTTGATGGAGAAGCGGTGAAGGGGACTGTGAAGGCATCATCAAGCAGGACACAGACAACAGATTCAGAGTTCAAAATAAAATACTTTATTAACTTAAAGGTCAGGATGGTTGAAAGCCTAATTTGCCCTATAATAAGGTGGGATTTCCCAACCTAAACCAAACTAAAGGAAGTCTGAGTCAAAGAGTTCAACTTAAAAGTCTGTCTGTGTCCAAAACCTATACTTGCCCTCACAACTACACTTAACAAATGTGTGGGGATGTCAAAGTCAAAACAAACAGTGTTCAACTTAAAGTCCCAAGCTTCTTCCAGCTCACAGCTTACTTTCAGCTCCATTCCCCAAGCATAAAACAGTTCCACAAAATAACTCAATTACCTTCTCTGGACTCAAGCAAATATAGTCTCACTCAAGATTCGGGTATCCTTCCCCAAGCTTCAAGCAGCACAGTTCAAACACAAAGGAACTTTGAGACTCCGTTCTCACTCTAGCAAAATGTCTAAAATGTCAAGGGTTCCCTTCCCCAAGGGTTAATTTTGTTGAGCACCACAATTAAAAAAAAAAAGTATCTTTGTCTACTTTATTTTAATTTCCACAGTTCAATTATTTCTGCTTGCAAATATTTTCACACAAGTTGGTATCAATGTTCCTTTCTATTATTTAAATTTTAAAGTTCCACTGTAAACACGTCTCAACACCTTTATTTTGTTTTATATTTTGAAGCTGCTTTCACTCCAGAAATCCACATACTTTAATGTAAGTATTCTTTAAGGTTATATTCTTTTACTTGAATATTCTTTGAAGTTTTATTCATTTCAAAACTCAACATACAGTGATTTGCTTATTTTTGAATTTCTGTTCCTTTTTCGGATTCACAATGTCTTAATTCTTGTTGTCTATAAAGCTTTGTTTCAGTTCGGAATTTAATAATCACAACAGATTTCATTCATAGTTCCATTTTGCGTTAAACATTGTTTAATATTAGTTTGGTTCACTTAAATTAAGTTGCCTGGTGTTTGGAGACATTCGAAAAAGTGTTCTTTTAAGCACACGACCACTCCAGTACAAAGTATTCTTAATAGTTTGGTAATTGACAACAAAAGGACCGGAGACCTTTGAAAAGCTGCTTGGTTGAGACATGCGACCACTTCCATACAAAGTATTCCTGATTAACATACTTCACATGCTTGCACACCGGGTTTCACTTTCATAAGAAACTCACTGGTTGCTTTGACAGTTCAGGCTGCAGCACGGATCACACAGCCTTCTGCATTTATTTATTTATTGTTTGCTTGTTCAGTGTCAGGGCTTCACTTCCTGCCCCTTAGGCTCCCCCGTGTTGCTCCTCCAACACAGGGGAACAAAAATCTTGAGCAGAAAGGCAGGGGACAGCCTTCCTGCATGGCTCCTTCAGCTCATTCAGTCGGCTCCAGGGATTCACAGCTCTCACACTATGCTTTCATGAACCACCTTTCTCAGTGGTTCCCAGCGTCTTGGTGTCCTTCTCCCATCTGTTTCTCCACTGCTTGCATTGGCTTCCTTGCTGCTTATGCCCTCTCTCCTTGCACGTCCTCTCACTGGCCCTCATTACGACCCTGGCGGAATTCGGAAAACGATGGCGGAAATGCAATACCGCCATCGAATAGCGCTCGGTGCGACTATGACCCGTCACCGCAAAGTACGAAGCCATTAGCGACACCGTAGTGAACGCCAACGCTAACTGCACCAAGCACGCGCGTGCGCGCCATGCCAAACCGTAAACACCACCATGGCGCAAGGGTACGCCAATTCCGACCCTAGCGGACATGTACCTAACGCCATCAAGCATGGCGGAATGTACCATTCCGCCATGGTGAGAAGTACGGCATCGCGAATCAACCGTAAACGGCCCCACTGAGTGCCTGTACACCGCTCCCTGCCCACAAAGTACAACTCCCCGTAGGTGCAATGAAGTCACAATGCAACCAGTGAAATGTACAAGTCACCCATGCATGCCAACGAACAAATGAAACACAAGAGGGGCCAATGGGAGCTGCAGGGCACAGATGGCACGAATACAGAAGCCATCCCAATGGACACGACCACAGTCCCCCACCAAGAAACGCACGCAAACACAGGCACCTGTGACCAGCAATATTCCGAAAATCACATCATTCCACCAGTCCACCTGGCTGACCGGCATCTGTTACACAAAACCCAATCCCCCGCCCCTGAGCATGACAACATTCAAACAGTCATATTGGCAGCCCCCATCCCTGACCTCACGGGCTTCGTAGGCAAACGCGCCCAGCACAGTACCACGCAACTAAACTCCGAAGCTGGAACCCAATGCAGATCTCCTCACAATACATCGCTCCCCAAATAGGAATATGCCACATCACTTGCAAAGAAGAACGCTACACGGGCCAAATCAGAATAGAAATTTAATGCACAACAAAATCACCAAGCCCATACAGCCATCAGGCCATGAACTCCAAAACACATTTCACCATTGTGGGCTGCATCCGCAAGAAATGACCAGCTACTACTTGTGTGACGCCCTGTTCCATCATGGTACACAGAGCCACATTCACGTACGAAAAGGCAACATGGAAGCGCACAGAACCGCAGGGCCGTCCCAATGGGGAGGCACTAGTCCAGCTGAAAGGCCGAAATGTTGCTCCGAGCCACCAGTACTGCGTAAGGGCATGTGGCCCATTGGCGATCGTCCCATAAGATCGTAATGCTGCTCCACTGATTAACACGAAGCAGCAGGTGTCGGGAGTAAAACCCATCTGCAGGAGTGGCATACAGATGGCAGTGGCAAAAGGGGAGGAGATACCTGTCAACCAAAAGAAAAGAAAAAGAACAGAATGGCCATCAGAACTACATTCGAACAACTCACTTCAATGATCACACTAAATCCACAGCCATATGCATGCTAGCCCACTCCAAAGGTTCATCACCACCCAAAAACCACTTGCGACTCATAACTATCTATATCGAGGTGTAAACACCATCACAAACGAGTGTACCTGTGCATGCGTCTGTCAAAACAGAATCCATCAGATGGGATTGGTAACGTGCATGGACACAAGTGTCTGAGGGCGCGTCGAGACAGGGAGGGCTCAACAAGGCCAGATAGACGATGGTCCCACTATGGCAGCCCTGCATCACATAGCGTAGGGGAGGCGGATAGATTCCAAGAAGCCCTGTACATGGCAAACTCTGTATCAAATCACCTGCCCATGCATCCATTCATCATTCCCTCATCCCGGGATTAATACGCCTGAATATTTACTCACATAACATTAGAAATATCCATTGAGTCTGTGCGTTATGCAGCCTGCAAAATCCACAGTGCCCCAGCCCGTAATTCCAGTGTAGTGAAGTAACATGTATTTGGGAACGTCCGGCCTCATCGCCCACGTCGCCATTGCGCATCCCAAACCATTCATATCAATCATTGCATCCTCGCCATGGCCCCTGTCCCAAGGACATTGAACAATAGTACGTTATATTTGCAGTCAGACCTGTGGGCATTTCCTCGCCGCTAGCTGAAAACCGAAAGCGCCGCCCTTCGAATCCCTCATTTGCAACATCACGTCGAAGAGGCATCTGTGGCCGTTTGAAATCACTAATTAATCCATCGAGTGCGGCTGTGTGTGAAAATGGCAACTGCCTTCACCCACAAATGGGACGTCCCGCCCGTCGTTGCAACTCGGTACAGTGATGCATGAGGGTCCACCGTTACTCGAGTACTACGTTCCACTGACCCTTCACAAGTCTGTTCGCGACTGCACAGATAGAATGTGAAACAATGGGACCACAGCAGAATGAACATATCAACCAATGTTACACGGCCATCGGGTACAAATACATGATTGCAATAGCAAGATGCCATTCCCCGAATTGCAGCGTTGTGTGCGGGACGTGCTCGGCCAAAGGGGAGAGCAGTTTGCACAGGTGGAATGAATCACCACAGGTGGAGGCCATACAGCCTGAAAACACATAAATTGCACACCCAGTCTCCTCCCACAACCACACCGAAATGCTACCGGCAGGACTCGCGATGTTGGCCCTGGGGGACCTGATAGCACTGCAAGTACTCCAACTCCAAGAAGAAGACGAACACCAACTACAACCGGCCGCACGGAGGAGACGCAGGAGGAGGAGGAGGGCAAGGCAGGGCCAGCAAGGGCCGCCAGCACAGCCACTACCACCACGCAGGCAGCCCGCAATCCCACGCCTCCGAGCACATCCGTTCAACCTCACTGATGAGCAGATCCACACCCTCTACCGTCTGGACCGGGACACCATAGCCGCCATTGTGGACATGACACAGGCTGACCTTGTCAGCATGATAGATAGCCCAACCGCCATCCCACCTCTACTGAAGGTGGTGTCTGTACTACACTTCCTGGCCACAGGCACCTACCAGCACACAGTCGGACAGTTGCATGGCATTTCCCAGCCACTGTTCTCACGGACACTATTGCAAGTGCTCGATGCCCTCCTGCAGCACACAGACGACTACATCTCCCTACCACGCTCGGAGCAGGAAATTACCAACACAAAAGTGGGATTCCATGCACTTGCCGGCATACCGGGTTGCATTGGTGCCATCGACTGCACCCATGTGGAATTGGTCGTCCCACATGCCATGGAGGCCCAGTACCGCAACCGAAAACAATTTCATTCTCTGAATGTACAAATGGTGTGTGACTCCAACAGGATCATTACACATTGTTGTGCCAGATTCCCTGGATCAACCCATGATTCTATGGTCTTGAGGAACTCTACAATACCACGCTACATGGAGCGACACGCAGGGAACAGATCCTGGCTACTCGGTGAGTCTCATTACATGCATGATAATGTGGGGTATGTGATTCGGCAATGACCTGGCAGGAAGGGGGGGGGGTGTGCGTACGTAGCAATGGCATTCCACATCATACGTTTATCGTCCACATACAGGTGATGCTGGATATCCACTGAAGAGATGGCTCCTCACACCAGTCCGGAACCCACGGGACCAGCATGAGGAGGACTACAACCATGCCCACTCACGTACCCGTGTAGTCATTGAACAGGCATTCGGCCTACTGAAGGGTCGTTTCCGCTGCCTCAGCAGGTCTGGCGGGGCACTCCTGTACCGCCATGAGAAGGTTGCAAAGATGGTGATGGCATGTGTCATGCTCCACAACATGTGCGTACGTAGAAATGTGCCCATGCCCCCTGACGCAGAACTGCAAGCACCTGATGATGGTCATGATAAGGGTGGGGATGTGGCAGCACCTCAAGGAGTCTGCGAGGCACCGGAGGGCCGTGACATTCGTCAGCATCTCATTGATGTATTTTTCCAAAAAGTTCTTGGCTATGGCGGTTGGGTCTAACTTGGCGACATTTTTCTAATAGTTGTATCCTTATATTCAAAGGCAGTTATGTTGTATACCAACGGTCGCGTCTCACTGGGTAATAGGGTTATGCTAAGAAAAACCCAAAAAGAATAAGTGCAGGTAAGGTAAGGTAACCCAGAAGGAGACTGTGTGTAACACAGACAATGAAATGGTGTCTTTTCTGTAGTAACTTGTCTCACTTTGTACATGCAGATATGATTTGAAACTATGACATTGTTATCGTGAACATTATCAAAAGAAAAAAGGATTAGAGATTTGCCCACTATATAATGTTAGTTGCCATTAGCATACACTACAGAAAGGGAAATAGTAACTGGGAAGGAATAAGGTCCCAGACCCGCCCTTTAATATTGGGTATTACTAATAATAATAGCCTCCAGACTGTGGTTGAACAAGCATTAGAAATACTAAGCACAATAATATATTAAAACTGAAATAACACTAAGAAGGCAATCATGTATGCTGATAATACATCCGGCCTCCTCACAAATCAAGCGTAATATGCCTAAGGAAACAGGCATGGAGGCTTGACAATCTATTTTGAAGTACGCATAATAGAAGCGAAGTAGTTATCTTTCACTTCGAACTTTTCTTAAAAAAATAAAAAAAATATTATAAAACGTTTAACTTATTTTTGAGATAAAATGTACATTTAGTGCCAATAACCTCAAATACGAGAAGTGAACAGTGTAAACTGTGCTAGAATTCATGGTTAGTGGGGTATAGTACAATATGGCCGCCACGCTGTCCCTTACGTAAACAGAGACAAAGGACATTACCAGAGGTCAGCTACCATAGCAACACTGGGCTAATTACTATATACAGAGAGGACGCCAACATGGCGCCCCCTCGAGATTTTTTGCAGACGCGATCAGACGCGGAGACTGAGCCAAGGTAAGAGACCATCTAAAAACTCAAGATTTATATAAGAACAAGTTAAAACGGGTACGCGATACGGGTACACGCACAGCTGTCATCTGGAGGAGTCCGCACTCCGATATGACGCATCTTTGAAGACCGATTATATTGGTAGTGACAATAATACGAAACAGTTTACCTAGGTACAGAAGTATCTTCGACGTATTATTACATTCCACAGTCTGATGGGATAAATGTGATGATAACACATATATATTGTCTTGAATTATGAATGGGTCAAAGGAATGACACTTAAAAAAAAATGTTCTCCTATTCATAGGGATCTAACCCATCAAAATGATACAGGGGCATTATAGAACTCTGAAGGTAAAATACTTAACATTACCTATGGCCTTAATGGATGCATAATAATTAGCACAATTCTAACTAACTGTTTACGTATATTTTTGTATTCCTTACTTATCCATCCCCTATCCCCACCCTCTTTGTGTCTGGCTTTTTATTTCTATTTTTTATTTCTATTTTTTTCTTTTATTTAAATCCGATTAACTTCAAAATGGATTGCATTTGAAATATAAAAAATGTGAACTTTTGTATATTATGTTTTTTCATATATATTTATCTATTTTTACTAACATATGGTGCTATGATAGGATAATAGCCCTGATTTGAAAAAGGTCTGAAGGCAGACCGAAACACGTGTCATCTTTAAAGGGCACTCTGTACGAAAATAAATATATTTCAGTATTGAATATTGGGCGCAGTCTCCTTCTGGGTTACCTTACCTTACCTGCACTTAATCTCATTGATGTATGCTTCTAGCACTCAAGCCTGGTGGCTGATACATGGACACGGGACTCGTGGCACTGTGTGTGTCTGGGACATGCACAATATGGACTGTACGCCTATGATGGCCTAGTACACAAAGATCAATGTCCACACATCTCATTGGTTGATCGTGCACTGTTTATGGCATATGTGATATCATGTTGAACACCCTATCGACCCGCCACCCAAGTGAGCCCAACACACCCCCTCCACCCTCCTACCTCCCCCCGAACACCAGTGTCCAAAGATGCTCATTGTCAGTGGGCAGTCGCTATTGCAAGCCCCCTATGCGGGTATCAGGGGCACCCCTGCCTGTGGAGCGCAGGTTCCTCCCAGATCTACGTTGGGGGCTGCCCTGGACGGAACTTGCAACGGATGATGTCTCTGCCTGCTCACGTCCATGCATGTCCCTAAGGGTTTGCGAGAGCTCAGTGAGCACACGGCGCACTGCGGCAAGTTCGGCACATACGTCCTTGGACGTCGCATGCAGTTCCCCCCTCAGGCTCTCGGTGCTTCTCTCCATTTGGACTCCCAGGCTCTCGGTGCTACTCTCCATTTGTGCCCTTAGTGTCTCTGTACCTCTCTCCATTTCTGCCCTAAGTGTCTCAGTTGATGTTTCTATGTCTGCCTTAGTGCCCCCACATTCATCGGCATGGTCCTTGAGGAGCGTGGCCAGTTGCTGCTGTTGCACGATTAACTGGTCGAGGGACTGTTGCCTCTGCTGGGCCATGGCCATTTGCGGGGGTGTCACAGAGGGGCTGTGGACCTCATGTTGCCTTGCCACAGGGCTTGTGGGGGATGGCCAGTCGTCGTCTTGTGGGTGCCCCTGCGTGGTATCCTCATGTTGTACGGGATGGGACAGACAGGGGGATTGGGACAGGTCATGGATGGATCTGACTTCGACATCCCCGTCTTCTGTGTCGGAGCATGCTGCCATCAATGGGGTGTCACCTATGGTGCTGCTGCCACCAGAGGCAGTGCCTTCTGTGGCATCCGTTGGGGGGACCTGTGGTGGTGGTGTTGTGCTGCCACCTGATTTGTGCTGCTGCCGTGTCTTGATGCGTGCAGCTGAGGTGGAGGGTCTTTGGCCGTTGGTCTTGGCCCTCTTTGCAGGTGTGCTGGTAGGGGTGTCCTGATGCTCGTCGTTTGGATCGGACCCTGTGGTGGAGTAAAGGAGGGCGAGGGTTATTAATGGGTCTGTGGGAATTGGAATGGCATTGTATCACATGCATTGGGGTGGTACCTGAGGGTGATTTGGGTCGGGGCCTTGGAGGTGCTTTCATTTGTGTGTGGAGTGAGGGTGCAGTTGTTTGGCAGCCTGCAGTTAGGGTGTGCCTGCTGCACGTGTAGTGCGTGTTTTAGGGGTTTTTAATTATTTATGTATTTATTGTGGGTTTTAACGTGCGCTATCAGGCCGATGTGTGTGGACGTTCTCCTGGACATGTGTTTCTGTTGCACTATGTGGACACATGGTACTTCACATGGATGGACTTTGTGGATTTGGCATTGTTTTATCTGGCCCACCTACCTGAATCTTCGGATGTCTGCACTCCTTTCTCCATCCCTCCGACTCCCTCTATGCTCTCCATTCCGATGGTGGAGGCACAGATTTCTTCCCAGGGGGTCAACTTGATGGGTGATTCAGGACCTCCCCCGGTGGCTGTGGCAATGTTGCGGTTGGCAGAGAGTATGCTGCGGACGCTTATCCGCAGGTCGTCCCATCGCTTTCGGCATTGCTGTGGGGTGCGGGGTGCGGTCCCCACCGCACTTACCCGCTGTGCCACCAGAGCCTATATGGCCTTCTTGTTTGCAAGTGCCGTCCTGGTCATTTGCGTGCAGAAGACGACGGCAGCATTCTCCTGGAGGGTCTCTGTTAGCACGGTGAGTTCCTCACGGGAGAAGTGGACCTGCCGCTTGCGGTCGCACGCTTTCTTCGCTACTTTTCCCATTTTTCTTGGTTTCGCTAGGGTGGATGACGGGTTGGGGTGTGTCTCAGGGTAGTGTTTTTAGTGGTTGTGTGGTTTTAGTGGTTTTATAGGTGTACGGCGGGATGTTTCCCGTTCCGGGCCCATGTTTTAACTTCCGTTTCCGTATATTTCCGGTCACCGTACTTTCCGGTAGGCGCACACTGCGGTGTCCGCTGTGATGGGTGGCGGTATTGCACCTAGGGCGCCGTACGGCAGCGGTGTGGGCCGTTTTGGGGTCATTTCCGCCATCGCGGACTTTGCACTTCCGCCATGCCGTGGTGCTCGTGCCCGATGGGTCGGAATGGGCCGCACTTTGCTCCTTCGTGCAATGGCGGAAACGCTATTTACGCTGTGGCGGTCCGGTCAGTCACTTTCCGCCAGGGTCGTAATGAGGGCCACTGTGTTTCTGTCTTCTCCCTTTATACACCTGCAGCCTTCCAACAGGGGGCAGGTGTGCCTCAATTAAGTTTGCCTGACTCTGGTTAAGGGGACATGACTGACACTCACAGCTCCTAACAAGCATCTTCCTCGTCACAGTACTATAGTAGTAAAAGAGCACAGTCTTCATTGCTCTTAGTTGCCTCGTCTTTGTCCCAGCACTGTCAATTGGGGAGAAATGAGGGGAACTGGTTTATAACAGCCCATGAATGTTGGGAAAGGGTTGGGTTTTTTCTTAATAGGGAAAGGGGGATACCATGTCTCACACATGGGTATCTCACTCCCAGTCCCCAAAGACCGTCAACTCAGGTGATCCTCCCTCGCTTCTCCACCCCCGGGGTCGTGATCCAATAGCAATGGCCTTTCCCTGGCCGCCTGCACATAGGTTCCAATGGGGTTAGGAGTGAGAATACCCTTGGGTTTCTCACAGGACGTTACAGCAAGGTTTCATGTCCTGGTTGGATGTTTTGATGATGATGAGGGACCTGGTGTGGGCATACAGAACCACACCTTATTCTTCAACTGGGGTGTCACCTTTTGTGTCCCTGAGAGGAAGGAAGCCCATCTGTGAGTTGGCTCTGGAGTAGTTGGGCACGTCAGGCCCAGTAAAAGTAAAAAGGCAGGTAATTATTCAGAGAGCAAATGATTGTCAGGAGAGATACAAGCAATGGTTTGAAGGCAGGAAACGTATATACTTGATGTTGTTTCAGGTGGGAGACAAAGTGAGTGTAAAGAATCCCAGAGATTAGGGGGAAGAGTGTTCTGTACCTCTCAAGTCCTAACAGAATCCAGAAGGTACTAGGTACTGTGGTGGTGTTAGAAGATGGAACAAAATGGAGCATGGGGAAACTTGCCAAGTGTCATAAACCGGAGAGTAGAGCATGTGGCAGGAGGATTGCAAATGATGTGTGGAGTGATGAGACTGGTGGAGGGAATACGGAAGGGGTGGACCAAGTTGTTGAAGGATTTGAGGGAGTCGATTCCATGGACAAGAGAGATTTTAGACGGTAAGAATTACCGGAGGCTTTGGGAACTGACGTGTCTGGTGCTGAGTTTGGGCTTGCCATCTCAGGAGAAAAATATATGATTTGATGTGATGCAGCATTTATAACGCACCTGTACACAAGTGTTTCTAGGTGCAAACATATGGAATCAATGAATGTAATCGAAGGTTCAATACACAAGGGAGAGCCTGCATCATAGAACATTCAAAAAGTAAAGAACAAAATGGACTCTTGCAAACAAAGACTGTTTACTGAGGAGATGAAGGATGGAACCTGGAAAAGGTCTAGGGTGAGAAGATTCCCTAACAAAGTGAAAGATTCTGTGTTAAGTTTGTTATCTTAGGAGGGACCTGTGTTGTGGACTGTAACTGCAGCGCAGCGCCTGTATTGGCAGCATGCACTGCTGTTAGGAAGTGCCTTGATTAACCGCATCCGTGACAGCCGTGTGTGCATTGTTTGAACTGGCACACACGGCTGACATGGATTCAGCTGCAGAGTCAAAGGAGCAAGCTCTGAGGGCAGTTACTGAGCTGTAGATCTTCTGCTGCATACTTACCTGCAATAAAGGTACTTCCCGATACTTCTGTGTCTCCTTCTCTTCATTCCTACACCTGCATGGAACATAACACAGCACACCTACGTGGAACAGTACTTGGCAGGATTGTACACCAGGTCTTTTCATTTGGACATTAAATGAAGCCAGGGTAGAGAACCCACACCAGCAACACACCAGGGTCTGTGACCCATATAAGGTTGGGCAAGCCCCACAAAAGCCAAACACACAGGTCAAGGAGCTAGCCAAGATGGCGATTTGAGGCATTTCCACAGAGCTCAAAGGGGATCCTTTTGCGTACTTACTCCGGTACTCACTCCGTGCATGGAACTGTTTACTAGAACCTGCCTTTGTCACCAATGATGGCAAGTTCTTGCCTGGTGCCATCCCAGGATGAAACTCAGAGGATTGGCACTGCTTGAGGACAGGATGGGACAAGAAAGATGTAGCCAATTCCGATTTCAAAATGGTGCTCAACAGAGGCTAGCACAGTCGGCATCAGAGTTGCAGCCGCTCACCCATGCTGAGGAGTGGACATTTTTCGAATACAAAAGTTTCGAAAGGCAAACTTTAGAATTTTTTTTGGGGAAATGCCATTCTTTCGAATGACAATTTCTTTGAAAAAAATGTGAAAGTTTGCCTTTCGAAACTTGGGTTAGGGCTTGGGTTAGTGTTGGGGGGTGGGAGGGTGGCGTGGGGGTTGGGGGCATGAGGGGGAACCAACCCCGTCCCCAATATACACGTAGTAACCTACATACGCACCATCCTTGTCTCCTCTCTCCACCATTTTCTATCGTATGACTCCAGCATATTTTGAAACGGACCACCATGTAACCCGGTCCTTCTTACTCTATTCTATTTGCTTCTCGCACTGTACCCACTTTGTAACATTGATTGTATGTACCCTTCTTGTTTTGCACAACGATATGTAACTATGTTGTCCACATGATTATGCGCCCAGCTACCCGAGGGTTCAGCCGCGCTCTATAAATAAACTAAACAAACACTAAAACCTTGAAACGTTACATGGAGCTGTCCAGTGCTGAAATTACACCACTGGACAGCTCCATCTAACATTTCAACGTTACCAAAAAAAAGCATTGAAATGCTACTTTTAACATGTAAAAGTGCATTTCAATTGAAACCAATCCATGACTATTGTCGACGGATTGGTTTCGAAACAAATGCACTTTACATGTTAAACATAGCATGACACAGCTTTTGTTTTTGAATCTTTTGATTCGAAACTATGACTATAAACCACTTGACCTTTAGCGAGCAGAGATTTCCTGGTCGCCCCTGGGCCCCTGGATAGGAGATTCGAGATTCTTTGCTTACATCTATAATTACCAGCCCCCATGTATTTTCTGGCATTAGCCCAACTCCCTCTTGCGCCTTGTTTCCATACCGGACTGCATCGGTCCCACCAGTACGTCAGCTTGGGGAGGGCCTGATTGAGTATCCATTTTAAAGGCGCTTTATCCTAAAAGACAAGTGCCCGGCTGGAGGGCCAGGCCTGGTGCACAGAGGTCCAATTTGTTATTGATCTCCGCCAAAAGTAACGAATTAGATTTAAGTTTGCTCCAGTTATTGTCATATTAGGCAACGTATGAACTTAAGACCATATTCAGGGCTGATACTGTTGGATGGGTCAGGCGGATCCTTTCGTCAGCCTCCAGTAAAGTATGGTGCAGTGCCGCCTGTTCAGTGTTTTCAGTATTTTCAGGGAGGCCCACACCCTCAGACGATGATTCAGCCCTTTTCCTTGCATGCCCATCAGGTTCGTTCAAGATGGAATATTTGTCATTGAAATTGGTGAGGTCAGTAGGGGAGCCAAGATTTGATGCGTCACATGTCTGCTGGATGACACTAGCCAAATCAGCGGCTAGAAAGACTGGTCGGGACCCTGACTCCAGATCGTGATCCATTGCCACGTCGGCAAATTCAAAGGCACTCAAGTCAGTCAGATCTTTCAAGCCAGTCACAGGTCTCTGGTTCATCATAATGGAATGATCCAGCATTGGCATTCCTTTTACTGGCACCGCTGACTTGAGTTCAGTTCTGGATCCAATGGATTTGACACAACAGTGGTCCATAAAGTATTGTCCAGCAATCATTTTCCCATTAACATATGGCCCCAGGATTTTCGTCTTGCCCCTGCCCTTAGCCACCACCTCTCCATTTGCAGTGGTCGCACATTGGGACCCTGATTTGTCCTTGATATTACCAATCCATGGCCAAAGTTTGGGGCTTGCATTGTTCGTTTATAGCTGTCATTAGAATCAGTATAGATTGCGAGCTGGGCGATTCCAACGCAACTGAATTGTTACAGGAACCTGAGCATTCCAGGGCCGTAAATTCCAGTACGTCTTCACAAGGGGGCTGGCTTCTCAGACCTGCGCTCATGTTAGCAGAGTTAGTAGAGATCAGCAGGCAAAAAAATAAGGAAAACGTCACAAAAGGAACAGGGCAAACACGTAGATTCGGACCGCCTTTTCAAGGTCCTTGTCCAGGCAGCGCTTAACCAAGATTAAAGGGTAAAAACCCTGCAGTCTCATGGCCGTTGTTCCCCGGAGATGACCAGACAGCTCACAGATCAAATGATCGGCAGCCCTACAGTCTCTTGGTCGTTTGCGCTCTGAATTACTTTAACGGGAGAACAAGAAACTTCAAAGCTTAAATGCCCATTCCTTCAGAAGGCGAATTGCCAAAATATCCTTCGAGAGCAAAAGGCAGTCACAGCACTCACCCGTCAAGATAAGCAAATTATCAACTGAATTCCGGTGAAGAAATGAAACCCAGGAGGAGCACCTCCGATCCACCGTCAGCCGCCTGGGCAGACTCTCACTTGCAGGTCCAGTCCACGTCCCGCTTCGCGGGAAATGTTGTTTAAGAAGCGTAGGCAGAGCCCAGGCAGCAGGAACAGCAAGCGTAGAAAGACTCGCAGAGTCAAAACAAATCGGTGAGGCAGGTAAGGCAGACTGCCACTTGCACGTGCACCACTCCTATATCATTGTACATTTGTATTGCAGAATAATCAAATATTATTGTTTATGAATAAATGATCTGAATACCAGGCGAAAGGAGCAAAACGGCATGAGTCTCCTCGAATCCCCTCTGTTGGAAGCTGCAGGGAAATCCTGTGCAAGATTGTAGGCAGTGTTAACAAACAGGGTTTCTTCTTTGATCTACAAGTTAACTTCAAGCACAGAGTACTGCAAATTCCATTGACTTAAATGCGCAATGTGATAGTCTGCAGGTCGTTCACAATTCACTGCAGTGTCATCTTCGACTCCCCAACATGTCATAGGGTAACCAGATGCAACCTTCCAGGGTCCCCTAGAGTGCATTGTCATAGAAGCACTACCAGGCCTAAACAGTAACTAGGGGCATAAACTGCCCCGCTCAAGGTTCGGTAACAGACCATGGTTAGAGACTGCATTGATTTATATTGACAGGAATGTGTCCATAGGTTTTCCTTCTAGGTGTTGTAAATGCATGTCTGCCTGCCTATGCTATTTATTGTCTTTACATTCGGGTTTTGTTTGCAAAAGGGCCAGGTCGTTTTATGTCATTTTTTCATGTATCATCCAGTGCTTAATTGTAAAAAAAAAAGTAATTGCCAGGGCCCAAAAACTCTTGGCTCACTAATGCCAGCCCTGGCGTCGCTTTGGCACCGACGGCCCAGCTCAGAGCTAGATAGGCCCACCTCTAGCTCATTACACTGCTGCTGCTCCATGTTATGTATTTGGCGCTGCGCCGCTGCAGCAGACCACTGGGAGCAGTCAGATCACCCAAAAAGAAAATGCCAACAACGAGGCTCGCCGGGCCTGAGTGTGGCCGAGGGCAGCTGCAGAAAGAGTGCTGGGGCTGGCAAACACTGGCAAAAATCAACCACTTAAGGAGAGGCACAGTTATCAACTGTGTTGTTGACAAGGGGAGGAGACAGTTCTCTTACTGGGGTGAGATGGAGGCAACCTATTCCTTGCTGGACCCATCACATCCAGTTTGGACATTTGCAGAGGCTTCTCCTATAGAGCACTTTGAAGCAGACAAGCAAGCCTCATCAAGTCATCACAACAAGGGGAGAACACACCTATTTTGCCAAGCATGGATCAGTACAGCACAGTAAGGAACATGGAAATACTAAGCAGGAAATGTGCACCACACACTTTACATGGTGTGGGGGTGTGTTAATGGCGATATTTTGAAAATCTTTCTTACATAAAAACGGAACTTGTTAGGTTTGCGATGCTGTTTGTAGTATTGTCATTAATTAATTGCCAGCATAGTTCACACAAAGACATTTGACCTGTAAATTAGCATTTTCAAAGTTTTTTTTTTTCAGGACACGGTTTGAAATGTATAGTGTAATGAACTCCTGCATCTTCTGAATCAAGATATACAGTATACCATTATAGGGATGGATCTGAGCTGCTACACTAGGAGGGAGTTTTCGTAGCCCCCGAAATGCCTAAATGACGAATTAATTGGCATTCTTTATTTAAAATGGTGGCTGTACTCATTTTCAATTATTGTCATTATCCTAGCCACGTCTCCTTCTCTCGCATAAACACTGCTACCCCACCTTGGAAAGAACTCTGAGTGGATGTTGCATTTCATCGCAAACTGGTCTCCTGTAAGTACAAGCTGTCACTAAACCTATTTCTTGTCAACTGCAAAACTGTAGAGCAGAGTCGTTCTCCCCTTCAGATGCCATTGAAAATATGGTTTTGAAAAATAACAGACTTACAAAACAAAACATCCAAAAGCTAAGATGTACAGCATAACCTTGGAAATGATTGTAGGTTAATTGCCCCTCGTTGTTCTTTTAAAACAAGTGACAGGCTGCAGTGATGTATGCCTGTGTGTATAAATTAATCATTCCAGTATGATTTTCATAGAGGAATAGAATCCACATTTATTTTCATAATTAGATTTTTATCTTTTATTCCTGGAAAAAATAATGTCATTTTCATGCGCGTCCTGTGCATGATTCATGGGCACCTGTGTGTGCAAAGCTCTACCTGGAGAAGAGGACCCCAACCCCCAGCTGCTACACGCACTTTAAAAACTCAGTTTACCAGACTATGGGCCTCATTACGACTTTGGAGGTAGCCATGCCTTAATAAGTATCCGGGTCCGGGTTCCCTGAATGGGGAATTACCGGGCCATTCTGAGTTTGGAGGGCCCGGTAATTCCCCCTTTAGGGAACCCGGGCCCGGACCTTCCCCATTCCCATTTGAGCCCCCATAGGGTTCAATGGGAATGGATGCAGGAGCTAACAACGGGCCGATGTTAGCTCCCTGGGCCCCTCGCGGGACCCGCTCTGGACGTCTGGTAAAACCAGACATCCACATCGGGTCCCGCGAGGGGACCTCATAATATTGCGGAATGGGTTCAACGGTGCCGCCACCATTAGCAGCGTCCGTTAACCCATTCTGCAATACTTATAATGAGGCCATATGTGTTTCTTTTGGCTACCTCCATACGTTTGTGGTAAACACAGAATTTGACACAATGCGGTCCAAAAAAGTATTTAACTCTGTGCCGTGGTGTCCCTAGAATTGCCTTCTTCTCCCATACAAATATATCTTCACAACAATGGATTTCCGCATCCATTGCCTCCAACATATTTGAGACTCCCTCAAAAGACAGATGGCGGAACATTGAGCTTCTCCAAATGGAACACGTTTGGAAATTGCGTGCATAAAAGCATTATACTGACAATTTTGCTTCATTCACCACAAAGTGCTACACGTATTCTAGACTTTGGGCGTGGGCATTGTTGCTTGGAATAAACGCCCTTTCCAACATGTTGAGTGGGGCAAAAAAGGGAAATTATCCTGTGTTAATGACTTCTCGTGCGGCTCCTGTTTGCTGGCCATAGGTAAAATAACGTAATTAGAATTCTTTCACAGAAGGAGTTGGACATAGGCAGCACCTCAGAACATTAGAGCCTCAGAAGGGAAGGAGCGTATGGTATGATATAAGTCATTTACAATGCGCCTGTACACAAGTGTTTCTTGGCGCAACAAGACAAGGGAGGGAAGACAGATGGTGGACAAGACAAACGATCTTACTAGGCTTTGTGTCATTCAGATCTTGCAAGTGCAACAACGCCAAGTAAAGGGGGAAGGGAGAAGGGCAAGAGTCAGGGAGAGGGAAGGAGGAAGTGCAATTAGGGTGACACTGCTCTGAGTAAGTGCAGCCAGGGCAGCACAGCTCTGGGTAAGTGCAAGAAGGCAGGGGACTGTACAGGTTACAGTTACAGCCCCTAAGTGTATGGTATGCCCAGAGGCAGTGCAGGGGAGACTGAGCATGGAGCAGCCTGGTACCCAGTGAGAATCTAAGGGTAGCTAAGCAACCAGTCTGCGCTGCAGAAAGTTGGTCAGCAGGGGAGGGAAAGAGAGAAAGCAGAGGAGAAAAGGAAAGTCTTGAGCTGCTCCTGGACCTTTAGGTGGTTCGGCTCCTGTGTGAGATGGTCAGGGAGGCCATTCCAGAGGGGTGCACCTGCAGAGGAGAGAGCTCTACCCCCCACTCTCTGCCTGAAGAACCATCTGACCCTCAGAGAGTTGGAGGTAGTTGAGTGAAGGGCTTGAGAAGGAAGGTATTTTGGAAGACAGAGTGGGCTGTAGTGTGGGCCCTGGCCCCAGAAAGCCTTGTGGCTGATGCAGAGGGCCTTGAACTTGATCCGTCCAGTCACCAGGAGCTAGTGGAGCAATTTCAGGGCTGGAGAGATAAAGTCCCTGGGCTTGGGCCAAGTATAAGTCTCACAGTCCTGTTCTGGATTAGTTGCAGAGGGCAGAGAGTATAGCAGTGGTCTTCAACCCTTTTCTTCCTGGGCCCCCCCAAGCAAAATGTGGGCAGGCCGGGCCCCCCCAAAAATGCCTAATTACAGTAAGTCCAAATGGCTATGAACTATCGCACGCTATCACCGTACCCTATGTTTGTTTGTTTATTAATTTGTAGGGCCCACCAAACCCTTAGGTAACTGGGCGCAACAAAATATAAAGGATACTTACAGCTTAGTTACATGGTAGAGAAAGGCAGGGTAGGGTACAAACATAAATACATTGTATAGACAGGTGGTAAATGAGGTCAATACGTACATAATTGCAAAAGTCAGGATAAGGTAGAGTCAGAATCAGGTACGTAAGTACAATCAAGTGCAGGAGAAGGTTCAGAGGCTAGTGTCAGTGGGTTAGTCGTAGTGGTCGTTAGATCGTAGCCAGTTGAGGGTTTTGCGTCTGAAACTATAATAGGATTGGCCTGTTCTGAGATCAAGTGGGAGCTTTTACCAGAAAGCTGTTTCCACCTGTTTTTTTTAACAAAATCTAGGTATTTGTAGGCAGTGGGAATTAGCCATTCTAGAAGGGCGGGTCAAAGTTCTCCTGATTGTTCTTTCCTTAAAATAAGGTGGGGCTGCGTTATTAAGGTGCTTGAAAGTTAGCGAGACAGTTTTGAGGAGGATCCTATCACTGATTTTAAGTCAATGGTGATCCCTTCTCGTATTTGATATATGTTCTCTGGAAGGTAAGTTAAGGACCGTTCTAAGGGCATTATTCTGCAGTGTCTGGATTTTGTTAGTGATGTATTTGTTGGCTCCTAGATATAGGGTGTTGCAGTAGTCAAGTTTAGATAGTATTAGAGCATTAGCTAAGATAATGCAACTGTTTTGTGTTAGGAATGGCCTGCACGATCTAATAGGTTTACAGGTATAGGTGGTAGATGAAGCCAGATAGTTTACCTGTTTTCTCAAGGTTAGGGTAGAGTCAAGGTAAAAGCCTAGCATCTTAACTTCTTTGGTTACTGGGATTATGTTGCCATCAATGTTGAAGGCAGAATAGTTTGTGTCAAGTTTTTTTTATATTAGTAACCCGGTGAGAGACAATCTGAATGCAACAACATTCTGATTGGCTCTCGGCAGGTCCCTACCCGGCCAGGAATCCCTCTGTCGGGATTCTGCTGCCTTTGTCCCCGGCAGGGGGTGTGGCAACCCCTCAGCCAATGAGGAGGCTTGAAGCGGGGCCATCCCCGTTCCGAGCCTCTCCGCGGCTGAGAGGCTGCCCCCCCCCCCCCCCGCCGGGGACTCATAAGTTTTTTTTTTTTAATTCCCTTCCCTCCCTCCCACCCGCCCCCCAACTTACCTTCTTGGTCCTGCGTCCCCAGCGGGGGACGAGGGAAGCCTCCAGCCGTGTGGAGACTTGGAGCGGGGCCATCCCCGCTCTGCGCCTCCACACGGCTGGGGGCTTCCCTCATTCCCCGCCGGGGACACAGGTACGTTTTTTTTCCTTTTTTTTCCCTCTCCCCACGTCCCACTCCCGCCCTCCCAACCCCACTTACCTTCTTTTTAATCCTTTTTCGGGAGCGGACGCACTGGCGCCAGGCTCATACACCATGAACAACAATGTGCTTGGGAACTCCTTCATTGTATTGTCAGCCAACATGGAGGCATCCACATAGCTTGGTTCCTAAGAACCAAGCTACGCGGTCTAGTGTTTTGGGTGTGGCAGGCCTGGAACTACTTTCCCTGGTACTACTTTACCTGGGCTATATAAACCACACAGTGACTGCAGAACATGCTTCGTGTTACTTTGCAGCTTGCAACGTGATGCTCACCGTGTCCAGCTATTCCCTCGAACCTCGGAGAAGCAGAACCTGCAAGGAGACAAAAGGAACATCATTAGCAGCAGCATCTTACCTGCAGTCTTCATCTTTAAACACTTGCAGCTACTGAGAACAGCTTCCTCGAATCTGCACGCCTTCCGGACAGAACGACCTGAAAGAGGAAGATAGAGGCAACATTAAAGAAAGCTGTAGAGACATTTACAAATTACAAACTGCTCAAAAGGCTTACCTGGCTGGTCGCCTCTCGGCTGGCACCACTCCGGTCCACTCGCGCTGAAGAACACCGCGACCTACAAGGAAGGAAAACACAGGTTAGCAAAGGCAAGACTTTGCAGCGCTGCGCATAGCGCTTACTTTCCGCATCATAGCGCTCTTAATGCGCCATCATTTACCAGCGGCGCTCAACCAAGCCAGTTTGCTGTGCTGAAGCTCTGCATACCTAAGGGAGAAAAAAAGAGACATTTTTAACAAAGAAAGGCATGCAGGATAGCAACAAAACTAAAGAGCAGCAATAAGACCTACCTGAACAATATCAAACGGGCCGGCGTCAGTGAAGTAACTGGATCTTACTCGCCCATGAAAGACAATGCACCCCTGCAAAGAAGGCAGGACGCCTAATTCTACTACAAGGTGAGGAGAGGGCGCCAGAGGGACTGAAAGCATACAGGGGTGGAGGGAGGATACTTACCCCAGTCGGTCAGTCTTGAACACAGTCCTCCTGTATTTTCAGGCAGAACCTTCCCCGCAGACCACATCAGGGCACAGCTGAGAAGCATACCAGCGAGTAACCCAGCTGGGTGGCGTCCCTGTGGATACCAGGTGAGCGTAACAATAGGCCTTGTGCGAGCGGGGTACGTGTATTTGGGGGGTGTGTGGGAAGTTTCACATGCGATAGGCCTTGTGGGAGTGGGGTACGTGTATTTGGGAGGGTATGCGGGGGTGTGTGCGGGAAGTTTCACACGCGATAGGCCCTGTGCAAGCGGGGTATGTGTATTTGGGGGGTGCGCGGGAAGTTTCACATGCGATAGGCCTTGTGCGAGCGGGGTATGTGTATTTGTGGGGTGCGCGGGAAGTTTCACATGCGATAGGCCTTGTGCGAGTGGGGTACATGTATTTGGGGGGTGTGTGGGAAGTTTCACACGCGATAGGCCTTGTGGGAATGGGGTACGTGTATTTGGGGGGTTTGCGGGAGTGTGCGGGAAGTTTCACACGCGATAGGCCCTGTGCAAGCGGGGTATGTGTATTTGGGGGGTGCGTGGGAAGTTTCACATGCGATAGGCCTTGTGCGAGCGGGGTACATGTATCTGTGGGGTGCGCGGGAAGTTACACACGCGATAGGCTTTGTGTGAGCGGGGTACGTGTATTTGGGGGTGAGCGGGAAGTTTCACACGCGATAGGCCTTGTGGGAGCAGGGTATGTGTATTTGGGGGTGCGTGGGAAGTTTCACACATGACGTGATAGGCCTTGTGCGAGCGGGGTACGTGTATTTGGGGGGTATGTGGGAAGTTTCACACACGGTAGGCCTTGTGTGAGTGGGGTATGTGTATTTGGGGGGTGCGTGGGAAGTTTCACAGGCGGTAGGCCCTGTGCCAGTGGGATACGTGTATTTGGGAGGTGCGCGGCAAGTTTCACACGCGATAGGGCTTGTGCGAGTGGGGTAGGTATATTTGGGGGGTGTGCGGGAAGTTTCACATGCAATAGGCCCTGTGCGAGTGGGGTAGGTATATTTGGGGGGTGTGCGGGAAGTTTCACATGCGATAGGCCTTGTGGGAGCGGGGTTCATGTATTTGGGGGGTGCGCAGGAAGTTTCACATGCAATAGGCCCTGTGCGAGCGGGATACGTGTATTTGGGGGGTGCATGGGAAGTTTCACATTACGATAGGCCTTGTGCAAGCAGGGTATGTGTATTTCGGGGGTGCGTGGGAAGTTTCACACGCGATAGGCCTTGTGGGAGTGGGGTATGTGTATTTGGGGGGTGCCTGGGAAGTTTCACATGCGATTTGGCATCATGGGCCCTCCCGGGTGTGCAGTTTCCCCCATCCCCATGCCCTGCAGGCAGTCCACACCACAGGGGACTACCCTACAACCCTCACCATGCCCCGCAGGCAGCCCGCATGGCACCATGCACTTGTGAGCACACTTGTGAGCCCCGACTCGCGTCCCCGAATAAAACCCACCCACCATCAACGGGCACCTGCCAGCAGGCCCCGACTCATGTCCCTCTGCACCCCCACCCACCCAGCAGTGAGTGGCATCTGCCAGCAAGCCCCGACTAATGTACCCCCACCCACCCACCATTGACGAGCACCTGCCAGCAGGCCCCGACTCATGTCCCCCTGCACCCCCAAGTATTCCATCCACTCCACATTGGAATCCCCATTTCATGATAGATCCCAAATGACAAGTATGCACATCAATACATGTCCGTCAGACACACACAATGGGGGCAAGTGAATGAGAAAACCCACATCGTGACATGCACGAAACCAATGAGAGAATACCACACAAATGAAGTATGAAATCAAAATGTATTAAATACAAAATCAACAGAATGAAAGAAATTCACACAAGAAAAAAAATAATAAACAAAAGGCTGGATGTCCAAAATGAATGAAAAATATATGAATGCTGAATCCAAATAAATCCAAATGAAAATGGCTCCAAAGGGTTCGTCCATCAAACCAAATCCAAAGGTAAAAAGAAAATAGAAAACCATTGCTCCATGGGAAAAAAAAAATCAATGAAGTCAAATCCAGTCCTGATCTATATACAATGTAAACATCCAGGGTCCATGAGCCCAACAATCCAAAGGAAACCTACAAAAAAACCTATCTAATAAATAACTATATACAAAAAGGTGGGGCATAGTCCATGTGCCCCAAATGAAAGAAAAATAGAAAGGAAACCTAACACTAATGAACTATATACAATGGTGGCGGGCAAGTCCTACGGCTGACTTGTTGATTTCCTGGGATGTTCAACGTCTTGGAGGCGGGCCAGTTCCCTGGCCCCAAGGTCTCGCATGGATAATGCCATGTCCACCTCCAACTCCCTGCGAATTTCCTCGAGGCACTCAGCCCGCCTCAGCTCCCTGCGCATGGAGTTCTCTGCCCTGACCATAGTGAGCCGTGCCTCTTCCGCCCGCCGCCGCCGTTCCACATCTATTTGCTGGCCCAACCGCTGCCACACGGAAGACACTCCCAATCCAGGGTCCTCCTGCCCTCTGGCCGATGCCTGCCCCTCTGATGTTGATGGCCCGAGCCATCATCGCTTCCACCTTGAGCCTGCTGCTGCTGTGCATGTGCCCTGCCTGTTGATGCCTGCACGTCCTCCTCCTGCTGGGATCCAGTTTTTGGGGTGGCCACCCCTGCTGGACCTCCGACTCCCGACTATGGCAGGGATGTGTCCTCCACCAGCCTGGCCGCTGGGACAGAGGCAGCTCCACAGGGTGCCCAGGTGATGCTTGGGCCAGAAGATGGCAAGGAGGACGACTGGCGCATAGGGGGTTCAGTTGAGGGGTCGGCATAAGGCCCAGCACACGGAGGAACCCAGCACCGGTGATCCCTCCTAGCCAGTCAACGCGGTCAACAAGGCATCTGAAGTAACGTGCAGCATTCTCACGAGAACCCTGCATGTTATCCCGGATGCCAAGTTGACACAACGCCACCCCAGCCAGGACAGGCTCAACACGGTCCCGGATTGCCAGGTCCGCAGGGAGAGGAAGGCCAGTTGTTGTTAGCGGATCGCCTCCCTGAAAACGGGTCTGGACAAAGGCATCCCTGCTGGTGCGGGATGATGCAGTCACCGGATCGGGGACAGGATTACACACAGGCACCTCCGCGGCCACCTGTGCTGCCTCCTGTCCCTGCCCCTGGACTGCACCACTAGCACCAGTGGAATTCCCCCCGCCAGACCCCATGTGTGGCCCTTCCATGGCCTCCTCCTCAACCAAACCCTCCACCAACCTGGATGACTCAGTGCCATCTTCCTCCATAGGCCTCTGTGGGGTCTCAGCTGCCCCTTCTGCTGCCGAGGAGTCCACCTCAGACCTCTGCCTCTTGGACCTACCCTCGGCAGCTGCGGCTGCGGACACGGCACCAGACCCCTCACTCCCCGATGAGATGCCAACCTGGGAGGGGAGCTGGGCCTTGCGTCTCCAGCTGGCGGTGGGATCCCTGCCGCTGTGCTCCACAGCACTGTCTCCGCCCTCTTCATCAGTTGATGCTGAAGACAGGGAGAGACAGAACACAGCCATCAGGGCACTGTACAATGGTCTGATACACACATGACAGTTGCACATGAGTGGCAGTGTCAAACTTCACACGTCATCGCAATCCCCAACACACCTATCATTTGAACCCACACACATGCGCAAATTAACAGGAATGTTGCAGCAGGCAGCACCATCCATACACATACAACAGCATGAGCATCCGAAGGTTAGCCTGATGTCACATGCAACACGGTGAGTGCCAAACACATGCACACACGCCACCAGACATACATGCATCTGTACATCTCCACCACCTGTTGCAGTTAAATCATCGGCATCCATGTCACATCTGCCAATCAGCCTCTTACATGTCGGTGTCACATGCATCCATGGTGTATCACAGTGGCACACATGTCAAATACACACACATACGCACATGTCATTGTGCACATACATGAAGGTGGAACCAGCATCCATGTGTCACACCAAAACCATGCCACAGTACATACACATAATTATTCACATGTGTGCACCGACACTTGCATTTGGGCACCATGCATTTGAACACATACACCATTTATGTGCCTCACACATGACTGGACTCGCATGCGGAAGGCTCATGTCCCTGTACATACACATCCATACATGGCCCTTCCAAGACATATGTGCAACCTGCACACTCCTGCCACACCTGAACATGCACAGCATCCAATCAGTACGCATGGACACTTACCGCTCGACTCCGGACGGGTCTGCCTCTGAAGGATCTGGAGGTGGAGCGCTGGGTGTATGCGTTCCAGGACCCTCATCTGGATGTTGGTAAGGTGGACCTGGCACCCCTCTGCATGCTTTGCCTTCAGGAGGCGCCGGGCCTTGCTGAGGGTCCTGGACCTGAAGTTCTCCCAGCGCTTCCGGAAGTGTTGAATGTCGCGGGCTGCCACCCCTTCCACGTTGATGGCAGCCACATGTCCTTCCAGATCCTCTTCCATCCTTCATTGTCGGCGCGTGAACTTCCAAAGAGGACTTGCTCCACCAGAATGCCAACTTCATTGGCACTGAAGCTGGCAGCCCTCTGCCTCTCTGCTGGTGGGTTGCCACTGGTGCCAGATGGTGTTGTCTCGGACATGGCAACCCCCAAGGCAGGTGTGGGTGGGCAACTGGGTCCTGGGGCTGGGCTGTGAAGCGATGGAATGCCAGTCGGGAGTCTTCTGTTCCAGCAGGGGTGGTCACAGCAACTGGACCCCTGCAGATGGCTGACGTGCAGGCACCAAACAGCAGGGCACGTGGCCAGCAGGCAGGCAGGCAGGCAGCAGCAGATGCCAGGTGGGAGCGTGCTTGGGGCAGGAAAATGGCCTTCTGGGCAGGAGTGTGGTCTTCCGTGTGTTGTCACATGGCCAGCTTGATACAGAGTGATTTGGCACGTGAAAAAACTGCACGTCAGTGTGTAATTCAAGGAAAGGCCCTTAGCGCGTAAGCGCATCTGTGATGTAAAGCGCGCAGGCGTTTCCCTCCACACGGGTGCATGTTGATTGTACACATGCAAAAACTGCACATCCGGGTGTCACTGCATGTAATTGGAGGAAAGGCCCTTAGCGCGTACGTGCGTAAGTGACATCGCACGTGTGGGCTGGGTTAAAAGGTACGCGTAGGACGCCATTTTCTTGTACGTGCTTTTGTGGAGAGTGAGTGGGTGATTCTTATACTTCTTGTCGCTTCACACGCGATTACTTCACAACGGTTCCAGTTCGTACTCCTTGTATACTTAGACAGCGTTCAATACTTCTTTTGGCGGGGGTGTTGCCAATGCGCACACGGGGTTGCCCCCGTGTGTTGCGTACCCATTCAGAGGTCATTGTAGCCAGCGTGTACCATGCGTACGCTTCTTTTTGTGTTTCTGGGTGCCACAGCGTAGTGCGGGTTCTTTAATCCACGCACGTGGGCTACCAGGGGTCGCATGCATGTTAAATTTTGTTTTTGGGGTGCCTGAGTGTTGCGTGACCCGTCATCTTCCCCCAGGGGTCACAGACAGCCTTGCTAGAACACTAGGGTACGTATTCCATCTAGTACCCTGCCTAGTACCCTGCCACTTTCACCTCAATTGCCCAGGACAATTGTTTACTGCACCTCCCATTCGCCCAAGAACATCAGTGTCATGGTTGGGAGGTGACAAAGCGGTAAGGGATGCAAAGGTGGCTGACCTCCAAGAGGTGGCCGCGGTAGGGGACGTGGCCAGGATGTGCAGGGTGGCCCAAGAGGCCAGTGTGTGGAGGACCAATCAGGGACACCTATGCCCCCCCAATAGGTCGGGGAGATGCAGCTGACACCATCCCAGCTCAGGCCTTGTTAACCGTCAACCAAACCGGCACAGGATGACTCCCGGGCTGTCTTCCGTGTTACGAAGTCAAAGCCACGTGTGGCGGTGAAAGTTGCTGTCACCAGGCCCCGTGGATCTGGGGCAGCAATGTCATCTGCTGCCCCAAGAAGCCAGGGTGAGGAGGCTGCAGGGGCAGCTGCAGCTCAATCCACCCCAGTTCCGAGTCTCCCAGCCGGGACAGTGTTGGTCCAAGTCCATCACACCGAGGTTGGTCTTGCCAACATCACCCAGCAGCCAATGCCTGCAGTGAGACCTTTGGTCATCGTGCCTTTGGCTACTTCCAGTGCCCAGTCCACCTGCACTTCAGCCCCTACCAACCAGAGCGGCGTAAACCACTCAGGGTCCGCACCACCTCCCAAGAGGAAGAAGGGTGCTCTTGCGGTACAGACTGGGACCCCAGACACAGCTCCCCCCTCCAGCACGTCAAGGAAACGTAGTTTCAATGATGTTGAACTAGACGCACTTGTGGGCTACGTGTCGGCCAATGGCCGCGAAATGCTGGTGACTGCATGGTGTAAGACTACGACTGCTCAACGTAGGGCCCACTGGCAGTGCATCGCGGACCAGATTAGTGCCCTTGGATTTGTCAGGCACACAGCTGATGATTGCTCTAAGCGGTGGAATGACCTCAAACGCAGAGCAAAGAACAAGCTGGCTTCCAATCATGCCTCTACTCTGGTGACTGGCAGTGGGTCTCCACCAGAGGAGGAAGTACTCACAGAACATGAGTCTGTTGCTGGAGGCTTCATCACAGAGGATCAGATCCAAGGCGTGGGAGACCTGCCAGATCTTGAGGCAATGTCCGGTGAGTGGCCATGCATGTGTGTGCAAACCATGTGTATGTTGCTTGGGTGATGTGTTCTGATTGAGTGCCAGGTGAGGCTGTGTAGTCATGACTGCTATGGGTCACCCATGTGGTGCCTCCAAACAATACCCCGGCCTTGGGTTTGGGTTTGGGTTTTCAAGTATCCCTTCTGACCGCAGTTGACAATTTGCACCTGATTACTGCACTTGCCCTTCAACTGCCATCTTACCACAACATTGTTTATACTGTTTTCCTGTTAATTCTGCCTGATTGATGAAATCCTTTGCATGTTTACCACACATTTCTGTGCCCTTCTGCCCCAAATGTAACATACTTTAGACATAGATTACACCCCACATATGTTTCCTTATTATGGGAATGATTTCATCAATCAGGCTGATTTAGTAATGTGCACCTACACATGGCCTGCACACAATCACTTTGGGGCCCTCTTTGAATGTTCAACATGACAATTGTCTTCTGTCATGTCGAAGTGACCAGCCATTGATGTATCCATGTGCCTGCCATCACTGCATTAGTGAACACTGGCTTTGTTGCAGCGTGTGGCACATGCAGGTTTTGTCACACTATTTTGCATGTTCTATTTCATGATGTCCATCTCACATGGATGGGTGACGGTACGATTTGCTACCATCTGGGTATCCTTGTCAAATCTGTCATGGCTATGCTACGTGCCATCTGTGTGCTGGCATGTGTCATGTATGTGGATTGTCCATGCCACTCACAGGCTAATGTCTGATGCTGGTGCTATCCAGCATGCAGCACATGTGTTGCTTTTCCATCTTGGAGTCCTCAGTGTCTGCTTTTTGCCTCCCCTTTCAACTCATTGCCAGTGCATGCATGCCAGGGTTATTGTCATGTGTGACATGTGCCATTTATGTACTCGATGTCTACCTCATCATGTCTATGTGTGTGGGCTATGGTGCTCATGCCTGTTTTCATTTGTTTTCTTTTACGTTTTTGCAGATGATGAGGCACTAGATGCTTTTGAGGAGGAGGAGATGGCGCAGAGGCAGGAGTACTCACAGCCACAACCAGGCACCAGTGGAGGACATGGGGTGGTGGTGGGTGAAAACCCATTACTCCTACAGACCATACTATCCACGGGTGTCTCTGGGTACACCTCCGGAGACCTCTATGAATCAGGTGCTGATCTGACATTGAGACATATGTCCCGTCGCAGGTGAGTGTTTCTGGCAGGGATGCTGTTCTCTCAACCCACCTGCACTGGGGGTAGATCCCTCTATGGGGCATTCTGTGTTGGAAAGTCCGCCTGTGGCGGTTACGGATGCAGGGTCACACTCCACCATATTTGCTCCTGTTCCTGGGCCAGCAGATCAAGGGAGGAATGCAGTCCTGCAGCATCAGGCAGTGCCAGCACAGCAAGGTGCACATCACCTTGCCCCAAACCGGTGTGGTGCCCGCCAACGCGGCGGCCCTGCACCACCAGGCAATACTGTGTGGGAGAACTCCATGTACACTATAGCAGCACAACAGGGGGCATTGTTTCAGATGGTGGCTCAGGCCCTGGATAGGGTGGCCACTTCCATTCTCCCGCCTGAAAGGCAGGTGGAGCTCCAGCAGCAGGCAACAGAGTCAATTTGCCAGTCATACAGGGAGGACGTGTTGGCGTCCAACAGGGACCGACGGGCTGGACTGGAGACTCTGCGCACAGCCATATCTGCAAAGTCACAGGCCCACAGGGATGCCCTGAGGTTAGAACACACGTCCCTCAGAGATACTCTGGGTGCACTTGAGGTGTCCCGGAGTACAAGGTCAGAACAGCAGCTGGAGCAGCTAACACGCACACTCTCAGCTGAGCTCCAGGCAACCCGTGAGGAGATCCGGGCATCAAGCGAGGCCTTGCAGGCCAAAATGCGTGCTACCCGTGAGGTGCTGCATGGGGATCTCCATACCATTATCCTGCAGAACCAAACCTTGGAGGAGCATGCCAGGGCTTTGCGTGGTCTGTCTCCCATATCATGCCCACCTTCTGATGTACCACCAGAGGGTGATGACAGCAACAGCAGTTCTCCCACTGTAGGGTAGCCGTGCAGGCCATGAGCCCATGGTGGGTTTTTTTCAACATACACGCATGTGGGTGTTAGGGTGCACCCTGTACCTCGTCCCTCCGGGGTGGCCTCCCCCCGGTCGACACATGGCCATTTTTTATTTTTATTTTAATTTTATTTTTTCTTTGGTTTTTTCACATTTCATTCCGAATTGCTAAATGAAATTAGTATTTTATTAATTTGTTATCTTTATTTCTTCTTCTTTTTTCTATTTATTATTTTTATTTTATTTTAATTCTTGATTTGTTATTTTGATTTTCATACATTTATTTTTATTTGGTTATGCTTCTGATTTTTACTTTATTATTTAATTTGTTTCTTTTACTTTACATTTACTTTTTCTTTTTCTATATTTGATTTGCACTTACTTTTTTGTTCATAACCATTTTCTTTCAGATTGTAAATTAATGTTACAATGTGTTGCTTTGTGTGGCTCCCGTAGGCATCCACTGTTTATTCCAGCTGGGCACATGCAGGCTTGTCCTGTCTTTGGGTTAGAAACTTGGGTTCCTGACACACACAAACACACCCCTCCTGCTTCCCCTTTCCATGGGCTCGCAAAGGGTGTGACCAAGTGACAGTAACTTACACAGAGGCATTGGGCTCCCATAAGTTGTGTGGGCAGTCTGTAGTCCAAACTGTGTATACATCCCTAGTGTGGATTGTTGTTCATTTCTCCACTACATGGTGGATTTGTATATGGTTTTACATACAGGACTTTTTGCATATATACATGTAGCTTCTTTATGTCTTAACAAGCCCGTCTTCTTTGCAGATGCAGTTCATGTTGTATGCAGTACACTGCCACATTTGCCTACCAGCAACACTCTGCAGTTGGAAGGGGTCGATGTGCTGCCTTAGTCAGGTTGTGACAGTTGCACTACTTTAATTTTTTACTGTCATATGTTGCCACTGTTGGATCCTGTACTGATGCTTTGTCTTGCTGGTAAGTATTTGTTAATGTGTGCTGTTTTTTTTTCATTGGTGAGAGGCAATTGTCTGTTGCCTGTTTCCATTTGGGACAGTGTACTTTGTGACACTTGTGTCATGTGATGTGCATTCATTTGGTTGCTTTCACATTGCATGCCATGCCATGGTGTGTTGGGTAGCTGAGATGGGGTTAGGGAGGGGTAGGGTGACATGCCACTATTTGTTTGTAGTGTTTTGCAAGGGGGTAGTCCTTCATGCTGCATGAATGTGTGCCTTTTACTGACACTGCATTGGGTGTGTTTAAGTAGCTAGGGATGCACACAATGTAGCACTTCCAGGTAAATAATCTCAGGGTGGTATGGTTGTGACAGTTGACTGTCCCTTTAGTCATCATCATAAATTGTCATCTGGTATGTGCCAGGCCTGTGTGCACTCCGCAGGGGTGGGATTTTAGGTGAAGGAATTTGCCACAAACTGGGTACGGGCTGCCTCACCACATGCCCTTTCACCTCCCATGCGCAGCGGGTGTGCATGTGGTTGGGGATGTGGGGGCACCACCATGTCCACCGGAATGCCCCGACGGGTTGCAACATTGTGCAGGACACATGCTGCCACTATGATCCTGCACACTACTGGGGGGTGCATATAGCAGCTGCCCACCAGAGCGGTCAAGGGAGCTAAAGCGTGACTTCAGCACTCCGAATGTGCGCTCCACTATGCCCCGGGTTGCAATATGGGCTGTGTAGTATCTTACCTCGGGTGGTGGGGTTCCGTATTGGCATCATCATGTAGGTGCTCAGAGGGTAGGCCCTGTCCTCTGGGGAGGTGATAATGGTTGTCATTAGTGGGGTTTTCCCATTTCTCAGTGTCTGACATGCATGCATGTGCAGAGGCATTTATATTCACCAATTAGCCATGTGTCGCCATACCGCCCAGCTTCCAGGTCCCGGTTTAGGGGTGACATTCGGAATATGAAACTATCATGGCTGGACCCCGGATAGTTGGCATATACTGAGGTGTGATTCCCTTGGCATCACATACAACCTGCACGTTGATGGAATGTCAGTGCTTGCGGTTTCGATAGATGTGCTCAGTGGCCCTGGGAGGACGTAGAGCCACATGGGTGCAATCAATGGCACCTCGCACTTTGGGGAAGTGTGCCACCCCGTAAAAGCCCTGGACGACAGTCTGCCTTTCTGCAGGTGTTCTGGGCATGTATATGTGCCTGCGGACTGAGGGGCGTTCAGTCATGATCGCCAACACCTGGTGTAGGCAGCGTGACTGTGTGGCCTGTGAGACACCCCCAACTCTGGCACTTGTCCGCTGAAAAGGCCCAGTAGCCAAGAAGTGCAGTACATTGAGCACCTTTTCCGAGGGGCTCAGTGCTTGGGAGCACAGGGTGGGTGATGTTAGCTCATCCTCCCACTCCCTGACCAGTTCTAGGATCATTAGTGGTGGACACCTGTACCTCCCATACACCTGGTCATCAGGCATCCCAAAAAGGCTGGTCCTGGGTAAAAAATGCGGGGCCTGGCTATCCTCCTCCTCCTGCGGTGTCCCACGACCACTGCTGCGAGGAACGGTACATTCATCGTAGCGTATGAGCTTGTTTGTTGTTTGGGCGCACTTTTATGCTGCGTGGGGCCCCTTACGCCTGCTTCCTGCTGGCGTACGTGTTTCCAGATTAGCGCGTCTTTTTTGGCGCATGGGTTTCCCCTGTTCGATTCCATGAATACGTGTTGTTAGCGCGTGTGTGGGCGTTGCAAGCATATACCTCCCGTACTTCCCCCGTAACACCCACATTTTCACGTGTTGTTCCCCATCTGCGTGTTACCCCCGTGTACCGCCCACTTTTCTTGTGTGCGCTACACGATGTGCGCTTTCCCTGTGCGTGTCGCGCACAGCATTTAGTGACATGTGCACCCGCGTGCGCCACCCACGGATTTGGCGCACATCCCAGGTTTTACACGCGCAGTGCATTCCATGTATCGACGAACGCTGCGTTCGCGGCTTTTCACGCTTGCGCTCCCCTTTTCGGCACACATTTATTCCATGAATTACCTTGCTTGTTTGTATGCAAGGTGCTGGGGGGCCCTAGGGAGAAAGCATGGAATTTTTGACTGGACATCTATGGTAGATGTCCAGTAAAATAATACCATCCTGGTCCCCTGGGCTCTACAGTGCCTCAGAAGGAGAGCCAATTTTGGCAGGTGGGTAGGGGGATTGTGCAACAAAGGCATTTTTAAAATGCCTTTGTTGTACTACCCTCCTCCCCTCACTTGCCAAAATCAGCTCCATGGACCAACACAAACACACACACATTCACACAGCAAGCACTTTCTCATTCACATGAGCACCCATCCTCACACACTCACTCATAACAAGCATACATGCATCCATGCACATATTTAAATAAAAAATAAATGAACATAAACTTACCTTCTGCCCCGGTCCTGAAGTTTCCTTGCCAGCGCTCTAGCTCCTGCATCATGAACAGGAATCGGGAAGCAAGAGCTTTCTGGTTCCTGCACATGCATGCAGGGGCCTGCGTGTGGGTGCTGGAACGCACTCCAGGCAGCTCTGTCCGTATGTGCAAGGAGGCACAGGAACTCCCCCTTGCACATACAGACATTGAGTTCCCCAGCAGCATTTCCAATCAGCTATGCAAGGTTTGCGAAGCAAGACGCCCCCAGCCTTGCATGGCTCAGTGAGCATGCGCAGCTGGGGAACTGAACTGTCAAAAGGAAACAGCGAAGGAAGCATCATTTCCCTATGACAGTTCTGCCAGCCCAGGAGCATACCCTCAGCTGGAAAAAGCAGCTGAGGCAGTGCTCAGTGTTTCACTGGGCTGGCTCCTCGGCTCCTCCATAGTGGGTGAGGGGGCTACTGGGTCAATGCCCCCTCGCCCATTATGGATCAGCCGCCTGGCTTGGACTGGCCCATAGGGCAATAGGGCAATGCCCGAAACAAAAATGCAAAACGCTAGTGTGGGTCCTTTTTTTGGTCTAAATGGGCCACTTTTTTGGCCAATGTGGGCCAGTTTGATGAGTTACTTCACTTTGCAGCTGGTCATTTTGAACATTGTTGCTGAATACATATTGCTTAAATATCACAATTAGCTTAATTTTAGCATATAGCACCCCCTTGGGTTCTATTCAAACAGTCTGCCACTAAAGGAATGAATGGCCATTTGCAACTGTGGACCACTTTTTCATTGGTGCCCGAGACAGTTTTATGCTCCTTGTGAGCTGTCCCTGCCCATTTCCTCCATCACAGGGGCAAGGATGTCCAGAGTGTTGGAGATAGAAAGATGCAGGTTATAGAGGGTTGTTCAGGGTGTGAGTCAGCCACAAGAGTAGGAGGAGCAGAGAAGGGAGAGGCAAAGGCATCCACTGACACATGCTTAATGGGCCAAATCACTGTGAAGGTAGGTGGCAGTGCTGAGGTGGCTTAGCCTGTGGGACAGAGTTTCAGGTGAGAGGAAAGCTGAAAGTGGTCATTCTAGGAGAGAGGGGTGGTGAGAGGGTTAGAGAGGGGGATGTCTGAGGAGATGAGAACATCCAAGGTGTGTCTGGCAGAGTGTGTCAGACAAGAGGGTAGAATGGCGAGAGACAGAGTGTTGCAGAGGTGGGATTACAAGCATCTAGGTGGATGTTGAGGTCTCCAAGGAGGAGACGTTGAGAGATAGATGCAAGGAGAGAAGAGGAAAGGTCAGCCACTCTGAGAGGTAGAGGGCAATCTGGCCAGGCGGCCTGTAGATGATGGCCACAGTCAAAGAGTCCAGGAGAGACAGCAAACCTGCACACCAGCCATTCAATCGAGGTGTAGGCCTGCATAGGAATGACAGAAGCAGCGACGCAGTCCAAAAAGATCAGGGTTTCTCCACCTCCGGGGTTGTTGGTTCTTGGCTCTGAGAGGATCTTGTAGCCGCCAGGGAGGAGAGTGTCAAACTTGTGAAAGAGCTGGCCATGAAACACGTCTTCGCGAGAGCGAGGGCGTCAAGGTCAAGTTCTTCCAGGAGGTGGCAGATGTCAGAGGAGAGTTTAACAGCAGAGTGTGAGTTGAGAGTAGAGATGTGGAGCAGGTTACCACATTTGAAAGACTTCCGGGGTGGGGTACAGATTTGAGGTACACCCAGCAGAAGTGGTAGAGGGGCCCTAGAGTAAGCAGAGGTGATAGCAGTAGGTGGCATAGTGGCCAGAGAGGAGGAGGAAGGTGCCGGAGAGGCGGAGGAAGGAGGTGGTGGAGGAGCTAGAGAAGTACTAGTAGGAGTAGCGGGAGAAGGAAGGACATTGATAAGGCATGGGAGATGCCTATCGAAAAGTAGGAGATTGGGCTGAGGGCCATGGACCAAGATGGTGCCATCCAGATAGACATTAATGATGGTCCTGGAGGAGTGGAAGGAGGCCAAGTGGACCTCCCACAGAGTGCCACCATTAATGGGAGAGGAAGAGGTAGGAGAGAGAGCCAAGGCCATATGAGGGGTCCATAGGTCTGGTGAGGGAATGACAAAGAGGATGTCGGCGAGAGTCTGCCTGGAGGAAGCACTGATGTAGATATCAGTGATAGAGAGGACTGGGTTGGACACCAGGATGTCCCTCTTGAACTTTTTCCATCCAGATTCAGTCAGAGGGATAGGATAGGAGACAGAGTAGCAATGGAAAGCACTGTAGAGGGTGCAAAGAGGAAAGTAAGAGGAGGAGGGAGCCAAAGAAAGAAGGAGAGACGCACAGCCATGCACCAAACAATGCAGGATGTGTGGGGGGGGCTGGTCACACAGTAGGGAACACAAGGAGGAGCAGACATGTAACACACAACAGTACAACAGTAACCACAGTTTATGAGACCAAGAGAGTGGGATGCAGATAACAGAACATCAGGAACCACAGTGGGTGGGATCCTAGAGAGTGGGGGAGAGGCTAGTGAGACACAGATACAGTGCAACATGATGACAGTAGGTGAGACCTAGCAACAACACTAGAATATAATGATTTGTTTACATGAGCAAATTGTTTAATATATTAAGTAGTTCATGATAGGTCTCCAAATCACCCCTAACACCTTGTTATCAACATTATAAACACAACCCCTTGTAGGGACTTTTATTAAAATTAATTTAATATGTGATGTTATCAGGGATGTCATCAATGGCATTTGTGATGTCATCTTTCATGTCCTGGGTGTTAGTCTTAGCAGTGCATGGTGGTGGCGCAAGTTATGGTTGCTTTGCTTACCATAACTGCCTAATTTCTAGGTTTTTTCAGTTTTACTTGTAACCATAAAGTACCCTTAAAAATGTTTTTTCATTGAATTTCATAGGTTTTTATTAGAGAAATTCAACCATAACATCCCTTTGACAATGTTTTTTCACTGAATTTCATAGGTTTTTATTAGTGCAACTCAACCATAACTTCCCTTTAACAAAGTTTTTTCAGTGAATTTCATAGGTTTTTACCAGTGCACCCTTAATTTCCTATAACTTACTAATATCATACTTACCCCAATATAGCAACATTTGTGTCCAATTTACAAAGTTCCACCTCAAAACTCTGCCATTTCCCACCTTCCACCATCATTTTTAACACTTCTACACACTTTTTGCAACTTTTCCCACTGTTTTTGTGTTTGTCGATGTTCACGAACGTCTGACGTCATCGCAGACTTTTTGGACAGTGTCACGTGAGGCATGTTGATGTGTTTGCGAACGCGTGTGCACTTCGCAACCAGTTCCATGCTTCGCGAACTGTACGGAATTGCATTTTTTATCTCATCTAGGGATTTTGAAGCTCAAAATTTAAACTTGCACAGCTCCTACACCTATTCTTACCCATTAACAATCTAGCACACAGCACATACTTGGAAGAATATAAGCAAAACTGCTATTTATCTTGAAAATGGCATCATATATTGCCATCCATCCTCCCCAAGAGCCACCACCAGCTGGAGGACCTACACAACGAAAGAAGAGCAGTACTACAAAAGTCAATGAAGATGACCAAGACGATGAGGTAGAGGAAGTGCCTACCTCTAGCACCCAGAGAGAATCATGGGTGTGGCAGGTCTTTACTACTGTTGGGAATGTACCAAAGGCTAAAGCTAACAGAGTGAAATGCACTGAGTCCAATGTTGTGCTCAGTCGTGGACTACCTGGGCAGTACTCCTATGGGACCACCTTCATGCGCCGCCACATGAAATCCAACCACCGCAATGCTCTCAGAAAGACTTCTCCTTTCTTAGAAAGTAGTAGGCTGTCTTCTACCTCATCATTCTTAACTAATACTGTAACTACACAGCCTTCTTCTGTGGGACACAAAATCCAACCAGCTACCTTTCAAGCGATAAAAGTGGCTGTTGATCCATATCTTTCGAAGACAATAGTACTCTGTATTTACTGCAACAAACCACTCTGCGTGGGGGAGCAATTTTGAAGTGCTTTTGAAGCTGTAATCAAGGAGCATGAGAAACACAGCTCCCTACCATATATGTAACACATGCGCAACATCTTTCCCTGTCCACCTGCCCCTCCATATTTGTGGTTGGTGCCTCTTCCCTCATCCCTCATTTCCTTCTCGAGCTTACTTTCTGACCACTCCCGCAAAACAGCAAAAAAAGGTTCCTTTAAGAACCCCCTTTCACAGTTAAAAAATAGAACTAAAAAAAAAAATCTTATAGACTCCATCTACTTCACATTTCTCAGTAAAGTAGTTAGACTCAATAGGTTTCTCCAACATTTCCATTAGCATTTTGAATTATGCTAATGGGAATAATGCACAATTGTATATTAGAGAAAAATATAAAAGGACAGAAACTATTTTCTGTCCCCAGCCATTTTCTCAAGCATGCAATAAGGACCATAATCGATGGACCTTTATAACTATCTGTGGTCTCGACAGGCCCCTTTTTAAGGCCATGGTTCATTAAAAGACTCGGATGCATGTACACACCATCGCACAGGGCAGCCCTTGTACCCTTTTCAATTTCATATTTGTAGCACTCCCTCAATGCTTGCTTTCAACAGCAACACATCCATCCACCAATCACTTCCAAAAACTGTACATATAAGCCTATGAACATATTTAGCTTCCACACACCAATTACCACATAACAATCTTCTACAAAGCGTTTGCATCTGCATTTTTCTTACGTATACAAAAACTTTTTACACAGTGCTCCTATAAATGCACATATGAATTGTGCAGTGAGAGAAGTGCATAAATAGAAGGTGCCGTACGGATGGGCATGAGAACCCAGGAGGAAAGCGCCAACGGATGCCAAGGTGGCACGCCACTGGCTAACTACTGGAGCAGAGGAGGCAGAAGGGAGGGATGCATCTTAACTGTAACGTCCCTTTAACTAAGTTCTTTCTGTCAATTTAATAGGTTTTTATAAGTGAAAATGTTTCATGATCTTACATCACTGTGTATAAATTATTAATAATTCCTCTTTCCATATATATCAAAGTACTATAAACCTCCTTTAAGGAACATATTTTTTGCAACACATACTTATGTCTGTCATTTTCAGCAGCGCGTGCTGGGGATGCACATCATCATTCAATTGCCTACGACATACGGCTAGACCATGACCCCAGCCCCATCAAACCACCCCTATTATTCCCAGCACATACCCTGCATCCTAGCTCACTGTCCACTATACCCTAATAATGTGACCAATGGCCAGTGCTCATGGCTTGCAGCCGTAGCCAGTCTCCAAATCCCTGTGGAATGGGTTTGGCATGCTGCATTCCCCAATAAGCAAATCAGAGTACACATTTGCATTTGCAGACAGCCAGGCCCGCTAGCCAGACACCAAATTTATATCACTAGTTTTTGTACTTACATTCTTAATAATAATAATAATAATAATGGGCTTTGTAAAAATAAAACACAAGACATATTTCCAAAATCATGCTCTCAGGTATTTGCTGATGCTCATCACGCAGGTTTGTTGTAATCTAGTCCACCACTTCAGGCTGTAACCGCAAGCAGAATATTTTTTACCATTCAAACCTACTGATTTGGCCATGCTGCATGCGCCAATAAGCAAATTACAGTACACATTTCTCCTTGCTGACGGCCAGGCCAATTGCTCAGACACCAATGTTACATCACTCTGTTGTGTACTTACATTTTCACACTTTCAAAAAAACAAAACACATGACATATTTGTAAAACCATGCTTTGAAGTTCTTGCTGATCCTCCTTTTACATATTTGCCGCAATCCCATACAGCACTTCAACCTGTACCCACGAGCAGAATTTCTTTGCCCGTTCAAACCTGTCATGATTTTGACAAACTTTACCTTATACCTGGTCCCTGGTGGCCATCCCCACTTTAACACCATTGCTGGTCCCTCGTGGTCATGGCCAGTAGCCAGATTGACCGACAATCTGGCCACTGCCCATTGCCACAGGCTATATAACTCAGTCAACAAAGATATATCACAATTTTTTCTACCTACATTATGACACTTTAAAAAAAATAAAACATGGACACATTTGCAAAACCATGCTTTTGGGTCCTTGCCAATGCTCCTTGCATGGGTTTGCTGCAAATTTGCCCATGTTTTATTTCTGGAAAAGTGTCAAAATGTACGTACATAAAATAGTCATATAACTTAGCCCACGCTTAACGAAATCCATTCACAATTTGCACAAACATTCAAGGTTAGGTCTATAATCTTTCTGAAAACCTTTGTGCATGTGTGTCAAACTGCAACGCAGTTATAAGCCATCTAAAAATGTTGAGACCCCCTTCTAAGTTTGCCCTCTTTTGACATAATCCCACCAAACTTTGCAAAAACATTCACATCTAGGTCTTAAATCTTTTTGCAAACTTAAGTGCAGATTCATCAAATGGCACCACATTTAAAATCCTTTAAAATATGTTCAGACCGCCCCTCAAATTCTGTTCCCTCACATTGCAGAACCATTCAGCGTCAAGTCTAGAATGAAATTGCAAAATTTCATGCAGTTTTCAACAACCCTGTAATTCAGAAATAGGCATGGACGCCCCCGAACATCTCAGATGTCCGCAAAAATCACAGTACTGCCCCGGGCATCCGGACTGTTCACGGACTGTGGAGATGAAAAACTTACCCGCTGTTGGGCTTTTTATGGCCATCTCCCATCTTCAACAATGAGATTGTTTCATTAGTTTGACAAGTGCATTGTTGTGTTTTTTAACATGTTTTACCGCAATATTAGTGGACACCGGCGGCTGTCCGTGAATGCAACATGGCAGGCGTTTCGGAAATTATATGATACGCCTCACGTTTTTCACCATCCAATCAGCGGGCGCGTACGATGTCTACGAACATCATGCCACTCTCTGGACCAATCGGAGGCCCATCCGCGGACCAAACAGGGAAGTGAGTCTGTGGATCGAACCCAGATATCACTCATTTTGTGTACCTACATTTTGGGCATTTTAAAAAAACTACTGGAAGGATTTACACCAAATTTACAAAAGCATGGTGAAAATCCTTCCAGCGGTTTGTGCTGTAGGTGTGAGCAACATTTTCTTTCCATTGCATATATGGGAAAAACCACACATTTTGGGACCACCCCCTATAACATTGCCCTCCCTGGATGAAACCTCACCAAACTTTGCAGAAGCAATCTGATGGGCCATTTACATTTTTTGCAAAGTTCTGTGATGATTCATCTGGGGGAGGTGGGTGAAGTTATAAGCCGTACAAAAAGTGTTCTTCCTATGGGTTGAGCAACTTAACCATAACTACAGGGCCGCTACCACAGCCCCTGTGTTGTGTGTGTGTGTGTGTGTATATATATATATATATATATATATTTTACTGGGCCTGCAGTAGCGGGCCAGTAGTTGTGGTTAAGTTGCTAAACTCATAGGAAGAGGACTTTTTGGGTGGCTTATAACTTTGTTCCCCCTGTACGAATCCTCACCAAACTTTGCAAAAGAAGTATATGGCCCACTTTGAAGTTTTGTCAAGGGGGGGGGTAAAGTTATACAGGGGGTCCCAAAATTCTTTTTTTTTTTCCATAGATTGAATGGAGAAAGACTTTGCTCACGCCTACAGCCCATACCGCTGGACGGATTTTCACTAAATTTGCGACAGGAGAGGTGGCTTGGTCCCGAAAGCGTGCTTTTGTTAATTTGGTGTAAATCCATCCAGTAGTTTTATTTAAATGACCAAAATGTAAGTAAAAAAATGAGTGATATCTATGTCTGCTCCGCGGACGCACTTCCCTGTTCACTCCGTGGACAGGACACTGATTGGCTTAGAGGGCAACGTGGTGTGTGCGGACATTGGATGTGCCCGCTGATTGGATGGTGAGAAGCGTGAAGTGCATCAGATTTTTCTAAAAAACGCCCACCATCTTGGATTTGCAGACAGCGGCCGGTGTCCGCAGACATTGCGGTAAAACATATTAAAAAACACAAAATTTCACTTGTCAAACTTATAAAATTATCTCTGGGGGGGTGAGGGGCGATGAGGATGGGATGGAATATGGCTGCAAGAAGACAAAAAACGGGTGTTTTTCACCGCAAAAGTCTGCAAACAGTCTGGATGTTCGTGAACAGTCCTGTGAAGTTCGCGGACACCTCTGCATTACAGGGTTGGTGAAAAGCAGTTCTTGGATGGATTATAACTTTGGTGCCACTTAATTAAACTGCATGAGATTTTGCACTTATATTCTTGACCTAATTCCGAATGAGTCTACCCAGTTTGGTGCGATTCTGTCAAGAGGGGGCGAAATTAGAGGGGGGTCCCAAAATAATGTAAAGGCTTATAAATGAGGTGTCATTTGACAAATCTACACTTAAGTTGGGGAACTGATAATAGATCTAGGTATAAATGTGTTTGCAATGTTTGGTGGGATTTTGTCAAGAGGGGGCAAAATTAGAAGGGGGTCCCAAAATATTTTAAAGGCTTATAAATGTGGTGCAATTTTAATCTACACAAAAGTTTGCAAAAAGATTTTAGATCTGTCAAGTGGGGGCTAGGTGATATGATTATTGTATGTGCATACATTTGACACTTTTGCAAATGTGCCCGTGTTTTATTTTTGAACAAGTGCCATAATGTAGGTCCAAAAAAAGCGATATACCTTTTTGGTGACTGAGGTATAGCCGGTAGCTATGGGCAGTGGCCAGATTGTCCGGGTCATGGAATAAGGTCATGATCTGGACAATCTGGCTACTGGCCATGACCACGGGGGACAACACATGGGGTTAATGTGGCCATGACCAGCTGGGACCGGCTTTGTGATAAAGTTGTTCGAAATTGAGACAGGTTTGAAAGGGAAGAAAAATTTGCTTGTAGTAATATGATCATAGGGTTCTCTCTTTGCCTTCTGCAGGCTGCCATGGAAAGCGAAGAGGGGCCCTGTATGGAACCCCACATTCCCTTTCCATGGTGTGCATCTTGAAAAAGGATTTCCCTTCCTACACCGGGATGCCAGAGGCGTCCTGGTGTATGAAGAGAAATCCTTTTTTAGCACCCTGGGTTCCCGCTTTGGGAACCTAGTGTGCTAATGACCTTCATCCCTCATTACAGGGGCTGGAATGGGGGGATAATGGTCCGAAGACCTAGTTATCCACCCTCTCTTCGCTTGGGCTGATAACTTGGGCTGTTGGGCCGGTATCCATTGTTCCAGTCCCTGGAAAGGGGGATGAACGCCACAATATTCCCATTAGCATAACACAAAATGCAAATGGAAATGTTGGAAAATCTTGTTGAGTCTATGTACTTTATTGAGAAATGTGAAGTAGATGGAGTCTATTCGTTTTTTTTAGTTCTATTTTTTAACTGTGAATGGTGGTTCCTAAAGGAACATTTCTTTTGCTGTTTTCGGATTATTTTTTTTTTGTGGCAGGAGAGCTTAGAAGGAAAAGTGGGGAGGGAAATGAGGGAAGAGGCACCAAACCCTAATATGGAGCGACAGGTGGACAGGGGAAAATGTTGCACGTGTGTTATTTCTAAGGTAGGGGGCAGTGTTTCTCATGCTCCTTGATTACAGCTTCAAAAGCACTTTGAAAGTGCTTCCCTCTGCAGAATGTTTTGTTGTAGTATGTACAGAGGACTGTTGTCTTCGAAAAACATGGATCAAGAGCCTCTTTTGTTGCTTGCAAGGTAACTGGTGGGAAGTAGGCTGTGTGGCTTTTTGATGTCCTGGGGTTTTAGTCTTAGCAGTGCACGGTGGTGGCGTGAGTTATGGTTGCTTAATTGTGAATTTCTGTTTTTTTTTCTCGGTTTTACCTGTTACCATAACGTCCCTTTAACAAAGTTTTTTCATTGAATTAGTGCAACTTAACCATAACATCCATTTAACAAAGTTTGTAGATAGGGAGCTCACCGTGTCGGAGGACACGTGCAGCACACATTAGCAGCGGCAGGTCTGTAACGTGCATTTTTTCCGTTTCTTCTTACATGGGCTTTGTGTGTTTTTTAAAGGAATAGTGCGCTCAGAAATATTACTGTCCTGAGGGTTCGGGCATGTGTTTTTAAGCATACGTTGATCGATCGTACAAACATTTCCTATGCACCTTACCGTAGTTTTTCACTTTTATACACCCGCGAAATCAGGCAGCAGGGCGTGGCCATTTTGTGATAATCTGATCCGTTGCCACATCGCCCAAGGACTGCCCTGGCGGCACTAAATCATATCACCCGCCCATGAGCCTGACATCACTAGAAGCGTACCGCCCATTTCACAACGGCAAAGCACGTCTCGTGTCAACATTCTCTGTGCTTCAGCTAATGACGTGTCTCCATGGAAATGGTAGGACGCCTCTTTCCTCAATAAGTATAAACAGACCGCTTCACAACAGACATCAGATTTTCTTTTCCAGTCCTCTCACTGTCTTTTTTGAGTATTCTGTCCCTTGTTTCTCTGCACTGGTAGCTACTGTCATCGCTTGTAGCCCGTGCAAACAGATACCAGTACCATTACTATAAATGATTTCTGTTTCCCCCTTTATGGCAACAATACAGCCCTACCAGTACGAGCTGGAGTATTCCGAGGCGGAATTACTCGAAAGAGAAAGATGCGGAAACGATGGGGCTTCGGACGACAGTTGGGAGGACGATTCAACAGATCGAGAGCCTGGGCCTAGTCACATGGACGGCGTTTCCACCTGGTGTACCTGCAATCGGTGCACGCTAATGCCAACCGAGGAGGATAACTGCTGCTGCCGAGAAAACTCTGGATGCTTGTGCTACATATCGGAAGGCGAGACATGACCGCAATGCGTTAACAAACTGCCAGATTTCAGGGCAGCCTGCCTCACACGGACCTTGTTGAGGATTATGATGGTCCTTATGCACGAACTTCGAGCATCAGTTCGCCTTCGGAATCCAAGTAACGAGTAAGTGTACTTTAGTTGTGATGTCACTCAGGCCACTACTATTTCATGGTTGTCTCCTATATTGTCGTAACTTTAATATATCAATGCCAAACGAATGTAGTCTTGCAATTCTCTAGTACTAGTCGTATAATAGTCGTTCAATATTGTGCAGTGTCTAGGTAGCATTTGTACTGGCAACAATGCCATTGGATACAAGAATTGTCACTGGCAACTAAGGTTTAATACACTTATCTTGTTCATTTAAAAACAGTTTGTATCTTTCTCTTTCACAGGTGGTACAGGCTGGTGGTCTATAGTTCGTTTACATGGTGGCTTCATGGGAGGCTTGGAGACGGTGTGCGATGAGTAATACCCGTCTGTGTCGTTGGTGTCATTAGAGAAACTTTCCCGAGTGACAGCGGTCAGTACAGGGGATTTTCCCTCACAGTGCTGCAACCAGAACTTTACAATGTGTGGTACATTTGTGCCATCAAAATAAGAAACAAAATAAAACACAACAGAACCTTTATCAATGGTTGTTTCAGTTTTTCAGTGAATCAAGGTGTCTCCATTCAGCAGTGCTCCGGGCCTCAAGCATGTCCATCCCCCTCCATTATCAAAGGCAGTTCGCACCAGTGGAAGTGCGCTGCCAAGGGGTGCTCTCAGTAGTGGGAACGGCCAAGGTGCCAAACACCATGTACACTTCAAAGGTATCTTCCGCACAGCGGCCATTGTACACATGGCCTCCTCAGACCCAGTGTCTCCAGGCATGCTCCCTTGAAGCCGGCCGCGCCCCTCCAATCCACTAAAGTGTGTCTCCATTCAGCAGTGTTCCGGGCTTTGTATGCACGCCTCAGCCAGGGGGTGCTGTCAGGGTTGGGAACGGCCAAGGTGCCAATCACCATGGACACTTCAAAGGTATCTTCCGCACGGGGGCCATTGCACACATGGCCTCCCCAGACCCAGTGTCTCCAGGCATGCCCTCCTAAAGCACGCCGCGCCCCTACATTCCACATAAAACCAGGACATATACACACATTCATTCACATACACACCCTCATTTCTAATTCTTTTTAAACTACTTGATATTTATCATGAGAACATCTTTGAGCACTGCAAGTCAACTCGTGAACGTGCTACCTGAGAACTTCTGTGACCACTGCGAGTCTGTCGTCATCGTGCTACCTGAGAACTTTTTTTGACCACTGCGAGTCTGCGTGTCGTTGTGCTACCTGAGAACTTCTGTGACCACTGCGAGTCAGCTCATCGTCGTGCTACCTGTGAACATCTCCCTTTTCTCCTGCCACTAACTACCCTGCTTGCAGAATCTAACTGTTTGTTGGTCAAGGTAAGGGCAGGTCACCTAATCATATCTTCTTCATCTCTAAATTTCTATCTATTTTGAACAAACGTACCCAGTAGTGTTAAGTTCATTCATCTCATTGCCATTGGCTTGATTTTAATTTGTTATCGATATATATCAACTGTCATCAGTGTCAATTGGGATCGAATTGCATCCTTCGCGGACCGTGTCTATAAGCATGTTTCCTTTTGATGCACGATAGTACATTAATTTTCGAATAATGTTGACCTTTTTTTTTTGCAGAATTTCTAACAATAACTGCATGTATGATTTTCAGTTGCCCTTCTAAGACCCATGACAAATCTGAAGGCACTACAATGCATGTATTCCCGAAGAATATAGATTGAATAAGAGAATGGGTCAGATATTGCGGATTTGCACCGGCAGAGCTTGAAAGTAGAGTAAAAGAAGTCTTGGAGGACACAAGGGGTGATGGATCCAGCATCTGCAGGCTGCACTATACCACGAATATGTACGACCAATCCATGTACACAAAGAAGAATCGACTCAGAACGACTGGTAAATTGCTCCCGAATGCAATTCCGACTCTATTCTTTCACAGGCCGCCTCAGGTGTGTCACGGTTCCGGATTTAGCTGTAGCTCTTGGGGTAGTGAACAGGTAACTAAATGGACGGATTGGTGTTTTAGGTGTAAAGGTCCCTTATAATACTTTTCATATTTAAAAGATTGTATTGCTTTTTAAATAAAGACATTTTGCTAAACACCTGTCCTTGGTTTTCGGAGCATCATAGAAAACGATTTATGGGTACAGATAACTATGCTATAGTGCCCTTTGAAATAATCATGATGTTTTTGTAATCTGTCTCCTTACATGCCAATTTTGAAGATTAGCATTTCTAAATGAAATCACATTTTCCCTTTACAACTCCATGAGTATGCACTGAATATGAAGGAGCAAGATTCAGCATCCAAATCTTGCCTGGAGTCAACAACCACTTTGAGCGTGTATCAGGTAGTCTTACTTAGCTATTCAGTTCCGGAACTGTTTTATGCATGGAATTTGAGATAATCTGATCATATTTACGTATTGTGTCATTCGTTTACACAATGTTTCATTCGTGTTTTGCTATTGATATGCACCAATGTCTGCATCACATCGTGTGTGTTGAATTTCAAATGTTTTCATCCATACTAAAACAAGTTCTGTGTTACAGGGAGATGCTGAAGCTTCGACTACAATTACATCATCCCTCGAAGTTGATCTGGAGCCAGAGGTATGCGTACTGACAGTTCCCTTTAATGAGATAATCTGATCATATTCACATATTGTGTTGTTCGTTTACACAATGTTTCATTCGTGTTTTTTTATAGACATGTACCATTGTGTGTGTTAAATTTCAAATGTTTTCATCCATACTAAAACAAGTACTATGGTACAGGGAGATGCTGAATCTTCAAGAACAATTACACCATCCCTCGTCGTTGATCTGGAGCCAGAGGTATGCGTACTGACAGTTCCCTCGAATTAGATAATCTGATCATATTTACATATCGTGTTGTTCGTTTACACAATGTTTCATTCGTGTTTTTTTATAGATATGTACCATTGTCTCTTTCACATTGTGTATGTTAAATTTCAAATGTTTTCATCCATATTACAACAAGTACCGTGCTACAGGGAGATGCTGAAGCTTCAAGAACAATTACATCATACCTCATAGTTGATCCAGAGCCAGAGGTATGCGTACTGACAGTTCCCTCAAATGAAAGAAAGTCAGCCTAGATCTAATACTATTAGACAGTGACAATATTAGAAACAGTTTTTGCAAATAGCTTGAGTTCAACATTTCGAACAGTGTGCTTCGCACAGTCAACTTTGATCGAGTAAACTAGCCATCAATCAGGTGAAATTCGAAATGTATATTTTGACTAAATGACGTACCCGATGTACAAGTTTATCTGTGTAAGCCATGTGTGCGAAGGAATAATTTGATTTGTAATACAAATGACTTATTTTTAATGGATACTCTTTTCCAGGGATGTATACAAGATCAGGATTTAGAAGAGGAGGCACGTGGATCCAAGTCGGTGGACCAGCATGCTGGTGCAGTCGTTACAGTGAAGAAGAACATTTCAAAGAAATGCAAGACAAATAAGGTAATTTACAAACAATTTCATTTGTAAACGTTGTTTTGCGCTGGCGCCTTCATTACATGCTTTTTATTAATGTAAATTGTCCAATACTGTATGTTGGATTTACATTGAACATCTTTTTCCATCCTGTCTTCTAGTTGCATGATGGTGTATGAACTATGCAGACACAGACAGCTACAGAAATGAGAGATGCTGCTTGCCAAACTGATTTCACCATGGAATAACTATTAATTGAGGTGCAGCATCTTCAAATCAATAAGCAGACTCGAGATGTTTTTGCCCAATGGCCAGGAAATGAGTTTAATGTGTCCAGTAAAGCCAGCAAAGTGTTGTTGGACCATTGTTACAATGCGACTGCTCCACCAGATAAAGATGAAACTGAATGTATTGAAGATGCTTTTGAATTAGTCGCAGACCACTTGACACAATCGACACCCGTCAAAAAAGGGCCACCCAAAAACTAAAGGACATTGATGGTTTCTCCGATTCATGTTCAAGTAACAGACGCTGAAATTACAGAGACTGAAGCATCAATACAATTGACCGATGAACTAGACAAGGATCTCGACTACAGTATGTCATTTGGCTCATATGTCAACCACAGTTCAGTCAGAAACAACATTAATGCAGGATGATAGTCTAATAAAGGAGGCCAAATACATAGTATTCGAGAGCAGCTTGATGGAGATTATAATGATGCTGAAATGTGTGCATTCAGTGAGAGGGGAAGTATGTGGGAAGCCATTGGTGAATGCGACCTGTCTATCACAAGAGAGTAACCTCAAAATACATGGCACCTGTGAAATGCTCCATGAAAAATGTTCATAGTCCGCTCAACCGATGCTGGGGAAAGTGCCAACTGGCAATCTACTGTGTGCAGCAGCTTTACTTTTCAGTGCCTCTAGTTTCATTAAGTTGTGCAGTTTCTGTCAATTTGTGAGACTCCATTTAATTTCTAAAACACAGTACTACAAATATCACCGTCCATATCTATTCCCTGCCATTAGTGAAGCTTGGAAAATTGAACAATTGTCTATTCAAAGTACATCCTCCGAAAACGTTTCAGGCTAGCTGGCGATGGACAGTGTGACAGCCCCGGATTTTCAGCAAAGTACTGCACATACCACTTTCAGGACATGGAAAGTAAAAATATTGTGAGTTCGGTGGTCGTGCAGGTGTCCAAATGTAAATCCTCAGTGGCCATGGAGAAACTCGGTTTTATAAAATCACTGGAAGCCCTACAATTGAGGGGAATGCAAATTGACCTCATAGCCACGGATGGACACGTTTCAATAGCCAAGACAATGAGAGAGCAGTTTCTAAATATTCGCCATCAGTTTGATGTATGGCACGTTGCCAAATCCATCAATAAAAAAATGTCAGCTGCAGGGAAAAAAAGGTTCTGAAAGTATTTCACAGTGGTCCCAGTCTTTCAGCAACCATCTTTGGCAGAGCTCCAAAACTTGTGATGGGTCTGTGGAAATTCTACTAGAAAAATAGCGTTCACTAATGTACCACTCTTGGACAGAAAACAAACATTTCCACCAATGTGAACATGGCCCTTTGTTGATAAAATTCTATCGAGATCTGAAGGGACTCACAGAATTCTGTCACACGGGAGATTTGGAGGTGTTCCACAATATGTGCCTAAAGTACAGGCCAAAGAGATTGCATTTCGGCATAGAGGGGAGGAAATATAGGACATTACTAGCGGTATTAGCCCATAACGAGAATATAGGCCGTGAAAAATCGAGGACAGCGGGAAACCTTGGGATGCTTCGCTACACTATGGCCTTTACAAAAAGAGGAAAAAAATGGGTGGTTAGGCCAGTATACGAAGAAATGGAATTCGATTTTGTGAAATATCTTATTAATGTTTTGGAGGTGCATAATCACGGAATTGCGTGCAATTTTGTTCAGAGTACACATACATTGCCACAAAACATTGCCAGCATGCCCTGTCCACCTAAAGCGGAGCTCGTGGATCAGTTCACTTCCCGGTTGGACTGATTACCATCTGTTTTTCTGATCAACAATGTTTTTATGAAGTGTCTAAATAATGCATCCAATTTGTCTTTTGAAATGTATCCTCTTTGTCATTTTTTTTTTCAACTAGTACCATTTTTACGAATGCCATACAATGTAATTCTGTGCTTTCACAGTTCACAGTTTAGTCGAGCTACGGTGGGACCTTCACTGATCGTGGGAGGGCCAGATGGATAACAGTGTGAAAGAAACTTTGGGGTTCGGCAGTTGCCTTACCATACAGTTGCCCAAATCGCTGAATAACTACTCGTCCCACAAAAGGGATGAGACCTAGGCTACATAAGATACTCGGCACCCAAGAAGTACTGACTGTGAAAAAAACAGTGCATCAAGCTATTGTAGACACACTTTGACTCCATTTTGTGTACCCTCGATTCCATTTTTGGAGTAGGGCACATTCTGTCATTGTGAGGTTTCACCTACCCCTCAGCAGCGCCACAAACAGCGAGCAATGACAGCCCCCACATTTTTCCTCCTGTGCCTGTGCTTCACAATTCCAGTTCTCATGGATGCGGTGAGACAAGATGTTGCAAACTAAGAATTTATCTTCATTCTGAGTGCAGGGCACCAGCTTTGAATTTTTGCTTGCGAGCTGAGGAAGCGCACACGTCGCACACAGTATAAGGTTCAATTGTTTTTCGACCTTGAGAGAAAGGGACCATTCTGAAAGGAATTGAATTAAAGGAGGAGTGTAATAATGTAAGATATGATAAAGTTCTCCATTCCTAAACTGGACTAAGGAACATGTAAGTTCAGTTCTTGAAAAATTGTTGATCCGAACGGAGTCTGCATTACGGTCTGCTTTATGCCAAGAGAATGGAAATGCCAAATATAATGTAGGTTTGACTTTCGACGATTGTATACCCGAACGAGTCAACCTATCATTAGCTTACCATTATTGCTGGGTTACATTGTACTTGTTTGTTCTTTGTGGCATATTGCAATGAAACTCAAGTACAACCTTTGTGTGTAATGGTCTTTCTACCGGCACATGGGCAGTCCAGCATCGAGATGCATGTAGGCCACCACTCGGTGCCCCCAGGTTCAACGCTAATATTTCATTAAAATGCCATGTTTGTGCACCTCGAATTGTAGTGTCAGCGTCCGCATACCGTTTCGAGCTGAACATACTCCATAGCACTAACCTCCAAAGGAAATTGTGGAGTACTTTCCACGTGGTTTTCTCTGTTCACATTGTTTCACGTCTGTGCTAATTGTTAGTTTTAATACAATGCCGAATTAATGGATAAAATGATCATTTGTAATAAAGATCGGCTACTGCGACACATTTCTGGTATGTTTTCCAAACAGGTACATCCTGCCATTCTGCGATTGTCATCGATTCCAGATACCAACTGATGGCTTTTTCAACCGGCAGCTGCAGATACACGTCAATAGCTGGATATCTTTGACTGTTTTTTGGGATGATCGCCAAGGGCCGATATACCCTTACGCAGTACCAGCGATTAGGAGCAACATAACATTGTTTACGTTGGTCTCGCGCCAAGTTGATGCACAAGCCTTGCGATTCACTGTGCGACCAAAGCGCTTTTTTTACCCAAAAGAAACACCCTGTGTACCCTAAAGGAACAGCGCGTGACTCATGATAAACATTTGTGGACTGAGATAAAAGACAAAAATTACCCATTTGATTGAATATGGCAATCGCCGGATGTTCTCGGAGCGTTTATTCTGAAAGTAAAGTACTTTACAAATTGTACAGTCTTGCTATTTCATTTTAAAGTACAGTTCTATATTCCGAATTGTGACATGCTGTGTTGGGAGACGATGTGTGTTGATTTCTGGGTTCTGCATCACGTCACGTAGGTGATGACTGGGTGCATTTGGCTACGCTGCCCAGTAATGTCATGGAGAAAGGCGGAGAATATCACTAGGTTTGGTGATGTCAGGCTCAGGGCCGGGGGATATAATTTAGTGCCACCAGGGCAGCCCTGCTTGGGCGATGCGGCAACCGATCAGATTATCACAAAATGGCCGCGCCCTGCTGCCTGATTTCGCATGTGTAGAAAAGTGAAAAACTACGGTAAGGTGCATAGGAAATGTTTGTACGATTGACCAACGTATGCTTAAAAACACATGCCCGAACACTTGGGACAACAATATTTCTGAGCGCATTATTCCTTTAAGGTAGCTTGTCAAGGAAAATACAGTCTACTCATATTATTGTAGGGCTGTTCATGTATGAGAGTGAACATTAGTTCATGTTAAAGGGGACAGCACCATACAGACAATACAGTGCGCATTAACTATGACATTACAACAGGAAAAGGAGAACCTGTGAAAAGCACAAGCTGCATCACTCTTTTGTGAGAAGCAACCTACTATTAACAGACACATACCCAAGGAACAATCGTTGGAGGCACAACCCAACAATTAAGTCAATCTTCTAAGAGACTTAGAGAAGTTAAAAAACGAGAGATCAGTAAGTGGTGGGAGGAATACTCTCTTCAAAACTACATTGTGTGATGTGGGCCGTATCCCTAGAGGTCTACATATTGTTAAACGAGTCTTCACGAGATTGCTGGTTACCTTTTCTTCCTGGAGACCGTGGAGTTGAGGTTGCCAGTCTGTCGGAGTATCTATTGCCGATGAATGGGTAGCGCGAGAAATTAGCCCAATACCCTCCTGACGATATATGACAGGATGGCACTGAACCAACTCCCAAAGCCACGGGTGGCACTTCTCAGTATTTACGTGACGTCGGGACAGTGTTTCCACTGGCAGAGAAGGCTTGATGAAGACACCGATAATAGTGGAAGCTGAACTCCGGAACATCCAAGAAGGCAGCAAGGCACAGGTACCGGCAGGGCACAAGACAGGTAAAGGAGGAAGGTCTGCAAGGACAAGCAGAACAGACAGGGGAATCCTACTATCCTAGCAGAAGGGAAGAAATCCAGGAACCCAGACAGGACCTCCCCTTACCCTTAACCAGGAAGCAGGCAAGGACCAAGTAGAACTGGGAAGCAAGGGGTAGGAGGACTAAGGAGCAGGGAGAGGACAAGGAGGAGAGGCTGGACAAGGCAGGATAAGGCAGAGCAAGGAACTGGGGAGGCTGAGGCACGGACGCCAGGGCTCCAGCAGCGCATACACAGTAACAACCGTGTTGAGACGAGTTGTCCCTGTGTATGCGGTGCTCTTTTAAAGCCCGGCATCAAAGCGAGGCTTGGAACGCATGTTCCGACACTGCGCATGCGCGGGACGTCGGATACTGACGATCCGCGCATGCGCAGATCCTCGCAAGATGGCGGCGTCCACGGAGCCTATCCGGACCGCGGGTCGGCGTGGGGAAAGATGCCACCGCGGGTACAGCCTCCATGAAGGAGGAGACCGCTGCGGCCGTGGACCCGGGACCCTAGGACAGGTAAGTGGCGCCCGCGAGCGAGCGCGCGGTGTGACACCATACCCCCTCCCGGACAACCCCGGAGCACCGGGTTTCCAAGGGTAGCGGAGATAGAAGTCCCAAACCAGGCGCGGTGCATGCACGAAGGAGCGCGGGTCCCAAGTGCGGTCACAAGCAGGATAACCTTTCCAGCTGACCAGGAGCTGCAGAGCACCCCGCCAAATCCGTGAATCACATATCTCCTGCACCTCAAACTCAGGGACCCCCCGAACCAAAACCGGGGCAGGACGGGAACAGGTGCGACCCATAACATCGGGCACATAGGGCTTCAAAAGAGAGACATGAAAGACAGGATGGACCCTCCAAGAACGAGGCAGAGACAAATGAAAGGCAACAGAAGAAACACGCCCAATGATGCGAAAGGGACCAAAAAAGCGGGGAGCCAGTTTCACTGGTAAATTGCGTACCGGTAGATTCTTGGAGGACAGCCATACCCTGTCCCCAACATGAAGGACAGGCTCAGGGCTCCGTCTCTTGTCAGCCTGTTCCTTCATACGTGCTTGTGCCACTGCCAAGGTACCGGCCGCCAATCAATGTTGATTGCGGATCAGGGATACCAGGGCATCAGCAGATGGTACGGCACTGGAAGATGTAGGACGAACTGGCAGCAGTCTGGGGTGAAGGCCGGTAGAGCAGAAAAAGGGGCTGAGTCCGGTAGCAGAATGAACACCATTGTTGTAAGCCGCTTCCGCGGTGTCCAACCATTCCGACCAGTTGTCTTGAGTGGCATTGGCATAACAACGTAGGTATTGCTCAAGGGTTTGATTGGTGCGCTCCGTCTGCCCATTGGTCTGTGGATGATAGCCGGAACTCAGGGCTCGCTGAATGTCCAAATGCCGACACAGTTGGTCCCAAAAAGATGAGATGTATTGAGATCCCCGGTCCGATAGAATCTTCTCCGGAAGACCATGAAGACGATACACCTCGTGTAGAAAACGTTGTGCCATCTGGGAGGCAGTGGGCAGTTTAGGAAAGGGCAAGAAATGAGCAGTCTTGGTGAAGCAGTCCACCACCACCATTATACACGTGAAACCACCAGACAGGGGCAGGTCAACGATGAAATCCGTGGCGATGGTATGCCAAGGGTACGGAGGCGTAGGCGTGGGTTTCAGGAGACCAATGGGCCTTTTGCGAGGAATCTTGGTCTGGGCACATACAGGGCAGGAATCCACGTAGTGCTTTACCAGCGTGGCCCATCCAGGCCACCAGTACTGCCGTGCAACCAGTTCTTGTGTTGTGCGGACTCCACAGTGACCACAGACGACGGAATCATGGCAATTCTGTAGAACGATCTTCTGGAGCTCCAAGGTGGGAACGTACAGACGATCCTTAAAGAACAACAAGCCGTCACGTTCTGTGATGTCAGAGCGTTGTAGTATCTGTGATCTTGAGGGATCTGTTCGTGTGGCTTCTATCAACTGTTGGAGCTGGGGAGTCACCATCGATAGAAAATGCTTTGACGCTATCAGAGGCTCCGGTTCCTTGGCACCTTCAACGTTGTTTTCCAGAGACCGAGACAGGGCATCAGCCTTCGTATTCTGGGAACAAGGAATGTACGTGACGGTGAAATCAAACTGCGAAAAGAAAAAGGCCCAACGAGCATGACGGGAGGTTCTGCATTGCAAAGAGCGCAGGAACTGTAGATTATGGTGATCTGTGCGAACCACCACCGGGTACCTCCCACCCAGCAAGTGATGTCGCCACTCCTCGAGAGCTGCTTTCATAGCCAGTAATTCCTTTTCAATCACCGCATAGTTTCTCTCGCTCGCTGACAATTTCCGTGAGTAGTAAGCCACCGGGTGCTCTGTTCCCGTGACTGAATCTTGCTGTAGTAAGACCGCACCAATTGCGTAGTCCGAAGCATCTGTTTCAACCACAAACGGCTTTTCATCATCTGGATGTCTAAGAACAGGAGCCGACATGAAGGATTTTTTCAATTCCAGAAATGCCTCCTCGGCCTGCGTGTCCCAGAGAAACGGCACCTTGGTACTGGTCAGGCGGGTTAGGCTGTTGGCAAGTTGAGAAAAGCGTGGAATGAAGCGTCGATAAAAGTTGGCGAAGCCCAAGAACCTTTGAAGTGACTTCACGCCATGTGGCGGTTTCCATTCTCGTATAGCTTGCAGTTTCACGGGATCCATCTGCACTCCCGTGCTGCTGATCACATAGCCCAGAAATTCCATGCTTTCCATATGAAATTGACATTTTTCTACCTTGGCATACAGGCCGTTAGCTGTTAGTCTACGGAGAACTTCCTGAACATGTGCAGTACGAGTGTCAGAAAAAACCAGGATGTCATCAAGGTATACCCATACGGATATTCCAATAAGGTCCGAAAAGACATCGTCCATGAACCGCTGGAAGACGGCCGGGGCGTTGCAGAGTCCAAACGGCATCACCCTGTACTCGTAGTGACCAATAGGTGTTTTGAAGGCCGTCTTCCACTCATCTCCCTTCCTAATCCGCACCAGGTGATAGGCCCCTCTTAGATCCAGCTTGGTGAAGATTTGTGCGGATTTCAGGGATTCGATGATGTCCCGGATGAGTGGTAATGGGTACCTGTCTTTCCTCGTGATCTCATTTAGTTGACGATAGTCGATACAAAGGCGCAAAGTGCCCTCTTTCTTCTTGACGAAGAATAACGGGAATCCTGCGGGGGACTTGGACGGCACTATGTAGCCCTTGTTGAGGCAATCCTTAATGTACTCCTGTAGGACGCCTTTCTCGAGTTGAGTCAACGAATAGATCTTGCCGTGGGGAATGACCGCATTGGGCAGGATGTCAATGGAACAATCAAAGTGCCGGTGGGGCGGTAATGTTATGTCCTCAGGCTTGGAGAACGCCTTGTGGTATCCGGCATATTCCTGAGGTACCAACTGAGTGGCACATAAACGGGCAGATACGTCAGCAGGATTGAGGGACTCCAAAATTGCAGGAAAGGTTTCGTGAAGTCCACAGTCCCGAGGACAACGCATCGAAGAGAACACCAGGGAACGAGCGGTCCAGTCGACCTGAGGATTGTGATATAGCAGCCAAGGTAAGCCCAGCACCACCGGAAAAGAGGGAGACTTGATGACATCCAACGAAATCCGTTCGAGATGCCCTTCCACAGAGAGCCACAAGGGATCGGACTGTTGGCAGACTGGACCAGAAGACAAAGCAGAACCATCAATCACCTCGACCACTGTTGGTCGTTCTTTGTAATGTAAACGGATCCCATTGGCAATCGCGAACGAGGCATCGATGTAGTTGCCGGATGCTCCACAATCCAGAAGGGCCCAGGTTTTCATACACTTCCCTAGCCAGGCAACACCGACTTTCAGGATCAACAAGGGCACCGGGTTCATAGGAGGAAGGTCAGATTCAGAGAGGCGGCCCGCTGCTGCATTCGCCTCAAACAACGGGCCTGTTAGTTTTCCTGTTTCTTCAGAGGGCGTAGTGGACAGGTGCCTAGAAAATGGCCAGAACCACCGCAATACAAGCACAGGTTTTGCTGTCGTCTTCTTTTCTTTTCGGCCTCGGACAACGGGCCTCGGATGGCACCCAACTGCATGGGTTCTGGGCCCACATCGGTAGAGACAGCTGGTCCGGGGTTCTGTACCGGAAGGACCGGGTGATACCTGTCAGATCTGCGACGTTCACTCTGTCGTTCAGCTAACCTGTGGTCAATGCGTAAGACTTGTTCCACCAATGCAGGCAACGTTTCTGGCTCCGGGATGTGCAGCAATTCGTCTTTGTACTCTTCTCGTAGTCCCCGACGAAACAAGGTTTTCTGAGTGATTTCGGGCCATTGTGAATCGGTTGCTAATTGTCGAAACCGACTGATGTAGTGGATTATGTCACCTGATCCTTGTTTGATCTCCATTAATTGATTCTGGGCCATGGCTGCCAAATTGGGCGGTTTAAAGACATCCAAAAAGGCTTTCTCGAAAGCAGCGAAATCACCCAACAGGGGACTGTTGGTAGAGACCAAAGGTGCGGCCCAAGCAAGTGCATTGCCGGTTAGGTTTCCAAGGATATACCCGATCTTAGCCTTGTCTTGACCAAAATGACTTGACCTGAACTGGAAATGGATCCGACAGTGTGTACAGAACTCTGCCACTCGACGCGGGTCACCATCATACTTCATCGGAGTAGTGTAAGCCATGGAGTTCTCAGGTGGTGTAGCTGGTTGTGAGGGGTTAGCCAAACTCCGGCCCATCGCTTGTCGAAGGGTGTCGTTCTCCTGGCGGAGGGTGGTCATTTCAAGACGCATGGCACGCATTTCTTCGCGTAGTTCCTGCATGTCGTCCATGTCGAGACTGAAGGAAAGGCGTCTCAATCTGTTAAACGAGTCTTCACGAGATCGCTGGTTACCTTTTCTTCCTGGAGACCGTGGAGTTGAGGTTGCCAGTCTGTCGGAGTATCTATTGCTGATGAATGGGTAGCGCGAGAAATTAGCCCAATACCCTCCTGACGATATATGACAGGATGGCACTGAACCAACTCCCAACGCCACGGGTGGCACTTCTCAGTATTTACGTGACGTCAGGACAGTGTTTCCACTGGCAGAGAAGGCTTGATGAAGACGCCGATAATAGTGGAAGCTGAACTCCGGAACATCCAAGAAGGCAGCAAGGCACAGGTACCGGCAGGGCACAAGACAGGTAAAGGAGGAAGGTCTGCAAGGACAAGCAGAACAGACAGGGGAATCCTACTATCCTAGCAGAAGGGAAGCAATCCAGGAACCCAGACAGGACCTCCCCTTACCCTTAACCAGGAGGCAGGCAAGGACCAAGTAGAACTGGGAAGCAAGGGGTAGGAGGACTAAGGAGCAGGGAGAGGACAAGGAGGAGAGGCTAGACAAGGCAGGATAAGGCAGAGCAAGGAACTGGTGAGGCTGAGGCACGGACGCCAGGGCTCCAGCAGCGCATACACAGTAACAACCGTGTTGAGACGAGTTGTCCCTGTGTATGCGGTGCTCTTTTAAAGCCCGGCATCAAAGCGAGGCTTGGAACGCATGTTCTGACACTGCGCATGCGCGGGACGTCGGATACTGACGATCCGCGCATGCGCAGATCCTCGCAAGATGGCGGCATCCACGGAGCCTATCCGGACCGCGGGTCGGCGTGGGGAAAGACGCCACCGCGGGTACAGCCTCCATGAAGGAGGAGACCGCTGCGGCCGTGGACCCGGGACCCTAGGACAGGTAAGTGGCACCCGCGAGCGAGCGCGAGGTGTGACACATATCCTCACTACACCCTCCTTCGAAGAACAAGATCCCGCCATGCTGCAAGAATGGGGAGAGTCCAGCAACACTTGCTCTGTCAATTTTCTGAATATTGTAATGAAATATGACAGAATGGACCAACATCAAACTTTGGAAAAAATTCAAGGGAGATTGCGGAACAATTACAGAACCTTAAAGCAAGTGAAGGGGGCAAAAACATCTGTATCAACATGGAAAATCGATACAAAACATTTGAGGTAGACATAAAATTGCGGAAGCAGAGAAATCTATCCGTGATAAAAATGATTACGAACAAGGGAGAGTATTTACCTTCGCCAAGCGTTTTGATACCTTAAAACAAAAGCTCCCAATCCAACCATCCACTTCTACGAATATTAGCGCCACTGAATTGTCATCCTCAGATGTTGATACAACTGAAAGTGACAGTGAACAACCCTCTAGAAAATTAAATTTTTTGGAGGAAATGAGACTGTTGTGGGCATGGAAGGCAGACTCAACAATGGCAAGAAAACAAGAGCAAAGGACGTGGAAAACCATCGGGCCAAAGAGGAAGAAAAAAGCAAGGATGGGAAGGCGCTGTATTGACATCAAACACGGACAAATCGGAGCGCTTAACACGCTCTGGAACAAAGAAATAAATCAAACAACATTGGAATCATCAGACATGTCCATTATTAACCTCTCAACACACTTGCTTACTCCAATAGAAACACAAGTTTTAAAACTGGGCCTGAGCTTTGTCCCACATATATGTATAACTATGCGTAAACCTGCATTGATTTTGATAAATACATGCGTAAAGTAAGATAAAAAAAATTCTTTGCCATGTACCCATCCAAAGCAAAGCCAAAGGTCAGCCACCAAGGACATACTGATGTCTCGATACAAGGCACTCTTACTCTACGAAATCTTGAGTATTTGGAAACTGAAAATACAGACTCTGTCAATATTTTAGATCCAGAATGGGAATCTATGAATGTCGACACAAAATTGGCCAGGTAAAACTGAGCTAAAGGTAAAATCAAGATTTAACACTATGTTCAATCCAGAAGGCCATGTAGAGGCTTTCAAAGACCTGGTAATCAATGATCTTAAGAAGTTCAGGAAAAAATGGGATCCATTGAGAACAAATGTAACCCCGCTACAACAACGCACAGTGATACAACATGGGGTGCTATGACGGATTACATCATCAAACCATCAGATAAGGGGACAAACATAGTCATTATGAACCAAGATGACTACATCAAGGAGGCCCAAATACAATTAATGGACAAAAATTGTTATGCGAAATTACAGGATGATCCCTCACAGGCCATGAGTAATCAATTATGTAAACTTTTACAAACATGGAAGAAGAGAGACTTGTTAGATGAAGATATGTGTACATCTTTTACATCCCAAATTCTCTACTATTCAAACGATCTATTTTCTGCCCAAAGTCCATAAGAGCTTGACTAAACCCCCAGGCAGACCCATAGTAACACTATGTGGGGCACTGTTGGAAAATGTCTCAAGATTTGTTGATGAGACATTGGTTTCTTTTGTGACTACCTAACCTTCATACTTAAGAGATACCAAGGATTTCTTGAGTCGGATAGAAGGTATACCATGGAAACCGTCTTACTTGTTAACGACATTGGATGTAGTCTCCCTCTATACATCGATTAGACACTCAGATGGCCTGAACGCATGCAAAAAAAAATTGTATACCAGGTCTATGAATTACCTCCAACATGGCCATATGATACTTGAGATGATTAAATTCTGTTTGACTAATAATTGTTTTCCTTTCAACAAAGTGTTTTTCATACAACTCCGAGGCACTGCTATGGGCACCACATTCGCTCCCTCGTATGCAAATCTGACAATGGGCTGGTGGGAGAAGTTTGTTGTGGCATCCCAGAAATAGCAAATACACAAAGAAAATAGCTCTGTGGTTACGCTATATTGATGATCTATTTGTAATCTGGGACGGTTCCAACTTGGAATGGCTGGATTTTGTAAAGGCACTGAATATTAATGGATTAAATCTGAAATTCACTGAGAGCCATAGTAAGACAGACATTATATTCCTGGATATTGTAGTTACTGTGGCCCAAGGAGAACTTACCACTAGTTTGTACAGAAAGCCTACCTGCTCAAATATACCACTACATGTGAAGAGTAGCCATCCCACAGCCCATATGGGGAATTTATTCGCATCCGGAGAAACCGTTCAAAAATAGATACTTTTGACAGCGAATGTGCCTTGATGGCTCATAGGTTTAAAAATCGAGGGGACCCTAAAAAAGTACGAGAGAGGCTTTTTAAAAGCTAGAGATATAGACCGTTCTCTATTACTGGTTTCCAACATTGTGCAAGATAACACCACAGACAAGGTAGAAACATGTCTTATTTTGACCTACGGCAATGGAACACAGAATATCCGCCAGGTCATACAGAGACATTGGCACATTCTTAAATTGGATAAACACCTGAGCAGTATTCTGGTTGACAAAGTGAATATTACATTGCGTAGGTCAGCTTCATTTAAAGACACTTTTACCAAGTTTTATGAGTCCTCTTAATGACAAATTGGGAGTCATCTGGATTAATATAAAAAAAATGGGCTTTCAAAAATGTTCAAAATGTAAAGCTTGTACCTATGCTGCCAGTACTACTTGTTATTTACACCCCATTTTAGTAGAGAACATTAAGAGTCTGTCCAGGATTACATGTGAAACTGAGTTTGTGGTGTACATGTTAAACTGCCCATGTGACTAATGGTATGTGGTTAGCAAAAAAGGTAAACTAAAATTAAGAGTGCTACGGCATATTATGGCAATTAAGAACACTGATCCAACATACCTGATGGCCCTCCACTTTAAGAAAGAACATGGTGGAAAACTAGAGGGATTCACCTTCATTGGAATACACACAGTTTCTAAACCACTCAGAGGTGGCAATCGCGAGCTTGCACTGAGACAATTGGAAACAAAATGTATTTTGGACCTTGAGACAAAAAAAACAGGGGACAAAACCTCGATGAGGAGCTATATATGTTCCTGGGTACATGAGGTCCTTTGTACATCACCCCTCTGAGCTGTGTGTAACAGACTGCATTGTGTATTTTATCCAAAGGAATCCACCCGCTAAATCTTTTGGGCATCATTTCTTGTTATATAATGCACTATGACTCTTTATGTTTTAGCTCTCAAGTACCTGTAATTATTTGCACATTTTATCCTCAATTTGTTGTCAACATATACGAAATCATGGTTCCTTTTGCTTCTTTTAAGATTGAGTGTTTTTTAAAATTTACTGAATTATGTTAGTTTGTCTAGGTTTTGGGTTTTATTATGAGCAGCCCTTTGAACACATAGATTTTTGGACTAGTTTTACTCTGCTTTTTCTATCATATCTTATATTATCCTCATTGAGTTTCTTGCATACATGTATTTTAATATTGCATTTCATCATTGTGTTTAATCATGTATGAGGCTAAGCATGGAGTTAACAAATATGAACACTCATATTAGGCATTTTATAAACAGAAATATTGTATGCACTATGCACTTTAGAGGAGAGCAATATTTGGACACACTATGCACTTCAATAGGGAAAAAAGGGGGGGTGCTCCCTTCTTTTTTTCATAACAGCCCATGCATGCACCCATAGCTTTGTGAGAAATGTCTGCAAGGGATATATTCCCATTCATTTAATGTTATTAGGGTATTTATTGCCATATCTGGACATAAGACCAATACGCTACATTTGGATTATATAATGTGATAAGATGGCTGATTGCTTAGACACAGAGAAAGCTGTTATCAGCATGTAGACACTCTCTATTCATGATCAGAGAGTTGACATGGTTTAAAACGAATTTCATCATTTGTGTTAATTCAACCTATGTGATCAAGCGGGTGGCATACCGCGAAATGTTTTGTTTTTGTTATGTCTGCTCCGTTTTTCCTGATGCACATCTACTAATAAAGAAACTTTGTGCTGCCTGGACTTAAAGTGGTGCTTTCTTCCTCTTTTTGCTGAAAGGAGAGTTATACTTTACAGCTGCTCTCAGGAGTGCATACCACTTGTTCCACTTTTAATTAAGGCTTCTTTTTGGAGAAAAAAAAATGTATATATATATGTATATATATATATATATATATATATATTCAGTAAAAAAAAGTTGTTAAAGGGACGTTATGGTTAAGTTGCACTACTAAAAACCTATGAAATTTAGTAAAAAACATTGTTAAAGGGACGTTATGGTTCCAAGTAAAACTGAAAAACCCCTGAAATTCACCAGTTATGGTAAGCTAAGCAACCATAACTAGCTCCACCACCGTGCATTGCTAAGATTAACACCCGGGCATCAAAGATGACATCACAAATGTCATTGATGACATCACTGATGACATCACATGTCTGGCTCCCTCTTTTTTATTTTAGTGATATATCTTAGCCAGTAATACTTAGGAACAAAGAAATAAAAAAGTACTATATTTGTAGACTTATACTTAAAATATGTTTTTACAGTAATTCATTTGGGGTTCAATCACAGCATATGAAACATATACATAGGTAGAATACACACTTGAAAAATACCAATTCTTTCTGTGTATGAAGACAATCAGTAAAGTTCACAACACTTTCTTATTGTTGTGCTGTTTTTTTATTACTATACTTTCTCTAGATATGCTCATATTTGTATTCGCATTACTTTCTTTAGGGTGCCGTCACATCATGTGATAGTTATACATAGGGAAGTAGTAGGTTTGAAACAGCACAATCATTTCTGTGCATAAAGATAATAAGGAAGGTTATGAACAATTTCTGGTTCTACTGCTGTATTTGTGCATACTTCACTTTCTCTGTATAGACTCAAATTTGTATGTGTTATTGTGTCTTTGTGTTTTCTATGTAATAATGAAATTATATAGGAAGTGGGTTTCATTAGCTACTTATTACATGTTGCGCAGTACACAAAATTCTAATAAGAAAGTATTTATCATTTCGCTATTCAACATGGGAAGACTATGAATATTGCACCTCCATCTTGCATGCTGCACACAATGCTTATATTTATATATGAGTAGCTTAGTATACTGTAAAGAACTTCATAATAGAATACTATTTATATCAATGTATTGCCTAAAGCACTACATAGCTCAAGCCATCTATTCCAATGATCTTTGACACTTTTTTTGTCAACATTATAATAAGAATCCCTTGTACAGAGTTTTCATGAAAATTACATTCACATGTGATGTCATCAATGAAGTCATCAATGACATTTGTGATGTCATCTTTGATGTCCTGGATGTTAGTCTTAGCAATGCACGGTGGTGGCGCGAGTTATGGTTGCTTAGCTTACCATACTGGTGAATTTCAAGGGTTGTTCGGGTTTTACTTGGAACCATAATGTCCCTTTAAAAACATTTTTTTACTGAATTTCATAGGTTTTTAGTAATACAACTAAACCATAATGTCCCTTTATCAAAGTGTTTTTTTACTGAATATACATATATATACTATGAATTTGATAGATGTTCCCTTACTTTCTATACATATAACATGCTGAACCCCCTGTTAGTGATTATGATGTCCGAGGACTGTGCGCATGTCTGTGGACGACGCGGATAACATCAACACTACCCAAAAACTCAGGGGGTATCTTAGATTGTTCTATCATGCCATATGAACACTGAACAAGTTACAAAAAGCAGCACATAAACACATATATAACAATAAGTAAGAAGTGCAACCTATATATGTAACATATCAACCGTCCATTTAAATACCATGTGTACTAAAATGGAATATACCAAAACAAAAAAGATATGCTTCCAGCATAATTACCTCACAGAAACTGCACAGCTAGGAGCAACAGCAGACCTACACAACAGTAAGAACAGAACTTACCAGAAACTAGTAAGTAAACTTCATTTTTCTTATATATTTCTAAACTTTCTATATTTGGTACACTAAAAGTAATATATTTTTTTTACACAGAAATGTCCAGTACTTTGGAATGGCTTGAAGAAGATTTTCCACGTGAGGAAATGTCTGAAGACAGTGATACAAATGGTAGACACTTCTCTATATAACAAAATTAATAATCATTAATTTATGTGTACTTAACATATATATATTTTTTTAACAGACCATACAAACATTGAAAATAATACAGCAAAAGAGACATTAGAAAATACTCTACAGCCCATGGAATGAAAAATTAATATGCTTATGGAAAATGTCAATCTTTTGAAACATTTTGTAGAGGATCACATAAAAGAAAAAATTCAATATCATTGTCCTACATGCACCTGTTCCCCCTCTCCATGTCCCAGTCAACTATCCCCAAACCCTCACCACCAAAAAAAACGTTATGATGAGACTTCATCCCTTCATCCCCTCAGAGCGATATTCTCCAAACCCCTAATTCCCCTGTATTTGTGTCAGTTTCTGCTTCCCCCTCTCTTTCATAAATGTTATATTTGTATATAATAATACAATATTATATGTGTTGTTATTTCATTCCTTTGTGTCTTATTTTTTTTAAAAAGGCAGTTGGAGTGTCCGCGGAGAGCGCGGGTGTCCGGGATGTCCGCAATTAACCAAAATGAGGGTTTTCTACGGACACTATACCTGTCCGTATTGTCCGCACGCAAGATGAAACTGTTCTTAGAACACACAAGGTGTCCGGGATGTCCGTTATTAACCAAAATGGAGGTGTCCTAAGGACACTATACCTGTCCATACTGTCCGCAAGAAAAATTGAACTGTTCTTAGAACACGCACAATATCCGGGATGTCCGTAATTAACCAAAATGTAGGTGTCCTAGGGACACTATACCTGTCCGTATAGTCCGCAAGAAAAATTGAACTGTTCTTAGAACGCGCACAATATCCGGGATGTCCGTAATTAACCAAAATGTAGGTGTCCTAGGGACACTATACCTGTCCGTATAGTCCGCAAGCAAAATGGAACTGTTCTTAGAACACACGCGATGTCCGGGATGTCGGTAATTAACCAAAATGGAGGTGTCCTAAGGACACTTTACCTGTCCGTAATTAAAATGGTGTCCTTAGAACACACGCGATGTCCGGAATGTTCACAATTAATCCAAATGGAGGTATTCTAAGGACACTATGCCTGTCCGTACTGTCTGTAGAACATCTACGCACATGCGCACCACACCCATAATTCCTACAAACATTGCGCCTGTCCATAACTGTCCGTCTCACTTGTGTCGCACTTTTAATTAGTTTGAAAGCTACTCCACAACGTGCTGCATGCACCTCCAACCAATGTATCCATGAGTCTCCCAAAATCCATATAATCTGTTTTCTGAAACACACAGCCATAGCTATATGTACTTCCCTCAGGAAAAATACTTTCTAATAAACTTTCTCCTTACACAACACACCCAGTAAACTTTACTGACCAATCCCTTGCTTTACTCATTCTCGTTTGCATGCCTCTCCACCCCAAAATCACTGTATGTAATATGCAGTGTTTGCGGACTACCACAATGTCCGCGGACATATTGAAAATCTAAGCGTGTTGTATTTAAATTTAAATAGTGTGCCCCATTTCCCCTTTGAGGTTGGCTCTGAAAACAGCCGTTTTTTTGGTTTTTTTGCATATGCTTGACAGACACCTGTTATTTTCTATTTTTTCCTTTTTTGTTCTTACTTTCTTACTTTATTCCTACAATCTTCACATTACCCTCTCCAAAGCAACCCTTACATTCCGCCATGGCATTTCCCATAAAAGATAAAGAAATGCCATCTTCTCTAAAAAAAACGGCATTACTGGAATCAATATTCTCATTATTACAGAAGAACACCAGCTCTAAGCATGAAAGCACACATGCCTTGGTTGATTGCACACCTAACAATGTTTTTCTGAGGACAAAAACAGAACTATTGTGCCATATTGCCCTAGGTATTAATCGAGAAAAAAATTACTTTGGCATTTGGAAGGATGTTCATTACTGCTTGAACCAAGTGTTCCAAATCTGCCAACAAAGTAGAGGCAATGACACAGCCCAAATGGAAAGCACCATAGTGCAAAACTACCACATGGGGACTGTTCATCCTGGCCATTTCTTCACAAACTTGTACAATTCCCTGTACATTGTAATCAGGCACAGTGCTCCACAAAACTACCACATGGGGACTGTTCATCCTGGCCATTTCTTCACAAACTTGTACAATTCCCTGTACATTGTAATCAGGCACACCAGCTCTAAGCATGAAAGCACACATGCCTTGGTTGATTGCACACCTAACAATGTTTTGCTGAGGACAAAAACAGAACTATTGTGCCATATTGCCCTAGGTATTAATCCAGAAAAAAATTACTTTGGCATTTGGAAGGATGTTCATTACTGCTTGAACCAAGTGTTCCAAATCTGCCAACAAAGTTGGGGCAATGACACAGCCCAAATGGAAAGCACCATAGTGCAAAACTACCACATGGGGACTGTTCATCCTGGCCATTTCTTCACAAACTTGTACAATTCCCTGTACATTGTAATCAGGCACAGTGCTCCACTAGACATGCCTACATTGAGCATACTGCTGTAAACCATGCACAAACATATCTCCAAGCACCAACACCCTGACTTTGTCCACCTCTGCCATCTTCACTACACACAGTCTCTTTCAACACAAATCCACAACCTCAACACCCGATTGGCTGATCCATACAGTCCCCTTTCCATGCTGGATTTGCTGGAAAACCCCAGATGTGGCACGCCCTGTCCACAGACAGCCGCAGTGTTCGCGGACTGCGTAACTCTTGGACAGCCCTTCTACCCTTTCCACTTCACTTTCTGTGCCATTCTCTAATTGGATACAGCTAAGCAGTCACACAACCATCCACCAATCGCATCCAAGACCTCTACATCTAACTCCATCATCAGAGTTCAGCACTTCAAATGTACTGTTGATCACTCTGAGTGCAGGTCTCATATCATTGGAAAGCACCTACTACACAAACTACTGTACAAGTCTCCAAGATTTTTACTTGCAGCTGCATACATATACACATGCATGAATACGAAATACAGGTATGCATATTTTCTGCCCAGTACATGTACAACTCTTATGAATGCATATAAACAGAGTAACTGCCACTTAACCTGTATAACCTATAAAATGAACTTACTGTCATTGTTCCCATCTGCTATAATCAACTGTCACTTCCAAACCTGTCTGCTATCTAAATTTGTTTTTTACACACACAGATTTCTAAAAAATTATAATATTAAAAGATTGGAGAAATAACAGTATAATTGTAGAAAAACACTTACTAGTTTATTATAAAAATTACATACAGCTAGGATAAGGGCATGCATCTTTATACGGTCACACAGATAGACACTATCATTGAAAACCTCCCAGCTGAAATAACACCACTGCCTGTAAATCACATTCTTCTGCTTTATTACCCATACCGTCACAAATGCATACATTCCATGCTCTTCTATAGACTTTCTGCCATTTATCTTATAAAAATTGCAAAATAAGTATATCATTATTTCTTCTATCTTTTAACATTCAATAACACAGCCTTAACAAACCAAGTGAGATTCATACACTTAGTATTCTACTCATTTGCAAAGCATGTTGAACTAACATATTTTAAGTAAAATATAAAGCCTGCACATAGTCAAAGAAAACTGCATTCACATACTATGTTCAGTTATCAAACAAGAATACTACTACAAAATTATAAAAATCAACGTCTAAATTAACATCAGTGCTATAAACACACAAAATTACTAACTTGTTTCTTTTACAATTGCAGTGAAGACCACTCTCCTGAAAAGCAGCAGTATCTGAAGTACAAACAACAACTCAGAAGAAACCTGCTGATTCCAAACAAAATAAGTAAGTAGAATACTACCATAATATTGTTACTATTACTCAAACACATTGTGGGGTTGCTTCATGTAATTTGTGTGCCGAAAAACAGAGATTTGTGCACCATTCCGCCCACAAATCCACCTTTGTTAAACAAGGATTAGCAGGCAGAATGGCGCACAAATCCCCGTTTTTCGGCACACAAATTACATAACTCAGTCCCTAGAAAGTTAGTATTACAGAACAAAAACCTGTTTTAATTCTGTACCATTAGATTAATTATTAGTGCTTCTCGTCACCACTAGCTTACTTTGTACTGTTATCTGAACCCCAGTATAGTAACACACAAATACAAGAATAGCCTTCCCAACTACTTGTAGCTGCCCAATGAACAATCACACACCAACACATACATCCTTACCATCATACTCAGACACTCATGCACAGAGCGCACATACATTGCAGAATAGCCCAACCCATACCTTCTTTTTTTTTCAACAGACCCCAAAGAATGCCTACCAAGAAGAAAGTCAGTAGAAAGCAACACAGAAGTAGAGCAAATGAAAATAAAAGTGTCCAAAATAAGCATCCATCTCTAGCAGAATTTGTACTAAAAGTTCAAACAAAAGATCTAATAGAGTCATTAAGCGAAATAAAACAAGCTTCCAATACAAAAACTTTCCCTCCTCTTTCAAAATGTAAAACGAAACAGAAAGTGATTAACAAAAATTCAGCTACCACTACTGCTAACACTGCTCCTGTAAATCTTGATGTAGTGGGAAGTAACCATACCAAAAAAAGTATTTTAGAAAAAATGTTCCAACACAGATTCCTTCAGAATCTTATAAAAACAGGAGACACATCATGCACAACCCTTAAAATCTACCGTAGAAAATTAATCTTAGAAGCTTTGATAGACAGTGCAATCCTTCTCAAAAGGAAGTTATTTATTTTTGTGTTAAACAGAATGAAACCACTAACAAAACTAACTACAAAAAAAGACTTCTCAATAAACGTAATATCAACAAAAATAACTTCTTAAATATCTGTGGAGGTGAATGGAGTCACATCACGAGCATAGAACCATATTTCAATGAAGAAGCATACAAACAAAACCAAACAAACACAATTGCCATACATAGCAGTGGATGAGGGTATGAAAAACTTAATAAAATAATGCAACAAGAAATGCTGCTTACAAAAATGTCCCCAGAAAAGTCAATATCACCTCTCCATTCGACTGAACCAGAACGTCCAGTATACAAATGGCCGTGCATGTCAATGTGTAACATTGCCAAAAAATCTTTCAAATCTTTACGCCAGTTCCTCAATCAATATGTGAAAGGCAACGACAAAATCAAAATGAAACTACTACAAAAGTGCGCAAACACACAGGACTACAAGGACATTCATTAGCCTGCATTTCAGGACCTATTTGCAAAAGCTCCTTCCATCATATCAAAATGATATCAACACATCATTCAACTATAAGAAATCTAGTCTATAAACTGTACTATGCTAAAAGTCCTGCATTAGCACTAGCCAAATTAAATAACAATCTTCTACATGGTACAGCCAAAGACCTACTCGAAGAAATAGAGCATATCCAGAGAAAATATTTTGGAAGTGAAAGCCACTTACAAAATGCAATAGCTTTACAACAGACTAGCAACAGTTATACAGATGGCAACCTTCTACTACACACATATAAAAAAGAAATACTAAAATTTAAAGGTATATCTGCTGAAGTACCAAACCATGTGTGTGTGTGCTGCCGCAGAACATTTTATAAAAGTAACATAAAAACTGTAGACATAACATACAAAATAGAAGACAATGATAATTCCAAATGGTTTGAATTAGCTCTCTATCTTATAGCAGAAAACAAATATGAAATAACTGACCCCTTAATACTTTGCACTTACTGCACTACAAAACTAGACAACAACCAAACTCCTTCGCGTGCTATCACAAATAACTTGGAATTATTCCCACTACCAAAACCCCTGCAACAACTCAACTTATATGAGAGCATCATAATTCAAACAGTACACCCATTTCAAGCAATACTATGCCTTCAACCAAAAACAGCAAAATGACCTCCCTCGGAATTAGTGAAAGGCTTTCGTGGCAAAGTAGTTTATTTACCATTAGATCTAAATGGAAATGTGCACAATCTGGGAGTGCAAGGTCCAATAGAGCAATCTTTAATTGTCTTAGTAAATGGTGTACCTACAAAAGACAAAACAAAAGGCAACAACTCATAGTCTTACATAAAGTTAGGCAAGCCTTGCAATATCTAAAAGACAATAATGAATACTACAAAGAAATTAATATTGAAGAAAACTTGAGGGAAACCACTGAAATAATTCAAGAGTCAGCATAAACTGGTCAATTTGAACTTCTAGATCTTGCTACAGTATCCAATATTTTAGACCATTATACAATTCATCCATTACACTCTAATGACACCATAGATGATGCACTAGAAACATACCAAATGTGACAAACCAAGGGATCAATAATCAGCATATGGGAAAAAAGTATAGAAGCACGTGCTTTTCCTCTACTCTTTCCTACTGGGAAAGGAGGAAGGTACGATGATAGACCCTTTCAAATACAGCATCAGAATACCTCTCGTTACGAATGTATTCTGAAGATCCCAGATTTAGACAAAATGTGGAATACATATTCCACCTACTCTTTGAAAGTGAACCAGCAACTCTATGCTACGGAGTTGCACACATATTGAAATCCGGTACCCACTTTCAAAATATGTCAGTTAGCAAACATGCGTGGTACTAAGGAGTACTGGTTACGACGTCACAGAGATGTACGTTATATGATAAGAAACCTTGGTCCGCCCACTTGGTTTGTTACATTAAGTTGTGCAGAATATGCATGGGAAGATTTACATGATTTCCTACGCATAGCGAACAAAAACAAAACAAACATAGATATACTAACACCTGGAGAACTTTGCTCTCTAGATCCTGTTAATGTTTGAAGATATTTCCATCATCGCTTCTTTGCTATGCTACACTTTATTTGTAATAAAATTGTTCCTCCCCTCGGAGACGTGCAACACTTCTTTTGGAGAAGAGAATACCAAGCCAGAGGAGCACCACATATCCACAGGCTTTTATGGATTAAAGATGCTCCTAAATTTGGTCAAGACAGTGATGCCACTGTTTTACAGTTTATCGAAAAATATGTTACTTGTGAAATTCCACCAGAAGCAACAAATAGTGATCTTCATGCACAAATTTTACAGTTTCAAAGACACAAATGTGGGAAATATTGTTGTTGCAAATACAAAAAGAAAAGGAAATACTACACCAAATGCCGCTTTGGTTTCCCTAGACCAGTTACAGCAACAGGTCAAGTAAACAACTTCATGTCTTCAGTTAGACATAGCGTTAAAGGTAAATCACCCAAGAACACAAATTACAAAAAAAGAACAGAAGAAGCTAAATATATCAATGATTACAATGCAATCATTGCCCTCCTATGGAATGCAAACATAAATGTGCAGTACATTGCAGACAATTCCACTGCAGTTGCACAATATGTTACAGCCTACTTAACCAAAGCAGAAAAAACAGAGCTTACAGACCTCTGGGATGAACTATCATCGGACAAAACACTGTCTCAGAAATTGTACAGTTTAGGCATAAAAATGCTCTCTCATAGAGAATGTGGAATCTATGAAGCTGCAGATCGTTTAACCGGTACTGCTTTGTATGGAAAATCTGGAAATATAGTATGGCTAAGTCTTGGTCCTGCTAAATCTAGGAAAAGAGTTCTCAAATCATACTACGACATAGAACCAATAGCCAAAAATTATCCTAACAGCCAAGAAATTTTGAAAAATAATTACCAGACACATACTACCCAAACAGAAGTACCACTTTGGAAACCATGTGTCTATACCACATAGCCCAAAACTTCGCATACAAAAATAATATAAAACCTGATGAAAATAAAAGGTAGGTACATAGTGACAAATTATGAAGGCAGCTTAGTGAAACTTACCAAACTAAACTTAATTAAGTCCCATAGGACTCAATGGAAATGGGGATTAACACCATTCCGCCTCCGTGATTCCTGGAAAACCGGGGTTGTAATGCCCCAGTAATTCTGGGAATCACGGAGGCAGAATGGTAATACGAGTCCGGCGGTAACCAGGTGGTTTTACCGCCACGGTTACCGCCAGACTCGTAATGAGGCCCCATAACTCATGCCACCACTGTGCACTGCTGTGACTAACACCCAGGACATCAAAGATGACATTGCACATGTCATTGATGACATCATCGATGACATCACATATCTAGGCCACTTGTTTTTATTCACTTCCATATTTAGGCCAGATGTTTTTGTTCACTGACAGTCAGAATATGAAAATTCAAACGGTGCTATATATCTAGATGTTTTGTCATATGTTCTTAAAGTACTTTCCTTAGGATTTGGTCTCAGCTCATGGTGCACATACACGGGGCAATAAGCAGGCCTCAAACACACTATTCATTTGTATACATGAAGACAAACTTTAATGCTATTGACATTTTCTGGTGATGTAGTTTCGTTCTTCCTTACTTTCGTTTCCTTGTATGTGCCTCTGATTTGTATACATTGGGGGTCTTCATATGTATTGTTTGTATATTACATTATACTTTAACGTGTTTTAGTCAAAAACTTTACACATCACATTTTTTAAATTAATCGTAAAATACGTAAAATACAACTACACATTTGTAAAAGCTCATTTTCTTAATATAAAATTAGTAAATAATTAATGAAAATACACTTCCTAAGATTTCATTATAGTTGACATATGAACCAATGAATAAATATATTTATATACATTTAAGAGAGTAGCAAATAGGCAGAATATTGAAGTGGCAAAATATCACAAATAGCAACCACAAAGTGCAAACCAAGTGTCACGATAAACATGTTAACCAAAGTAGCGGAAGGTCACACTAGGATGCTCAGTCGTATCTCGCGTATTTATGCGATTTCACAAATTGCTCAAAAGATACCCATTTTCGGTTTAGCACCAAATGCAGGCTATTACTACATGCATTCAAACAGTAGAGATAGAAGGCGCTCTCACTGATTGATTCCGTGTCATGAGTAAATTCAGCCAAATTTGACAGTATACCTGTTACCATACCAGGGCTCTCAGTGAGGACATGTTTTGCGGTTTCCAGGCAATTCACGTTTTTACAGGCAAGACAAAATATATCATCCTGCATCATTTTTTGAGCTTGTCCGATGATTGCTAGCATGGGCAGTCGATTTAGTCGAAATAATAGAATAAACCTGCAAAGGTTTTTCGATGGCCATATCAACAGATAACATTGCGCAACCCCTAGTGTGTAAAGCATGTATGATACATGCTTATATGATTGCAATCCCACCAGGTGTGTAAAACTATTAATCCTGTCACAATCTATTCATTTTGCCTTAAAATCTTCACACAGCCTTATGTAACCCATCTCCCATTTTGGTGACCAGTTTATGGAGGCAAATAGGTCCAGAATAGACTTCACATACATTTTGGAGTGTCTAGTTTTCAATCAAGACCCAATAGATGCAGAAGTGGACATTGCAGGGTACCCACACCTTTAATATACAACAGGCCATGCTTCATTAATGTCAGGACCTCCATTGATATGAGTCCTACTTCTAGGCTCAAAATCTCAATGGGGACACAAGGAGGAATTCCAAGGATCTTTCTCCAAAAACATGCCTCTAATGTTCTAATCCATGTGGTATCAACAACCGTTAGGGACTCCAGACCGTACTTCACAGCAGGACAGAAACATTATTTATACAATCGTAAGGCCCACACAAACTGTAGCCCGCCAAGCTGTGACTAAAATAACAATTAGGGCCATTAATTGGGCCACCTTCCTCTTCCTTGCAGTTTCGCACTCGGGGTAATTCCGTTTAGACTCAAGTTCGACACCCAGATAACAATAGCTATTTGTGTATTCTAGTCTAGTCTCCTCAATCAGTTGGCCAGGTGTCACAAACATTCCTTCTATTGTTTGTACTGACACAAGTGTGTATTAAGTCTTGAATTGTTAGCTATCTATTCCATGTTTAAGGGTGTATAAGAGTGAAACTCCCAGACCACCAATCAGAGCAATAGAAGGGGAAAATGGGCAAATAGTGGACACCCAAGAGGGAGTTAATAGGGAATTCCTTGAATATTATAAACAACTATATGGGGACAAAGAAGGGAGCGACTACAAGGGGATGATGGACCCATTGAAAGACATAGGTATACCAAAAATAAGCGCAGAGGAGTGGGAAGAACTAGACACCCCAATTACATTGGAAGAGCTAGAAGCAGTGGTAGTACAACTACCCACCAGTAAGACCCTGGGGGCGGATGGACTCCCCAGTGAGTTTTATCAAATGTATAAAAAGGAGGTGCTTTACCCGCTAATGGCAATGCTAAATGAGGCATTTGAAATAGGGAAGTTACCGGAATCCTTCAGAGAAGCAATAATCATACCACTCCCTAAACCCAACAAGCCAGGCAGGGACTGCGGATCGTACAGGCCGCTATTGATGCTGAACCAAGATAGCAAAATTCTCACAGTGGTGCTGGCAAACAGGATGAAGCAGGTCATAGATAAATTGATACACCCTGATCAGACCGGATATGTCCCACGCAGGAGCATATCCGATAACCTTAGACGCCTTCATCGGGTCATAGAGCACACAAAAGGAGACTTGAGCGAGATTGCAATTGTATCGCTTGATGCAATAAAAGCCTTCGACTCTGTCAAATGGCCCTGGCTGAGCGCAGCCGTGACTAACTATGGAATAGGATCTGGATACCTCAAATGGGTTAAATTACTACATAGTGCACCGTTAGCTAGAGTTAAGACTGGAGCCATCATTTCGGAGAGATGGCAACTAAGTAGTGGCACTAGACAAGGATGTCCGTGGTCTCCGATGTTGTATGTCTTAGCACTAGAACGTCTAGCGATATATTTGAGACAGTAGTATGGAGTGATAGGGATCGGCATAGAGGAGGAACCGCACTTGGTTTCACTATATGCAGATGACATGCTGCTGTACCTGAGATATCCTGAGGAAAACCTCCAATTTATCCTGGAAGTGATGGAGCACTTTGCGTTGCTGTCCGGCATTGCAGTGAATCCTAAAAGATAATGTATATTCCCTGTAGGGCGGTATGTAGGGGTCCCAAGAGAACAATTGCCAGTTTTACCAGTACCATGTGAGATAAACACATTCAGATATCCAGGAATAGATCTTTATCATACGGCGGTAAAGAACATTGATAACAGTATGAGGTTCTGGGCTAAGCTCCCCTTAACAATGATGGGAAGAGGGGCGCTGTTAAAGATGGTAGTGCTGCCGAGATTATTGCATTTTTTCGGGTCCATACCATACCTAATACCACAGCGGTTCTTCATCAAGCTACAGAGCATTTGTAGGGAATTTCTATGGCACGGATCTAGGAACAGAATTGCCCTTTGGAAGTTGCATAACTCGCATGACAAAGGGGGCATAAAACTGCCTAACTACGAGATCTATTACCTGGCCAGCCAACTACAATATGTGGCCAAATGGTTGTCAGAAGACCCGACCTCAGAATCGAGATTGTTGAGACTGGAGTGTGCTCCATTCTTCCTGAAAGAAGTAATATGGCTACCCACACCACCGCTGAAAGGGCACCCAGAGATGATGATACTGGTATGGAAATTATGGCGTAAAGCTTGTCAGGCTATGGAGAACCCAACCCCGTGTTCACCGCAGGTGCCATTAGTGGCTCTGACAGGAGAAGATGGGCAATTATTGAAGACGATTCAAAAGCACTGGGAACCGGTGGGGGTCACAACAATGGGAGACATATGGCAGGATGGGGAGATAATAGAATTTGGGAGGCTGGTGGAGGAAACAGGACTACATGATGTAGGGCAATATATCACAGATAACAGAATGGTACGGTGGATCACAGAGACATGGTCTGAAATAACGCTAGAAGAACAATCAGACATGGCAATAGGAATGATATATGACATAGCAGAAGGAGGGCATGAGATTTCCAGACTATATGAGCTATTGATGTCCAGGATGGGGAAGGAAGTGGCACAATTAAGACATGACTGGGAAGAAGAAGTCGGGGCACCCATGAGCAATGGTATGTGGGAACGGGCTCAGGGGTACCACAAGAAAGTGTCAAGGAACGTGAGGTTACAGCAAATACAATTATATGTAACCCACAGGGCATATATGACTCCCCAAAGAATAGCTAAATTTAAGAATACAGAACAACAAACATGCTCCAAATGTGGAGAGGAAAACGCTGGGGTGACGCATATATTTTGGGCATGTCCGGAAATTGGGAAGTTCTGGGCAGAAATAGCTAACCGGCTAGACGAGAAGGGGATTAAGCTAAATGTTGAATCGGTGTGGGCATGTATGATAGGAGGGTTCCCTAGACCATGCCAACTGAAACACGTAAGCAAGTTAAAGGACTTGGCATATCTACTAGCCAAGCATAGAATTGCCATGGGATGGAAGGCATGTTACAGACCAAGAGTAGAAGTCGGGTGGAGAGACCTTCAGAAATGGACAGAAGCGGAAACAGAAGTATGGCAGGAAGTGGGAGATAAGGGAGGGGAGGAAGAAAAACTTTGATGGCCTGGAAACAATTAGTGGCTACACTGTATGGGTCCACCCAAGACAGCTCAACAGATTGGGATTCTGCCGAGGACACAGGAAAAGGAATTCCTCTAGAAGAAGTAGATGTGGATCGTGAAGTGGAGTAGGCTTGAGTTGGGGGGTAGGGCTAGGTATAGGCAGTAGGCATTGAATGATAAACGTAAACTGTTAGAAGTTATGACATGCACTGCAAGTTGTTGTTTTATGTTGATTGTTTGTTGAAAACCAATAAAAATGATTTAAAAAAAAATATCTATTCCATGTTTAACATTACTGAAAACTCTGATACGGTAGCATTCATTATTTTACTATCCAAAATTACCAGTTTAAAAATATTGTACTTCTATGGTGCATGCTCCGGTCATTGCCTATGTGTATGTATGATTAGGTTCCACTATTAACAACAACACTCCAATATCATGTCTTGTTTATATAGGTACATTCTTAAATACATTAAGTAGTTCATGATAGGTCTCTCGATCACCCCTGACATCTTTCTACCAACATTATAAACACAAACCCTTGTAAGGACTTTTCATCAAAATTAAGTGCATATGTGATGTAATCAGTGATGTCATCAATGACATTTGTGAAATCATCTTTGATGAACTGGCTGTGCACGGTGGTGGTGCGAGTTATGGTTGCTTAGCTTACTTAACCATAACGTCCCTTTAACAACATTTTTTCTCTGCATTTCATTGGTTTTTATTAGTGAAGCTTAACCATAACGTCCCTTTAACAATTGCATAGGATTTTATGAACGAAAATATTTTGTGATGTTACATCACTGTATATAAGTTATTAATAATTCCTCTTTTAACATATATGAAGAACTGTAAACCTCCTTTAACCAACATATTTATTGCAATGCATACTGATGTGTGTCTTTATCGGCAGCGCATGCTGGGGATGCAAGTCATGGTTGAATTTCCTAGGGCATGAGTTGAGACCATGACCCCAGGCCCACCAAACCACCCTTGTTTTCTACTGCACCTCCACTCTCCTTCCCTCCCCTCTAATGTTGCCCCCTCTTGGCTAAACAGCTGTCATGATCTCTGCTTCCAAAAGGTCAGGGTTTTCCCAACTCCCTTGGAAGCAGATCCATAACCCAGGTTCCGAGTGCCAACCAGTCCCAATTGGGACCTTTTGGACCCAGTCCTGGCGCCAGTGGCACCAGGCTCATAAATATGCCCAGTCCCAGCGCTGGAAGCGCCGGGCTCATAATGCTTGGGTGGACTTACCTGCAGCAGACCATGCTGCTTACTTGCCTGCCAGTTGAGACTCTGATCCTCTTCTGTTTGGAACTACTTTTCCTGTTGGGTGGGGCAGGAGCCACTCCCTAGATTCAGAACACTGGAACTCTTCTGGAAAGCAGGAACTCTTTTCTTACCTAGGCGTGGCTGTGGAAGGAGACACCTAAGCACTACAGGAGGCTATTTAAACCACACCCGATGGATGAATCTTGCTTTGCGTTATTCTGCATCCTCAGCAGCAGAACGCTCATCGTGTCTTCTGCATCTGATCCTGGGCCTAAGGAAAAAGGCTTACCATTCTGAATCCAGTCTTCAGCAACACCTATAAAGACAAGAAAGAACAGGTTAGCATTACGGTCTTCAGTGACAGCTCTTCACTTACCTGGTCCATCGGCTGTCACCAACGCCTCGCGCTGCATTCCGGCATCTGAAAGACAAAGGCTTACCTACTCTTCGTGCGCTCCGGAGGTCTTCACACTGCATTCCGGCATCTGAAAGACAAAAGCTTACCAACTCTTCGCACGCTCCGGAGGCCTTCGGCGCTGCATCCCGCATCTGAAAGACAAAACAAGGTGCGTTTAAAGACATTGGAGAACTTTAATACTCACGTGCCATTACTCCTTTCCACATCTAACCCAGTGGGTATTCCGGCACCCTGCAGCCGCCCCGAACTTGTACCTGCAAAATAAAAAGACAGTTAGAGCGCATCGTGAAGCAGGCAACAAGCGCTTACTTACGTGCTTCCAGGCGCTTCTATTCATCACAAGGGCTCCATCTTCAACTCACTTCAGCCCGCCATCCACCATCGCCGGAACCCTGCAAAACAAGAGACATCATTAGTAAAGACTTTAAAGACATTAGAATTACTCGAAACTTACCGTTCGTGCAGTAAACGACGGACAGCAGTTCTCTGAAGTCAAGAGGCCTGCTTCCCTTATCCAGTGAAGAAACTGGTTACAGCACCCTGCCTCGAGGCAGATGGAGAGTACGGCGTTCACTTACCTAATGTGAGAGCGTTAACCTTTGGGGTTCTACAGGAGAAGAGAAAGGGAAGAAGAGAGAGACATTCAATAACCCAGTTCATTAATCCCACATTTTCTATCTGCAGACATCTTACCCTTCAAGCCAGACATACAGTGCACAGAGATCCAGCCCAAAGAGCCAGCCGTGTGTTACACATCACCTTTGAAGATACGGTATACGCCCAGTCAAGACCGGCGCCTCTACGGGAATCAGGTGAGCGTTACAACAGCACCAAACTTTGCAGAACCATTCAGGGTCAGGTCTAAAATGATATTGCTTAATTTCATGCAGCTTCATTGAGTGCTATAAGCCATCCAAAAACTGCTTTTCACCGACCCTGTAATACAGAACGATGCATTGATGACCGTGAACATCACAGGCATGCAGCCAAACATCTCAGATGTTTGCAGACTTTGTAGAAGAAAAAACACCCTATTTATTGCTTTTTATGGCCATATCCCATCCCATCCTAATCAACCCTCACATCCCCAGAGATTTTTTTTCATTTGTTAAGACAATGATGTGTTTTTAGAGCAATGTCCACAGACTATGGGTGCTGTTCGGGAATCCAAGGTGGCGTCCGTTTCAAAAGTGTTGACGCATCTCATGTTTTTAAATGACCAATCAGCAGGTGCATATGACGTCCGTGTACCTCATGCTGCTCTCTGATTGGTCCAGGGGATGTCTACAGACTCTGAATAAGTAAATGAGATATCCAGATATCAGAATTTCTTTTCCCTACTTTTTGGCAATTTTTAGAAAAATGACTGGGTGAATGTACACCAAATTTGCTAAAGCACACTGAAGTATACAGGAACCAGGCAGGTTTCACAAACTTTTGTTTATTCTTCAAATATCATCTGAAGTCCCACCAGCAACACAGCTTCCCTCCTTTCAGGAGGCTTTCTATCTATCAGTTATCCTTCCAATCTAGATCCCTCACTACTCAATATTCCCTACATTATATAGGCACTGTGCTGGCTGGGATCGATATACTACACACCTCCCTCCTATTGACACAACAGTAATAAAACACACATTGTTTGAATCTCTGAGGGCTGCTGATCACCTCTCAGACCAAACTTTGCAAAGTCATTCCGAGGTAGACATATACATTTATTGCAATGTTTGGTGAGGATTCGTTGAACGGTGGCAAAGTTATAAGCCACCCAAAAAGTGCTCTTTCTATGAGTTGAGCACCTTAACCATAACAACAGGGTCGCTCCCGCAGGCCTTGTAAAATATGTATATCAGTGAAAAAACGTAGTTAAAGGGATGTTATTGTCATCAACGACATTTGTGATGTCATCTTTGATGTCCTGGGTGTTAGTCTTAACATTGGACAGTGGTGGTGCAAATTATGGTTGCTTAGCTTACAATAACTTGGACACTTATGGGGATTTTTGCTTTTACTTGTAACCATAACATCCCTTTAAGAAAACCTTTTCACTGAATTTCATAGGTTTTTTTATTAGTGCAACTTAACCATTATGTTCCTTTAACAATGTTTTTTCACTGAATTTCTACCCTTAATCTGCTACAAGTTTCTTGTATTGTATTCACCCCCAAAGAAGCGTCTGTAGAGTCCGCGGATAGTTCCAATTTCCGCGGACTGAAGGTAGCATTCACAAAGCCCAGAAGTACAGGGGAGAACAGAAAATGTTCTACCCATCAACCAACAAACACATTTACATAAAGCAACGTTACTTATATTTACTAAACCCAAATATATCTTTTTGTAGAAATTATTACTTGAAAATTTACACATTATTTTTTGTTTATAACACACAATATAATGGAATGCACCAAGCATAAACCATAAGTGTACACCTCATATTATAACTTCAATACAACTGCTCATAGAGACTAAACACCAAGTGCATATTCTAAAAAAAACTCTCATCAAACAGTAAGTGCACTGTATTTATTTAATTATTATTGGCATTCATTATGTAAACATGTATTATAAACAAAAGCACTGTTTTTTTCATTTTGACAGAAATGGAAAACACACTTGAATGGTTAGAGGAGAACTTCCCAAAAGAAGAAATGGGTGACAATGACATCTTTAACGATGTACAGTACATGTTTTAATGTAACCAAATGATAAAATTAGTTGAGACTTAGCTAAAATAATAATTTCTTTTTTTCTTACAGTACATAGTTTTCATGAAGAAACCACACAATTGGAGGAACTATGTAATGATTTTAAAGAACTTTTACAATATGTGAAAAATCATGTCATTAAACATGTTCCCTATCACTGTCCTTCTTGCACCTGTCTCCCTTACCCTCAGCAATCATCTAAAAAAAATTTAAATCAGAAGCTGTGAAGAAACCTCACACAGGCGCAGTGTCCGGACATTTCCGTTCTCGCATGCGCTTCCCGCCTGATGGGTGTCCACGGATGGGCGTCATGGCCACAGATGTCACAGGATATCCTCATGTGACCACACCCGTGGAGCATGGCGGCCTGTTTGCGGATGGTGTCCACGCCCTGCTGACAGTTTAAAAGTTCATTTTCAGCCAATCTAGGGTGTTGCAAGAAGAAATGTTACCCTTCCACAGCTCCCAGACCCATTCATGATTGATCTGGCAAATTCATACAATTCGTAAAACTTTTCAATAAGCATATTCTCTTTTTTAACCACTGTTCTTTTTTCTTCACATACGGTCACTTCTAATACCACTTCTCCCATTATAAAACTCAGACTACAACTTCCAGAATGCAAAGTCAACCCCAGGACTACGTGGAAGCTTTCAAAGTATGAAATGCACATTGAATGAAAAATGGCAAATGCTGCACATTTAAACATATTTCTTTTTAGCAGCATTTGGATTAAAGCTAACAAATGCATGTATACATTTAAAACAGCCCTGTGAGTATCTTTTTTTTTTTTTTAAAAGAAAGCAAATGCAAACAATATGTACAATGTATTTAAGTGCCACTCGGTGTGTGCAAGTGTAATAACCTGGGAGCACATGCATACTTGCCAGTCTCTTGGTGCTTATGCAATCCTACTTTTTCTCTGCATTCTGGGACCTGTAGTCTAACTTTTCAAATAGAAAAAGTGCAACTACAACTCCCACAATACAAAGACCAAAACCAACAATTAATTAGCACTTAAATATTAGAATGCATCATATTGGCAAGTATACATGCACTGCCAACATATTAAACTTCGGCACAAGTGACACTTAAAAATACTCTATAACTCTTTTCCATCTGCTTTTCTTTTACAGAAAAGTTACACACAATGCTGCTATACTTTCACATATTCATTTTTCTTTACTTTCATAAAAGTGCTCCTAAAAGAAACCTTTTTAAACGCTTTGCATTTTCAATTTTTCATTCCTTAGAAATGTCACACTTTCCAACCTCACTCATTACAGGCTGACAACAAGGGGACTCAAGACCTCCAAATGTACCACACGTATACTACAATTTGAAAGAAAACCAACCACTTGCACAAATAAAAGCGAGATTATATTGCATTCAACAGTGTGTGAGAACAATTTTTTGAGACCTAAAAGCAAGATAGCCAGGAACAAAAACTCCCCCTTCTTTTACTTAACAAAAGAGGTGTTTGGCTAAATCTCAAACTGTTACCTGTGATATTGCAACTTGCTTTCCTACCCCGATGCACAAGGAACAACAGAGCCCAGCAAGGTAATTTCCAAATCTAGAGCCAACCACATTTCTACTCACTCATTACATCCCTTACACTGCCACCATTCTCCACCTCCTCACACATACATGTATGCTGCCAAAGTATCTATATTCAACACTTCCCCTTACATATAAAGTACTCTTCTTTCCAAACCTCTACTATAAGACACCACACACTTCTGCAACAACAATCCTCCATTGCATTACTACCAGGTCACAGTCTCCCTATTGTTTAAAAACAGTGTAACACATTACAAAATGTATTATACTAGACACACAGCAGTTCCTCCATTACAATCAGCAGCACTAAAGTAGCCTACAAATGCACCTTTTTCTAACACACATTTTTGCTTTGCCATGTTCCTTCTAATTTCCCAAATAGCACTATTCATATTCCAATTGTTCTAACAACATAGTTAACATACTTTAGTAGACTATCTATAACACAACTTTATTAACTCTTTTTTCCAACAACTCATGCATTCATGAATAACGACCTCTTTTACTAAACGTACTTCACCATTACCATATATACCCACTCACTTTCTTTTACAATTACAGGAAAGAAGAACATTTCCAAAGACACCAACCAGAAGAAGACTACTCTTCTCATACATTACTATAGTAGTAATCTGTCTGTTATTGTAACAGTATAGTTTCGTTGTATATTAGCCTACACTATTCCTTTCAAATCAACATTTATTTCACACTTACTCATTATATTTGAACATGCATACTATTTCTATTCTCATCTAAACACCATCATTATAACACCCACTGTTCTCCTTAAAACATCATAATGTCCCTACTTATTCTTTCCCTCCTCCACTCTCTTACTCACTAACCCAAACCCTTCACACCTCTACACACTCTTACAACCTTCCCACCCATAGCAATCATCCCACCGCAAAATCACACTGCACTCTATTCATCTCTACCATCACATTCATACACCCATTCAATATACAACCATATACTTTCCACAATTTTCACACCCAAACTTTCTTTTTTCCAACAAACACAACATAATGACTGCTAAAAAGCAACTCCGTACAAAAAAAGAAAAAAAATAGAGCAGATGAGAATAAAAGCAAGCCATATAGTCATCCATCTCTAAAACAATTTATAGAAAACAAATCTGCTAGTAACGTCACTCAACAAAACGGAACCAGCGAGCACTAAAAAAAGTAAGGACCCTCTTACAAAAAATAAAACTTAAAAAATATATAAACAAAACCAAACCTACTAATGAACTTCACACTATATCTATCAATGTTAACCTAGCCACAGTGAAGCTTCCAAAAAATAAATTTTACAAAAAATGCTCTGCCTTTGAGTGCTTCACAATCTTGAAAAGACAGCTGAAAAGTCACGATCTACCCTTAAAAACTGCTGTAGAGGACTAATACTCGAAGCTCTAATTGACAGCGCATTTCTACTCAAAAGAAAATTGTTTATATTAATTTTAAACAGAATGAAACCACTAACTAAATTAATCAGTAAAGTACAAAAAGTACTTCTAAAAATGTGCAATGTCAATTTAGATACCTTTTCAAACTTCTGTGAAGTTGAATGGATTTACACAAGCAGCAGAGAACCATATTCCAATGAAGAGGCCTATAAACAAGAACAAAAAAAACAATTGCCATAGACAGTAATGGCCAAGGGCATGAAATGGTAGGACCCACCATTATGGCACAAGAAACCCTTATAGAAAAAACATCCCCAACAAACATTGAACCAAGTGTTCTTTTCGCCCAAACAATCCGTCCTGTGTACAAATGGACATGCAGCTCAATGTGCAACGTAGGCCAACAATCCTTCAAATCTTTACGACAATTCCTCAATCACAAAAGTAGAATGAAAACTTTACAAACCAGGGACTCCTGTCCAGTGCACAGCCACACTACACTGCGAAGGCATTCATTAGCCTGCATTTTGGAAACTGCTTGCAAAAGCATGTTCCACCACATCAAAATGTTAGCAACACACCATTCCACTATACAGAATCTTGTGCACAGATTGTACTATGCAAACAGTCCTGCTCTGCAACTGCAAAATTTAAATAACATTCTCCTACATGGACGGGCCAAACAACTCCTTCAAGAAATAGAACACATCCAAATTAAATATTTTGGAACTGAAGTTCACTTAGAAAATGTAGTACTTTCAGAAAACATTAGCGAAAACCTTACAAACCCCAACCTTCTAACAAACACATACAAAAAAGAAATAGCAAAGTTTCAAAATACATCTGCTGAAACACCATACCAAGTATGTGTGTTCTGTCACAGAACTTTTTATAAAAACATCACAAAAATAGTAGATATGTTCAACAAAATAGGGGACAATGAGGAATCCCAATGTTTCCAATTGACTTTATATCTAACAACAGAAAATAAATACAAAATAACTGACCCCTCAATAGTTTGCACGTACTACAAGCAATACAAAGCTTGACAATAACCAAATGCCATCACTTGCTGTCACTGATAACTTAGAAATATTCCCACTTCCAAAGGCAGTCCAACAACTTAACTTGTATGAGAGCATTATAATCAAAACGGTACACCCATTTCAAGCTATAATACACCTTCAACCCAAAATAGCCACATTGACGCCTTCTGAGTTACTAAAAGGCATTCATGGCAAAGTAGTATATTTGCCATTACACCTTAAAGAAAATGTAGACACTCTAGGAGTATAATGGCGAATAGATCAATCTTTGATTGTACTAGTGTCATGATGCCTACCCCCGGGGACCCAGACCTGGTCCAGCAACCCTGGAAGCAGGCATCGTCATTTTGAGCAAGCCCAAAAACCCCCTGCTAGGGGCTGTTTGGGTGCAGTCCTGGCGCCTATGGCGCGAGGCTCATATGGAGAGTCAGTCCTGGCGCCATAGGCGCCAGGCTCATAAAGTAGAACTTATCTGATGCAGACCATGCTGCAAACTTACCTGATGCAGACCATGCTGCAAGAGCTCCAAGCCAAATGAGGCTTGGAAGGGACTATTTTACCTAGGGACTATTTTTTACTCAGGTTGGGCTGGGGAGGAATACTTACCTGGGCCTACTTTGGAGGCTATTTAAACCACGCCCGAAGAGCAGCACATGCTTCACGTTATTCTGCATCCAGCAGCGTAACGCTCACCGTGTCTGCAAGCCTGCATCCAGTCTTCTGCCACGCCTGCCTCAAGTCTGCAGCTCCTAGAAAAAGGGAGGAACAGAAAGAGAAAAGGTTAGAACAAGAGCAATATCTTCGATCCTTACCTGAATTATGGATCCACCGCACCTTCGAGCTGGAAGAAAGAAGTATTTTACTCACGCCGCCTCACCTGCTGCAGCGCCGCGCTGAACTCACCAGTCTTTGCAGCATCCTCACGATCCTCTGCATCCTTCTACATGTTCCCGCCGCACTCCGGCACCTAAGGGGAACACAAGAACAGCAAAGGTGAGCCAAGGGAATAAACAGAGGCAATAGTAACTATCCCCATAGACTTACCCGATTTACCGCCGGGGGTACTATTCCTCTTCACGGGTCGGTGCAGTCTCCGTTGCATCCTCGCCGTACCCCGGCCCCTAAGGGGAACAAAAGGACAACAAGGTGAGACAAAGGGACAAACAAGGGGAATTCTTCTCACCACAATAGACTTACCTAATTTTACCGCCGGAGGCATTATTCCCCGAACTTCATATTTTCTGTCCGCACCTGAATAAGGGAGCAAGCAACAGGTTACATTCTGGTCTTATTTTATTGAACTGTGTTGGATAAGACAAATCCTTACCTGAACTTCGTCAGCTACCACGAGGAACTCTTCGCTGCAAACTGCAAGGAATTGGACAAGAGTGAAAGTCAGACATTTGAACACTTAAGAACTACAATGTTATGAAACTCACCAATTCCTTCTAACCATTGAAGCAACTGGTTATCTACGCGCCCCTGCGCTCGATGCAGGATGGAGAGCTCATCCTTCCAAACCATCAGGTGAGACTTTAAGAAGGGACATTAGAGGCGATCAGTGGGGAGAACAGCAGGGGGAGGTGGGGGTTAACTCTCAACTCCACGGGTGGTTAATTCCCTTTCTTCATTTACAGAAGTATACTCCTATGGGCCAAGCAAACCAAGCTGGGAGGGCCAGGCCAGTCTGTCATCTCGGCACTACATGTCACATTGGTGGAGACCGCAGCTGTCCAGTTCGGATCGACGCCCCTGTGGGAGCCAGGTGAGCGTAACAGAACGCAAAGCCTACCCACAAATTCCCACCCGGGCGTTATGGAAACCTCAGAAACTGACCAATTGGCCCAACTACTAGGGGAACTGAGGGCAGAAGTGCATTCCGCCCGTCAAGAGACCAATGCTCTTAGGAGAGAGCTGATTTTGTCAAAGGAGCGAACTGATGATCTTGCTAGGCAATTACTGCAAAGCCAGGCTGGACAAACACCCCTACCAGGACTCGTTGTCAACTCTGGCGACTTGTATAGTATTCAATGATTGAGTTCACTAACCTGGGCAACTGCGGTTCACAATCGAAGCAACAGGCCGATATCGGAAAATCTCCTGTGGATGCTCCGCTCCCTCTCTCCCTGGAGGGAATCTCAGTGAGGAGGGAAGCGGAACCCCCAGGGAAACCCTCCTGGGGAAGAAAACCCTGGATAGCTGGAACTCTTCGGAAGGAAGTGTCGAGTCGGAAAGGATTCCTCTAATCGGTCTGTTAAGCAGGGAGGGTCGATGACCTTTCTATTAGAAAGAGAGAGACAGGTGAGCGTCAGTACAGGAAGCTACAGTGAGGAGCGAGGTTTGCAAGTAAGCGGGGAAATGTACCATGTATCAAGGCTTAAGTCCTCAGTGAGGAAAGAGTGTTCTGGGGTGCTTCCGGCAATCTGAAGAATCCGTTTGCTCTTATCAAAACAGAGGAACTAAGAGGACAAAGAAGGAGGAGAACAGGATGGTTAAGCGTGTGATTGGTAAAGGGCTAAAGAGTAGTCGGAGTATAGGATTACTCACTGCTGCTGGAAGAACCTCTCTATCCGAGTGATCGGTGGAGATGAATACCGACCGAGGGAGGTGTCTGTGTGTTTTAGGAGGAAAGAACAGGGCAAAGTTAGAGAAATGAAGGAAAGGCAAAACAATAAGCACTGTGGAAGGAACCCTAGTAACAAAGTCACGGAGCGTCAGTAAAGGCAGTAGCGACTCGCCTGCTGGTGGCTCTTCCTTCCTTATCTGGGGTCATGTGAGCCGTCACGTGCGTTGTCACGTGATCCAATGTGAGTGAATCCGTCGTACGCGAAACAACTAGACCGTTGCTTTCTGAAGTAGGGACTGTCGCTTTGGGAAGAGCTAGAATAGCGCTATGTGCGGCTCTTCCTATCCTCCTGCTTTGCCACCACAACCAACGTTGATAGTGTGTAACAGTATGACTCCTTCTCAGGGGAGGCGAACCCGGCTTGCCGGGATGGAATCGAAAAAACGTTCTCACCAGTTTGGGGGCATGAACCCCTGAAGCATCTTCCCACGTCCTTTCTGAGGGTGAGTACCCCTTCCAGTCTATAAGGAACTGAAGGCAACCTCGTCTGTATCTAGAATCGTAGATGTTGGCCACCTCATATTCTAGACCTGTCTCTGTGTTGATCGGAGGAGGGTGACTCTTGGGTATCTGAGCAAAGCGGTGAGGAACGTGCAGCTTAATCTGCGAGACATGGAAAACTGGATGAATACGTGACCATGAGCGAGGCAGTTCTAATCGAACCACAGATGATCCTACTAGGGAGAGGATCTTGAAGGGACCAAAAAACCGGGGAGACAACTTGGACGGTACTAAGTGTTTGGGAAGAAAACAGGAAGCTAGCCAAACCGATTCTCCCTCCTGGAGAGAAGGTATCTGTCTCCTATGACGGTCTGCAAACGGCTTGGCCCGGTCCTGGGCTGCTTTCAGTGAGTGGCGGGCCAGTCTATGTCCTTCCTGGATGTCACAAACTATTTGGTCGACTTCTGGGCATTGCGAAGAAGGAGGTAAGATGGAAGGTAAGAATGACGGGTGATATCCATAGGAGCAATAGAAAGGAGTGGAGTTCAATGCAGAATGAAACGCCTTGTTGTATGCGAATTCTGCCAATGGAAGCAATTCCAACCAATCATCTTGAGCTGCGGGGACAAAGCATCGTAGGTACCCTTCCAACGGTTGGTTTAGGCGTTCCGTCTGGCCGTTGGTCTGTGGGTGATATCCAGAACTGAGAGACCTCTTTATTCCTAACTCTCGACACAAAATTTTCCAGAACTTAGAGGTATACTGAGATCCTCGATCTGACACTATCGTGTCTGGAAGACTGTCGGAAGAAGATATGTGTGATAAACACCTGAGCCATCTGTTCAGCACTAGGAATCTAAGTAAGAGGAATGAAGTGCGCCAACTTGGTAAGATAATCAATGGTTACCAGAATTGTGGTGTGTCGGGATGAAACTGGAAGGTCCACAATAAAGTCTGTAGAAATATATTTCCATGGTTGGTCTGGGATAGGCATACAAGATAGTAATCCGTAAGGTGGAACTCGAGGGGTCTTGGACTGTTGGCAAATCATACAAGCGGAAGCATAGTTGTGGACATCGATTTTTACTGTAGGCCACAAAAAATACTGAGAGACCAGTTCTAGGGTGTTTTGAACTCCTCTATGTCCAGCTGCTCTGGAGTCATGACACATCCTGAGCACTTCTTTTTGTAGGGATGCTGAGGGAACAAGGACTTGGAAATAGCAGCCTTGTGATGATGTAAGTGGGTGTTGGCCTGCAATATCTTCATATGATTGCTTGTTTTGTGCTGTAGCCTGCCTTAGTTCGTGAAGGAAGTCCGTGGTCATCGCAACAAATCTTGACTTTGCAAACAGAGGTTCTGGAGTGAATCTGTTATTGGAGAAATCCTTGCGTGAAAGGGCATCTGCACAGAGATTTCGATTTCCCGGGAGGCAAGTAAACTCTATTCTGTACGGCAGAAAAAAAATGGGCCCATCTCGCTTGTCTGCTGTTCGTTGTACGAGCTTGCTGCAACACTTTGAGATTTTGGTGATCCGTACGCACTTCAACCGGGAATTTTGTTCCCAATAGCAGATGTCTCCATTCTTCGAAGGCTCTTTTAATAGCTAGCAACTCCTTTTCCAGCACAGAATAATTCCTTTCTGATGGATTGAAGGTCTTGGATAGATAGGCTACCGGTTTTTCTTCTCCCTGATCGTCTTTTTGGAGTAAGACCGCCCCTAATGCATTATGGGATGCATCCGTTTCCAAAATGAATGGTCTTTCTTAATCTGGGGTGGCCAATATGGCAGCCGAAGTGAAAAGACGTTTTAGCTTGTCAAAAGCCTTCTGGGCTTCCTCATCCCAATCAAAGGGGACTCCCTTTTTAGCAGCCTCGTTATAGGTAGGACAGTTTCAGAGAAACTTGGGATGAATTTACGATAGAAATTTGTGAAACCCAGAAATCTTTGGATTTCTTTGATGGAGGTTGGTGGAGGCCAATCCAACACAGAAGACACCTTTCTAGGACCCATAGCAATCCCCTGGGAGATAGAACAAACCCTAAATCTGTGACTTGGGTTTGATGGAATTCGCATTTTTCAGCTTTGCAATACAGTTGATTCTCCAGAAGGCGTGCTAATACAATATTGACATGACGGATGTGTTCTTCCTTGTCCTTTCAGAATATTAAGATGTCATCAAGATATATTATGACAAAATGAAGGAGAATGTCTGCGAAAAGATGGTCCATGAACCGTTGAAACACAGCCAGAGCGTTGACCAGGCCAAAGGGCATGACGTGATATTGATAGTGGCCAAAAGGGGTACGGAACGCTGTTTTCCATTCATCTCCGGGAGTAATTCTAATGAGATGATAGGCTCCTCGAAGGTCCAATTTAGTGTAGAATGAGGCCCCTTGAACTGCTTCCAAGATATCGGGAATCAACGGCATGGGGTACTTATCTGGAATGGCGATACTGTTTAGACCGCGGTAATCTATACAAGGTCGTAATTCGTCTGAGTCTTTCTTTGGAATGAAAAATAATGATGGTCCCACGGGTGAAGTGGATTCAGAAATTAGTCCATTTTGAATGTTTTATTGAAGGTATTCCTTCAGAGCGTCCTTTTCCTTTTGGGACAGTACATAAATGCGTCCGAAGGGTATTGGTTGATCAGGTAACAGACTGATGTGACAGTCATCTCTGCGATGAGGTGGAAGGGTTGGAAATTTGGGTGTGGAGAAGACTGACATATATTTTTTGTGACATTCAGGGATCCCTTTGATGTGGCTAATAGACGGGACTCTTTGACACCTATCCATTTCTGACGGGATATGTAACCCTATGGAAGTATGGAACAAACAATGAGAGATGCAGTATTCTGAACCTAAAAAGAGGGTCCCAGCCGACCAGTTGATGAAGGTATTATCTAATCGCAACCATGGGAGACCCAAGATAACCGGAGAATGGGCTGTCTTTATGAGATCAAATTCTAGGATTTCCCGGTGCGTCCTCACCAAACAATTTAAGGGTACCGTTTGTTCCCGGATGGGACCAGAGCTTAGTGGAGTTCCATCAACCCCCTGAATAGGTCTGACTAGGGGTTTGGCTACTTTGGGGATCCCTTTTTTGGTGGCCCATTCATCATCCAAAAAGTTCCCAGCTGCCCCGCAATCAATAAGTGCAGGAACATCCCTTAAAACGGTAGCCCAGAGGGTTATTGTCAAGGAAACCACAACCATAGGTTGGTCCACAAGCCCTATGTCTGGGGAACGTTCAGTAGTAGAAGGGGAACCCTGCTTAAAAACTCCTACCGTGGTTCCCCCTACGGTAGGGTTTTGGCGTTTCCTGAACCCTGAGATGAGGTTCTACGACGGGGAACAAGAGGACAGTCTCTTAGCATGTGTCTAGAGGAACCACAATACATACAATGTCCTAAGGTCTCTCTCCTCTCCCTTTCTGTGCTGGATAAAGGGCCCTTCATGGTCCCAATCTGCATAGGTTCTTCAGTAGAGAGCGTCTTTGTACTTCCTGGAAAAAACTCTACCTGAGTACGAAGGCCCTTACCCTTCTTCCTCTCCTGATGACGTTCTTGTAAACGGTAATCTATCTGCATCGTGATAGAAATCATTTCAGCCAAATTTGCTGGTCTAGGAATTTTTGAAACTTCGTCTTTGAGTTCCTCTGACAGCCCTCGCCGAAATAATGTGATAAGACCATCATCCGGCCATCCTGTTTCAGAGGACAACTGTTTAAAGAGTGTGATGTAAGAGATGAGGTCTTTAGATCCCTGTTTCAAGTCAAGTAACCTTTCCTGAATGGATACTGAGATTTCCTTTCGACCAAACATGGTCTTCAGGCTGTTAGTGAATGCAGTGTAGGAGTTCAGAACGACATTTCCCGAAGTTACTAACAGGGTAGCCCAGGCTAAGGCTGGGCCCGATAAGTGGGAAATCAAAAATCCCACCTTATCCGTCTCAGTGGGAAAGATTCTGGGTTTGAATGTAAATTGGATGGTACAACTGTCAAGGAACTCTTTCAGCTTAAGCGGGTTCCCGTCAAACTTCTCTGTGTGGAATGTTGACGGAGGGGTTTCAGAGAAAGACCGGCTAATCTGTTGTTTTAACTGAGCATTGTCTTCTGTTAGGGTCTGCATTTCTATAGTCATGGCCTGCATTGCAGCCATGAGTTGGTGCATCTGTTGCTCCATGGCAAACCGCCGTCGCCCCCGGCAGCGAAACCCAAAAAGAAGGCGTCGCTATCTGTCAACTCTGGCGACTTGTATAGTATTCAATGATTGAGTTCACTAACCTGGGCAACTGCGGTTCACAATCGAAGCAATAGGGCGATATCGGAAAATCTCCTGTGGATGCCCCGCTCCCTCTCTCCCTGCAGGGAATCTCAGTGAGGAGGGAAGTGTAACCCCCAGGGAAACCCTCCTGGGGAAAAAAACCCTGGATAGCTGGAACTCTTCGGAAGGAAGTGTCGAGTCGGAAAGGATTCCTCTAATTGGTCTGTTAAGCAGTGAGGGTTGATGACCTTTCTATTAGAAAGAGAGAGACAGGTGAGCGTCAGTACAGGAAGCTACAGTGAGGAGCGAGGTTTGCAAGTAAGCGGGGAAATGTACCATGTATCAAGGCTTAAGTCCTCAGTGAGGAAATAGTGTTCTGGGGTGCTTCCGGCAATCTGAAGAATCCGTTCGCTCTTATCAAAACAGAGGAACTAAGAGGACAAAGAAGGAGGAGAGCAGGATGGTTAAGCGTGTGAGTGGTAAAGGGCTAAAGAGTAGTCGGAGTATAGGATTACTCACTGCTGCTGGAAGAACCTCTCTATCCGAGTGATCGGTGGAGATGAATACCGACCGAGGGAGGTGTCTGTGTGTTTTAGGAGGAAAGAACAGGGCAAAGTTACAGAAACAAAGGAAAGTCAAAACAATAAGCACTGTGGAAGGAACCCTAGTAACGAACTCACGGAGCGTCAGTAAAGGCAGTAGCGACGCGTCTGCTGGTGGCTCTTCCTTCCTTATCTGGGGTCATGTGAGCCGTCACGTGCGTTGTCACGTGATCCGATGTGAGTGAATCCGTCGTACACGAAACAACTAGACCGTTGCTTTCTGAAGTAGGGACTGTCGCTTTGGGAAGAGATAGAATAGCGCTATGTACGGCTCTTCCTATCCTCTTGCTTTGCCACCACGACCAACGTTGATAGTGTGTAACACTTGGGGGAATCCAGCTCCTGTTTCATCGAGTAACCCTGTGAAAATAAACCTACCAGGAACTATTCCATAAGCTCCGCCCGAACGCTTTGCCGGGGACCCTAAAAGGTTTGCTGTGTTCATGAACCAATGCCGCTTGCACTTTTTATGCAGACCTGTAGCCTTCCCAAACGATCAAGCCAAGGTAGCCTTTGTATTGTCATATTTCAGTGGCAGTGCAGCTGATTGGTCAATTCCGCTAGTTACTCAGGATGACCCAATTCTTCGAGATTTTCAGGGCTTTCAAACGAGCATGGAAAGACTATTTGCCCGGCACTCCCAAGGACAGGCCTTGGATAACAAACTTTTGTCCCTACGACAGGGTAACCAGGACCTTCTATCCTACATCGCAACCTTTAATAGGTTGATAGTGGAAACTGGATGGCTTGAGGTAAAACGGATCACGTTATTTCATCGAGGGCTTCGAGGAGAACTCAAGGATGTCTTGGCTCAAGTCGTGAACCCACCTCAAGACTGCACTGAATATTTAGACTTAGTGGTCCAGTTAGATCATAGACTTCAGAACAGAAAGGCTGATCGAGCCAAGATTGATAATCGGGTGTTGGTTAAAACCCACGCTAACCCCAAAGGAGAAGATTCTTCAGAACCCATGCAAATCGGAGGGGTTAAAGGACCCTTAACCCAGAATGAAAGAGAAAGGAGACGGCAAATGCAATTGTGTCTATATTGTGGGACTTCTGGGCATTTCCTACGGGATTGCCCTATGAAACCACCCAAGAAGGTGGTAGGAGCTGCTGATAAAAGCCATATGGAGTCAGACTCGGGAAACGACCACGCCCGACAAGCGTAGAGGTCCGCTTGCCGAGCTTGAAGAAGGATACTCAGACCTCGCATTTCATTATGCCAATGGTCCTCATAGATTCAGGGCAGCCATAGCGTATGCACGCAGTAAGGGCATACATTAATAGCGGGCCATAGGAAACTATGTGGACTACGAATTGGCTTCCAGGATGAATCTACATCTCTGCCGAAAAACCACCTGTGATGTCATCACCACAGTCGATGGAACTGAAATCGCCTCTGGGCCTATGACTCATTCCACCGCAGAGATGACACTATTGGGTCAGGATGGGCATTGAGAGACTATTGTGTTTGATCTAATCAAAGCCCCACAGTTCCAAATAATACTGGGGATACCTTGGTTGGAAACACATAATCCTTGTATTGATTGGCGAGAGAAAAGAATAACCTTCCGGGATTGTGCACAAACCTGTTACCCAAAGAAAAATCTGAATGCAGGCCTGGCCACAGTAACCACAGCAGTCATGCAACTACCTCCAGAATACCAAGAATTCCAGGATGTCTTCGAAAAAGGACAGGCAAACACCTTACCACCTCACAGATCGTACGATTGTCAAATCGATCTCATACCCGGTGCACAACCCCCTTGTAGCAGGATCTATGCCCTTACGGAACCTGAGAACCTTCACCTACGACAATACTTAGACCAGTACCTTGCCAATGGCTTTATTCGCCCATCCAAATCCCCTGCATCTTCAGCTTTGTTCTTCATGCCCAAAAAGGAAGGTGACCTCAGAACGTGCATAGACTACCGCGCATTGAACCAGATAACTGTTAAGAACCGATACCCATTGCCTCTGATCCCAGAACTACTGGACCAAGTGAAGGACGCTTGCATATACACTAAATTAGATTTCCGGGGGGCATATCATCTGGTACGTGTAAAAGAGGGCGACGAATGGATGGAAGTATGGGTTATTCGAATACCAGGTGATGTTTTTCAGGTTGTGCAAATCACCAGCAGCCTTCCAATACTTCATGAACGATGTCCTTCGTGAACTCATTGACGTTTGTGTTGTCGTATATATCGATGATATTCTAGTATACTCCTCTTCAGAATCTGACCATGTGAAGCACGTCCGGGCATTTCTTGAGAAATTGCGCCAGCACAAGCTATATGCAAAACTAGAAAAATGCATTTTTCATGCCACAGAAGTTGAATTCCTTGGGTTTATCCTGACCCCAAAGGGAGTCCGAATGGACTCACAAAACAAAAGGTGGTTGCAATCCTTAAGTGGCCATCACCAAGTTCAGTTAAAGGAGTACAAAGCATGTTCGGCTTTGCCAATTTCTACGCAGATTCATCCCAGATTTTTCACATGTCATACATCCCATCACAGCACTCTTGCGAAAAAATAAACACTTTATGTGGACTGAAGAAGCTGAAAATGCCTTCCAAGAGCTGAAAGTGAAATTCACGTCTGCATCTGTATTAAAGCACCCGCGCCCTGACCTTCCATACATAGTGGAAACTGATGCATCCAGTCTAGCAATGGGAGCTGTCCTGTCTCAAAAGGACCCTGAAACTGGCCAGCTTCACCCAGTAGCATTTTGGTCCAGAAAGTTCTCGGCACCCGAGTTAAACTATGCGGTTACCGACAAGGAGTTATTAGCCATTAAATCCGCCTTCAATGCTTGGGGGCACTATCTTCTCGGTGCCAGGCATACCATTACTGTGTTCACCGATCACCGGAACCTACAGTATTTAAAAACAGCCAAGGCCCAATCGTCACGTCAACTCCGATGGGCATTGTTCTTTGCCAAGTTCGATTTCGTGATAACCTATCGACCAGGTTGTAAGAATGGTAAAGCAGACGCCTTATCCCGAATAGGGATGGGAGAGGCAGAAGTGAACCCAGAACCAGTACCTATAATGTCCAAACAAAGGATTCTTGGCATGACTACTCTACAGACACTAGAGGACATTCAGGTAAAGATCCAGCAACTCTTTGATCCTACAGCCCTGCAGGACTGGGTAAAGAAAGGCATGGACTACTCTGTCACCAATGATCTGCCTTATTACTAAGGGCGGCTATTTCTGCCACACAAGGAACTACAAGAGCTAGTCATTTCCCATTACCATGAAACCCTAATGGAGGGGCACCCAGTTATTGCAAAGACTGAAGCTAAAATTAAAAGACAATTCTGGTGGCCCACCTGGCGAAAGGATATTAAATCATTTGTGATGTCTTGTGGCATTTGCGCCCAAAATAAAAGTCAAAAGAAAAAACCAGCTGGACTCTTACAACCTTTAGACATTCCGCCTACGCCATGGCACACCTTATCGTTAGACTTTATTACTGATCTACCTCCTTGTAATGGATTTAACACCATTTTAGTTATTGTGGATCTTTTTTCCAAGATGGCCCACTTTATTCCTTTAAAAGGATTACCTTCAGCCTCAATCCTGGCCAAAGAATTCCTCGAAAACATTGTTCGTATACATGGATTTCCGTCCGTGTTAGTCTCTGACCGGGGCAGTCAATTCATTTCACATTTTTGGAAGAAATGTTGTCAATTGGTGCAAATCGACGTGAGATTATCGACCAGTCACCACCCCCAGACCGATGGTCAAACGGAGAGGACCAACCAGACTCTTGAACAATACCTGCGTTGTATGTTACATCAGACTGAGAGTAATTGGAAGGAAATTCTTTGGATCGCCGAATATGCATACAATAATTCAGTACATTCTGGAACTGGACAAAGCCACTTTCATACCCTATATGGGCACCATCCTCGAACCTCAGACCTTGACTCACCCCAACACTTAGAAATGCCCGCAGTGGACCATCTACACGCTACGATTACACAAGCCTTTAAGGAGGCAACAGCACATTTAAAACAAGCGAAGGAAAAATATAAGAAAGATGCTGATCGGCATATAAGTGATACTCCACAGTACCAGATAGGGGATCAAGTATGGTTGGCCACAAAACACATACCTCTCAAGGGAACATGGACCTTTAACCCTAGGTATTTGGGACCTTACTCCATTAAGGCCATTATCAACCCGGTGGCCATCAAGTTGGGCTTACCTGCTAATATGCGAATTCACCCCGTCTTTTATGTGTCACTTTTGAAACCAGTGCAACCAGGGACAAGACTAACCAAGCCACCAGACCCCATCCTTATAGACGGGGAACCCGAATTTGAGGTTAAGAACATCCTGGACTCTAAGATGGTGAAGTCAAAACTTTTTTATTTGATCTACTGGAAAGGTTACGGACCACAGGAAAGGTCTTGGGAACCTAGTGACCAAGTGCATGCACCTCAATTGGTGAAAAGATTCCACCGAAATTTCCCAGACAAACCAAAACCACGGGGAAGAACGACTTTAGGAGGGGCCTTGGGGGGGAGTGCTGTCATGATGCCTACCCCCGGGGACCCATTCCTGGTCCAGCAACCCCAGAAGCAGGCATCAAATCATTTTGACCAAGCCCAAAAACCCCTGCTAGGGGCTGTTTGGGTGCGGTCCTGGCGCCTATAGCGCCAGGCTCATATGGAGAGTCAGTCCTGGTGCCATAGGCGCCAGGCTCATAAAGTAGAACTTACCTGATGCAGACCATGCTGCAAACTTACCTGATGCAGACCATGCTGCAAGAGCTCCAAGCCAAATGAGGCTTGGAAGGGACTATTTTACCTAGGGACTATTTTTTACTTGGGTGGGGCTGGGGAGGAATACTTACCTGGGACTACTTTGGGGGCTATTTAAACCACGCCCGAAGAGCAGCACACGCTTCGCGTTATTCTGCATCCAGCAGCGTAACGCTCACCGTGTCTGCACGCCTGCATCCAGTCTTCTGCCACGCCCGCCTCGAGTCTGCAGCTCCTAGAAAAAGGGAGGAACGGAAGGAGAAAAGGTTAGAACAAGAGCAATATCTCCGATCCTTACCTGAATTCTGGATCCACTGCACCTTCCAGCTGGAAGAAAGAAGTATTTTATGCGCGCCGCCTCGCCTGCTGCAGCGCCGCGCTGAACTCACCGGCCTTTGCAGCATCCTCAAGATCCTCTGCATCCTTCTACACGTTCCCACCGCACTCCGGCACCTAAGGGGAACACAAGAACAGCAAAGGTGAGCCAAGGGAATAAACAGAGGCAATAGTAACTACCCCCATGGACTTACCTGATTTACCGCCGGGGGTACTATTCCTCTTCACGGGTCGGCGTAGTCTCCATTGCATCCTCGCCGTACCCAGGCCCCTAAGGGGAACACAAGGACAACAAGGTGAGACAAAGGGACAAACAAGGGGAATTCTTCTCACCACAATAGACTTACCTAATTTTACTGCCGGAGGCATTATTCCCCGAACTTCATATTTTCTCTCCGCACCTGAATAAGGGAGCAAGCAACAGGTTACATTCTGGTCTTATTTTATTGAACTGTGTTGGATAAGACAAATCCTTACCTGAACTTCGTCAGCTACCACAAGGAACTCTTCGCTGCAAACTGCAAGGAATGGGACAAGAGTGAAAGTCAGACATTTGAACTCTTACAAACTACAATGTTCTGAAACTCACCAATTCCTTCTAACCAGTGAAGCAACTGGTTATCTACGCGCCCCTGCGCTCGATGCAGGATGGAGAGCTCATCCTTCCAAACCATCAGGTGAGACTTTAAGAAGGGACATTAGAGGTGATCAGTGGGGAGAACAGCAGGGGGAGGTGGGGGTTAACTCTCAACTCCACGGGTGGTTAATTCCCTTTCTCCATTTACAGAAGTATACTCCGACGGGCCAAGCAAACCAAGCTGGGAGGGCCAGGCCAGTCTGTCATCTCGGCACTACACGTCACATTGGTGGAGACCGCAGCTATCCAGTTCGGATCGACGCCCCTGTGGGAGCCAGGTGAGGGTAACAACTAGTTAATGGTGTACCAACAAAAGACAAAATAATTTGGCAACAACTAGTCAACTTAAACAAGGTTAATCAAGCCCTACAATATCTAAAAGCAAACAATGAATACTACAATGATATAAACATAGAGGAGAATTTAAGAGGAACCACCCAAATAATTCAGGATGCACCACCAACTGGCCAATTTGAGCATCTAGATCCCATTACTGCAGTCAACATTTTGGACCAGTATACAATTCACCCACTACACTCTGAAGACACCATTGAAGATGCATTAGAAACATATTAAATGCATCAAGCCAAAGGATCTGGGGAAACGTGTAGAAGAATGTTCCTTTCCTCTACTATTTCCTACAGGAAAAGGAGGAAGATATGATGAAAGATCCACACAAATAACTGCATCAGAATATCACTCTTTACGAATGTACTCTGAAGACCCCAGATTCAGACCAAATGTAGAATACATTTTCCACCTCCTGTTCGAAAGTGAACTAACTAGCAACTCTATGTTATGGAGTTGTACACATATAAAAAATAAGCTCTTATTTTTTATACATGTCCGCTGCCCAGCTGCTTCAAAGGATAAAAGACCAAGGTGAAGTTTTGCAGTCAAGTATCCCAAATCGCTTGGCAAACATGCGTGGTACAAAAGAATATTAGTTTCCGATGTCCCGTACGTTGTATGCTAAGGAACCTGGACCCACCCACAGGGTGTGTTACTTTAAGTTGTGCAGAATACACATGGGATGACTTACATGACTTCTTATGCATAGCAAACCAAAATAAAGAAGGAATAGACATAAAAACACCAGGAGAACTCTGTTCTCTTGAATCTGTGAATGTATCAAGGTACTTTCATCAACGCTTTATTGGCATGATGCACTTCATCTGCAATAAAATGACCCCTCCACTCGGAGAAGTGGAACTCTTCTTTAGGAGAAAAGACTATCAATCCAGAGGAGAACCACACATCCACATGCTTTTGTGGAAAAAAGATGCTCCCAAATTTGCCCATGACAGGGATTCCACTGTTTTACAGTTTATTCAAAAATACATTACCTGCAACATCCCTTGAGAAACCACATAGTGACATACATACACAAATCCTGCACTTCCAAAAACATAAGTGTGGCAAATACTGTCAATGTAGATATAAAAACAAAGGTAAATACTATGCCAAATGTAGCTTTGGCTTCCCTAGACCAGTTTCGGCAAAAGGGAAAGTAAATAGCTTGATGTCTTCTGTTAGACAGAGTATAAAAGGCAAATCACCTAAAAACACACACAACATTAAAAGGGACGAAGCGTCAAATTATATCATTGATTACAATGCAATCATTGCCCTCTTGTGGAATGCAAATGTAGACATACAATATATGGCAGACAATTCTTTGCTGTTGCAAAATATGTCACAGCTGAGAAAACAGAGCTAAAAGACCTCTCGGATGACATATCATCTGACAAAACACTGTCACAAAAATTGTACACTATTGGTAGAAACATTTTCTCCCATAGAGAATGCGGGTGCTACGAAGCTGCAGACCATTTAACAAGTACAGCTTTATATGGCAAATCTGAACATATTGTCTGGATAAACCTTGGTCCGGCTTTATCACGAAAAAGAGTACTGAAATCCTACCAAGAGATAGAAACAATAGCCATAAATGATCCTAACAGCCAGGACATTTTAAAAAACAATTTAAAAGACACATACTACCCAAACAGAAGTCCTGCTTTGGAAAACATGTGCCTGTAACACATAGCCCAAAAAAACACTCATACAAAAATAATGTCACACCAGATGAGACAACTGGTTAGTATATAGTTTCAAGTTTGACTAGGCTTCCTTCACAAATTACCAAAGCCAGTCTAATTAATCATATAACATTATAATTACAATCTCCGCAACATAGGGAATTTTATTACATGGCCCTACTGCAACTTTTTAAACTATGGAGAAATGAAGAAGAATTATTAGGTAACCATGAGTCATTTGAAGCTGCATTCAATGCAAATGAAAGCAGTATAACAAATGTCAATTTCAAGCAATACAAAGAACTGTTGGACAATGAATGCCAAAGAGAGGAAGAAGTTGAGGCTCAACTAGATAAATACACTCCTTCCTGTATAGGAAGCCAAGAACCACTTGGAGGACCACTCATTCTAAATGAAGCAGAAATAGCCATAACTGTAGTAGAAAACACCATGTATCAATATAAACAATCGGAAGAAGACGTGTCAGTGCTCAAATCACAGCTAAATGATGAACAACTAACCATTTATCTAGAAGTCACTGAAGTAATTGAACATGGTTTTAAACATGAAACTAAAAGTTGTAGCTATAAAACTTATAAACATCTGCTTCTGTATTTTGAATAACTTATTACGTGCACCAGACGGAATCAACCATATTTGGGCACAGATGGTAACTATAAAACTTGAGGGTTTCATAAGAGAAGAAAAAGGAGTATCCAAAGGTCTGTCTTGGTTTAACTGTCTACATTTATCTAAATAAAAAAGTTTTCAGTCTCTTTCTGAAGAGGTCCAAACTTTCACACTTTCTGATTTCGAGTGGAAGTTGATTCCAAACTTTAGGACCAAAAGCACCAAACCTTCTATCTCCTCTTCACATACATTTTGTTTGTGGGATGCAGAGTAAGAGTTTATCCTCTGAACGTAAACTCCTTTTTGGCTGATAAAATATAGTTTTATATGCTAGATATGCGGGGGCAAGTCCTTTAATGCATTTAAACACTAGGCATGCCATTTTAAATGTAATCCTATCTTCCACCATCAAGCAGTGGAGTGATCTCCGCATTGATGACACATGGTCTCTTTTCTTTAAGTTTCCAATTGCTCTCACTGCTGCATTTTGTGCTCTCCGAAGTCTCATCATTTGCTTCTGAGGAATCCCTACTAACAGACTATTGCAATAATAGAGGTGGGGGTTAGTCATTGCCCCCACCACGAATGCCCTGTCTTCCATCGGAATGTAGGGGAGGATTTTCCATAATGATCGGAGTGCAAAGTGAACTGTTTTCACTTTGGCCCCTACTTGAGCGTCGCTATTCAAATTCTCTTGCCACCAACAACCTAGGTGTTTTACTTTTTTTGCATATTACAATTGTTCTCCTAGGATCAAAGGGTGGGGGAGACTTTGGATTTCCGATGTTTTTTTATTCTTTGGACTGAATAATATAATTTCTGTTTTTGCTCCGTTTAGTTGTAAATGGTTATTGTTCATCCAATTGTTGTTACTTCATGCATTGATTGATTCTCTCGAAATCCTCTTCATTATTTTGTAGCTCAATATACATATCATCCGCATATGAATGAAATAAGCCGTATTTCCTAAATATCCTGAAAACTGGATGAAAATAGAGATTAGAAATAAGTGCAGATAGAGAGGAACCCTGTAAGTTGTGAGAGCTGATTCTGGAAAAACATTCTTAATTAAAATAATCAGCATATTTCTACAAAACTTAACAAACAACAACCTTTCAGCTGTTGTAACAGTTGCCACAGGTTTAGCTGCCTACAAAATAGGAGGTGTAACTTTACACTGACTACTGCTCCTTCCAGTAGAACTCCAAAGCAAATTAGAATGCTACAAATTATCAGCAGACTCTGCTATTGAAGTAGGCAGAATTCTGAAACAAATGAAAGTGCTCCTAATAGATGAAGTAAGCATGGTTTCCAACCTCATGTTGGCTTTAATTCACCTCAGAATGCAAGAAGTCCTAAAAACAGACTACAAGTAACTATTTGGGGGAACACACTTTGTTTTCGGAGACCTCCGACAGTGAACAACAGTAAAATGGCAACCTATTTTCAAAACATTAGGACACAACCAATGCCGCAAAAACAGCAGCATAGGAAATATACATCTCTGGATATTTTTTCAGTACAGAGAACTAACTCAAAACATCTGTCAGTCTGCAGACCTCACCTATGCTAACATTTTAAAAAGCCTTAGAACTGTTTTGCTTATTAAAGATGCAAACTCTATCTTAAATGGTAGACTAATCCATAAGCTGTACGGGCAAAACACACCTGCTCCTGATGTAAAATATAAAATGCATGTCATTAATGCCAACCCTAGCAAGCTGCAATCAATTCAACGAGACAATGTTAAAAAAAGAAACTCAAACCATAATGCATATCGGCTCCACACACAAACTAGAAGCACATGGCATGACACTCCTTATGTGCCAGCAAGCCACAGCATGACAAAATAGCTTAGAAAAATCTATCTCCAACACAGCTGGATTGGAGAAAATATTTATGTTTTTTTCTAAACTGAAAAGTAATTCTAAAATGTAACCCTGAAGTAGAACACAGTTTAGTCAATGGAGCAATTGGTACAGTTGTTGGCTTCCAAACATATCCACATGACAACAACATTCAGTTTGTCAAAATCCACTTTGACAAACTTGCAGAAGTTAAAGAAATAGGCCACACAATAGCACAATTCCTTCTTTTCAGAGACATGTACATACAGAGAGAACAATACTCTCTGTCTCTTGCATATGCTGCCACTATTCATAAAGTGCAAGGTCTAACCCTAGATCACGCATTGATTGACATTGGCAGCACAGTCTTCAAGGAAGTTATGAGTTACAAAGCACTTTCATGTCTACGTACACTTGAAGGTTTATTCCTAGTCAACTTTGATGCATAGTCAATGCTGACATTCCTTGCATCCTAGAATACAACAGGCTACATGGACTGTACGCCTCCCTATCTAGATATGTACCCTGTACCTCAATAAACTAAACCTTTAAAAAGAGACGTTATACAAAGAGCACCTATAAGAGATCTCCCAATAATACCAACCAAAGAAACAAAAACAACTGCTGCCCCATCAGAAGACAAAAAGACAAATATGTATTCTCGAAAAAAAAAGTGCAGGTCCATCAAATAACACAGAAACACAACTATCTGGTCCACTTGAGGAGAACCATCTCCGGTTCCGGAAGCACCTCAAAACCTTCCTCTTCGCCTCCACTTTCTCTCCAACTCGCCCCTGCTTAAGTTACTGAAACTGCACTGAATCTGCAACTGGGCCACTCACCGTTCTCGGTCCTTGGCCCAGCCACTCTCCCCTGCACTGCCTCCCTGGCACTACCTGCAGTACGGGACTGTGTCTGTATCTCTACAGCCCCCCTTCCCAGCACTTGTCTGCACTTACTTCGCACTTGCCACTAGCTGGCCCTTGTTATTTTCCTGTATGCTATTAACCCTGTACTGCACTTTCCCCTCTCCCTTCCCCCTTGCACTTCTCCTTTTCCCCTCTACCCTTGCACTTGCGCGATTTGAATGACACCTGGCCTAGTAGGATCATTGTCTGTCTCCCCTTGTTCCCCCCCTCCCTCGTCGCGCCTTGAAACACTTGTGTATAGGCGCGTTACAAATGCCATATCATATCATATCATAACATTTAAATTTGGCAACACAACTGGAATAAATTGCTATGCAAATGTAATTTTTCCAATTACCACCAATTGTTCAAAACATTTACTTAAATGGATCAGACAAGTTGTGTTTACAAATGCTCGTCTTTCATAGAAATGCTACAAATAACCCTAACAACAACTACAGGTTCTCAGGTATAAGGAAAGAATTTGAATTTTGTATAGGAATGGTGAAATTCACCATAAACACACAGGACGATTCACAAGCATTTCTAATGTACTTAATACAAGTACTAGAGACCAAAAACATACCTATAAAAGAAATATTCTAGTTCCTCGCGCAGCTTGTTGTGACTTGCGCGACGGCTAGTAATGCGTCTTGGAAATCCATGAATATTCGTGTGTACAATACTTTTTCTGCACTACGGCTCGTCCAGGGTCCTTCTTGGCGTGCAGCCATTGCACCATTTCTGCACCTGATTCCATGAATCAGGCCCCAAGTCTGCACATGTCCTTACTTCTGTTGGATTGTAGGCCTCCAGAGATGCTGAGTTTCTCAGTGAGGAAGCTTGTAGATGATGCAGCAGGATTTGAAAATTATACAGATTTACAGTAGGAGCCAGTGCAGTCCAATAAGGGTCGGGATGTGTTCAAATTTGCGGAGTCCTTTGAAGAATCATGCTGCACGGTAGTTGCTGAACGGCCTTCCAAAATGGCATTGCCACCATCTAGGTGGGAGAGGACCAAGGCTTGGATAGCTGATCTGAAGATGTTTTCTGGGATGAAGGGCCCGATTTTCCACAGGAGTTAAAGTTGGTACCAAGTCGTTTGTGTCTCCCTTGTTATGTGCTGTTTGAAAGAGAGGTGTCTGTTGATACTGAACTGAATGGACTCAGCTGAGGCAGCCATCTGGCGTGTGCAGGCCTCGAGGTGTATAGAAGAGAGTCTGGTCTGGATGTGAGGGTGTTCAGTGCTGTTACCCAGCAGTAGGAATGTAGTTTTCAAGGGGTTGTGCTTCAGGTAGGCAGTAGACATCCATGACTGAATCCAATAGAGGCAGGCCTTGAGCCTGTGGATGTCTTCGATGGAGGATAGCTTGAGGTATAGCTGCGATAGCTGCGTATCATCTGATATTGCTGGATATGCCTGTTATGTGGAACAAGGAGGGTTCCAAGCGGTTCCATGTAAAGATTGAATATCACAGGCAAAAGGATAGATCCTTATGGGACTCCACAGGTGATGGGTAAAGTTGGTGATCTGGAGGAATCCATTTGTACAAACTGGTGGCAATTAGCAAAGTATGATTTGAACCAGTTGAGGACAATCTCACAAATCCCCATGCAGCAATGTAGATTGTCAGTTAGGGTCTGATCGTTTACTGTGTCGAATACTGCTAAGAGGCCAAGGAGAACCGGTAGGCAAAGAGGGCCATCATCAACGATTTTAAGGGCATCATCTATCACCTTAATGGTTGCCATTAAATGCTACATCTGGGTCTGAAGCCAGATTGGTAGGACTGAAGAAGATTTTTATATTCAATGTAGGTTTGCAGTATAAGTTGATGTTGGTTGTGAGGGTGTTGTTGAGTTCTTGGAGAAGCAAGTCGCAGTCCCAGTTCATCAGAGGTAGATCAGCACATGCAAATTGAATTTTGGTGAGTTCTTCCATGAGGTACTCCACTGGTAAGTTCCTGAATGATGTGAAGGCTTGTTTGCTGTATTTATGGTGGGTTTGCTTGACTGGTGTGGCGTGACTACAGTTAACAGGGAATGCCAGATGGTCTGACCAGTTGAGAGGGATTGAAGAGCTTTGAAGGAGGGTGGGAAGGGTAGAGATCATGAGGTCAAGGATATTAACTTTCCTGTAAATTGCATATTTTTTGTGTGCTGTGTGAGGTTCAGTGTGTCCAATAGGCAGTGGAGATCTTCTTTCATTGACATGGATGTTGGGTTAACAGGGATGTTGAAGTTGCCATGTAAGATGTTGTTGGCATGTGCGGGAGAAATGGTGGTGACCAAGTCCGTAAAGTCTACGATGAAGGAGGTGTTGGGCTTGGCTGATCTGTAGATAAGGTGAAAAGTGACTCTGTCCATTGGGGAGAGCAGGGCGTGGCAGGAAAGATTTTTCGAAAAACCCAATGGTGGTGATTGGCCATGATGCCTTGTTTGTAGAATTCTGTAGCCGTTGGGGATTAGGACATTCTAGGATGTGGGTTGAGGTGGATGTGATCCAAGTCTCAGTAATGAAGATGGCATTCAAGTCATAACTCTATCATTAGGATCGTATCTCTCCAGTCCTGGCAATCCCTTGCATTGGGGCCTGTATCTGTAACCATACAGTCCCCCCAACCCCCTTTTCCTGCTGCACTTAACAGACTCACCCTGTCTGTTGCCTTAAATCAGCACTTGCCACATGTAGGCTGCACTTCCACTGTTTGTTGCTTGTTATTTATTTGATCTATTTTATCTATTTATTATTTATTATTTATCTGTTTTTCCTTTGCTCTGCACTTTCCACTGCTCCCCCCTTCCTTGCACTTCTCCCCTTTTTTCCCTCTCCCATGCACTTGCGCGTTCTCAATGTCACTGGGCCTAGTAAGATCGTTGTTTTTGTTCTCCCTTGTTCCCCTCCCCTGCCTTGTCGCGCTCTGAAACACATGTGTATGAGTGCAATATAAATAAAAAATCAATTCAATTCAATGTGTGGTGATGAGGTGAGCATCAGTTTTCATGTAGTGGTGGATGATGAAGAGCTCATGAGGTCTATGGTGACGTTTGTGAGATTATTGCAACACATTGTCCATGATGTTGCTGGTGAACAGCGTGGTTGCCGATGAGTAGTGATGGTAGGGATTGGCGTGGGAGAGAGGGGTGAAGCACATATTCATGGTAGCTTACCCAATGTTAGAGAAGCAGGGGTGTTGGCCCTGGGTCCTCCAAATCCAAACTGGAATTGCCCTTTACTTCGTCTGCCCTTCGCTTCAGATGCCTGTGAGAGAAATGCCCTTGATCTAAGAGTTAAATAAAGAAAGGAAGGGCCAGGGAAAAACAATTGGGTGTGGCTTTCATCACGTGAACATGATCCACTTGTACCTGCTCACCAACTGCAAAAGAAAAGAGGCTGCCTAAAAGGCCTGATCATGTGACCTGCAATCTCCTCAATGCTGTCTGTCTGGAGCTGGCCTAGAGTCCTTAAGTAGCTGCCTGGAAGGTTCAAATCACTGGTGGTGGGTGGAGCAACTTAACGGCAGGGTCTGGTCACATGGCCAACAGCCTCCTCAATGCTGCCATATAACCATTGACTGACCCACTGTCTGGATCTCGTCCGCTAGAATGTATTCAACTGCCAAAAACAGGACTAGGCTATTTTCTTCAAAATACAATCGAGAGAATGAATTGACAAAACAAGAGTTAATAATATTCCCAGATAGTATAGTCAAGAGAACCAAAGCTGAGCATTTGAAATCAATAAAAGGATTTGTGCATCAACACACATTTCCATTAGAAGATTTTAACATCACTGCAAAGGCAATTCCTAGGTGACGAATGACACTCTGAGCTATATCGGGTGTAATCTGGATACTGGTGGATGGAGATGCCCATCCTGAAAAGAAGATCACTCAAGGACTCTATGAAGAGATTCAATGACATGAGTATGAATATATGCCTATGGATAACACCATACTGCATTTAAATAGGGTCAAATCTGGGAAGGACTGTCTGTACAGCTTATAACGTTCTCCCAAAAGAGATGAAAACCATATCCAGACCCAACCCAGACTCCCAAGCAGGAAGGAGGATACGATTTATCATTGAACCTCACCTTGAGTGTGAATGGCACAGAGAGATGAAGACTAACAAATGTGAGCCGGTCTCCTCCAACACCCACTACCATCCAGCCAAGTTGAAGCTTAATCTGTGCCACAGTTGGCCGGAAGCAGGAGTGAACATTAGAAGATAAAAAGTAAGTGAATGAATCAACTACACTTAATTCAGCGATTGATGTAACTTAAGAAAATATGCAGCCATCCGGACCTCTATACAACTGAGGCATAACTGAATAGAGAGGGCAGAAAATGTTTGCAATTCCATGCGAAGAAGCAGGTGAAGCTAACTATAATATGGGTTATGCGATTAAACTTGGAAGCACCTATGCATGGTTTGAGACCAATTTTAGTGGAGCCTGAGAAGAAGCAAAAAGACCACATACAAGATCAATTTCAACAGCTCGCTCCAGAATAACCATTGACTGAACTACTGTACTGAACTTGGAAGATGCTGTGTTTTTTAACCCAATTTAAAATAGCTAGTTGGAGAGAAATAGGACTGGGTTATATTTTCATGCAAATTGCTCACATCCCAAGTTATAGGATTCAGCCAAGGGAAACGAAGCTAAAGCAAACTTAAAATAATTGGCAAGATTGAAAAAATGAACATGTGGAAACCATGTGATCAGGTTATATACAAAAAGTGTAAATCACAGGGCCAAAATAATTGTAATTTTTATAGCAATGACTTAAAAAGTGTATGAATCCTATAACAACCCAACCAGACACTATATGAATCGTTATATTAACATTTTGAGCAACAAGTGTATGGATGTAGCGAGGGGTGACTTATTCATAATGCGGGTCGATCTGCCTTCCTTCTGCCCTTTATGAAGACGGCAGTATCACAGAGAACAGTGCTTCTTGCTGCAGGAATCATGCAGGTTATTTTGGTGCATGACATGCATGACCTGGCTTGCACATACAGCTATCTCAGACAGCTATCTCAGACATATTGAGGTGCGCAGCGTCACAAAAATGGTTTAAAATGGCAATTATAACATTGTTTAAAATAGCATCAATATGTGTTTTGCAGTGGCAGTGCTGTTATGCCCTGCATACTGTTGGTGGGCGGGCATCTATTGGAATTTTCCATGTGTTCCAGAATGACTTGTACATTGTATGGTGTTTTGTCCAATTTGTAGAAAACACAGTTTTCATTAATTGCACCATATCAACCCAGCATTGAATGGCTGAAAGTCCCCTGCCAGAATTCGAACATATGCAAACAGGTTCCCACAGATTTCAGTAGATTCCCCAAAGGGATCTACAGAGTTCTGTAGCCCCCTCTGGCTATCTACAGATCTCTGTAGATAGACAAAGGGGATCAACCCTCTTAATTGTTCTCCCATCCCATGGCTCTCTTCAATTTTCTCTCCCTGTATACACCACCCTGTTTTGTACAGTGCTGTGTTACTTATTTTCTAGGTTAAATTTAGTTTATTTATTTGTATAGCGTGGCCAAGCCCAAGGGCATCAGGGCGCTTTTCATACAAGTTGCAAAAATACAGACAGGAATACAATAATTTACAAATGTGCATCGGTCAGTAGTGGGGTACATCAGGTCATTAATGTCTAAATGAGAATTACATTACATATATACAAAGTTCAGTAAGTACATCAGGTAGTGATAACATCAGTAGGCATGTCAGTTTATGTGATCGGATTAAGGTCTTGTTCATGGAGCCAAAGTTTAACTTTTTTCCAGAATAGGAGGAATTATGGTTCCTCTCTGAAAGATACTGGTAGAGCATTCCATTTTTTTGGCAGCAAGGACTGGGAAACTAACCCCACCTGCGCGTTGTTGTTTAGAACGTGGAATGGTGACGCAGTGAGACTGGGCTGTTCTGGTGGGTCGTGTAGATGATTGTCTGATTTGATTTGATTTGGTTTGCTTGTATAGCGCGCTAAACCCTTGGGTAGCTAGGCGCTTAACTTGAGGATGTGTTACAGACGTTATACATAGTAAGATACAATACAGAAAATTGCATATATACAATATTTACATTGTGTACAGGATTTACAAGGAGTGTGCATCATATGACACTGTGGAAGACATTTTTAATATTTACATAGATATGTCATCAAGGTGTTATGTGGGTGATGTTAGGGATGGGGTGGTCTGGGGGTGTAGCCAGGCTTTTACTTTGAATCGGAAGGCTAGGAAGGAGTGTTCATCTCTAAGCGCGTGGGGGCAGGGAGTTTCAGGTTTTGGCAGCTAGAACTGGGAAGCTGGATCCACCTGAGTTGTGGAGTCTGAATTTGGGGATGTTGAGGCAGTGGGTGTATTTGGCTCTGGTGGGTCTCGACAAAGTTTTCCAAGAGAATTTGTCTATAAGATATTTTGGCGCCGTATTGTTGAGGCATTTGTGGGTGATCATGAGTGTTCTGAAGGTTATCCTGTCTTTTATGGGGAGCCAGTTGGCTGCCAGTCTAGCTTGGGATGTGTGGTCTGAACGTGGGATGTTGAGAGCTGCTTTCAGAGCTTTGTTTGGAAGGATTTGGAGATTCTGGATGTTTTGTTTACTGGTGCCCAGATAGAGGGAGTTGCAGTAATCGATTTTTGATACTATTGGGGCTCTGGCCAATGTGATACAGTTTTGCGTGGACAGGAAGGGCCTGCAGGCAGTTATTAGTTTAGTGGTATATGCTGAGGAGGAAGCTAGGGCATTCACTTGTCTAGAGAGTGACAGGGTGGAGTCGAAGTATACCCCTAAAGTTTTGGGTGTTGTTGAAGACATTGATAGTATTGCCATCTATATTAAAGGAGTTGTATTGAGGGTTACGTTTATTTAGGCGTTGTCTGGACCAATGAGTAAGAGCTTGGTTTTGTCGTTGTTGAGACAAAGGCCATGCTTGGCCATCCAATCTTGGATATTGCTGTAGATTTCTTTGAGAAGGGCGGAGTCGGACTCGTAGTTGCCAGAGAGTGTGATGAAGACCTGAGTATCATCAGCATAGTTGGTGTATGGGACATTCATATCATCTAAGAGGTCAAATAACATCTTGGTAAAGATGTTATATAGCGCGGGGGAGACGCATGAGCCTTGGGGGACCCCACAGGTGATGGGGGAAGGGTCAGCTGAGGCAGTGTCTGAAAAGACCCTCATGGATCTTTCAGATAGGAAGGATTGAATCCATTTGGCTACGTTAAGTGAGAAGGCAGCTGAGGTGGTTAGGTGCGATGTAAGGATGCTGTGGTCGACTAGATTGAAGGCTGCGGAGAGGTCCAGGAGTAGGAGGAGGGAGGGGATGCCTTTATCTTTTGCCTCATCCATTTGGATCTTCAGATCAAGAAGGGCTGTCTCAGTGCCATGTCTTGGTCTGAAGCCAGATTGACGGAGGACCAAGAGGTTGTGAGATTCAAGATGGTTTTGTATTGGTATGTAAACTGCTTTATCAAGGATTTTTAGTAGGAATGGGACTGTGGTGATGGGACGATAATTAGTGGGAATGTTAGGGTCTAGCGTGGGTTTTTTGATCAGTGGTTTGACCCAGGCGTCTTTGAGATTCTTGGGCACAGTACCAGATGCAAAGGAGGTGTTGATCAGTGAGGTGATGAAGGGGGCAAAGTCTTTGGCTCTGGTAGCTGAGCAAATGTCTCCTTCACATTTGGAGGGTTTAAGACTGGCAATTATGGATTCTACCTGTGTGGTGGTGACAGGCGCGAATTCAAAGAGGTTAGTAGTGTTGTGGTGTTGTGATGATGGCTGTGGGGGGGGAGTGCTGGTACCTTTGGAGGCTAGGAGTGTTCTTTTAGTTTCAATTTTGTTCTGTAGTAGTGCAATTTTGTCCAGTAAGGCCTTCTGGATTTTGGCGCACCAAGATGCGTCTATGAGGCAAGTGGACTGTGGGGGTACAGGGGATTCCATTTCGCTGAGGATTGCGAAGAGTTCCTTCATGTTTGAGCTAGCATTGTCAATTCTGTTGTTGAATGTATTGCTTTTGGTGTTGATGATGGCAGTTTTGTACCTGGTTGTCACTGCTCTGAAGAGTGCCAGGTTTTGCGAACTAGGGTTTTTTTATCCATTTGGTTTCTAAAGATCTTTTGGACTTTCTCAGTGCTTTTAGTTCAGGTGTAAAACATTTATGTAGGCGAATAGGTAGAAGCTTGTTGAATAAGCACTTATGGGTAAGGGAAAGTGTTTTGAGGTCGATTCTTTGCTTAATGTTAAGGTATATTAATCATATACAGATCAAAATATATTCATACAAACCACTACTCATATTTCTCACCTAATTACTTCATATGTACTTTTGTTTCATAATAAATAGGCAGAAACAGAACTCTCAAATCATGGCATTGATAGTACATGTCATTTAACATTTGTCTTTAGTTTTATAAATGTAAGTCGACAAGCCCCAGAATGCAGTGCACCTAGTATTTTTCCACATTTACTTAGATGTAAAATTGCTGTCTGTGCTTGAATTCCTATATTGGGGCACGCATAGAGGTGTGCTCCCCCATATCATGGCAAATTCCACCTTAACCTTGGGGTACAACTGCCTTAAGATAAAGTAATTGAAAATACATTCACAGTTTTAACAGAAACAGAAAGAGAGGGAGGGCTCTTAAACAGCATCATGTACCGCTAGATGTTCCTTTTTTCTTGCAAGCTGGGAGTCACACACACACACACACACACACACTTACAGCTGTAGCTTTGTTGGGGTTGTTGGAAGCGTCCCCATGATTGCACACCGTATTGACGGGGAGCTGGCAGAGAACTGGGCGTAATGTTGCAAATTCATATGCATCGAGTACAGTTAATTATGGATGGGATATGTTGCTTTTAGTATTACTGTTGTTTAGAATGTAGATATATATTAGATCTTCATGCAATATTAAAACTGCAAATGCAACATGAACACAATCTGCACACAGGGCGCTTTGCAAAAAACATGGTAGTTGGGACTCTTACAAAATGTATGTTTGTTTTTTTAAAAAATGTGATTTCATTTTAAACTATATACAAAATGCCATACAATAAACAAACATGTATATTGAATACATCTTATAATGGTATTACAATAAAATTAAATCCTTCCCCTCCCCACAGCATTCAAGGTTCACCCTTGTATTCCATCAGTTAATACGGTGTAAGAAATGTACCTCAAATTTTTTCAAACAATGCAAGTTTCTTTTCTCTACGGTAAATAACTCTTTCAATCTCGACCAGATTATGCATCTCTGCAAGCAATATCAAGAGATTCTGTTCTCTTCCATCCTCTCAAAATTGTTTTTTTGCCTATCATTGCACTTCTGAAGATCCATTTTTTCTGACTAGTAGTCAGATCTTCTAACATCAAATCACTTCCCATTATCAGGGTCTTGAAATTATATTTTAATCTTTCACCTATAACCTTCGCACAGATGGTATCATACTCTAACCAAAATCCTCTAACCCAGGTCCAAAAGACCCTGTTCAAAATCTTGATCTGACGCAATCTCTCTGTTAACCCTCTGTTAACCCTAAAGAGCACAGTTTTACGTTTTCACACATTCGAGACCATTCACTTTCATCGATCTTGCTTCCAAGTCTCCTGCTCCACTCCTCTCGTAATGAATCATTTCCTCTGTATGCAGTCACAACCATTCCATCCACACGGCTGGCTAATCCACTCTCCCCCATTTTTGGAGTTTTTCTGAATGGGTCTAAATTCAATCCATCCTTCATCTCAAACTCCCCAATGACTTTTCGAATTTTCCGATAATCTGCTACCCTGAAGTTTGAAATATTAAACGTAGCTTGAACTTCTTTGCCCCCCATCCAACGCCCATTCTTGTAAAGGTCCCCTAGCCATTGCACAACACAAAGGAACCACTCTTGCCAGAAAATAACCTTACCCTCTATTTTGATTTTTGGATTCATCCAGGTTGAGGCTCCTGGGTCTCTCATAGCATCATTTCCAAGGTAATTATTCAACTTTTCCCATGCAATCCTCATATTCCTAGTTAGAGGATCTTTTATACCACCTGCTCTAGACACTGTCGTCAACATAGCTTTCGGTGTGAGTGGTCCGTGAAAACTAGTCTCAGCAAGAACCCAATCTCCTGGATTAGGTTCTAAAAATTGGACTAGAAATTTTGAAACAAAAGCCAGATGATATGCTTTAAAGTTTGGTACTCCCAAACTACCCTTTGATGAGAGTAGTTGCAATTTATTTGGCTTTTGATCCCAAAGGAAGCTCTGAATTACACTGTCTAACTCCATTGAATATTTTCTTTCAATATCCAGTGGTATCATGCCAAGGGCATAATTTATTTTGGGAGTAGAAACCATTTTCAAGGCATTCACCTTTCCCCAAAGAGACAGGTGTAATTGCCTCCACCTCTCTATGTTTGATTTAAAGGTTGGACAGACCATATTCATATTCTCCTTAATAAAATCCTTAATTACAGGCGTTATCCACACCCCAAAGCATAAGAGCTTTTCCCCGCAACATTTAAAACCCAATTGTGTTATTAAATTTTTGTTGTAAATGTGTGCCAGTGGTAAAATCTCTGCTTTGGTCCAGTTTATTTTAGAACCTGAACACCGGTTGAAGGCCGACAAGACATTCATCACTTTTGGAAGTGATTGTTTTAGATTACTTAACACAAGGAGCAGATCATCAGCATATAGCCAAACCTTTTGCTGTAAACCTCAACAACTCCCACTCTGTACTTCTGCCCACTCGCTATGCCAATCAGAATTCCTCTCATCGTGCACTTAAATGCCTCCCATACCACATCAGCCCCAAACTCCCCAGTGCAATTTTCCTCTACAAAAAATTATGTATCAGCTAAAGGTGTATCCATTACCTCCTTTTTGTCTAACAATGAGGTATTCAGCCACCAAATAAATTGTTTTTTCAAAGCTGAGTCCAGTATCAAACTCATCAACACGTGTGCATGATCTGTTAGCACAATATTACCAATTTTACTAGTCATGTAATATTCTGACATTCTCCCACTTGTGAACAGCATATCTAATCTAGAGTAGACTGCATGTGCTCCAGATTAAAAGCTGTATTCCCTACTCAATGGATTCTCTGATCTCCAGACATCACACAAGGTGTGTTCTTCTAGGAGATCCATCAGAGCTATCGTATGTTCATCTTGCTGTCTGTTATGTCTCAAGGTACTTCTTTTCAGATCATTATTCAACACTGTGTTGAAGTCCCCACCTAGAATAATATTATGGCAGCCCATACTCTGTATATCCTGAGCAACTCTTCTAAAGAATTTGCAATTATCAACAGTAGGAGCATAAATATTGCAAAAAATAACTTCTGTTCCCTGAATGTTAACTAGTAATGCAATCATTCTCCCTTCATTGTCACTCAAGTCTTTCAGGACTTTTAACGGAGCATTCCTCCTAATCAGTATCGCCACCCCTCATGGTTTTGTGTTAAATGATGACCCATACACTCTTCCAATCCAACCTTTCTTCAAACTTTCAAGTTCCCCCTGTATGAGGTGGGTCTCTTGAATGAAGCAAACATCAGATTTGAGGTCATTTAAATAAGCCATTACAGTTTTACGTTTTTGAATGTTGTTTAGACCATTAACATTCCACGTGACCACTTGCAATTCATCATCCATTTTCATTTACTTACTTATACGGAAGTCGTAAACTGATTCTATATTTTTTAAATAACATTCGAATGTGAACCCTAAACTACAAACTCTGAAATAGATGCAAAACACAAAGAGCAACACAAAAGTTAAACTACTATAGCACATGTTAAACTGTCCAGCCCTGGACACCTCTCCCTAATTTTTTTAACTCAAATCTTTGCTAAACAACTTATTTATAAGGTTTAATGGTAGATTTCCCTATTTTTATCACTGTAGAGCCCTCCAGTCCCAAGTTTACATTCAGCCTGATGCCCCTCAACCATCTATAAAGATAGCCAATATCGGTCTACCCATCCTGCATTTTACCCTGATATTAATTAACATTCCCCCGGCAAACAATGTTCTGCATGCAATACCTTCCATTGATTCACATAGATGCAATTAGTTTACAAACAACCTTGGCCTTGAAATTGCTGTTCACTGACATTAAAAATTGATACCCTCATATATTTCATCTGCCCCCACTACCCAGCCACTCCATGAATCCATTCATAACTTTTGTCTTTGTTTCCCTAGAGTAGCCAACGCCCCCAAATGTCCCCTATATAACTGCTGCCCCTATCAATTTAATACCTTTACCTTCTGGACCAGTGAGTCTATTTTCTCAGTATCAAACATCTACTAATAAGATCATCCATAATATAGTCCCTATATCCGTTTCTTGGAATAAAGAAATTAATGATAATGCAGCTAACACAATAGGAGCAACTTTTATAATTCAAAACTATAGATTATTTATTCAATATTCTATAATGTGCTCACTGCAATACACCCAGCAGCTCCCTTGTGACCTTTTAAACTGACTTCCTCAGGTTTCAGATGGCATAAATGTTAGGCAGAATCATATGCAGTACCCTTTGGGAGCACCACACACAATTAAGACTACAAGTGACAGTACAAATTCACCTTTGGTACAAGCCTGTACTACACAGTAAAGTGGTAGTGATGGCTGGGCAGCCAGACTTATCTCAAGAGTAAAGTGAGCAGTATCAGAAGTTACACAAAGGACAGTAATTACTATGGTTCAAACAAACACTGACTCAAGGTTTCTGAGTAAAAGAATATACATTTATTTACACATCATTTGTAAAACATATCACTAAAGTAAGGCAGCAGAAAATCACAATCTTAATATACTACACAACACCCAATGAATTCTGGACAGTTAAACTCAAAATGAAGTGTGAGCAAAATGGCACTCCAGCAATTTAAAAGGGAGGGAAAGACAAGGTTATACAAAATTAAGCAGCACCAACAAGTAAGTAGGCAGGGCAATCTATAAAAGGCTTGCTACAATGAGGATTCAATTCAATAAGCCTGGGCCAATGTCTATGATTCCGAGTCTTTGCAGAGGATCACACAGTTCAGCGTAGTTTGCGGTTAAGTCTTTGCCAAGAGTTCAAAACGAAGTTGGTCAGAAGAAAAGTTACTTAAAAGAGTAGAGAAAGACAAGCCCTTGGATTGGCAAATGATTTCAAACACTTTCATTGCGGTCAGGCGGAACAAGTAAGGTACTGTGCAAACAATCGGGTTTGCACAGTACCTTTAGAGCAGAAGAATGCTGTAGCTGAGGCAGACGTTCTTGGCAGATCCCGCAGGCTCACGGTTCCTGAAGCGACTGTCGGACTGACATGAAGGAGGAAGACTGGAGGGTCCTGCACTGTCCAGGGAAGAAACCAGCAGCGGAGCAAAGCGACGAATAAAAGGTGTGCTCCTTAAAACCCAAGCAGGGTCCGGTCCTCCCGGCTATCCGGTTCATTGTAGCTGTGCACAGCAAGTTCAACCAGAGGAGGGAGGCTTGGCTTGGAGTTTGGCGAGCTGGTTGGTCCCACCAGCTCAATGGAAGAAGATTTTTTGCAGATCTTCTCTTTCGTCGAAGTTTGGAACTTCGGACCCACAGCAGGGCTTCACCAGGAGGTTCAGTCGTGGTAGTGGTCCTCTTCTTTCAGCTTCTCTTCGGTTCTCTCGATCCAGTGGTGGCTCTGTCTTCCAAGTCCCAGAGACCCAGTTTTTCCCCATTCACACAGCCTGGCTGTCAATCACACAGCAGGGTGGCTGTCCTGGCGGGACAGTCACCACAGCCAATCATACAGAGTGTGACATGGGTCTCCAAGGAGACCTTGTGCAAAGGAGTCTCAAATCCCTCCCTCACACCCTATCCCCTCAGACATTCAGAGGCCTAAGGAGGGCTTCTGTGCAGAAGCCCGCCAAAGGACGGCGAACAAAGGAACCAAACCTGGTTTGGTCCGCAGAGTAAAACACGAGAAAGACCTTTACAAAAAGAAATGGCAAATAAACCCAGCTGGAACCAAAATAAAATAAAAGGGGTCCAGCGGATTAAAGTTCGAGGCTACTAACTTAGCCCAAAACAGTACCAAGGCTATTTTCATAGACCGCGGTAGGGAAAAAATGGTAGATATCACTGCCACCAGCCAAATCTTAAGGAAAGGGGAACGAAATAATGTTCCATGAGAGACAGGCAAAAAGGGATAACTATTAACCCTTTCCAGTACTCTATAAGATAGTTTGTACTGGGTCTGTGAATATAAAAAGACTAAAAGTCAATGGCAACTTTACATGTTCTGGGGGACAGTATTAAGCCTTAGAAAATGGAGTTCAGAGTGGGAAGTCTGTAAAAGACAACCCTGTGTCACTGCACTGAAGGTGCTGTGTGAAACACAGTAAAAAGATGGTGCCTATGGAGTAGGTGAGATTCCATAGTCTATGAACACAAAAATGTAAAACACACAGCAAAACACATGTAAGAGTGGGAAAAACGGTTAACACTCTTACCAGGTGGGAAAAAAATCCTAGAAATCCAGCAAAGCTGCTGAGGGACTCAGTAGGTAGGGGAAATTAGCCATTCTGGAGAATTCTCCCTAACAATAAAATGTGTAAATCAGTAACTTTAACCTTCGCGGTTACATGAATTTTAAGAAACAGGGACATTCATTGACAATGATTCATCTCGTAAGAAGCGCAGCTTTCAACCATGACAAGGTTTATGATTTAACAGTCCCGCAAGAAAACAGATGTTATCTAGCTCATTGTATTGAAGTCGCGTAGAGGGGGTTGATCATTTTTTTGGGCTGGTAGTAAAAATGGGGCATGAGGCCAGGGTAGCTGGCGGTTAATTGTTTTTACAGGCCAACAGAGGCTGTATGTTCTGGAATAGTGGCGCATAAATTCATATGTCTTCAGAAGCGCCAGGCATTTGGGGTAGTTGGGATTGCAATCAGTAGTTCAAAGAAGATCTTGTTATTCAGGCATTCCTCATATTTGCTCAAATATGTAAGCAGACCATGAGCAGTCAGTCACACTTAAAGTTAAAGGTCCTAGGCCAGTTATTGCTAGTAATTAATTATGTTTCAATACCAATGTTTAACCATATACTGATGTCATGGCCCGCTACGGATCGATCCTAAGAAGAGGTGTGTTCTGAATATGATCTCAAGATGACTATCAAGATAAGACTGGTCAATGAAAATGGAAGAATTGGGAAAAGATGGAATTTCTTTTAAGAGGTTTCAGTCTATCGTGTTTGTGAAGGAGGTGCACTACAATAACGTATTTGGAAGTGTTTTAACTGTTGGAAAAGTGTATAAAAGATGTGAACTGATGTGGTGTTGTTAAGACTTAGGTTAGTTAAGACCTGCAACACCATCTAACCGCTCCTCTGAGCTTTGTACAATAAACTTGCTTTATGTACAACCGTGAGCTTGCTTCTTAAGTGGTGGGCCTGTTTGGGTTGAGGTGATTAAAGGCCCATCCACACAGCTTTATTTTCCCCATTCTGATTGAAAGCCTACAATTACCAGCATGCAAAGTAATGCTAGCCGAAACAAATCTAAAGAAATTGAGACTGAAACGATCACAGCCCCAGCTATGTTCCACATTGCAACCAGATGTACTCACCACTTCCCTTTATAATCAGCCGTCATTTGCACTTCCTGGTGACAATGGGCACAAAACACATTTCCCATCTACTTTTGTTATTCATCGTTGTCCCCTTGTTGGTACACTAACCCAAGGCCTTCACGCCCAGATTCAGTCTCTCCTCTCACCATGCCCACAGCTTTGACTGATTTCTTTGCAGAGGGAGGGGTCAGGGGTAAAGGCCCAGAGACTTCAGACACTAAAATAAACACACAGGGTTATTTTTTGTTTTTGATGCAAGGAGCTACTGAGAAGCCTCAGGCGAGCTACCAGTGGCTCGTGATCTTCTGCTTGGAGAACCTTGGTCCTAGAGGGAACAGAATAAACAAGTGTTGGTGACGTTCGTAAATAAGATGCAGATGAAACCCAAAGATGGACGTTTGAAAATTGAAAAGAAGGTGAATGAATCAGTAAACATTAGCCTTTAGGATTTAACCTGAGAAAATGTGCAGAATTTCACGTCGTTATGGCACCGAGACAGTCCCTCCGGCAGTGGACGTCCACAATTGTATGAGAAATTGAACTTCACTAGCGTGTTTTGAGTGCAGACATGGCAGAGCAGAGCATTTTTGTACTGCTTTGTAAAGTCACGATCAACACAAAAAATACAAACTGATGGACAACCTCCCCGATAAAATGAAGCTGTGAGTATCTACGCTTCACTCGAATGAGAGAATATGTGAAGATTCATAATGCCAACCGCATCCTAGCAACACCCAATGGACTACTTCTGACAAACTATAGTTGGCTGGAGTATTGAAGAGTGGAACATCATTTCTTTTCAGAAAAAAGAATATCTTTGACAGCCTTTGATAAAGAAGTAATTCCTTGGCGACTGCTTTTTCTCTTAGTAGAAAAAATAGGTTTTAGTAGTATGTTGGGTTATCAGCATGAGAATTTCCCAATACTGTGTGGCTGCTGCACAGATGTAACATTGAAAAAAGAAAAGAGATTTGGGAAAGTAGACTCAAATGCGCTAGCCCCTTATATAAGTATATACAGGCGAGTCTTTACAGTCATTTAAATTGTATTATTGTTTTTTCACACTAATAATTTTTATCTTTCATAAAGGGTTTCAAAAAAACATTCCAAATAAAGAGACATTTCTGTTAGATGTCACTTTTTTCATTTATTTTTGCTTCACACCAATATATTCTAATTCAAATGTTTCTCTCTCTCGACACGTGTTTCCCCATTGTCACTCTCAATGGTTCTTCAGGAGAGGAAGTGTTTGTACTAAAAAGAAAGAAAAAACCAAATTCTCATTTTCAGTAATGCCAAAAATTTTTTTCAAAAAAAGTAAATATAATATTTGCTACAATGACTCACCCTTCTAATTTTCTTATTGTTAGCATGTATCCTGCTTGTTTTTCCAAATTTTATATACTCGAGTCTCGCTAATATTCATCAGGATATTTATCCTAATTTAATTTTTGGGAAAGGTTCCAGGTTAAAGCTATAAGGGGGAGAATAAAGGAAAAAGACAAGATAATACTCCTTGTTGATAGTCTATAAAAAAGGAAAACATGGTCATAGTTCAAATACAAGTTCTAGTAAAACTCGATCCAGCGAGAGTACAGGCTTCTCATTCGCTTACTTTGTTTTCTTTTATATTTTTGATCCTATGCCGTGATAAGCATCCAAGTGAAAGGATGTCTAACTTAAGCTGATTCCAGCTATTTATGCCGCGATCGTGCCGTGATGACGTCATCACGCCGCGCCCACGTGATTTTACGTGACGCGATGACGTCATCACGCACGTATTTACGACCCGGCGGCCATTTTGGGATGAGTTAAACTAAGTCCAACAACTCCATTCTAACTTTATAATAAGGAATTTTAAATCAAATAACAGAGAAAAGTTTGTTAAATAAGAGCGCCTATTGTTGTAATTTCTTAGCAACACGCTTAATCTTTTTTTAAACGTGTGCAAAGACATCATTGCATATTTATTTCCAAAGACCATTTTTGAGGGCCATTTTTTAGGATGTACTGCCGTGCTTGTGCCGTGACGACGTCTTCTCGCCGCACCCTCATGATTTTGCATGACGCTATGACGTCATCACGCACATGTTTTACGAACCAAATTAAAAGTACAGCATAAACAATATAGTTGATCTAAAGCCAATTATACATTTCCGTGTCACAGTTCAGACCTGTAATACATGTGTCCATTTTACAAATCCATCTGCATTCCTTTTTTCTTAGTAGGTCTTCCTTATTTCCTCCTCTTGGAGATAACATTACTTTCTCTAGACCAAAAATTCTCAATTTGGAGATATCAAAGTCAGGATGGTTCATAATAACATGTACTGAGATGGGAGATCTCAAGTCTTTATTTCTGATAGCTCTAATATGTTCAAATATCCTTATTTTCAATTTTCTGACAGTACTCCCAATATATAACTTCTTGCAAATACATTCCATTCCATAAATAACAAAAGTTGAGTTGCAATTAATCATTTGATTAATATGGTTATTATTGATGTAGGCGTATATGTGTGCGTGTTTGGGTGTGTTTGTGTAGTTGTGTTAATGTGTTTAAACATGTGCTACTGTAAAATGTGTTATTGTATTACCCATTTATTTATAGAGCCTAAAGATACATGTGTGTTTGTATCATGTTGTGGCGTGTTAGGTTATTCACTGCGTGAAATTAAAAAAAAAGTGGCTTTACTGTTCTGCTTTCTACAATACCAAGAAAGAAATGTATCAACAGCGAGGTTTGCGCATAAATGACATTTCAGTGAATGAGCTACAGTTTCGCACGATAGGACACGTTCACCGACCGGTATCTAATGATGGAAAAAATGCAGACAAATACGTTCTTATCACTTCTCTAAAATTATAGAGCATGTTTGGTCAAATAACCTCCACTTCACATAATATACTTGTCTATTGTTTGTTCGAAGGCTTTTTTTTCTGCTGCGGGGAATTTACCTCTTGGCTCCGGAGCTTCCCTTCTAATTAATTCCTGTCCATTTGCAAAGAAAAAAGGAATGGCGCTGCCTCAGCAGGATGGCCTGGAGCGGTCTGCGCATCTGCTGGAAGAGTGTTTGTGTTTGCTGTCAAGTTCCTCATGGCACTTTTTGCGTGTCGACAGCATGGCACCGAGCCTTGAAATAAACTGTACTTTGAACCAGAAATGCGTAAACCTATTCCCTTCTCAGGTTATGATGTTATTACAGCGTGATGCTCTGGACATGTGGAAGTTATTCAGACATGTATAATGCGGTAACTGTAAAAACACAATTAACTTTAATGGAGAAAAAAAAATAATTTCTCAAGAAAAGAAAACTCGACGTGCATCGATAAACCTAACTTTGGTAGAAATGGTGGGCGTATTTGGGATAAAAGAATACACATTTACTCGGTTTGTGTGTGAGCTGCAGGAATTGGCTGTGAGGCAGAGGTGAGTAACAGGGCATGTGTTTTTGTAATTGACATTCCGCCTTGCTTCTTGGAAGTAAAGAAATAACTCGGCTATGCATCTGTCAGGACACATTTTACGAAAGATCATCTTTTCTGAATTTTCAAATGTATTTTTTTCTGTGCAATTCTTTGACTTCCCCTTATGTGTCTGCAGGTCCGGGTGTGCAAGAATCAGCATTTTGCACAGCTTCCTGACATTTTCATGAGCTTTAAAGCTTCCTGAAAAAGTGGGATAGTCTGCTGTGGTGCCCATTTAACATTCATGGTTTAAATAAATAAATAACTAAACACTAAAAGACACATTGAAAAACACGATTTCAGAAAAGGTTTTCTTCATGTGTTATGCAGGCGATGTATAAGAGTCACATTGAACAGTGAATAGGATCATTATGAAATCATGAAATCCTTTAGAGTGACAAAGTATGTATTCAAAGCAGGTTAGCAAAGTGGAAAAACCTAAGGACAACCTATTTCCCTCCTTAACAGAACCCACATTATTTTCCATCCATGATAGACCGGTTCGCAGACCTGAGCTGTGTGCAAAAAGTTCATCGGCGCTCGCTGGGCATGGCAGTATTTGCATGGGGGCCTGGCCCCCTATTCTCAGCCCCTGACAGCAATGAATGGCTTAATAAATACAAGGGGATTGATTGCTGGTCAGTTTGAAACCAGCCTTTTGCCGGTTTAAAAATGGATGTTGCTTTTTGGGGGAACTATTGGGTTCTGCGAGGCTCACCAGAATGTGTATGGATTCTTGTCAACTAAGATCATTCCAGGGTAAGCCCAAGTGGGCCTATTAAATGAGGGGAACACCACACCAGCCAGCGCTGTCATTTCAACCCAGCCCTTAATTTGAAAACCAGGTGCAGGATTACAGTACATGCGCAGTTGCATCAGTGCTGGTGAAAATGCAGTGACCAGTCAATCGTATTGGCATTAAAGCTATTGTGCAAATTGAATTTGTACTTGAGCACATGCATGGCAATAAGGCCTCATTTAATGCTTGATTGGTTGGACATATTACTTTGTGCAATGAAATTAGCGGTATACCCCAAGACTCTGCAACATGCAAGTTGTCTTAAAGGCACAGAGGATTTGTCTTAGGGCAAGTCATTTATTTATAAGCAAATTTAATCTACATGATCTCCAGAAAGTTTATGAAGTGGTTACAAATTATTCTGGCCAAGAATTTATTTTTCACTAAAGCGATTGAGTCAGTCTTGGGAGGATAGCTCAGGGGCAACGTGCATGTCTTGGAAGCAAGATGACATGGAGCACCGCAGGTTTGATCCCTAGGTCTGAGCTTAGAATCCTCTGGGTATTAAGCATGTTAAAAATAACATATCATATCATAGCAGAAAACTCTATTAACTATTATCCAAACTTTGAAATTGCTGGAAAGTAATCTATAGTACATATCCACTGAAGCAATCACCATTGAACGGTTACAGGACATTCATACTTTCAGCTCTTCCGAATCAAAGGAATTTTACCTTTTCTCACTTTCCCTCAGAGGCTCAATGTGACCCAAGCCTTGGTTCTCTCTAGGCTTGACTACTGCAATGGCCTCCTCCTGAATCTGCCTTCTTCCACTCTGCACCCCCTCCAGCTAATCCAGAATAGGGCAGCCAGACTTGTCCTTGGCCTAAACAGAGAGGAGGTGGTCGTTCACTTTCTGCAGCAGGCTCCCTCCTATGGATTAGCCTCCCCCTCCCTCTGCGTCTTGAGCAAGATCTTCTTAAATTCTGGTAGCTCCTAAAGACTTACCTCTTTTCCTCCTCCTTCCCTTTTTCCCTCCTCTGCTAATCCCGCAGTTGTGGTAATTCGTGTCCTGGTCCCGTATGCATCCTTGGGACCCTGAGCTCCCACACCAATTCTGCCCAGCTCCTGTCTATCCACAACACTTGCATCTGCACACCCTCCACCCTGGAGGTCCGCACGTACTGCTCTCCTCTCACGGCCCGGTCTGTGTAGCACTCAACATTCCTAGCACTTCATCTATGGCTCACCCATGAGCGTGGACTCCCCAACACTTAGCCCCTCTTCCCTCTTCTTTGCTGCACTTGCGCGTTTCCCCCCCTCTGCTCTTAAATATTGTGATTTTAATGTATTTCCAACCCCTGCTCCCTCCCTGCCATGTGGGCACTTTGAAACAGTATTTTCGTATTATATAAACGACTTACAAGCACACAACAAATACATAAATACATTCTTCTGAGAGAAAATTAACAAAATGATACTGAGTTTTTACAAAAACAAACTTAATTTGTATACCTCATCAACACGTAATTTTATCAATCACGCTTTTTGACTTTCAGAAGGTCACAGCTGATATTAGAAATATTGTTGCTAAAGCAAATCTTACTTTTTTGCTCTATGCAGCCCATGCCCTACTCATATTGTCAATGAATGTATTATTGACATGCTCCCTTTCCTTACCACCTTCATAAATTACCCTATCCACCAGAGTGTTATACCCTCCATCCAAAAACCATCTTGGATTACAGCGCTCTTAGTGAAATTTACTCTGTGCCCAATTTACACAGCAATTATAGGCCCAAAGCAAACACACCTTTCCTGAGCAAAATCTTGGTGAAAGTGTTTACACTGCAATTGCAGTCATCCTCAGAGACCCACAGGTTCCTGGAGGAGAGCCAAGCCGGGTCTTGTTGCAGAAACTGCATTCCTGAATGTGGTAGCAGTTATTATGCCAGCCCCACTGGCTGCCTTTGACACCCTTGATCCCAAGAGTGCATTGTATACAGATTGGGCAAATCGATTCAACTAGGCTAGCCCGGATATAATGGAAGTGACTACACAGGGCAATATGGTATTCCACATGGGCCAGTTCCATCTCTTCTATTTTGTAACATTTACACCAAGAGGGGCAACTGTAGCTATCGTGCTGATGTCGTTCAGAGGTCAGGGAGCAGAGGCAATGGAGTCAGGCTGATTGAGTAGATTTCGCTTCACCAAAGGAAGTCAGAGGGGCATCGGAGGATAGCGAGTAAGGAAACTAGTTAAAGGTTATTTAGCATGTCGTTGGATTGCAGCTCAGAATGAGGCGACGATCTTACCGTGAGGGTAGGGAAAGTAGGGGGATGATTGCTTCTCGCTCCTCAGTCTCAGTCAGGCTCAGTCAGGAGCCTTAAATGTTGGGCCTTGAATGGATGGCTGGCTTTCACCTGACGGCACTCCTGATAGGCTGATATGGGGTGGGCACCCAATCAGCTTGCAGTGGTGAACTTCTTGAGATTCAGGTCAATCAAGGATTAGGTGGCGGCCATCTTAGTACAACACAAACGTGTTTGTGAACGGGTTGCCATGGATGCAACAGTTCTTCCAAGGCAGGATATAACCAAAACACACTTGTGGAAGACAAAGCAGCACTCTCACAGTGCGATGCCTATAACTAGGCTTTGAATTCAAAGAATGAACAGAAGTGCGGCTTGCAATCAGTATAGCCATTTGGGCTTACCTCGTAGAGTACTGCACTGCGGGCAGCTGTGTTTGCACAGCTCCTGCAGCGCACAGGTGCAGCAGAGCGTTCCTGGGATCAGGAGATGGGAAGAAATGGGGATTCTGGCTCAGTCAGGAGCATTAAATGTTGGGCCTTGACTGGAGGGCTGGCTTTCGCCTGCCTGCATGCCTGATGTGATATGGGGTGGGCACCTAATCAGCTTGCAGCAGCGAACTTCTTGAGGTTCAGGGCAATCAAGGATTAGGCGGTGGCCATCTTATTAGAAAACAAATAATCGTGTTTTTGAAAGGGTTGCCATGATGCAACAGTTCTTCCGATGCACGATGTAACCAGAAAACACATGTGGAAGACAAAGCGGCACTTTCACAGTGTGATGCATATAACAAGGCTTCAAATTCTAAGAATGCGCAGAATTGTGGCCTGTAAGCAGTATAGCAAATTAGGCTTATCTCGTGGAGTACTAGGGCCTTCCTGGGCTCAGGAGATGGGAAGAAAACCAGGCATGGCTTATATTTACCGTGTAATGTGCCACTAGGCTGACTAGAGTACACAATTACTATGTTTTGGATCAGAAGTGTAGAAGATTATAAAGGCCCCACTGCCGGTTGGAACTTTGAGTATCAGCAGCTGTCAGGAATGCACATTTGACGTTTCAGCCTGCCCTGTTGCCTATGAAGAGGTGTTGCTGCGGATGTCAGGAGACTGACACAGCGAATGGTGCATGAGTGCACTGTGCTTCTGTCATGGAACTTTATGACAAGTGGGTCTAATTAACAGAATTACCTGCGTCATCTAATTGAATTAAAACCAAAAAAAGCTACGGCTATCCTGCCCTCTCCAGAAGGCATTCTATTACAAGGATTCAGAGACTGTATTAGTTTCATGGATCAATGTTGCTATAAGGCTGAAGAGAGGCCTTTCAATACCAGAACTTAAAGCGTATGTGTTTTTGTTCTAGAGGGCAAACAAAGAACTTTCAAAATATGAACACTTTCCCAAACTGTAAAATCATGTGCATCAGTGGCACACAAATCTAATTGAGTAACCAGTTAATGTGAAAATCTACTAAGATGACATTATGCAGACAATAATAAACTGAATTCTTGGCTTTCAGAGGCAGTTGAAAGAATCGCATGCCACCAGGCAGGAAGCTGATTTTCAACGGAAAAGGGTTACAAAATAATCTTGCTAACCAAATGAGGCAAAAAGGTGGCTCGTGCTCAGTTTTTCACTCAAAGGTTTCACTTCTCCCCAGCATTCCAGTAGAACACAAGGTGTACATTGTTGCCCACAGAGGAGAGGTTAGTTTATTTTCTTGTTGTGGCCCATGGTGGGGTCTACAGAGCCACAGCCCACAGATGGACCAGTCCCCTATCACAATTCTTAACATGGTTGGAGTCTGATAGTGAGCGGGGGATGCAGGCTGGGAAGGCTGGGAACTACCAGGCTTCCTATGATTGAGAAGGTTATCAGCCAGATGGTGTTGTATCCTGAATGATTGCAAGTTAGAGTGACAGGAGTGAGTGATGTCACGAAAGGGATGACGCATGGGACCCTGGGTATGTTAGAGGTATATGTCTTCTATTCACTGTAGCTCACAGGATAACTTGACACTCATGGATGTCCGGTGGGCGCTGCTTTGGTTGTAATTAATCTTGATGAGGACAACTGATAATGTTGAGGAAAAGCAATCAATGCTGTAATTGAAGATATGACATAAACTTGTAGTCTGATCAACACCACTCCAGCATCTTGTTTCATCACTACAGTGGATACCCTTTTTATTACATGTGGCTTCCAGGAAGAAAAAGAAACTGCTGGGTTGTGGCACAGCTCCCACTTCCTCCCCAAACATCAAGCAAGAAGGTTACAAAGTTACCTTTGTACTCTTACTCCATTTCTCCTCACCAACCTACTTGAAGCTGCAAAGGGTGAGCCATTTTCCTGTGGTGGTGGACCAATGGGCACAGCATGAACTCGGGCTGTGACCTGATCCTCACCACCCCAGCATTTTGTCTCATCACTACAGCGTGTATCCTTTTTTTATGTGCAACAGATGGCTAACCTAGAAAGTTGACTAATATTGCTTCAGAATCTGTTGTTCATGTTACTTGAGAGGCGTGGGGGATAATATTTGACTTTTACATACAGAAAAAGAAAAACCTGCGCTTCCATTGAGACTCTAGAAGTGAAGCGCAAGACATTGTGGAAAATATATATATTGCCTTAAATGGAGGCTAAGATTTGTTTCCAAGCCGAAAGTAGGAATATGACCGTTTTTATTGTTTACTATAAACTGCATTGCTTACAGATCTTGAATTTATTGCATAAGTATCACTGGCTATCTTGTAGATAATACTTGAGAAATGCTGAGACTAAAACTACATTGGCCTTTTGCAAGTTTTCTGATATCTCGGTGTTAAATCTGCCAGATTACTGCCAAAATCGATTAGTTACCACCCCTCAGTCCCGTGGATCATTAGATTGTTGGGATTACAAGTGTTGGCACAGTGGTGTTAGTCACCATTTTTGGAGTCCATAGGATTATGTAGGAATTTTGACAGGTTTACTGCAAGTGGTAGTATAATGTAGAAAATCCACTTGTTTTTGGCGTTATGGCGTATGATTTACATTCAGCTTTTTGTTGGAGGTATATCATCCCCCTACCGCCAACACTTATAGTATGGCAGTGCGGTAATGCATCAGTAAAGTGGCACTAATGGAGCTAATGCCACTTTACCTCCATTTTTTCAAGCGCTGCCATACTTGTAATGATCACCTTTGTGCATATTGAGACTTCACTATTGAGCTGGAATGCAATTTATATTTAATAGAGTATACCGTTTAAACAAATAAATGAAATGATTTTAAACATTTGCAAAATTAATCGAACAACTGAGAATACAATTAGTGGTCATGCACTAAGCAAGAGTGTCCATGTTATTACTGTTAACGGTTATTACTGTTAATTTGTAAACATAATAAAGCTGTCTACGTGTGTTGTACACGCACTATGAATGCAAATTAGATGAATGTTTTGTGGTGGGGAATAAATATAATAATTTATTATTGATGCAAAAATCTCCCCCAGAATCAATCAAATCTTTTAAAAATGTAGCAGAAATGAACAAGTGACTGGGCAATGTTTCCAGATATAGCACAGTCTAAATAAAGCCAAGCTGAAACATTAGTCTTCGCAGTAGATAAGGTAACAGATTTGACATTTTAAATGAAATAGGAGGAGTCTTCAAAGATGTCCCAAATCCCTCTTTGGCTAAGCAACTAAAACACCCATTGAGGAGACAAATAAATATAACGCTGCACACAACTACTAAGGATTTTATTACAACCCACTTTATGAAGACATAACCCCCTATTCAAGTGTAGGATGTCGGATGATGCTAACGGCCTGATTCATAGAAAAGTGCGCATTGATCCTGCAAAGTCCCAGTGCCGAAAACAACTTTGCGTGTCCGAAACGTGAGTAGATTCCTACGCGCGCTCCACGCATTCATGGATTCCAAAGCGCAAATCAGTCTTCGAGACAGTTTTCTCTGGCACAATCGTGCAAGTCAGCCAGACCTTGCACGAGGGCACTCTTCTTGTTTTGGCCATATCTGACCTCCACAGGAACGCCTTGCATTGACAGAATCCAGTAAGTAATTCAGGAATTACTCACATTTCCGGCCCGGATTCTGTCACTTTGGAGTTATTGCAAAGGCTGGTGTGGAGTCTCCACTATGATGTGTTGTCCCTGGATGAACGGGCGGTAATTCTTCAATGCCCACACCGTTGCCAGGAGTGCCTTCTCACAATCGTTGAATTTTTCCTCCACAGAGGATAAAGTCTCGCTTGCATAGGATATGACTTTATTGACCTTGTCATGCTTTTCATATAATACTGCTGTCAAGCATGTATTCAGGAACCCTGTCTCCAAGAAGAACTCCTTGTTTTTGACAGGGTAAGCTAGGCAAAGCGCTTGTGAGAGGCTTCTTTTGAGTTTCTTTACTGCCTCGGCTTGTTCTGGACCCCACTCCCACGTGACCACACCCTTCAACGGATGGATCAGGGGTCTTGTGATCTTTACGTAATCCTCAATGAACTTCCTACTGTAATTAGTCAGTCCAAGGAGGCTTCTTAGCTCACGCAGAGTTGTGGGGTCTTTTAGTTTTAGGAGTGCTTCCACTTTCTTCTCCTGGGAACAGGGCCCCTGAGGAGTGATTTCATGTCCCAAGAAGTTGACACAGGTCCCGCACCACTGTGCCTTTTGGAAGATCAGTTTTTCTCCAGCAACCCTCATATTTAGTTATATAATTATTTCTTTATTTATTTATATATTTATTTATTTATTTGTATAATGCTGACCGCCCGCGGGCATCGGGGAGCTCACATGAAGACAGAGGACAATGACTCAGAGGGAGCCTAATGTGATGCAACAGGACTGGTATGAAAATACTGGTAACCTAAAATTAAGTGGGTCTAGACAGAAGGTTACTTAAAAAGCTCGGTTTTGAGCTTTTTACGGAATGCCATAAGGTTTGGCTCCAATCTAATGTACTTCGGCAATTGGCTGCCCCACGTTTGGGGAAAGCTCTACCCATGCCGAGTTCCTTCTTGTATTTCTGGGGGGTCATAAGTCCATTTGCTTCTGATCTTAATCCCCTGGGGGGATGGTAGAAGGTAAGTTTGGACTTCAGATAGGCAGGGGCCTTACCGTATAAGCACTTGTGAGTTAGACAAATGGTTTTGAATTGAATGCGATCCTCTATTTTCAGCCAATGAAGATGACGTCTGGCTTCACTAATGTGTTCAATTCTTGCTTTCTTTTTTACCATTCTAATCGCATTATTTTGGACCAGGTGGAGTTTTCAGATACTTTGCTTGCTAGCTCTTACAAGGAGGGCATTACCGTATTCCAAACGTGACATGATGGTAGCTCTTGCTATTGTCGCGCAGTTTTTCTCGCTCAATAGGGGTCTGATAGCTCTAAGAAGCCTGATGTAATGGTTACAGTTTTTGTTAACGTACATAGCCTGAGCATCTGAGTTGAGGGAGGCTTCCATTGTCATGCCTAGGGTTTTGACTTTGTCTGCCACTGGAATTTGGGTTTCTTTAATTTGGAATGCCTTATAGTCAGCAGAGAGTTTAGCACGAGCCTGAATGGAACCAAAAACCATTAATTTGGTCTTATTGCCGTTCAGAAACATCCAGTTGTTGTCCATCCAATCTTCGATGTTTTCGTATAATGTGTTAAGGGTCCTACTATCTTTAGTATGATCCCCACTCAGTTCTAGAACCAGCTGAGTATCGTCAGCATAATTGGTAAAATATACCTGGAGTTTTTGTAGTAGCTCACATAAGAAGCAAATGTATAGGTTAAAGAGCAAAGAGGACAGACTGGCTCCCTGTGGTACCCCACAAAACATGTTAAACTCGGATGAGAAGGTGTCGCCCCAGTGTACTCTGGATATTCTGTTTTCCAGGAATGATGATAGCCAGTTTATGGACTCTTTTGAACAATTAGCAATTTTCTCGAGCGCTTGCTGTAGGAGCTGGTGGTCTAGCAGGTCAAATGCAGCGCTTAGGTCTAACAAGACCAATAGGCCGGCCTTACCCTTGTCCATAATTTCCAGCATTCTGGACTGTAAGTCCAGCATAGCAGTCTCGGTGCTGTGAGCTGCTCTAAAGCCAGATTGTTGGGGGTGTAGGATCTCATGGCTTTCCACATACTCCTGGAGTTGGGCTGTTGCTATTTTATCCAGAATTTTGAGAGTAAAATTACAGTTAGTAATGGGTCTTAAATTGTTGGGGTCTGGAGGGTCTAGGGTAGTTTTTTTTTTACTAGTGGTGTTATGGTGACCTTTTTTATGTTACTAGGCACTACTTGGTCCCGAAAGGAAGTGTTGACAATTTTAGTGAAGAGTGGGGCAAAGATTTCAGGAAGTTGTAGGATAATCTTGTGAGGGAGAATGTTTTTGGCGCATGAGGATGGTTTCATGGCGGCTAAGGTTTTCAACATGGCTTCTGTAGAGATAGGTTGAAATTGAAACTTCTCTTTTCCAATTATCGATGATTGTTCAACAGGGAGGCTACATGGAAGTATTTTTGCTTGTACTAGTGCAATGTGATCTCTAGCTTTGGTTGTTTTGTTAGCAAATGCTGCCTGGGTGTTTTCGCATTCAGATTGTGATGGAATAAATGCCGGGGCCATTGCCTTGGGCTTCTCTATGGATTTGAGAATATCAAAGAGCTTGCTTGCTGAATTATCAGAAGCTTTGATTTGACTGTTAAAATAGTTATTTTTAGCCTCAATGATCTTGGTTTTATAGGAATTCTCAAATAATTTCCAACTTATTTTTTATCTTCTGTTTGGTTTTTAAGCCATTCAGCTTCACTACGTTTTCTTTCTTTCTTGAGAGAGGTAAGTTCAGGTGTGAACCATTTTTGGTGGTTGAGGTTGGGCCTAACAGTTTTTTCTTTATTCAGTGCTTTCTGGTTGATTAACAAAAGCATCTGCTGGTCGTATTTTTTGATAATAGAGTCACACGTGTCACTTTCATCAATGTCGGCCAGGATGCTATTGATACAGAGTTGTAAGTCCGTACTTTCGATGTTTTTAAAGTTTCTGGAAAGGACCTTACTTGCCTTGTTAGTCTGTTTTTTTGCTGGAGTAGGTAGATACAGGTCAAATACTATTTTGTAATGGTCAGTCCATATACAAGGAGAGGTAACATAGTTATTGATCTCAATGTTATTGGTTATGATCCTGTCCAATTGGTGGCCATTAGCCATGGTGGGCTCATGGTTCATAACGTTAAAGTGTATTTTATCCAAGGTTTTTTCAAGGACGAGAGCTTCCTTATCTTTTGGGTCTCCACGCCACCGGTTTAGATGACCAAGAATAATTGTGGATTTGTTTAGACCTGTGAGTGAGTCTGCGAGGATGGTGAGTTCATCGTTGAACTCATGTTCCAAGGAGGGAGGTCTGTAAATGAGGATGAAGTTAATGCAGTTGTTGTCCGTGGGACAATGTTTCAGATGTACAATTTCACAGCCTGAACAGGAGAGTGTAGATGTAAATGCGGGCAGTGAGTCTCGGATTATTATGGCTACCCCCCCCCCCCTTTCCCATTTCCTCTGTTTGTGTAGTGGATTGTGTAACCCGTAGGTACCGCCAGATCGCAGGTTGGTCCTATTGGATCTTGTAACCACGTTTCTGTGATACACATTATGTCAATATTATCTGACACAATTAAGTCGTGTACACATGAGGCGTGTTGATTAAGGGAGTGTGTGTTTAGTAGGCATACTTTCAGTTTTTTAGACAGGAGTTCTTTGTCATAAAATTGTTTGATTTCTGTCCTGGGCGGGTCACTAAAAGGTACCTGTTCTGCAGGAATCAGTCTGGGTCAGAACATAACGGATTTCCGCTATGTGTTCCTCCATAGTTGAGCTTTTCATCAGGACATCATCCACGTAGGCCAGGTTACCCCTTTCACCCAAGTCGGCATGGCCTTGTGTAGGAAGATGTTGAATTTGTTGCCAGAGTTTATGTATCCGAAGGGAGTCCGGGTCCACATGTATTGCTGCCCCCAAAGGTAAAGGCCAGCTTGTATTGGTCCTCCCTACTGACGGGCACAGTCCAGTACCCATTGGTCAGGTCAATGGCAGTGTATACCTTTGACCCCTGGATTTGGGCCAGTCCTTGGTCAATGTACGGGAGAGGCCATCGGGCATGTGGACCCGTTTAGATAGCTCGCTATGGTTTGCGCAGTCTCCATTGGCCATTTGGTTTTAAAATCCCCAGCACCGGCTGGGGGCGCTGCTGCGTGCACACGGAATGGCTGCCTGAATGTGGAGCTCCTCTTCGGCATAAATTCTGTGGCATTTAAGATCCAGATTGGGGCCACCCGAGAAGACCACACGACGCAGTTACATGCTTGAATATAGTGCCGTTTTCCAGGAAAAATCTGGAGTCAAATCGGACAAGATTTGCCTGAGATTTTCAGTCTGCTAACAACGACAGTCAGGGCTGATCTGTGGAGCTAAGTCTGGGCTCCATGCTGCACTCACTCGAGCCCGCTGCCTGGAAGACACGGAGAGGCCGCTAAGGGGGCGGGGCCTCTGATCTCGCTCTGGGACCTGCATAATCCACTAACTTACGTGCGGGCTATCTGCCCAACGGTGCAGACGACCCCCGACACCTTCTTCGTAAGCCTTGTTGTTGCAGCCTGGCTTTTCCTGGCTCCTTCAGCACCCCTCCCCGGCCTGCTTGTCCGTTTTGGAGACCACAGTGGCTGGCTAGTGGGAGCGGCAACTCACTGCCTGCTCCACCTACTGGGTCCCACTGGTGATCCTGCGGCCCCGAACGGTCAGCCGAGGATCCCTCCCCCCCCCCCTGCTTCGTCCCAGTCTGTGGACCTTGCAGCGCAGCGAGTCAGAGGTAGGGCTCCCCGTCGGCGGGTGGCCATGGCAGGCTGAGAAGCGACAGGAGATGCACTCGGGACGCGGAACGTACCTGGGAGCCACACATCCAGCCCGCTACACAACCGGAGTCCCCAACGCCAGAATACATATGCTGTTCCCATTCTCTACGGCACAATCTTTTCAGGAACATTGTCTTTGTTACCCTTTTATTACACTAGGGTACGTGGAGATCATCCGTATTGAACCATTGCTGCATATTGGCGAAGGGTGATGGCCGCTTTCAGCCACATTGTGGAGGACGGGATCGCAGGGGTTGCAGCACTGGGATCAGTGAGGCGACGGCCTGTGTAGAGGTGAGGTGTGCGCCAAGCACGGAACGAAATGCATTTGGTTATACCCTCCACAATTTTGCAATAACTGCCAGCCGTGGTAACAGCTTGGCACCGCAGTTGGAACAATTACATCCTCATACTATTATTGAAACGAGTACACGAGTCACACGTGTATTGCACGCCACCTACTGCCTAGACTGCAATTGTATTAACACCTGCAGCAGTGGAACAGTGCTGCGAGTCTTGCCAGTGGCCCCTTCACGCCTCTGACCTGCCGTATCTATTCACAATATATCCGGTCTGTACACTTGGGTGTGTTGATGTACTATATAACATGAAATGTGGCAATAATTGGCCTTGTGCCTCCCCCGGCTATCTGAGTGAGAATAGCGTGCTACATGTACGTGGAGGGACACAACCCACTCAGAATATACAGAACATCCATGGTATGACTCCCGCTCCATCTGGCTGGGTGATACTCTCTGTGTGAATTTCTGTGGACCAGCTTCCATTTACCCGGCATTCCCACATCACATATCTTAGCCATCTCTGCCAGCGGGGATTGGCGGTTCATGGGTCTGTTTTACCGCTCCTGCCACCAGCTACCCTAACTCACCCATGGGTGAGTCAACTACACAATCCGGATCCAGTGGTGATGCCTCCGTACATTTCTGCTCTGAGTGGGACCGGGGTGCGGGAATGTGTCACGTCCCGGCTTGTTGGATAGTTATGACTGCTGCACAGAGTGCTTGAGCTGCACTTTGGGGTAACCAGTGTGATCCTTATACGGGAGCAGCACAAATATCACATCCTTTTAGCTCGGCATTACCAAAAGGCGCTGGGTCCAAGAAAAAGAAGACTGGACCTATGGACTCCTTCACAAGTACCCAACCCTCAACCACCATGCCTTCTCCGTCTGGCGAATCTCCGACAAGCTCCTTCGAAAACGCCAGGTATGAACAGCTTCTTACCACTGTACAGAGTGGTTTCATGTCGGTTAATGTGAAACTGGACGACATCATCTCCACTATCTTGTCGCTGAAGGCTCGTGTGGAGAGGGAGAGCATGTGGATTACAGAGGCTGAATCAAGAATCAGCGGCAACGAGGATTCCATTGCACAAAACACTCATGAAATAACCTCCTTGAAAAGCGAGATGGGTAAACTACGAGGGAAATGTGATGATTTGGAGTCCATATCCCACAGCAATATTCGTATTGTGGGTGTCTCTGAGTCGTTCTGCAAGGGCTTCATGGAGAGGCATGTTGAAATGCTGCTGAAATCCTTGTTAGGGGAAGACGTATTCTCCAAACACTTTTGGGTTGAGGGCCCATCGCACACTGGCTCCGGTGCCCAAGCCAAGAGCTAAACCATGCATCACTATTGCTCGGCTCCTAAATTATAGGGACAGGGACACTGCCCTCCGGCTGGCTAGAGAGATGATGCCCCTCTGACATGATGGAGACAATATCCATATCTACCCAGATTTTGCAGCTGGGGTGCAGACCCAGCGAATGTCGTTCGATCATGTTAAAAAAACAACTTTGGCTGCGACAAATTCCCTATGCTTTGATCTTCTCTGTGAAATTGCACATACAGCACGGAGGCCATGCGCACTTATTTGAACATCCTGAAGCAGCCTTGGAGTATATAGAAACCACCATCTCGCTATCTCCACAGATTCACAGACCAGACCAGAACGGGCCTCCGTATTCCGTGGCAAACGGGCGCGGCCGAGCAGACTGAGTTCAGCCCTGATATCCTTTCATCTTTGGCAATGATGCTTGGTTCTAGAAATGTGGTCGGTTGGGTGCCCCCAACCAATACGTATGTTTTGTAGTCCAGATGAGTGTTGCTCTGCTGTGGCAGCTGTGAGCCGCAACGTTGGCACCTCCGGGATGTTCCTATTGCTGTGTAATGGGCTTCATCATCATGTTGGGGTTGATGGTGTGGGTGGGGGTGGGGGGCAATCTCTTGACATTATGTTAAGGCCTGTTGTGAATGTTGGAAGGTTAAATTGCGCTGCCAGTAGTTGTTTAATGGGGTCTGCCAACACTGGGTGGAGCATTGGCAGGAATGAAAGGTTCTCCTGTGGCAATATGTTGGGTCTGGGTTGGTATGATCCTTGGAGTATTTGGACTGTTATGGTTATGAAATCAGAGAGTTGCACCACTACGAGATCTGCACGTTCGGCATCTAACAATGCTACTATCGATGGCACACACAACAAATGTTCACAAGGGGATAGACATAAAACTGCTCTCCTGGAATGTACGGGGGCTTAATAACCCTATTAAAGCCAGGAATGTTGCGGCTTATGTTGCTAGACACAAACCCCAGGTACTGTTACTTCAGGAAACACATGCACTGCAAAACGTGGTTTTAAAATTTCTCCTGCGGTGGGGCCCCCTTAGGTATGGGACGAAATATTCAACCCAGTCCAGAGGTGTCCTTACCCTTATACATCCCTCACTGGGTTTTCGCTACTTGGACAGTAGGATAGACACCCTAGCTTGATATGTGTTGGTTTGGGGGAGATATCCAGACGGACCGTGGTTGTAGTGAATACATACGGGCCCAATGTGGGCGACCAAGAGTTTTACCACACGATCCTGGCTATGCTAGACATGGTTCATGATGCCCTGGTTTTGTGGGGTGGGGACCTAAATACAATCCTAGACACGTCTCTGGACCATTCCTCCACAACTCCCCAAGGTCTCACCAAGGCTGCATCCACTGTCAAACACATTATGGCTCAAGTATTTCTCGTAGATGCCTGGCGCACTCTCCATCCTATGGGGAAACAGTATACATACTATTCTTTGATACATGACGCGGAATCACGCATTGATTATTGGCTGGTGAGTTCAGCCCTTGCGGGTTCAGTTGTCGACTGCAGTATATACCCGCTCACCCTTTCAGACCACTCGCCCGTAACTGTTACTGTGGCCTCGCGGGCAGACGCCCCACAGACTAGGCGATGGAGAATCCCCTGGCTATACTTAAAGATCCTCATGTGTGTGAAGCTCTTCACATGGAAATTGAGGAGTTCTTTGAAATAAATGAAGGATCGGTTGAAACATATTCCACATTATGGGAAATATTTAAGGTCTGGGTACGTGGCATTATTATGGGTGAGTCCACAGGGCTGTTGGCCACTGTCAGGAAAGAACTTGGAGAGGCTGAGTCTGAGTTGGCGGTGCCTGAGGCAGAATATAGTGTCACACATAATAGAGAAGTCCTTTCAAAAATATGTAAATTTCACAAGCTAGCTGATAGGGAAATCCTGTATTTAGCCACCCCTGCCAAGGCTTGCTGATACAGCGAGAGTAATAAAGCCGGGAAATTTCTAGCTAACATGCTGAAAGCAGAGAGCCACTGCATCCCAATTGCAAGTATACAAACTCCTACAGCGGACATAGTTAATCGAGAACAGGACATCAATAGTACATTTGTTGATGTTTACAAGGCCCTATACTCTGATCGTGACACCAAGTCAATAGACGAAATAACCGATTATCTGCAAAATATTGAGCTCCCTTCCCTGTCCTTTGAAATTCGAATGGCGATGGACTTCCCCATAACATTAGACGAGGTCATTGCTGTTATAAAAGCATTGGCGGCGGGTAGAGTCCCCAGTTTGGATGGCCTGGGTGCAGAGCTATATAAAGAATACCAGGACAAACTGGCCCCAGTGGTGTTAAAAGTATGGGAGGAGGCAATGGCACTGGGCTTGCTCCCGCGGTCCATGCAAGAGGTGGTAATCACTGTGTTGCTCAAGCCGCGGTGCCCTGCGCATGACCTGTCCTCTTACAGACCCCTTTCTCTCATTAACACAGATGCCAAGATTTTTGCTAAAATACTCGCTACCAGACTTTTGCCACACATGCCCACATTGGTACATCTGGACCAGGCGGGCTTTATCCCCACGTGATCCACCGCTTTAAACCTTAGATGTCTATTTGGGTTGATGGCCCAAATGAATCCCAAAGCTAATGCGGTAATTGCCACCCTTCATGCCGAGAAGGCTTTCGACTCAGTGTCATGGTCCTATCTATTTGCAGTCCTTAAGCGTTTTGGGCTAGGACAGTACTTTGTCAGCTGTGTCCGGCTCCTATACACATCCCCCCAAGCACGGGATCTTACCAACCGCACCATCTCATCCCTCTTCCCACTAGGCAGGGGCTAGATATAGTGCCGTTTTCCAGGAAAAATCTGGAGTCAAATCGGACAAGATTTGCCTGAGATTTTCAGTCTGCTAACAACGACAGTCAGGGCTGATCTGTGGAGCTAAGTCTGGGCTCCATGCTGCACTCACTGGAGCCCGCTGCCTGGAAGACACGGAGAGGCCGCTAAGGGGGCGGGGCCTCTGATCTCGCTCTGGGACCTGCATAATCCACTAACTTACGTGCGGGCTATCTGCCCAACGGTGCAGACGACCCCCGACACCTTCTTCGTAAGCCTTGTTGTTGCAGCCTGGCTTTTCCTGGCTCCTTCAGCACCCCTCCCCGGCCTGCTTGTCCGTTTTGGAGACCACAGTGGCTGGCTAGTGGGAGCGGCAACTCACTGCCTGCTCCACCTACTGGGTCCCACTGGTGATCCTGCGGCCCCGAACAGTCAGCCGAGGATCCCTCCCCCCCCCCCTGCTTCGTCCCAGTCTGTGGACCTTGCAGCGCAGCGAGTCAGAGGTAGGGCTCCCCGTCGGCGGGTGGCCATGGCAGGCTGAGAAGCGACAGGAGATGCACTCGGGACGCGGAACGTACCTGGGAGCCACACATCCAGCCCGCTACACAACCGGAGTCCCCAACGCCAGAATACATATGCTGTTCCCATTCTCTACGGCACAATCTTTTCAGGAACATTGTCTTTGTTACCCTTTTATTACACTAGGGTACGTGGAGATCATCCGTATTGAACCATTGCTGCATATTGGCGAAGGGTGATGGCCGCTTTCAGCCACATTGTGGAGGACGGGATCGCAGGGGTTGCAGCACTGGGATCAGTGAGGCGACGGCCTGTGTAGAGGTGAGGTGTGCGCCAAGCACGGAACGAAATGCATTTGGTTATACCCTCCACAATTTTGCAATAACTGCCAGCCGTGGTAACAGCTTGGCACCGCAGTTGGAACAATTACATCCTCATACTATTATTGAAACGAGTACACGAGTCACACGTGTATTGCACGCCACCTACTGCCTAGACTGCAATTGTATTAACACCTGCAGCAGTGGAACAGTGCTGCGAGTCTTGCCAGTGGCCCCTTCACGCCTCTGACCTGCCGTATCTATTCACAATATATCCGGTCTGTACACTTGGGTGTGTTGATGTACTATATAACATGAAATGTGGCAATAATTGGCCTTGTGCCTCCCCCGGCTATCTGAGTGAGAATAGCGTGCTACATGTACGTGGAGGGACACAACCCACTCAGAATATACAGAACATCCATGGTATGACTCCCGCTCCATCTGGCTGGGTGATACTCTCTGTGTGAATTTCTGTGGACCAGCTTCCATTTACCCGGCATTCCCACATCACATATCTTAGCCATCTCTGCCAGCGGGGATTGGCGGTTCATGGGTCTGTTTTACCGCTCCTGCCACCAGCTACCCTAACTCACCCATGGGTGAGTCAACTACACAATCCGGATCCAGTGGTGATGCCTCCGTACATTTCTGCTCTGAGTGGGACCGGGGTGCGGGAATGTGTCACGTCCCGGCTTGTTGGATAGTTATGACTGCTGCACAGAGTGCTTGAGCTGCACTTTGGGGTAACCAGTGTGATCCTTATACGGGAGCAGCACAAATATCACATCCTTTTAGCTCGGCATTACCAAAAGGCGCTGGGTCCAAGAAAAAGAAGACTGGACCTATGGACTCCTTCACAAGTACCCAACCCTCAACCACCATGCCTTCTCCGTCTGGCGAATCTCCGACAAGCTCCTTCGAAAACGCCAGGTATGAACAGCTTCTTACCACTGTACAGAGTGGTTTCATGTCGGTTAATGTGAAACTGGACGACATCATCTCCACTATCTTGTCGCTGAAGGCTCGTGTGGAGAGGGAGAGCATGTGGATTACAGAGGCTGAATCAAGAATCAGCGGCAACGAGGATTCCATTGCACAAAACACTCATGAAATAACCTCCTTGAAAAGCGAGATGGGTAAACTACGAGGGAAATGTGATGATTTGGAGTCCATATCCCACAGCAATATTCGTATTGTGGGTGTCTCTGAGTCGTTCTGCAAGGGCTTCATGGAGAGGCATGTTGAAATGCTGCTGAAATCCTTGTTAGGGGAAGACGTATTCTCCAAACACTTTTGGGTTGAGGGCCCATCGCACACTGGCTCCGGTGCCCAAGCCAAGAGCTAAACCATGCATCACTATTGCTCGGCTCCTAAATTATAGGGACAGGGACACTGCCCTCCGGCTGGCTAGAGAGATGATGCCCCTCTGACATGATGGAGACAATATCCATATCTACCCAGATTTTGCAGCTGGGGTGCAGACCCAGCGAATGTCGTTCGATCATGTTAAAAAAACAACTTTGGCTGCGACAAATTCCCTATGCTTTGATCTTCTCTGTGAAATTGCACATACAGCACGGAGGCCATGCGCACTTATTTGAACATCCTGAAGCAGCCTTGGAGTATATAGAAACCACCATCTCGCTATCTCCACAGATTCACAGACCAGACCAGAACGGGCCTCCGTATTCCGTGGCAAACGGGCGCGGCCGAGCAGACTGAGTTCAGCCCTGATATCCTTTCATCTTTGGCAATGATGCTTGGTTCTAGAAATGTGGTCGGTTGGGTGCCCCCAACCAATACGTATGTTTTGTAGTCCAGATGAGTGTTGCTCTGCTGTGGCAGCTGTGAGCCGCAACGTTGGCACCTCCGGGATGTTCCTATTGCTGTGTAATGGGCTTCATCATCATGTTGGGGTTGATGGTGTGGGTGGGGGTGGGGGGCAATCTCTTGACATTATGTTAAGGCCTGTTGTGAATGTTGGAAGGTTAAATTGCGCTGCCAGTAGTTGTTTAATGGGGTCTGCCAACACTGGGTGGAGCATTGGCAGGAATGAAAGGTTCTCCTGTGGCAATATGTTGGGTCTGGGTTGGTATGATCCTTGGAGTATTTGGACTGTTATGGTTATGAAATCAGAGAGTTGCACCACTACGAGATCTGCACGTTCGGCATCTAACAATGCTACTATCGATGGCACACACAACAAATGTTCACAAGGGGATAGACATAAAACTGCTCTCCTGGAATGTACGGGGGCTTAATAACCCTATTAAAGCCAGGAATGTTGCGGCTTATGTTGCTAGACACAAACCCCAGGTACTGTTACTTCAGGAAACACATGCACTGCAAAACGTGGTTTTAAAATTTCTCCTGCGGTGGGGCCCCCTTAGGTATGGGACGAAATATTCAACCCAGTCCAGAGGTGTCCTTACCCTTATACATCCCTCACTGGGTTTTCGCTACTTGGACAGTAGGATAGACACCCTAGCTTGATATGTGTTGGTTTGGGGGAGATATCCAGACGGACCGTGGTTGTAGTGAATACATACGGGCCCAATGTGGGCGACCAAGAGTTTTACCACACGATCCTGGCTATGCTAGACATGGTTCATGATGCCCTGGTTTTGTGGGGTGGGGACCTAAATACAATCCTAGACACGTCTCTGGACCATTCCTCCACAACTCCCCAAGGTCTCACCAAGGCTGCATCCACTGTCAAACACATTATGGCTCAAGTATTTCTCGTAGATGCCTGGCGCACTCTCCATCCTATGGGGAAACAGTATACATACTATTCTTTGATACATGACGCGGAATCACGCATTGATTATTGGCTGGTGAGTTCAGCCCTTGCGGGTTCAGTTGTCGACTGCAGTATATACCCGCTCACCCTTTCAGACCACTCGCCCGTAACTGTTACTGTGGCCTCGCGGGCAGACGCCCCACAGACTAGGCGATGGAGAATCCCCTGGCTATACTTAAAGATCCTAATGTGTGTGAAGCTCTTCACATGGAAATTGAGGAGTTCTTTGAAATAAATGAAGGATCGGTTGAAACATATTCCACATTATGGGAAATATTTAAGGTCTGGGTACGTGGCATTATTATGGGTGAGTCCACAGGGCTGTTGGCCACTGTCAGGAAAGAACTTGGAGAGGCTGAGTCTGAGTTGGCGGTGCCTGAGGCAGAATATAGTGTCACACATAATAGAGAAGTCCTTTCAAAAATATGTAAATTTCACAAGCTAGCTGATAGGGAAATCCTGTATTTAGCCACCCCTGCCAAGGCTTGCTGATACAGCGAGAGTAATAAAGCCGGGAAATTTCTAGCTAACATGCTGAAAGCAGAGAGCCACTGCATCCCAATTGCAAGTATACAAACTCCTACAGCGGACATAGTTAATCGAGAACAGGACATCAATAGTACATTTGTTGATGTTTACAAGGCCCTATACTCTGATCGTGACACCAAGTCAATAGACGAAATAACCGATTATCTGCAAAATATTGAGCTCCCTTCCCTGTCCTTTGAAATTCGAATGGCGATGGACTCCCCCGTAACATTAGACGAGGTCATTGCTGTTATAAAAGCATTGGCGGCGGGTAGAGTCCCCAGTTTGGATGGCCTGGGTGCAGAGCTATATAAAGAATACCAGGACAAACTGGCCCCAGTGGTGTTAAAAGTATGGGAGGAGGCAATGGCACTGGGCTTGCTCCCGCGGTCCATGCAAGAGGTGGTAATCACTGTGTTGCTCAAGCCGCGGTGCCCTGCGCATGACCTGTCCTCTTACAGACCCCTTTCTCTCATTAACACAGATGCCAAGATTTTTGCTAAAATACTCGCTACCAGACTTTTGCCACACATGCCCACATTGGTACATCTGGACCAGGCGGGCTTTATCCCCACGTGATCCACCGCTTTAAACCTTAGATGTCTATTTGGGTTGATGGCCCAAATGAATCCCAAAGCTAATGCGGTAATTGCCACCCTTCATGCCGAGAAGGCTTTCGACTCAGTGTCATGGTCCTATCTATTTGCAGTCCTTAAGCGTTTTGGGCTAGGACAGTACTTTGTCAGCTGTGTCCGGCTCCTATACACATCCCCCCAAGCACGGGATCTTACCAACCGCACCATCTCATCCCTCTTCCCACTAGGCAGGGGCTCCAGGCAGGGATGTCCCTTTTCCCTCATATTGTTCGCCCTTACGATCGAACCTATGGCGGAATTCATCCGGCTGCACCATTCACACAGAGGCATTAGGATGATGGGTCCCCCCCAGCTAATCTCCTTATACGCAGGTGACAACTTGTTGTATTTTCGGGATCATGGGATCAACTTGAGCCCATTATGGCGGACATTCACGCGTCCTTGGAGTACTCTGGGTACGAAATAAATGTTTCCAAGTCTGAACTATTTCCGTTAACACCAGCTACCCAAGACTTATCGGACATGGGCGGTTTTAGGTGCTCCCCTGTCGGGTTTCGGTATCAAGGGGTTATGGTGTCCAGGGAGAAACACACTTTATACATGGATAATCATGAGACACTCCACGTTTTGTGGATACCAGGGAAAGAAACTTAACCCAGAATTAGGGGGATTACTGCGCTCCTGGGGGATTACTGCCCTCCTGAGGGAAGTTAAGAGGTAAGTTTCCTGGGGCAGTACTTACCGGTTGGATACCCCCCTTTGGGCTGGGGGAGTCCATGCATACCCAAGTTAGGCCGGTTGCCCTTGTATCTGGGACTTATATAATCAGGAGAGTTAGGGGTCCCATTGGTGGGATTACCCCCCTGACTGCCACCTGTTGCTGATTGGTTCGAAGGCCTTCTTTGCCTCCGATTTTGCCGGTTTTGGGTAGGCGCATTTTTGGCCCCCCCATTTCTATGTCCAAAATGGGGGCAACCTTCACCTCTGCCCCCTTAGCAGCAGCAGGGGTGTTGGTTAGTTTGGGGTTTTCTACCTGATTTTTATTTTCTGCAGGTTTTTGGACCTCATAGATGCAGGAAGCCTGCTCTATTACCCAGTCCAGGGATCTCTTATCATAAAAATCCCTCACCAGCTGGGTCATGATGTATTTGGGGAGCGCATGAAAGTAGGTAGTTATAAACTCTCTGCTATCCATGCGCACCCTCCTGGTGGTTTGTGCAAAGGTGCGTTTTAGCTCCTGCACTGATCTTCTCCGCATTGTAAATTGTAGGCCGCTTTGTGAGCCTCTCTGGGGTTTCTTTGGGTAGAAAAGTGCTTCAAGATGGCCGCCTTGTAGGTGGACCATCTTGAATGGTTTTGGTCTTCCAGTCCAGCAAAGAAGCTGGAGTACTCCGGAGAGAACGTCCTTTTGGCATAATCTATGCAGTTCTGGCTATCTTTAAGGTGAAAAGTGTCCATCATTTGCTCCAAATGATCCCAGGCGGAATATTTTGCATTTTTATGGTACAGTGTTATCAAATTCCTAATAGCCTTGGTCTGCGCAATGGGGTCTTTCACCAGAACTCTTTTTAGTTTATTTGCCTTCTTTTGCAGCGTCACCTGAGTCCAATCGCCCTCAGACTCAGTGGCGCTACTGTTTGAGATCCCTCATGATCTTCTAGGCGCTCCCAGATTCTGTGAGCTTGGTAGGGGCTCGCAGAATGGTGGGGCCTAGTTTCTTCTCACCTGTGGCGCATGGGAAAATAGTCTTCTGATTCCTCCCTGCTTCCAGGTTTGGCGGAGGTTCCCCCCCACTGCCCTGATTGGGTGAAGGTCTTCAGAATGCTCTTTTGGGGCCTCATTTCATGCAGTTTTTCTGCAAATCGAACCAGCTGGTCCCTTTGGAGGTAGTATTTCAGCAGATCTAATTCCCTGACTTTCTCCTTATAGGAGGCTTCCTTGTCAGAGACATCAGCCATAATATCTTGGTATCTATACAGGGACGCCCGTCCATCAATTTCTGGGGGGCGCTGACCTGTCAGATCCATTTTGCTAGGCCTAATTAATTCTGACGGCCTCATGGTTTATGGCTCATGTGAACCAGCAGACATGAAGTCAGCAGTGTACAAAGTATTAAATGGGTTTGAGTCCCTTAGTACAGAGGTCATCATACTATGATCAGGGGTTGCCCTGTCCCTCTCTACTTGTTTCGGGGTCCCTCCAGTTTGGATTAAATCTAGCATACTCTTTCTCCAACCTCGCTAGCTTCTCCTTCTCAGCCCCTACCTCTTGATAATAGGCAAAGGTCAGAGCCTTTTGCATGTCTATCAGGGCTTTACTGGCCTCTATGACCCGCTCTTGAGCTGCCACCTGCTGGTGGAGCCCAACTTTCTCCTCACAGAGGGCCTCATTATCATTTTTGTGCTTCCTGTATAGTTTGGGAATACTGAGACAATTTTTGTTGCAGGAGATTTACTTCCTGAGTTTGCTCATTTTTAGTTTGGGTGTTCTCTTCCAGAGCACCTTCTACCCACCTGGTGTGCTCAATAACTTTCCGTTTTCTATTTTGAGTTAATTTAGTTTCTGGCGGCCTAACTCTCTTTCCTGTAAATATGTTTTTAGGTTGCTTACTTCCTGACATAGGGCATCTTTCTCCTGATTTATTGTGCCCCTCACTCCAGCCAGGTCATCCCTTTGTTGCTCGATAGCATTTAATATTCTTGATAAAATTCTGCTGGTGAGTGGAGTTCTTTAATAATGAATTTGCTATTCTCCTCTTCCAACTTTTGACCTGCTCTTTCAGCATGGTTATTTGTCCTGAGCAGGCCCTGTTATGCGTTATTTGTTGATTCAGCATCTGTTGACTTACTTCCAGAGAGTCAATCTTTTCCTGACACTCCACTTTTAATGCATCTAATTGGACCTCTTAGTCAGATTTATTCTGCTGTTGTAGAGCCAGGTCTTCTATTAGCTGTCTAATGTCATTTCCAACTTCTACCTCAGAATCTTGGCTCTGTTTCAATTTTTCTTCCACTAATTTTAGCTCACTCTGGATTTGAGTTAAGAGTTCAGATTGATTTTGCGCAAGAGTTCTATTTTCTTTGCCTGCATCACTCCCATATGGAGATACATGTAGGCCGTGATTCTGACAATTTTAATATGCTCCTCTTTAATTTTCGGATTCATGTACAATGCGATCAAAGGTTGATGTAACAGGGCAACGTCCTGCCATGTGTCCATGTACATGGAGGTGACCTGTTGCACCATTTCTTCTAGCCAGACTTTCTCATCTTGCTCTGCCCATTCCCCTCTGACAAATAACTTATGCAGAAGGTGCTCCCTAGCCATGTTGATCTCTACTGTGGCCATTTTTGGAAAGTGTTCTTTCTTTATTATTTAATTTCTATAAGGCTAATCTGTATTCTGTAGTTTTTTGTCTATTTTGGGGTTGATTCAGCTTTACTTTTATACACGGGCCTGGTACTTAGGGTCTGTGTTTGGGTGGCTCTTTCTACAGCGTAACATAGTGTTCCAACCACACAAAGTATCACTACCTTGAGGGTTAGCCTGCTGTGTTAAGCTGTCACAGGTGAATATACAATCCCAATTCCCGGCACGAGCCCCCAAGCTGTAAAGGATTCCAATTGGGCATCACACACCAGACCAGGACTCTTGTCCTTAGCCTATGGTGTACAACTCAATTAGAATACTTTTTCTTTATTTTCTACGATTTTGGATTGAGCTGGCACCAAACCCGTCTCACAACCCCTTTTAAAAAATACCCTGGGTCACAATTGACCATGAACCAGGCCGGTAGGTGGGAATACAACGTTTATTTATTTTAAAATTCAAATGAGATCACACAATTTTAATATTGGGCAGCAATCACCAATGGGGTGATAATTAAAGAATACATGATGAAATGCACTTAGTTTGACCTTCTGTTATAGCATATCCAAAGCACAGATGCATCGGAGCCCTTTTACAGTTCGGGTAGACAGCACCTGAGTTAAGATCTCCCCCTGCAACCTCTATTAATGAAATTTTGAGTGGATAGAAAGGTGCAGCAAGGAGTCAGGGGTATTAGGCAGCAAACAGAATTAAAATCTGACCTTCCCTCACAAAATAAGAGAAAAACCCTTTGCAATTGCATAAAATGACACTCGGAATTGGTAAATAATTAATTTAAACATGAATAAATTGGGTAAATATGATTTATCACAGTATCAGGGATGTAATATCAATAGCAACTACAAGGCAAGGTATCAACAAAGGGCATACAGTTCAGAAAGCAACTTGAAAGTAAGAACACAGTGCAGCCAAAATCACACGTTGAAAAATTGCATTTTCCACTTTTTGTAGTTTTAAATGTCAAAATGGGTTTTAAAAAAACAGTTGAAATATACAGAATCGGAATGCGGTTTTAAGGCTGGGTGATAGATGCACATCACAGGGATAATATAGAAGTGAAAGAGTGTCTGTAGCTGAATACATGGAGGAGATTTTGCATGTGGAAGGAGATTCAGTTTTGGGAAAATAAACACAGTTAACAGAGAAAGTCGGTTTGGAAAGAAAGGACAAGTTTTACTTAAACTAGATTATCAAGACTAGATTGTTAAAGAAAGACACGGTACGCTCCAAGGTTAATTTGCAATGTTAACCTTTTCACCCTGCATTCAGCTTTATGTTGGAATTACTTACATTTTTCAAATATGACTAAGGATCTATGCAAAACAGAAATGAGTAGAAGAATGGCGCTAACGTCTTGAGATCAAGGACAGGATGCACAGAGAATTCTGACAGTTTTAAACAAGTTACCACGGTATGGATAGGATTACATAGAGAGTGGAACAAAGAGAAAGTATCAAGATGGGGTATGCTATGTGTGGCTATCGGATGGGGAAATACTTACAATTAGCGCTTAAGTTTGGAATTTGGAGCAGCCAACTGGGTTTCTGGACTCAAAGGCTCAGGTTAGAGCATGGCAGGCACGCATAACAGCAAACAGCTGGGCCTGTCTGGTCACTGGATAGCAAGGGTACTGCTGGAATGCAGGTAGTGGGGCAAAAAGCCAGTCTGGTCACAGCATACTCCCAAAAGGGTACCACAGCTCTTCCTCCTAGATATTGGAATGTTTAGTGAGGTTTCTGTATCAATGGTCCTGCCTGGATAGGGACAGCTATGCTCTGGCCTGGTAGCAGGGTCTGGAATGTTGCAAAGTGAATGTGGAATATCTGGATACGCAGGGGCTGGAAAATTCAGAAGAGAGTGTCCTGCCTCTGTGAGCTTCCCCCTTTATAAAAGGCGGGTGACATGATGTCATGATCTCTGCTTCCAAAAGGTCAGGGTTTTCCCAACTCCCTTGGAAGCAGATCCATAACCCAGGTTCCGAGTGCCAACCAGTCCCAATTGGGACCTTTTGGACCCAGTCCTGGCGCCAGTGGCACCAGGCTCATAAATATGCCCAGTCCCAGCGCTGGAAGCGCCGGGCTCATAATGCTTGGGTGGACTTACCTGCAGCAGACCATGCTGCTTACTTGCCTGCCAGTTGAGCCTCTGAGCCCCTTCTGTTTGGAACTACTTTTCCTGTTGGGTGGGGCTGGAGCCACTCCCTAGATTCAGAACACTGGAACTCTTCTGGAAAGCAGGAACTCTTTTCTTACCTAGGCGTGGCTGTAGAAGGAGACACCGAAGCACTACAGGAGGCTATTTAAACCACACCCGGTGGATGAATCTTGCTTTGCGTTATTCTGCAACCTCTGCAGCAGAACGCTCATCGTGTCTTCTGCATCCGGTCCTGGGCCTAAGGAAAAAGGCTTACCATCCTGAATCCAGTCTTCAGCAACACCTATAAAGACAAGAAAGAACAGGTTAGCATTCCGGCATCTGAAAGGTAAAGGCTTACCATCCTGAATCCAGTCTTCAGCAACACCTATAAAGACAAGAAAGAACAGGTTAGCATTCCGGCATCTGAAAGGCAAAGGCTTACCTACTCTTCGTGCGCTCCGGAGGTCTTCACACTGCATTCCGGCATCTGAAAGACAAAAGCTTACCAACTCTTCGCACGCTCCGGAGGCCTTCGGCGCTGCATCCCGCATCTGAAAGACAAAACAAGGTGCGTTTAAAGACATTGGGGAACTTTAATACTCACGTGCCATTACTCCTTTCCACATCTAATCCAGTGGGTATTCCGGCACCCTGCAGCCGCTCCGAACTCGTACCTGCAAAATAAAAAGACAGTTAGAGCGCATCGTGAAGCAGACAACAAGCGCTTACTTACGTGCTTCCAGGCGCTTCTATTCATCACACGGGCTCCATCTTCAACTCACTTCAGCCCGTCATCCGCCATCGCCGGAACCCTGCAAAACAAGAGACATCATTACTAAAGACTTTAAAGACATTTGAATGACTCGAAACTTACTGTTCGTGCAGTAAACGACGGACATCAGTCCTCTGAAGTCAAGAGGCCTGCGCTACCTATCCAGTGAAGAAACTGGTTACAGCACCCTGCCCCGAGGCAGATGGAGAGTTCGGCATTCACTTACCTAAGGTGAGAGCGTTAACCTTTGGGGGTCTACAGGAGAGGAGAAGAGGAAAGAGATAGGGACACCCCAATAACCCCAGTTCATTAACCCCATATTTTCTATCTGCAGACATCTTACTCTACACGTCAGGCATACAGTGCACAGAGGTCCAGCCCAAGAGCCAACCGGGTGCTACACATCACCTTTGGAGATACGGTAGTCACCCAGTCAAGACCGGCGCCTCTGCGAGAATCAGGTGAGCGTTACAGAACGCAAAGCCTACCGCAAAACTCTCGCCCAGGCGCTATGGAAACCTCGGATACTGACCCCCTAGCCCGGTTACTTGGGGAACTAAGGGCAGACGTGCATGCAGCTCGTCAGGAAACGAATGCTCTAAGAAGGGAACTAATTATTTCCAAGGAGAGAACAGACAATCTTGCTAGACAAGTGCTACAGTCACAAGCCGGACAGACCCCGTTACCCGCATCAGGGGCAAATCTTCCTTCAACATCCTCTATGAATCCAGTGCAGATCAACCTACCTGGGAATGTACCTCTGGCTCCGCCCGAACGATTTTCTGGTGACCCAAAGAGGTTTGCAGTATTTATCAATCAGTGCCGGTTGCACTTCTTATGCCGGCCAGCAGCCTTTCCAACTGATCAAGCAAAAGTAGCTTTTGTACTTTCGTACCTTAGTGGCAATGCGGCAGACTGGTCGATCCCTCTAGTTAATCAAGATGATCCGGTTCTCCATGATTTTCAAGCCTTTCAGCTTAGTATGGAAAAACTGTTCGCAAGACATTCACAGGGGCAGGCCTTGGACAATGAGCTTCTTTCGTTGCGACAGGGTAATCAAGACCTTTTGGCTTATATTGCATCTTTCAATAGACTAATAGTGGAAACTCAATGGCCTGAGGACAAAAGGATTACGCTTTTTTATAGAGGTCTACGTGGAGAGCTCAAAGACGTTTTAGCCCAAGTAGTGAATCCCCCACAAGACTGTTCGGATTATATAGACTTGGTCGTTCAAATAGATCACAGGCTGCAGAACAGGAAGGCCGATCGTTCCAAGTTTGATGCTCGAGTATTTTCCAAACCGCCAACTCCTTCCAAAGGAGTAGACTCCGGGGAACCCATGCAAATAGGGGGTCTGAAAGGTCCTCTAACACAAAGGGAGCGGGAAAGGAGGAAACAGTTGCAATTATGCCTATATTGCGGAAACTCAGGGCACTTTCTTCGAGACTGTCCGGTGAAACCTGCCAAGAAGGCAGTAGGAGCTGCAGTTACCAAAGTTACAAACTCTGAGCAGGGAAACGACCTCGCCCGACAAGAATAGAGGTCCTCTTGCCGAGCGTGAAAACCAGTTCCGTGACCTCGCATTTCGTGATACCTATGGTCCTCATTAGCCCTGATAATCCGGATCGATTACATGCAATTGAAGCTTACGTCGACAGCGGTGCCATCGGCAATTATGTGGATCATGAAATGGTTTTGAGGATGAATCTAACTCTTTGTCCCAAGGCTGTAAAGGACGTCATTACTACGGTGGATGGTACGGAGATAGCCTCCGGGCCAGTAACGCATACCACTCAAGAGGTGACGCTAGTAAGTCAAGATGGACACCATGAGAAGATCGTGTTCGATGTGATCAAGGCCCCTCAGTTTCAGATTATTCTAGGAATACCTTGGTTAGAGAAACACAATCCTCTGATCGATTGGCGAGCAAGAACGGTCCAGTTTCCAGAATGTGTCTCTACTTGTCACCCTCCACCTGGTGTTGCACTGGCCGCAATTTCTTCAGAGACTCCCCAGTTACCTCCCGAATACCTAGAATACCAAGATGTTTTCCGGAAGGATCAGGCTAACTCTCTACCTCCTCATAGGTCTTATGACTGCCAGATAGACCTGATACCTGGATCTACTCCTCCTTGTAGTAGAATTTATGCCCTCACCGAGCCTGAGAACCTTCACCTTCGACAATACCTGGATCAATACCTGGCAAATGGGTTTATTCGTCCTTCCAAGTCCCCTGCTTCTTCAGCTTTGTTCTTCGTTCCAAAAAAGGAAGGAGACCTTAGAACTTGTATCGATTATCGCTCCCTGAACCAGATCACCGTTAAGAATAGATATCCGTTACCTTTGATCCCTGAACTCCTGGACCAAGTCAGAAAAGCATGCATATATACAAAGCTGGATCTTAGAGGAGCTTACCACTTGGTACGAGTAAAAGAGGGCGATGAATGGAAGACGGCCTTCCGCACCAAGTATGGGCTATTTGAATATCAGGTCATGCCCTTCGGACTTTGCAATGCCCCGGCCGCCTTTCAATATTTTATGAACGATGTCCTCAGAGAGCTCATAGATGTATGTGTTGTTGTTTACATTGACGACATCCTCGTTTATTCTTCATCGGAATCTGAACATCGGAAACACGTGAAAATGGTCCTCGAAAGATTGCGTCAACACAAACTTTTCGCTAAGTTGGAAAAATGTGTTTTCAACGTGACTGAAGTTGAATTCTTGGGATTCATATTATCACCTGGCGGAGTGCGTATGGATTCGAAGAAGGTCGATGCAGTTCTCAAATGGCCATCACCATCCTCTGTAAAAGGTGTGCAAAGCATGTTAGGCTTCGCTAACTTTTACCGCAGGTTTATCCCCGAATTCTCTCGAATAGTCCAGCCCATCACTGCCTTGTTAAAGAAAATCAAACGTTTTGAAAGGTCTACCGAGGCGGAACAAGCTTTCCAGGATTTGAAGACTAAATTTATCTCTGCACCAATCTTAAAACACCCTCGCCCCGAACTCCCCTACATCGTGGAAACTGATGCTTCAAGCCTTGCCATGGGGGCAGTTCTATCACAAAAGGACCCGGTAACCAATCAGTTGCATCCCGTGGCATTTTGGTCCCGCAAATTCTCGCCTCCTGAAATCAATTACACGATTACTGACAAGGAACTTCTGGCTATCAAGTCTTCCTTTAAGGCTTGGCGGCATTACCTGCTGGGGGCCCGACACACCGTTACTGTGATTACGGATCACCGAAACCTGCAATATTTGAAAACCGCAAAAGCCCAATCCTCTAGACAACTCCGTTGGGCATTATTCTTTGCCGAGTTTGACTTCATAATTACCTATCGACCTGGTACAAAGAACGGTAAAGCTGATGCCCTTTCTCAGATGGGAGTGGAAGAACACTTGATCAACCCCAAACCTGTACCAATCATTCCCGAACAAAGGATTCTGGGTGTAATCGCCACCGAATCCATAGAGGAAGTTAAGGATAAAGCCAGGCAACTTGTAACTCCAGCAGACATACAGAATTGGCATCTGCAGGGAAAGGACTTTGCAGTAAAGGACAACTTATTGTATTTCCAAGAACGATTATACCTACCCAGCACAGATTTACAGAAAAAAGTAATCTCTTGTTATCACGACTCTTTAATGGAAGGTCATCCCGGTATGGCCAAGACCTCAGAAAAGATCAAGCGCTACTTCTGGTGGCCGTCTTGGAAGAAAGATATCAGAGACTTTATAATGTCCTGTGGAGTATGCGCCCAAAACAAGAGTCAAAAGGAAAGACCAGCAGGCCTCTTACGACCTATTGACATCCCACCTCGCCCTTGGCATACGCTTTCTATGGACTTCATCACCGATCTACCTCCATGCTCCGGATACAATACGATTCTAGTAATCGTGGACTTATTCTCCAAGATGGCGCATTTCATTCCGCTCAAAGGCTTGCCAACAGCAGCAACTCTGGCCTGAGAATTTCTCGAAAACATCGTCCGACTGCACGGTTTTCCTTCGGTTCTAATTTCGGATCGAGGTAGTCAATTTATTTCTCATTTTTGGCGAAGTTGCTGTCGGTCGGCTCAAATTGATGTGAGACTATCGACCAGTCACCACCCTCAGACCGACGGACAAACCGAGAGGACCAATGAAACTGGAACAGTATTTACGCTGCATGCTGCAACAAACTGAAAAAACTTGGAAAGACATCCTTTGGATAGCCGAATATGCCTACAATAACTCTGTCCATTCGGGAACTGGGAAAACCCCGTTTTTTCTTTTGTACGGCAGTCACCCTCGAACCTCGGAGTTGGATCCCCTCCAAGATCTTGAAACACCAGCAGTAGACTACCTGCATTCTACAATCACCCAAGCCTTTAAGGAAGCTGTTTCTCACCTTCAAAGGGCTAAAGAACAATACAAGAAAGGAGCAGATTAACATCGGAAGGAAGCCCCTCACTATCAAGTAGAGGATCAAGTCTGGTTATCCACCAAATATCTATCTCTAAAAGGGCCACGCACATTCAACCCAAGATACCTTGGTCCCTATTCCATCACTACCATAGTAAACCCAGTAGCGGTCAAGTTGGACTTGCCCCCGCACAGGAAGATACATCCGGTCTTCCACGTCTCTCTATTAAAACCCGTGCAACCTCAAACCCGACTAACCAAATCTCCAAAACCTATCCTAGTTGATGGAGAACTCGAGTTTGAAGTTAAAAGCATTCTGGACTCCAAGATCTCCAAATCTAAACTATTCTACCTAATTGACTGGAAAGGCTACGGCCCCCAAGAGAGATCCTGGGAACCTGCTGTATATGTCCACGCTCCTCGCCTAATCAAAAGATTTCACCGAACATTTCCTGACAAGCCAAAACCCCCGGAGAAGCCCGGTTTGGGAGGGGCCTTGAGGGGGGGTACTGTCATGATCTCTGCTTCCAAAAGGTCAGGGTTTTCCCAACTCCCTTGGAAGCAGATCCATAACCCAGGTTCCGAGTGCCAACCAGTCCCAATTGGGACCTTTTGGACCCAGTCCTGGCGCCAGTGGCACCGGCTCATAAATATGCCCAGTCCCAGCGCTGGAAGCGCCGGGCTCATAATGCTTGGGTGGACTTACCTGCAGCAGACCATGCTGCTTACTTGCCTGCCAGTTGAGCCTCTGATCCCCTTCTGTTTGGAACTACTTTTCCTGTTGGGTGGGGCTGGAGCCACTCCCTAGATTCAGAACACTGGAACTCTTCTGGAAAGCAGGAACTCTTTTCTTACCTAGGCGTGGCTGTGGAAGGAGACACCGAAGCACTACAAGAGGCTATTTAAACCACACCCGGTGGATGAATCTTGCTTTGCCTTATTCTGCAACCTCTGCAGCAGAACGCTCATCGTGTCTTCTGCATCCGGTCCTGGGCCTAAGGAAAAAGGCTTACCATCCTGAATCCAGTCTTCAGCAACACCTATAAAGACAAGAAAGAACAGGTTAGCATTCCGGCATCTGAAAGGTAAAGGCTTACCATCCTGAATCCAGTCTTCAGCAACACCTATAAAGACAAGAAAGAACAGGTTAACATTCCGGCATCTGAAAGGCAAAGGCTTACCTACTCTTCGTGCGCTCCGGAGGTCTTCACACTGCATTCCGGCATCTGAAAGACAAAAGCTTACCAACTCTTCGCACGCTCCGGAGGCCTTCGGCGCTGCATCCCGCATCTGAAAGACAAAACAAGGTGCGTTTAAAGACATTGGGGAACTTTAATACTCACGTGCCATTACTCCTTTCCACATCTAATCCAGTGGGTATTCCGGCACCCTGCAGCCGCTCCGAACTCGTACCTGCAAAATAAAAAGACAGTTAGAGCGCATCGTGAAGCAGGCAACAAGCGCTTACTTACGTGCTTCCAGGCGCTTCTATTCATCACACGGGCTCCATCTTCAACTCACTTCAGCCCGTCATCCGCCATCGCCGGAACCCTGCAAAACAAGAGACATCATTACTAAAGACTTTAAAGACATTTGAATGACTCGAAACTTACCGTTCGTGCAGTAAACGACGGACATCAGTCCTCTGAAGTCAAGAGGCCTGCGCTACCTATCCAGTGAAGAAACTGGTTACAGCACCCTGCCCCGAGGCAGATGGAGAGCTCGGCATTCACTTACCTAAGGTGAGAGCGTTAACCTTTGGGGGTCTACAGGAGAGGAGAAGAGGAAAGAGATAGGGACACCCCAATAACCCCAGTTCATTAACCCCATATTTTCTATCTGCAGACATCTTACTCTACACGTCAGGCATACAGTGCACAGAGGTCCAGCCCAAGAGCCAACCGGGTGCTACACATCACCTTTGGAGATACGGTAGTCACCCAGTCAAGACCGGCGCCTCTGCGAGAATCAGGTGAGCGTTACACATGACAGGATTTATTGTTGGGCAGAACTAAGCTAGAACTTCCCCTAAGAACCGGATAGGTCATCCTATGTTGGTCTCCTCCTCCAGGTGGGGACTCAGTTTATGGGGTTGTGTTTTATGAAGTATAAATGCATCCCACAGTCATTTTTATACAAAATCAATTATGACATAAATCGCACCTTTATATAATTGTGGCACCTTTGCAAATTACATAGGTAGATTACATATTTCACACAGCACATGGCAGTCCAGCTCCTTCTAATAATTTTTTGGGATTTTTAGTGGGAACCGCTTCACCCAAAATTCCACAATTTCCGATATGTGTACATATCATCATAAAGCATATTTCCCTTAATTTTTAACGTTCCACCTTATGTACTTTTCCCATGATTCATATTTTCCTGGCATTTCCGTCCCATGCTTGCTATAGATGGCCACAATATCTTGTTTTAAAGCCACAAAAATAACACTTAAACTCTAAAACTTTTACATTAGTGTGTTGTCTGGTTGTAGAAATAACAGTGGCCAGCCCAAATGAGCAAATTCACAGTCTCTGATCACGTGAGCTGAGGATGAAAATAGACAATGGGCATAATGCACCAGAATGAAGATAGCGAGTGCTCACACGCCCTTATATTCCCAGAGATGAGAAGCTACTACAAGTTTGAGTTCAAATACAATGTGAATGGCAGACGGCATGAGTGATGAGAGATGTTGGGCTAATTGGGTGGGGAGACACGGTCAAGCTCCCCACCAGCACCTGGGGTACCAGCTTACGTGTTGCTTGTGCTTCGAATGTTCCAGAAGGGTGCAAACGTGCCAACCAATTATAGAAGGCTGCATAACGAAGAGCCTTATAGTTTAAGAGCCAATGAAGTGTTGTGTTTCTAATTATTGTCAAAGATGACTTGCACTGTGACTTGCACTCGGGTAGGGCATGAGTGCCCACCTGACTGTATAGAACCAATCACAGTCCTATCCCACATAGAAAGTATAATTAGACGTTCCCCTTGAGCCAACCACAATCTCCTGTAGGTTCTCTTAATTTGCCAAGTAGTATGACATCACTCAGAGAGTTGAATTTAAGTCACTCTGCATTGTTCACCGAGCGCTTCACGGACTGGGGGCAGAATATCTTAAATCTAAGTTTGTCCGTTATCTCCGCTCCCGCTCGCTGCGCTCTTCATCAGCCGATCTGTTAGTGGTTCCCCCATACTGTCATGAACGGATTGGAGGTCAGGCTTTTTCTGTGGCTGCGGCTCAAATGTGGAACAACTTGCCACCAAAGATTAGGGATATACCTAACCATTTAGCCTGCAGAAAATCTGTGAAGACTCTGCTAGTCTAACCCTGCATTGGCCTTTTAATGGTATTCCTCCCTCTCTCCTTCTTAGCACCAAGATAACTCTGGTGACAGTGCGCTTTAAAGGTTTACATAACATAACATAACTTATGATGAACATTTAGTATAAATGTGTTGTTTTTTACAAAATGTTTTGAGATTATGCTGTGCGACATCCGTTGATGTCCATTGTACTCCCTGTTTTAGACAATTGATATTAAAACAGAGTTATTTTCCAAATTCCTGAGTTGATCTTATTATTTCGTTTGAGATGTTATTCTCCATCTCATCCATAGTACGACATGTTAAAGGGCCTCTAGGGTTCACTTGTATGACCACCTCGACACCTCACGCCGGCCTCCCCTAGGGCCTCTTTATACCTGTAGTTTCAAAATCAACCGAAGACTTTTGGCTCTACAAGGGGTTTGGCTTGACCTTCGGAATACCACTTTGATTTCACAGTCCATACACATTGTCCTTGTTCAGAAGTGGGGCATCGGTCAGAGTCCTTCGACTGAGCGTCCACGTGGTACTGGACAACTCTAATTTATACCTATTCAGCTTTACAAAAGACCTTTGTCTTCTTTCTTTATACAATGTTGCTCTTCACAACCGTGAGCCCAACACAGTCTGATCTATTATCAGCTCTTTCCGACTCACTGACTGTTCCAAACTCTGCTGGCATCTCCTGCCTCTGGAGTCAAGGACGGTACCACAATGGCACAATGCCAACCACTTCTCCCCGCCCTCTCTATCAGAGCGGGAGAGTTGACATGCTGCGCACCATTCACCAGCTGCGATTCCTGGTCTTACATTTCCGTTCTCAGAGGCTCTGTGGGTCTGGGTTGAAAAGAGCAAGGAAATTCCCTTCTCGTCGTCCTTTCAGGTCTCACCACTTTTCTCCTCCTTTTTGGACTGCTGTCCTGGAATAGCTGCTTCCTCATGCGTTTGGCTTTGGTTAGGGTGTGCTTTCATGCTCTGCCTTTTATCCCCATGGGGAAAGGGAAAGGAAGTCAGGTGTGTGTAATTCTTGGCAATTGCCTGACTCTGCCTGACCCTTGTGTAGGGACATGTCAGGTCTACGGCTCTCATGTTAGTCCGTCATCTATCGTGATAATCGGTCTGTGGGAAAGTGTTTGTGTCAAGAAGGGGGGGGTTGAGTTTCTAGATACCCTACGGGGTAGGATGGGGAAAAGGTGTCATAAGAAAGAGGTACTGTGTCTCACCCTTCTGAGTCCCACTTGCACACCCCGAAGACCCCTCACCCAGGTGATCTTCCTGCACTGGTCCACCTACAGGAACTGGATCCAATAGCAATGACCATGCCCTGGCCACCTGGATGACAGATCCCTGGGGACTAGTAAGTGAGACACCTTCAGGTTTCTCACACTATGGCCCAAGACTATGGAATATCCTCCCATCAGCATCAGACTCATCCCCACGATGCTACAATTCAGAAAAGAATTCAAGACCCACCTCTTCAGGAGTCTCTCCTCCTCAACACATAGGCCACCACATCGCCCCTCGCACCACCTGACTCGCTAAATTCTGCCTGATGCTGCATATCTGTTCCATTGACACCTCCGGAAATTGATTTGTTATGCATCTGTAATGTCGTAGATCTCAGTAAAGCACTCAGTTATGTATCTGTATTCTTGAATACCTCTATTTAACGCTCCATTGCTTCTCAAAGCTAGTCTTCTCTCAATAAATGCCATAATAATAATAACAATAACAATAATACTAATAATTTTAAAAAATATATAATACCCATGAATAGAGAGAGAATCGTTATCACATTGAGTTAACTCATCACAGTAATCAATATGAAATAGAGGCAACTTTGAAACCCAGGAGAAGGTAGCCATTCTCCTTCTTTATCTTAGTTTTTCTTAGTGGTAGGGTCAGTGAGAGTAGTTTTGGACAGTGGACTTGTTTTCTTTGGACATGCACAAATGAGAGAGGCGCATCTTAGTAAAGTAGGTAGGGATCACCCAGAGATTAGTGAGATTTAGGCCTTCCAAAATGTGTTTTAATAAACAAGAGTTTGCAATGTCCTCAGAGAGCCTGTGTCCTTCTTCTCACTCACCACACTACCCAAAGTAGTGGACTCAGGAACCTTGGAGTCCTCTTTGACAGTTCGTTCTCCTTTTCTCATCAGGTAGAAGCTGTGTAAAGGCAGCTCATCTTAAAAGGGATGTGAATGTGATGACAGTATTAACCCAAATAGCAATAGTAGAACACTCCAAAATGAAGGAATTTCCAATCAAGGTTCTATAAAAATATATAAAAATATATACTTTAATTAAACACACCAATATGCAAATTATTGACTATAAAAACACTCACAAAAATGGACCCCTGTGGAAAGAACTCGGAAAATGTAGAACATGGATATGCAGGCAATCTGGGTACTGTGGCAGGGGTGAAGAGGGGGAATATGCAACAATTTCACTTGTAATGGATATGCCTTTGAGAAAAAAGTGTAAAGGGGCAGCTTAGCAGTGACTATTGTCCTAAAAGTGGACCAAATGGTCTGGTTCTCTCAAATGTACCTTAATGTCTTCTTTGTGGTTTAACAGCATTGAAGTGGGTTTCTCAGTGCTGTGCTTGTGGGTTGAACCAGATTCAAATGCAGTGGGTCAAGATGATCCTGATGGCAAGTAGGCCTCGAGTCAGGTTTGATGTGAAGCTCTGTGCTGTTCAATGAGTCCACCAGGTTAAGTTCGATGGTCGAGTGGGTTCGAGATGATGGTTAGCACTGGGTCAAGTCGATCATCAAAACAATGCTTCTAGTAGTTTAAACTGTAGTCCAGTGGTTTGAGCTGCTGTTTGAAGATGCAAGTGCTTGAAGACTCCTGCAGCAGTTATCTTCTTGGTCGAGTGAGATCAGCAATGAACTGCGCTGGTGGGATGCAGCAGCAAGCTGATTTGATGAAGCAAACAGTGGTTGGAAGTTTCAAAGAGATTGTCAAAAGCAGTGCTGGCATCCAGAATGGTTTGAAGGCTTTGAACGTGGTCGACTCTGGCTCAAGGTTTCAGAAAACAGGAATCCAGCTACTGTTGCATCTCTGGTGCGTGAGTCCCAATCCAGGTGCTCTGGGACATGGTGAGTCCATGTAAGTATTGGAGGGGGGTATCTGTACTACTACCCAGTATACGGTTGGGCTACAGAAACAGAGGCACCCCAGTCAAGGATATCAAATTGGTAAACATGGGAGAGCAACCAAGGCTGAGACTCAAGGAAGTGATGCAGGCTGGTTCTTAGGTACATACAATGCAGGCTCTTCTGCACCTCGGTGGAGAGCTGATTAATATCTCTACCACTACTTTTTCTGATAATACCCCCTTGGCATATGAGGGCAAGAACATATGCTGTCACAGGCGCAGAAGAGCCTGCATTGTATGCATTTTCGCCATATGAGTTATATTTATATGTGTAGATGTCATTGTCAGAATGAATTTTGATTGTGCTGTTGACTTTTTGAAAGGTAATGGCTAGTCTATATTATCCTAGATTTTACCACTGCACCCACCTGTGGTCCATAAACTATATTTTGGACGTCTGAGCTTGGACTACTGGCTGTAGCAGTGATTAGGCATCCAGTGTCCAGTTTCCTGCGCAAATAAGGAAAACAGTATGGACTAATGAGTCACCCATTTGTAATTTTGTTGAATTAATTCATTTTAATAACAAAGAACTTACGGAAGGGCATGTGTATAATTGCGTCTTCTTAACCAATTTTAATCTTGTCGAGATGGACGGTCATTCATATACTGAACTCCTGGGTGTAGCAATAGATTGTCGTCCAGTATCAAGTTTCCTACATGGATAAGGAACAGATATGAGGACTGAAAAGTCATCAGTTTATGATTTCATGATGTTAATTCATCTTAATAAAAAAGAACTTACAGTAAGAGCACATGTATAGTTGTATCTTCTGAGCCAATCGCAATCTGATGGAGATAGGCGGTGGAACCTTGCTAATAAGGGCGTCCAGTTGTGGTTACTTTAGTGCTGTCTGTTAAAAAGGCGAAAGGATTACTTTAACAGACTTGTGTGTTACGTTGCTGTAAAGCTAATAAAGTGCAGCTATTTGCCACACTCCTTTCTGTCTTATTTTTTACCAATTTTCTAAGCTCGTCTAAGGGCCAAAAGTAAATGCACTCAATAATGGTGTTGGGATTTGAAACACGCCATGGTAACATTAAGAATCATCATGGCACAATCGGCGTTGTCCGATCGTAGAGCGGTATGCCTACAATGCTGTGTAACAGGGACTAATTGGCTTAGAACGCCCGTTGTCAACAATGTTAAAGTCGCGTTCCGTTATGAGCACGGGGCGCCGTGAAAAGCTTACCTCTTTGAGTATGGTTCATTTGCTCCTTTCCTGCTCCCGACTCACTCGCGCTGAACCGTGTTGCATCTCGTTTGGACAATGACTCCTTCTTCTTCTTAATTAACGAACGCGCGGGCGGACCCACGCAGGCGCTTCCCCATCCTAAAGGATGATATGCACCACCTTCACCAATCAACACACAGGCCACACTTCCACACAAACCACCCGCAACCCCACCGCAAACAACCACACCCCACCAATCCACACCAACAGACACTACACCCCAAACTCACACCACCCAGCGAGCCCGGAGACCGGTGCGCAGACCCGCGAGACCCCAGCCCGTACACCTACACATGCGCTTCAGGCGAGGCACCGCGCGCTGCCGCCAACCCACCGCGACCAACCCGAGCGACACCCACACTCACATACGAACCACCAGCCACAAACAACCACTACCCCAAAACAACACCAGCCACCTGCAATCCCACCGCAAACAACCACACCCCACCAATCCACACCAACAGACACTACACCCCAAACTCACACCACCCAGCGAGCCCGGAGACCGGCGCGCAGACCCGCGAGACCCCAGCCCGTATGCCTACACATGCGCTTCAGGCGAGGAACCGCGCGCTGCCGCCAACCCACCGCGACCAACCCGAGCGACACCCACACTCGCACACGAACCTCCAGCCACAAACAACCACTACCCCAAAACAACACCAGCCACCTGCAACCCCACCGCAAACAACCACACCCCACCAATCCAACACCAGCCACCCGCAATCCCACCGCAAACAACCACACCCCACCAATCCACACCAACAGACACTACACCCCAAACTCACATCACCCAGCGAGCCCGGAGACCGGCGCGCAGACCCGCGAGACCCCAGCCCGTACGCCTACACATGCGCTTCAGGCGAGGCACCGCGCGCTGCCGCCAATCCACCGCGACCAACCCGAGCGACACCCACACTACCATACGCACCTCCAGCCACCAAACCACAAACAACCACCACCCCCAAACCAACACCACCAGCCACCCTACCACAAACCACACCCCGCCAATCCACACCAACAGCCACCCTACCACAAACAAACGCCCCCCACCAACACACTCCCCAACCCCAGCTCCGCTACTCCCGCCACTACCAATCGCATCCGCCATCCGCGCAACACCACTCAACAGCCCAACCACCGACCCGAAACACGCCGACCGCACTCCAACGTTCAATCCCCAAACCCCCGGGGGCCCGCACTCCGTCTGCCGCCTCCGAAACCCAAGGCCTCGAAGCGCCACGAACTGCGTGCGCCCAGCAACGCTCCCCGGGAGCGACTGGACAATGACTCATACTCGGCGGTGGTTTCTTTTTGAAAGTCACATGATTTTCAGAGCCATCACGTGACACATGCCATCCTTAACCTTTTAGGGGATAATTATGTGCTACAATACTCGAATATTCATGCCTGTCAGCTGTCAATATTATATTCGTCCTTAACCGTTTAGGGGATAATTATGTGCTACAATACTCCAATATTCATGCCTGTCAGCTGTCAATATTCGAGATCCACACGCATTTTGTGAGTGTGAGGCTTGTTTGCAATTACATTGTCAACATGGAGGGATGCCGTATTTGTTAGGTTGTGCCAAATTATCCATAGTAACCAGTCATCGGAGTGCCCGATGGGTGATGCTATGGTTATTTTCAATGGCCTTATGCTCTGGCATAATTTCAAGGGACAGATATCTGGGGGCACGTATTTTGGAGGGAAGAACTAAGTGACACCCATACTTACTTGCACTCTAAACACAGGGAATTGTTGTATTTCTAATGATAATCACATATTATTGGCTATGCTCAATTACCCATATTAGGCACTGTTGCGGTGCTTGTTTTCAATTTCTCTGGCACAGGGTCGAAAAGACAATTTCCTCAGGGTTCCTATTTCAAGGGAAAAACCCATATAGGACCTGTTTCAATTTCACCTTAGACGGGAGGCATTACCATATTATATGTGTTCCTCACGCTTAGTTTGATTATGCCAGAGATTCTGCATTACAGAATCATCTGAATGCATAGTCAGTGATGCTGCATTTATTTTCAAAGCCATGTTATCTGGCGCAATTTAAACAGACAAGTGCCTGAGTGCTCATATTTCATGGATGGAGAGACATTTCCCCAATTATTGGAGAGATGTCTCTTAAACAAGGTCTCTACAAAGTGAGCTTAGAGGGCAATATATGTTGTTTCGCTCATTCAGAGCGTTAGGTATTTTAAATGACATTAAATTAATGCACTCCATTCCACGGCAATATTGAGCCCATGGTTGACTGTGTCAAGATTGTAAATCCATTTTTGCTCACTTCTGGTGAGATTCAAGTCTCTATTGCCCCCTCTTGGGGATGGCTTGATAACCTGAATCACACACCACAGCAGATCAGTACATTTGTGTTGTTTTGCTATAAAGTGAGCCACTAGCAGTTTATTCTCGATTTTATTATGGATACACGACTTGTGTTCACAAATTCTTTGGAGTACCTGCCGTTTAGTCTTTCCTATGTAAACAAGTTTGCAGGGAGATTTTATAGCATAAACAACCCATTGAGTGAGACAATTGGTGAAAGCCGTCAGTTGAACTACTGTATTACGTAGTTTGATATTTTTCATGGTGGCCGTTTATGCACAGACCGAACAGTTGCCACAGCGATGGTGGCCTTCCACCGGGGGTAAACCCCACAAGGAGTGTCTGTGATGTTTTGGCTGTAGGATTATTTGGGTAAGTTTGAACCAGAGTATCTTTAACGTTGCGTTGTCTTTTAAAAGCAAAGATAATGGCGGAAACGGACAGGAGAGAAAGGGAAAGAGAAGAGAGATTAGAGAGGGAGTGCAGAGAGAGGGAAATCAAAGAGTAATGAGATAGGATGAGGGAGGAAGAGAAAGAACAGGAGCAGAGGGAAAGGAGGAGGAAGGAGAAAGAAGAGAGCGAGAAGCTAAGGTAAGCAGATGAGAAGGAAAATCGAATGTTGACAGACAGGGAACAGAGGAAGTGGCAAATAGAATGAATAGCACAAGAGTGTGCCCACGAGGAGGAGGAGTGTGCGCTTAAAGACATAAGAGCACAATGGGCACTCAGCACAGTAGACAGCATGAGCATGGGGGAGGAAGTAGGGACGCAGAACTAGACAGTACAACCCTGCCAACCAGTGCCATGACCCCACAAGAAGGCATGGGAATGGGTTCCTGTGGAGATAAGGGTGGCATAGACTTGATCAATCCAAAAGGCAAGGCTGGGGTAGACACAACCTCTAGGAGACTGAGCATCGCAGACTATTTATGCAACAATATGGAGACAGAGTCGGCAGATGACGCAGGGGCAAGTGGGGATGAGAAAAGAGGGCGACTGAAGTATAGGTCTCTGGGGGACAGCGTGGAAAAGAGTATGACATGTGAAGGGTACAGAAATACAGGGACGACGAAGGACGACTGGGACAGTCAGATACCACGGACAAGAGCAGTGTTACATGACTCTGACAGTATACTCCCATACGTTGAGTGACTTAGAGACCTCCCAGGACAAAGGAAGGGGGAGACAGCTATAGCATGTTCAAGAGAAAGGATCACGGGGGGGATCCGACAACTGTGTGTGACTGTCCAGGGGAGAGCTAATAGACATATACATGACACTAGAGGCGCCGATAGGCAGACCAAGTAGACTCAAGGAGTGAGTGGGGAGGTAGGGTTTACACAGATGTGCCTGCTGGAAAAGGGAGGGGGCAAACTCAATATATACCAAGGAAGCATACTGACAAAGAAAACGTGAGATGTAGGTTAACTTTGTTGACCGCGGGTGTGGGAAATGGATATATGAAATGGAAAGAATGACAGCAGGACAGAGATTAGCAGTGGGGGAGGTAAAGGGACTACTAGTGGCGATCCTTGGAGAAGCTGCTGATGATGTATGGAAAGGGGCAGGGTTCCCAGGAGTGACCATCCAGCACACGACGCACAATGGTTCGCCATTTGCAAATTGCAGAGCTGCCGTATGGCAATCTTTAAGGACACAATACCCAGACATGCCAGACATTAGTGCAATTATGGCCTGCAAGATGGGGCCAGACGAAGAACCCTTATACTATATTCATTCATTCCAAGAGCTTTGGCACCTTGAAACGTGAGAACCGTGGGACAAAACAGTAGCTTTATTTTACCACATATTATGCCAGGGGCTGCCAGAGCAGTACAGAAGCAACTCAAGATGTTAGTAGGCATGGAGGCGAAACCTTGGCCAGAAAGCTCACGATAGTACATCATTGCAGGTTATTGCAAGAGAAAATTAGGAAGAATGCTGAGTGAAAAAAGATAGAGGAATCGAAATAAGTGCAAAAGAAACTGTCAAAGTATGCCTTGGAAGGGGAGGTACTGAGAAGCGCAGGAGCCCAGGGGACACAGCAGCAGCAGTATGTACCGCCACCTGTGGGGGGAGGTTTCATGGGGCAGGGGAACATTCAGCATGGGTTTCAAGGAAGAGCGGGCCTTCCAGAAGACGTGGCTATGGGCCACAAATACATCACAACCAAGGCGGTTTCCCAGGTCGGTTTAGCGAATGTGGGCAACAGGTGCAGCAAGGCCCAGGTTATTATGCAGGGGATTTCCAAGGGCAATGGACGGAGCCACCACAGTGTGGTCAGGTGGACAGATTGGGCACATTTCAAGAGTGTGCAGAAGCAGGGGAGTGCAACAAAATTGGGAGCGCAGTACTAGAAAGCATATCAAGGGGACCAATATGACTATTACACAAAGGACCAACCACAGCAACAGCAAGGACCAAACCTGAGCGCTTACCCGCTGGCACACCAACCCATGACACAGATCCCACAGATGCAAGCACCCATACCACAGTATTTGCAATCACCCCAGACTCGAGGCAGCACACAGCAGGTGTTACGGATACAGAACAGCATGCAGCCAAATGACAGGACAGTGGCACAAATAGACTCCATAGGAACGACCCCCGTTAGGAGCCTGGGGGTTCACCATGGTGGGGAAAATCCCTTTTCTGGGAATGGGTTGTCCTTATAGCCTCAATAGGACAACCCACAGATGGACTTAATGTGTTCCATCCTGTCGATCACACCCAACCCTGCAGAGGAACCTCGCATAGGGGTGGCGATAGGTGAGAAACTTTTCCTTTTCTTGTTGACTCAGGGGCGACTATGTCCTGCATTTGAGAGGCAACATATAGATTGTCAGGTGATGCCATGAACACTCAAGGATTCTCTGGGGCTATGGAAGTGGTTCCTTTTACAGACTATGGGCCTCATAACATGTTTGCCAGTCCGGAAAGAAGCGTGCCGGTAAGCTCACTGCTACCCTTGTTTCCGGACCAGCAAACAACAAGTCTGCCTGCCGGAGCCGCTGTGCCTGACAGGTCTGAACCTGCTGGGTGCAGCGGCCACGGTAGCCAGACTTGTTACGAGAGCACTGCCACCGCTGTTAATGGTTCTGGTGCTCCCGTGTCCCCACTCTCATAGAGTCCTATAGGACTCTATGGGAATGGGGACTAACAAATGTACCATCGCCTGACTTCACAGCCACCAGACTTGTAGTAGCCCGGTGGCACTGGGAAGTCAGGCGCCAGTAAATTTTTACGGGTCCGGCAGGCAACTTGCCGGTAGCACTAGCAGGGTTACCGCCGGACCCGTAATATCTCCCTTTCTATAGGGGAACACAATTTATCTTTTCCTTTACTTTTCTCTCAACAGACACCAGTAAACATAATGGCGCAAGGCATTATGAGCAGACTTAACATGACAATTTCATTCACAGACAAGGGACTAGTGTGCTCTACGCCAGAGATATACTTTCTCAACGTAAGAGAAATCATTCAAGAATATTGTGGAAGGAAAGTACAGAGGGGGTGCCAGTGGTTGAGGAGCTGTTCCAATGTGGGACTGAGATTGCAATTGGATGACACCCAGTGATTCAAGGGAAAATGTGGCACGTTCCAAATTAGTACTTGTTCAGACCCGAGATACCATTGGATGAGGCAGAGGGGACAATAATACCACAGGGGATCTAGGCAGTGATTGTGAGGGACGAGTGGATAGCAGCACATGGGATGGACAACACAGGAAGATCATGGTGAGCAGTGATTGCTGATAAACTCCTCCTTCAAAATGGTTCAGTCCCTGATAACCTCAAAGAAGCATGGGTCATGCCACTTCTCAAAAAACCCAACCTAGACCCTAACATCCCTACCAATTATAGGCCAATCACCACTGTACCCTTCCTCTTAAAAATTGTAGACTGCGCTGCTGATATCCAAATCCAAAAATACCTGGAAGACAACAATCTTCTAGGCCTCCGGCAGTCCGGATGCAGACCAAGGCACGGTACTGAGACAGCACTTTTAGATCTTAAAGTATGGATGAACTGAAAGATAAAGGCAACCTCACCAAATGCTGCCAGCTGGATTCAATCCTTCCTCGCTAACAGAACCACTAGGGTCTTTGTGTCTGCAGCATCTGGGCCACCAGTTCCCATTCACTGTGGAGTTCCGCAGGGTTCTTGCGTATCACCTACACTCTATAACATATTTACTAAGCCCCTCTTTGACCGTCTTGATCATCTGGTGTCACCTACACTAATTATGCGGATGACACCCAAATCCTCATCATTCTCACTGGCTGCTACATCAATGACACCAAAATGATCAACAACATCTATCTAGAGATTCAAGCTTGGATGGCCACCCATATGTCTAAATGACGACAAGACCGAACTCCTGATTATCGGCTCCCAAGCTCATTTAAACAAACTAGACAAGCACTATTCTGCTTTCATCATCGATGGGAACACCATAAAAGTTTCCAGTGAAGTCAAAACGCTTGGGGTCTACTTAGACTCATCTCTATCACTAAGAAAACAAGTGAATATGACAGCCTCATCTACGGCCTACTCCAATAAACTCATTAATGCCTTCAAACCTTTCTTATCCTCCAACAGTTGTATTACTCTAGCGAGAGCACTGATCCTCTCGAAGTTGGATTACTGTAACACCTTATTCCTTCGGTCCTCCTCACAGAACTTAAACAAACTTCAAGTTCTGCAGAACAATGCCTTAATATCAGCCCTAAGCATCCCTTGATCCAACCAAATTTCATCTGTCAGAGGGGAGGTACTGTGGCTACCCATACGTGATGGCAGGAGGCGCCAGCTTCCCAGTGCTGGCAGCTAAATGTTGTAACTCCCTCCCTCCCGACATCAGAGCAGAACCATCGTTTTGGGCTTTCAGAGCCAAGATAAAATCCTGGCTCCTCGCCCAAACACACACCTAACTTAGAGAATTCTCAACTGCACACTTTGCCTTGCAGGTAATAACTGTATACTTACTGTAAATTAGGGACATTGCTGAACTCTGCTTCTTTTGTAAAAATCTGTTGTTATTGTAAATATGAATATTTATGAATCCTGTAACTGTGTAAATACGTTTTGTCATTGTTTGTGTGGTGATCTGTAACCCACCTTGTATCTAAGTTCAAGCGCCCAGATATCCTTGGGTTGGGTGCACTATACAAGTAAATAAACTAAACTAAACTAAACTGAAGGGTACAGGTTGACCACAGTGGCAGACGAAGAGCTATTCAGAGACAACAGATCAGACCACGAGATGGTGTTTGAAATGAGTGTGACATATTGGTTAAAAATACATTACAGAGAGGTAACACAGAAGATGGCGATGGTGCTAAAAGCACCACCATCCTTCTGTGAGGAGGACTTAGCCAAGGTTCTCAGCATCCTGTGGACCACTAGTCCCCATGATGTGGGGCTTTTGAAATGTGTGGGGGTGGGTGTGAAGATAAAGCTGACACCAGGAGCAAATTTACCAAGAGTCTAACAATACCCACGATCAAAGGTGGCAGACAAGGGCATTTATGAGACAATTGCAGCATTAGTGGAAAGGGGCATTCTAATAGTATCGGAATCAGCATGCAACACTGCTGTGTACCCAGTCAAGAAAGAAAAAGGGGGTAATGGCATTTTATCCAGGACTTGCGCAATCTTAATAATATTGTAGAGGCAGAGTATCCTTTGGTTCCAAATCCATTGACAATTTTGTGCAGCATTCCAGCGGAAGCAGCCTGCTTCATGGTCGTACACTTGAAGAATGCCTTCTCCTCTATACCACTACACCCAGACTCACAAGATTTGACTTCCTTTATGTATAGAAATAAAAAGTGGAAACATACAAGACTTCCTCAAGGGTACTGTGAGTCACCCTCTATATTCAATAGGGTCCTTCAGTTGGACCTAGAAAATGAACAAATGGAGAGCATGGTCATACAGTATATAGACGAAATTTGATTTGCAGCACGACAGAAGAACAGTATAGAAACAACTCAGTACACATGCTGACAGTGTTAGCTGACAAGGGTTACAGGGTGAACAAAGATAAACTACAGTACTGTCAGCAAGAAGTGCTATACAGTGGACAGATGATCTCACAAAATGGCTGACAGGTGACGCCAGAAAGGGCGGAGGCAATGGGCAGGACAGCAAAACCCACGACAGTGAGAGAGATGCAGCAATTTGTGGGGCTTTGTAATTACTAAGCAATATGCACAACTCCAATGTTAGGGATCCCAGACTACAAAATGGAAATCTTCTTATTCACACACTCCGATGGGGTGGTAATGACAGCACTGACACAGATGACAAGCTTGGGGCACAAGCCACTAGCATACTACAGTGGGAAGCTTGACCCAGTAATGAGAGGACACTATACTTGGGTACATATTTTGGCTGCTGCCGCATTCACAGTGGACATATCAGTAAGTATTACCATGGAGTTCACCACCACTCCTAATGTGGAGCACACCCTCTTTGCAATATTGGAGAAATGAAAGAGCACACTGACAACACCGAGATTATTGGGGTACAAGGTGTTACTATCAAACCCAGCACTAAAGGTAGTGAAGTGTAGACTCGTTAACCCAGCCACTTTCCTCGCTGACATCTTGCAGGACGGTGACCATGCACACCAATTCACAGAGAACACACAGGAATTCAGTGATAGCCACAAGGTACATGAGGACACCCTTGAGGGGGGAGATGTGCTTTACATTGAAGATTCTTCAACAATCAACCAATCATATGGGTTCAGGCACACAGGAACAGCAGTGGTGAGGCTAAGAGAGGATGGAACCAGTGAGGTAGTGGTCAGTGCGTGATTGCCATCACATTATTCAGCCCAGGCAGCAGAACTAGTGGCTATAATATTGGCATTGGAGCACAGCAGAAGGAAGGAGGTGACCATTTATTGAGACTCAGCATACGTGATGTCCACAGTACACTCAGGACTGTCACGATGGATGAGGAGGGACTTTAGGAGGGCTCACGGGTCTCCGGTACAGCATGCACTTTTGTTGGGCAGGCTAGTAGAAGTTATACAGTATCCTGAGAAAATAGCCATAGTGAAATGCCAAGCGCACATGCAAGGGGAGTACACTTTCTCAAGAGGAAACAAAGCAGCCGACTCGGAAGCCAAGTGCGTGCATATTTTTGGAGAGCTCCTAGAAATTGAGGCTTCATCACATGCCTGTGCCTATGCAAGGACAATGGTACTGAAGGAGGGTTACAATGTATTGTCAGGAACACAAATAATGGAGTTGCAGGGAGCTGCACCCAGGGAGGAGAAAGACCAATGGACTAGGATGGGATGTACAGTTTATCCAACATATGCCCTATGGAGGCAGAATAACACAGGGAAAGTGGTCATGCCACTAGCATTATTGCACACAGCAATGACACAGTTACATTATCCAACACACATGGGGAAGGAGGTCATTGCTGCCCATATTGGAGAAACATTGTTCTCTCCTAACTTGGCAGAACACGTGGCTGAATGTATGAGTAACTGCTTGACTTGTAAACAGTTTACTGCAGGGCATACATTAAGAGTTGTGAGATGAACCATACCTCGCCCAGCTGGCCAATTCCAGCATCTCCATATCGACTATGTTGACATGATCCAAGTATGCCAAGTATACCGCTACATGATAGTGGTTGTCTGCCCATTCTCTCAGTGGATTGTGGCAGGCCCCTTCACCCATCCTGATGCCCTAAGGGCAGCAAAGTTCCTGGTCCGGGAAGTATTCCCACGATGGGGTGTGTGTGAGGTTCTGTGGTCTGACAATGGCCCTCACTTTGCCAACACATTACAACGTTGCTGGGCATTCAACACAAATTCTCCTGTGTCTATCATCCGCAAGTAAACAGAATTGTGAATGCCTCAACAGCCTTTTGAAGGAAATGATTGCCAAAACCAAAAATAGTACAAATAAAAACTGCCTCCATTGCTTACTCCTGACACTGTTTGCATTGCGCAACAAGCTCGGGTCTGACCATTTAACTCCACATGAGGTGGTGACAGGACGGTGCATGCAACTTTACCGGGGTCCTCCCACTAGGGTGCCAAAAGACACAGAGAGTAGTTCAATTGGACTAGGACAAGAAATGTTCAACTACATTACTTCCTTGATTGCTAGTGCCTCCTTTATCTCTCACAAGATACAACGGCACCAGGGAGGCCCAGAAGCCAACGGAGAAAGCAACAGTGTCAATGACCCAAAGGACTCTCTGACAGAATGACCGTTTGTCCTGGGGACTGAGTTTTTCTAAGGAATTTCATCTGACAGTGGGACGCACCCAGATTCACTGGTCCATATACTGTTGAGGTGGTGGCAGACAGAGCCATCAAACTGGAAGGGAAGATGGTCTGGAACCACCTCTCAGACATCAAGCCCTAGAAAGCTGTGGCCTCACCAGGCAACGAGATTGACAGGGCTAATGATCCTCAGCAAGAGGAACAAGATATTTCTGAACTTACACTGCCGAGTGAATGACACCCAATGGTTACTCACTCAAGGGCAGCAGAGTTAGGGCAAGGACTTCCTACACATCCAGAGTGAGATACACTGTCTGTTTGTTATTTTATTCTCTACATACATTCTTCATGCAAGCAGCGACTGTGATATTTGATGATTGTTCATGTTGCCCAATGATTCTGTCATGATCACGCAGGACAGGGACACGGGGGGGAGGGCTCGACAGCCTTAATGCATAACTGGCATTTGCATATTATGGAAGGCACAAGGCCAGTCAATCCCAACATGCAACCTCACCCAGTGGTACTACAGGAGCCTGATTGCCCATTCCAAGTTGGCTGCCAATGAGGGACACAAGCTGGAATCAAATATGGCTGCCGGATTTCCCTCCAATCTTCACCAGCTTCAGCAGGCCAGACTATCAGGAAGGGCCCAGGACTATATTTATCATGCCCCAGGATATCTACCTTGCTTTGCGTTAATTCAGCAATGCCTAAGCAGCCTAACGCTTCCTGCTTCCCACTCCCGAACCTCGCTGCACCTGGAATCTGCATCTCCTGTTCCCGAACCTCGCCACACCTGGAATCTGCATCTCCTGTTCTCGACCGACACCTGAAAGGCAAGGAGGCATTTCATTAGTCTTTCATCATGGAAGAACACTGCACAGCCAACTTACCTGTACATACTCCTGGGGGCATATTTCACCTCAGCCACGTCGAAGGCTCATCAAGCTGCAAGATAAAAGATATAAAGGACACAAGTGACTAAACTCACGCTTCACCGTGCCGGAGCACAGCAAAAGGAAAGACAGACCTTTGAAAGCATCGTACTGGGAATGGATAGATATTTGATATGATATGTTTATTTATTTATTTATTATAAATGTGATTTAGTTTAAGCAATAAACTTTTCACATCTTAGCATAACATTTACATAAAATATACATAAAAGCAATGTTTTAACCACAACTCAATCTTTTACAAAACTTTAAAAATAAAAATAAAAAGGAAAAAGAAGAAAACCAATAGCGGAATAAACCAGCTATAGCTACCAGCTACAGCTCAATTAGCTAAAACAAATACGTATCAAATTGTGAGCAATTATGTTCAATTCCTAGCTCATACCAGTACTTTCTAACTACGGATGACTGTACATACACATTGCCTTAAACTCCAAGAGTTCCTTGCAAAACTTGAATAAAAGGCTATATGACAGCCAAATACTATAATTGAATACAGGGAGAGGAAGGGGAAATCTAGATCTCATGTGTTCAAGTGGCAATTATAAAGAATACAACCCCTAACATCACTGTCAAGTGAGAAATGTTCCCCCTAATCTGCTCAATACTGGTGTGAAAAAGGCTAGTTTTAACTGACACACATCAGTTTACAATTTTCAGCCAAGCATTATACAGTGCAGTGAACAATCGAATGCTTGTAGTATTACTGCAATAGAGCCAGAAGGACAGGTCCCCCAATGTTTCCAAATTATGGGCATAATTGCCACGATAACGCTCATAAATTTGAGACAATGTAAAGCATTCAGTCAAAAGATGTTTAGCTGACTCTGGAATTTCATAATGTTTGCATAATCGGCAAGACCGCTCTTCCTTAGGGATCTTATTGATAATGCCAGTCGCAGTCAGGGTAGGAAGTTGGGCTACTCTCAATAAGATTATGAAGCGTCTAAGTCACTTAGACGGGCAGAGGTTGAGATAGCCCTGAGGCTTCTTGAATGTATATAGCCTGTGCGTTACAAACTGATATTTTTTTAGTGCACTCAAATGGGCATAGTTCTCTAATTAGTCCCAGAGTTCAATTTGCTTCGCTAAGGAGGTCTGCATGACCACCAGGTTGTTCCCCCCCTGGGAGTCCAGCATAATTCAGCGAAGAATTTGTCCATAGTATCCTTCAGTACACATGAGAGATGGTATTTTGATGTTTCCTGGCGAATGGCTGTCAAAAAGGCATTCTTTGTACAAAAGCACATCTTCAGGTAAAGATCAGCTCTCTTTTTTAATACATTTGCTTTTAGGGAAATTAAGCCTAACTCCAATCGTATGAGAGCCATCGGGACGCAGACCGGTAGGCCCAGGTTCTTCCGCCACAATGTACCTTCAGTGATCTGCAGCCATTTCAAATCAATATGTAGCAGGGCTTCTAAGCCATAAGTGATCATTGGGGCAAGGACTTGAATATAAAATTGACGGGTACCCCACCAAATATAACCTCCATGCTTATTTGTAAAATTGGATAAAAGCACGGTAACCTGAGCGGCTTTTGCATTGCGTGCCTGTTTGCAGGTAGTGTAGTCGCCATTCGGGTCAAATTCAATCCCAAGGTATTTATAATAGGGAGAATACAAAATGTAAGCCTCACTGATAGTGAGTCTTAGGCGTGCCGTTTTCTTACCAGTGAACCTCATGATTTGGGTTGCACCCAAATTAATCGTCAGACCATTATGAGGGGCATACTCCCATAGCGCTAGGGCTGATCTGCATATTCCACTGAAAATGACCAGGCCATCCACGTATGCGAGAAGTGGGCAAGATGCCTGGCCAATTTTGGGAGGGCAATTTTGGACTGATGCAATCGCTTCTGGGATACAGTAAACACTAAGACTCATCATTCTCTCTCCGTCCTGTTGTAATACAAGATGCTTATGTTGTTTCAACCAGTTTTTAAAGTTGTTTTTTGTTTGTTTGAATGTAGCAATGGTTGAACTGGATGGGTTTTTCTTCACCAGATGACCTAGCCTATTCACAACTTTCTTCCTGCTGGCAATTTGCTCATCAAAAACATGCCTGATTGAGAATTTCCCTTTTAGTCTCTGTTCCCTTCTTTGATTAAAGGCAGATAAAACTACCGGATAGTTTAGAATCCCATCTGAGACACTATTGTTTTCAGTATCCATTGCTGACAGGCTAGTAATGAGTGATGGAACATCTCTGGATTTCACTCGAAGGCGATTTCCTCCTGGGTTTACATCATAGTAAGATCCTTGATCATGGATGTCCATTGGGGTGTTGACAGTCACCCAATGTGCGCCTTTAAGCTGGAGCAAGTTATGGTCACTAAATCTAGTTGTTTTTACCGACAAGGACAGAGGTTTCCCCAGCAGTTTTTCTGAGACAAATATGTAGTCAGGTATGCTAGCTTGGGTACCTCTTTTCCAGGTTACTGCTGGTATATCACCTTTTAAATTGCCATTTACCATAAAGATGTTCCTGTCTAATAGTTCTTTCTTAAAGTCAAAACCTCTTTGCACGTTCCTTGGTGCGTTTATCGAGAGCTCGTCTATAGGAGTCCGATCTTTATTGAAACATTCCATATTAAGGTCTCCACATAACAGGACGTCTATGTTGATCCAATCGGCCCTTGTGTCGTCGATCTGCATTAATATTGATTCCATAAATTTTGACCCCCTAGCTCTGAGCCGGGCTGCCAGCATAAATTGCAGATCAGCAACTTCCACAGGTTCCGTTCAGTCGAAGAGGCACTTTTTATTATGGTAAATTGGGCCCACGGGTTTTCATTTGTTGAAGAAATTACAACAAGACCACTGGGTTTCTTATTGGCCGTAAGAAGGCCTGGCGAAGGACGTCCCATAGTTCCTTTCAATGCCGGGTTTATATGTACTTCAAAACCTTCTAGCAGGGGTACTTCCCTCACCCAAGTTTCCTGTAGAAATAGAGCATCATATTCTACAGTACTGATATCCACCTTTCCAAAAAGATGAGAAAATCCCCTGGTGTTCCAGCTTCCGAAGGACGTCTCTTTGGTTGTTATTTTTGGACTCTGCTGTTGGCGTTATGATCTAGCAACCAACGTTCCTGCCAGCCAGATCCAAATTTCCTGTGTCTCCATAGATTTGCTTTCATTTTTGCTCAAGTAGAGGTCTCTCTTTCTTTCGTTTAAACCCACAGGGAAGTTGTCTTTTCCCATTTTGTTTTGTCTATCTTTTGACTTGGGCCCCAGGGAGTACCTCGAGGACTCTTTGGGCCTCATTACAAGGCAGGCGCTGACGGAATGAAGGGGGCCGGTACGGGACCGGCCCCCTTCATACCGTCAGGGCTGATTATGAGCTTCCCATCGCGGGACTTGGATCGGACGCCTGGTAAAACCAGGCGTCCTTTCCGGGTCCCGCGAGGGGAAGAGGGAGGTAACAACGGGACACTTATAATGTGCCCATTGTTACCTCCATCCCCATTCCCATTGAGCCCTATGGGGGCTCAAATGGGAATGGGGAATGGTTCCTGCAAGGAGGACTTACCAGGTCCTCCTATGTCGGAATGACCCGGTAAGTCCCCATTGCAAGAACTCGGAAAAGGAGCCCGTTTTGGAGGCAGCCATGGAGCTAAACTCGTAATGAGGCCCTTTGTTTTTTCGTTGTTCCTGGTCAACCGGGAAGTCTTTCTCCAGGTCCTTTGATTGCTTGTTTGTAGCTCGGGCCTCGTCAACTCGTTCTTTTATAAGAAATCCCTGGTTGTTTAGCTTGTGATATGATATGATATGGCATTTGTAACGCGCCTATACACAAGTGTTTCAAGGCGCGACAAGTGTTTGTGCCCTTCTTTATCTAACAAGTTCTTGATTTTCCGTGAGTTGAGATACAATGTAACTCTGTCATGGCACAGTTCGTTCAGGAATTCTATAAGGTTTATATCCTTGGAGCTAATTATTTTGAGCGCCGGAATATTGTGCAGGAGCTTCATTACATTAGCCCTGCTCATGATGAGTTTGTCGTTAATGTTTACGATTCTTTCTAGACTCATTGTGAATGTTTCATTGGGATTTTGAGCTTCGGATTGCGAGGTATTATAGTTTTGTTTACAGGCCCCAGACTCGTGTCCTCTAGTGGGTCCGCTGTCGTCGATGTAATTATCCGACCAAGAAATAGATCTCTTTGTTTCCCGCTCCGGGGAAAAGAATCCTCTCGCCTGCTTGGTGCAGCTTTTTTTGTGGGCCAGTAGCTAATTTCTCTGTTGTTCCAGTGTCGTGAATGCTGTCTTTTGAGGAGAATTTATCTCTGAATAGTCCTTGTCGGGATAAAATTCCCTAACATCCGAATTTTGATGGACTCTTGATTTCCAACCTGTAAACTTCAGAGTGATTTTAGCCCTTTAAAATCTTGAGGGTTCAACCTGGTTTTTGGAGAGTTGTGTTTGCTCCCAGCCAGGTTGACGTTGGCAGCCGACTGCAGGGACAGGTTTGATAACACTTGATGATCCAACACACTGTTTTCATCCAGAACTATGGATGAGTCTTGAGGCTCATCCAGTCCTTCTTCGTCTGAGCAAGTTGAAATGTTTATTAATGAATCCTCCTGCTCTTCTTGATCAGAGTCTTTCTCGATTTCCATTGGGCCCACGACTCCTTTGTCCTTCGGTGACAACCCTGACTTGACCTCAAATGTAGAGGAGGAGGAGTCTTTTTGCTACAGGTCTTTCAAACACCACCACCTTCTCAGGCCTTGATATATTGCGTAGTAGTACTACATGTTTTTCTTTAGTTGGGGGTTTGTTAACCTTAGTACAACTTCTCGCATTTTAGCTGCTGGTGGCGGTGGTTGAGGTTTCCCTTCTCGGTTTTTCTGGATTGTTGTAGTGATGTCATTTTTTGGCTGCAAATTTCCGTTTTTTTTTTTACGGGTGGTTTCACATTTTGTGACTTTGTTGGCCCTCCTTGTGACTTCTTGAATATTTCATACTCTTGGGTCAGTTGATGAGGGCTGGGGATTTCAGCTTGTGGGAACGCGGTTTTAAGCTCTATTCGATCCATAGGCCCGGAAGATCTCCCCTCTCCGCTATAACTGTGACAAGCACCGCTTCTATTGGTTTGTTTGTTTGTTTGTTTGTATATAGCGCTCCAGACCCGGAGGTAGAAGGGCGCATAAGTAAGCGATTACAGGGTGGTATATATACATTTTCATAATCCCTCCAAGTGGGATATGTGCAGTTTTCAATACATATTCAAAACATCGATATTTAAAAGTTACAAACAAGATTAAGCATTTTGTCATATATTTGGGTAGCTGATGGTAAGGACTGGGTATTACATTTTGGTCAGTAGCCAATCAATGACATGTTTCCGAAAAATCTGAAATGACTCAATGGTTTTTATGTTGAGTGGTAAAGTGTTCTAGAGTTGGGAAGCAAGTACTGAGAAGCTGGTGCCGCCTGCTCTTTTTAAGGAGAATCTAGGTACTGTTAGGCAGAGTGTGTTGGAGGATCTGGTGGTTCTGTTTGAGGATTTCAAGGTGAATTTATTGGTGAGATATGGTGGGGCTAGGTGGTTTAAAGCCTTGAGGCAGAGGGTTTTCAAGTCTATTTTTTGTTTTATGGACAGCCATTTGCATGATTTTCTGATATCGGAAATATGCTCTTGCTTGGGGATGTTAAGAGCTGCTTGTAGTGCATTATTTTGGAGCACTTGAAGTTTGGAGATTATGGTTTGGTTGGCACTTAGGTACATGCTGTTACTATAGTCAAGTTTGGATTGTATGAGGGCTCTGGCAAGAGTAAGGCAGCTATTGGGGGATAGGAAGGGTCTGCTGGCCCTGATCAGCTTGCCGGTGTAAGCAGTGGCTGAGGCGGTCATATTGATTTGTTTGGAGAGGTTGGTGTTAGCATCGAGGTAAAAGCCTAGGGTTTTTACGCTTTTAACAATAGGGATAGTGTTGCCATCAATATGATGTTGTTGTAGCTGGGGCTCAACTTAGACAGGTTACTAGGAGAGCCGACAAGGAAAAGCTCTGTCTTCTCATCGTTCAGGCATAGACCGTGTGTAGCCATCCATGCCTGAATGACGGAGAAGATTTCATTAATCAGGGTGACGTCCATGTTGTAGTTGCCTGAGATGGTAAGGAGTATCTGGGTGTCGTCTGCATAGTTGGTGTAGACGACACCCAGACGGTCCAGTTTGTCGAATAGAGGTTTTGTAACTATATTGTAGAGCATGGGGGAGACGCAGGAGCCTTGTGGGACTCCACATGTGATGGGGATGGGGTCTGCTGCTGCTATAGTGGAGAAGACCACTGTATTGTATCCATGAGGAGGCGGACGTGGAGAAGTGAGCCGCGGTGGATAAGTGGCTGCAGAGGATTTTGTGATCAACTAGATCGAACGCAGCTGAGAGGTCTAAGAGGAGTAGGTTGGCGGCATTACCTTTGTCCTTGATTTCATCAATCTGATTTTTGAGGTCAACAAGGGCAGTTTCTGTTCCATGTTGTGGTCTAAAGCCAGATTTACGTATACCAAGCAGCTGGTTAGATTTCAAGTGTTCTTGAATCTGGAGGTAGGCCACTCTGTCCAGTATCTTTAGCAGGAAAGGTACAGTGCTGATGGGCCTCTATTTGGTGGGTATGGCCGGGTCAAGTGATTGTTTTTTTAAGATTGGGAGAACCCAGGATTGTTTAAGGTTATTCGGCACGGAGTTGTTGGCAAAGGATAGGTTAATTAGTTTGGTGATAAAAGAGGAGAGAACTCTAGCTGCGTCTTTTATGATCTGGGCAGGACAGCTGTCTCCTTTGCAGTTGGACGGTTTTAGGGAGGTGATGATTTTTTGAACTTCTAGGATGGTTACTTTTTTAAATGTGAATCCTGCGTCTTTCTCGATGGGTGTTGGTATGCTAATATTGTTGGGTTTGCTACTAGATAGTTGTTGGCGCTTGTCCTCAATTTTGGTTTGAAGTCCTGCAATTTTGTTGTTGAGGGTGTTTTGGATGCTGGTGCACCAAGGTTTGTCTTTCGTGCAGGTGTCTGGCGGTGGGTTGGGATTTTCAAGTTCCTTTATTATTTTGAAGAGTTCTTTGGTACATGAGCCTGCTTGATCTATCCTGACGTTGTAGGCATCTTTTTTTGTGCAAATTATCTCCTTTTTATACAGTGAGGAAGTGATCGTCAGATTGGATTTGTTTTCAACTGATGGATTTGTTTTCCATAGGAGTTCTAATTTAGCTTTCTTTTTTCTGCGTAGCTAAAGTTCAGGGGTGTACCATGAGTTCAGATGAGCTCTTGGTTTGCCTAAGCGTAGCTTCAGTGGGGCGATGGTGTCAATGGCATTGGCCATGGTTTCGTTGACAAGGAGGTTCAGGTTAGCATTAGCTGGTAGTGCGTTGAGGGTAGGTAGGACTAAAGGTAGTAAGGCTTCAGCAGTAATGTTGCATTTATTTCTAGTCGGGCAGGCTGGTGCCATGGTGCATTTTACAGGTGCTGCAAGTTTGGTGTTGATTTCAAAAGGGATGAGGTAGTAGTCTGTCCAGGTGAGAGGTTGGGGGGACTTGCAAGAAGTATTGCAGTTGAGGGCCGCTACCCAGTCGATAGTTCTACTCTTCTGGTGTGTGGGTGAGACACTAAGTTGAGTCAGGCCGTGCTCAGTTAAGGCCAGGGCTTTAAGTGGGCCGGGGCCTGCCGGGGCTGAGCCCCGGCAGGCTCCGAAATTTCGTTCTGAGGCGGGGCCCTGCCGGGGCCCAGTAATCTCGCCTGACAGCCCCGGCCACTACACGAAAAGGCATTTTTTTCTACAGCCGGAAGCTCTGCTCGTGTGCGAGAGCTTCAGGCTACAGAAAAAAATGCCTTTCAGCCATAATGATGGCGCCGCACCTGCGAGGCATCCCTTTAATCAAGAGATTCCCGTCGGCCGGCGCCACCATTATGGAGAAAACGTGAGGTCGCTGGAAGCAGAGGCCTTGCTTTCTAAATACTGGAGCTCCCGCGGATTCGCGGGAGCTTCAGTCTTTAGGAAAAAGGCCTCTGCTTCCAGTGGCCTCACCCTTTCAGCCTTCATGGTGACGCTGCTCCTCCCCAGCTGGCGAGGGGCAGCATCACCATTAAGGCTGAATAGGCAGGCGCTGTCCCCTGCCAGGCAAGCCTATACAAAATAAATGCAGAGATCAGCACCCTCTCCCCCATTGGGGAGAGGGTGCTAATCTCTACAAAAGGCTGCCTGGCAGGGGTGGCAGTAGCCCATTGAGCCGGGGCTCGTCAAGGGGGCGTGGCCTAACGGGCCATCAAGGCTCCCGCTGTTAGGCCACGCCCCCTCGATGAGCCCCGGCTTGATTTGTAGTGCCACTTAAGGCACTGGTTAAGGCGTTGGCTAGTGATATGGCTGGAGCGTCATTAGGGTCATTGTAACCAAGGTTGAAGTCTCCGAGGATAATAGGTTGAGCTAGCGGTTTGGAGTTTTCAGTGATAAGTGAGGTAATGTCTTCTTTGATTGCTCCTGGGGGGGCTGGGGGCCTGTATATGAGGTGAAAGGAGATTGTGCTTTTGGGGGAGGTTTGAAGCTTGACTGTGAGAAGCTCGCGAGATTTGAGCGACGAGGAGGAGACTGATCTGCAATCTAATGTTGATTTAGATATGAAAGCTACACCTCCTCCCCTAGCATTAGGTCTATCGGCTCTGAGGATAGAGTAGTTATCTGGGATAGCTAGTGATAAGTAGGGTCCTGATGCTTCATGTAGCCATGTTTCGGTTAAGGCAAGAAAGTCAAGATCGTTAGTGAGGATAATGTCTGGATTTCCGTGGGGTGGGCGGCAAAGGGTTCTAACATTAAATAATGCACCTTTTAGCGGGGGTGGTTGGGGTTTGTTAGGGTCCTCAGGTTTTTTGTTGGTTTTGCTGTAAGGCCTGGCGAGGGTCCTGCTGGTAGAGAGGGGGAGCCTAGCGCCTAGTCTAATGTTGCGGTTGACAAGGTTAGGATTGATAGAGTGTGTAGGTTCAGGCTTTGTTGGATCGATGGGTTTATGGTGAATGGGAGAGCGGTTGAGGGTGGGTTTAGCTGGGAGGCCGCTATCTTTGGGCGTAGTGAGGGAGGGGTAGTTGCTGGGCGGTATGGGTGTCAGGCGGGGTAGGAAGGGTGTCGGGCAGGGGAGAGGGTAGTGTCTAGGACATCCAAGTTTGGTTATGCCGTTCTTAAAGGCGGCATAGCTGTTGCCGCTGCAAGGTACATTATTTTGCACTATGCAGTAGGGGAACATAGTGAGAATTAGCCAGATAATCATAGTTTGATTAGAAGCTGAGGCGTAGGGCAGTGGCTCTCTTGGTACAGTGGGACTGTAACTGGATATAAAGTGGCACTATTAAACTGAGAAGAAGCATCTAGAGTTAGGCCAGCACACCGGGTCTAAGATATAGTGGCATTGGGTAACACATTAGCAGTACAGTGCCCTGCGGCGCAGCAGCAGGTTAAATGCAGCAGCAGAGCATCAGCGCTGCTAGACCAAAATACAGTGAGCTTGGGAAACGCTTTTGCAATACAGTGCCCTGTGGCACAGCAATAGGCTAAATGCAGCAGCAGAAATACAACATTAGCATCTGGGGTTGAGGTGACACTTTGCAATACGGTGCCCTGTGGCAGCAACTAAGTTTGAGTCAGCGCAACTAGGCCAAAATACAGTGAGCTTGGGAGACACTTTTGCAATACAGTGCCCTGTGGCACAGCAATAGGCTAAATGCAGCCGCTAAGATCCAACATTAGCATCTGGCGTTGAGGTAACACTTTGCAATACGGTGCCCTGTGGCAGCAACTAAGTCTGAGTCAGCGCAACTAGGCCAAAATACAGTGAGCTTGGGAGACACTTTTGCAATACAGTGCCCTGTGGCACAGCAATAGGCTAAATGCAGCAGCAGAAATAAAACATTAGCATCTGGGGTTGAGGTAACACTTTGCAATACGGTGCCCTGTGGCAGCAACTAAGTTTGAGTCAACGCAACTAGGCCAAAATACAGTGAGCTTGGGAGACACTTTTGCAATACAATGCCCTGTGGCACAACAATAGGCTAAATGCAGCAGCAGAAATACAACATTAGCATTTGGGGTTGAGGTAACACTTTGCAATATAGTGCCCTGTGGCAGCATCTATGTTTGAGTCAGCGCTACTAGGCCAAAATACAGTGAGCATGAGGTGTCACTCTTGAGGTGCGGGGTAGTATGGCAGCATTAAGGTTTGACGTGGCACCCTTAGTTGAGAGATAGAGATACCGTATGATGGCACCTGTAGTAGGGAAGGACACTAAACATTACAGTTGTGGTAAGCCAAGTATAACTTGTCACGGGCTACGGGTTGAGTGCAAGGTTATGTGTGCATACAGTGTTATATTTAGACAAAGGTTTCAGGGAGCATGCATACAGTGTTTGATGCGGGTCTTGGGGCCATCGGTCTTCCAAGTGGGGTGATAGATCACAGTACTCACAGTGCAACGATCACGTTGTTGGCGGTGTACTGCTGGTGGAGCATGAGTAACACTTGTGGATCCGGTAACAAAGAGGCGTGCGAACAGAGTTTTAGGGCCTGGGCTCTGGCAGTCTCTGGACAGGCTTCGGACAGGAAGCCTTGGTAGCCTGGCCTTTGGCGGCGGGCCGGCTTCTCGCCTGCCGGCGAATCGCAGTGAGGATTTCAGGAAGGCTCCAGCCAATCCTCCACATGTTTCCCCAGGACAGGTTCAGAACAAAGGAGGAGGGGCAGCACCTGAGTTGCAGGCGGCCATTTTAGAGGGGGGAAGCCCTCGTGGTATGCGGATGCACTTGGGCAAAATTAACAATATTAACATATACAGCGGCTCAGTACACGCTGTGTGAGCATATGTTTACATTAGGATGCAAAAGCAGCTTTGAGGTACGGGGGACGGCAGCGCTGTATGCTGTGTTGCTAAGGTTTCCAGATTAGCAGTGGGGCAGCAACAGGCTTACCGTGTGCAGGATGGCACATCCGGGGGGCATCCACTGCTCCAGCAGTGGGGTCGGAGCTCCTGCTCTTACGACGTGCGTTGTGGTGCAGCAACTCCCTCTACGTTTGAGGCTACATCTGTAGATGTGGCCTTGTCCACTTGATTTTTCCCTTTATCCTTTAGAGTGGTTTGGATGTTGGACTCAATTTGTCTGTCAGTTGGTGTCGATGTTGCATCTTCTCGCGGGACTATGTCCACACTGCTGCCCAAGATGGGTGTATTTGTACTTAGTCTGGCTGATCTTCTTTTTTCCTTTTCGAGTATAATCGGTTTGAGTATACTTTTTAAGATTTGGGTGATTTGATCAGTATTGTTTTCTAGGTTTGTCTGTAGTGCTGTGATAAAGCCCTCCATGTATATTAATTTGGAGTGTAGCATGGCAATAACCATGGTCTGGTCTTTTAGCTGATCATTTTCACTTACTTTCATAAAAGGGGCCATGGTTAAGGCGTAAGCCACAATCATCCCTGCGTCAATTGATGATTTTGGTTCTGTCCTTTCTTCCACTTGAATAGCGGCCATGTCCATTAACAGATCTCCGTCTGTTAAAAATGCCTGCGTAAGTGGTTGTTTACTAGTGAAGAGTGTTTGTTGGGAGCCGGTGCTAGTTGGTTTCTTAGATAGTAAAGTTCTATCTAGTGCAGGCTGAATTTCTGGTAGGCGGTTTCTACTATTGACCATCTGAGCCTGATGCTCAGGTGCCTTACAACACCCCCTTGGTCAATGGCGCTGATATTGATGGTAAGTCGTATTGCTGGTGTAGCGGTATCCTTGAATTTTCTTTCATTGCTGTGTTGGGAACCCTGTTATTGTGGATGTCACTTTGGCGCGTGTATGAGAAATTGTGCAGATTCTGCCTGATATTCGGGGTGATGCCTGAAGGTTTCCAAAAAAAGGTAGAGTTGTGATAAGAGGCTGCGTTTCAGTGGATTGTATTCATAGGAGGGCCAAAGAAGTAGATGTCAGCTAGAAGTGAACTTACTTCCTTTTGAACAGACTCCTCCCCCACCTAGCCATGACCATCTGGGAGAGGAGATCTTGGGATGGTAGGAGCGGCCTGTAACATGTTTTTGTGAGAGCTAGTCTTTTAGCTGATCTTGATCTTCGGAGATAGCGGGCACCAGCTCATCACAGGAGGAGGCGAAGGTAAGGCCTTTGCCCCAGGTGAGTAGGTACAGCGAGCTTCATTTGGCTCTGGTCCCGCCACCTCCTTATTTTGGTCGAGTAAGCTGGCCGTCATAGGGGAGGCCACAGCGCCAGTAACCATAGCTTCCATAGACCAGAGAGATCCATGGATCAAAGGACAGTCGTCCCGCAGTCTTCGCGGCACTGGTGCACAGTTACTCCTGACTCAGTGATACCCGTGTAACCAGTAAGGCTATCGCGCCTAACAGTTTCCCTGGTGGATTTCAGTAACTTCTTTACTTTCTTTGCTCAATAATATAATAATTATATCTTTATGCAGTAGGTTTGGTTTCAAAGTCCGAAAAGGAAAAGAGTTACCTGGGCAGCCTGGGCATCGGTGGACTGCCGTAGACTGCACTTCTGCCGCACTTCGCGGATCCCGCATGTTTTTAAAGGTCCTGACCAGTAGGGGAGCGGAGCACAGCACACTCTACGCCACTTCCCTTAAAGCTGAAGGCTCAATTTTTCCCAGGTGAGTGCCTTCAGCAAGCTGGCGCAGAGTGTTTTAAGCAAATGACAGCCTTGAAACTGGATACTGAGGTCCCCTGGAGAACAAATGTGGGTAGTTGCATAGACTGCACTTCCGCCGCACTTCGCGGCTGCTTCACGGATTCCGTGAGTTTTTAAAGGTCCTGACCATTAGGGGGACAGAGCACAGCACACTCTACGCCACTTCCCTTAAAGCTGAAGGCTCGATTTTTCCCAGGTTAGTGCCTTCAGCAAGCTGGTCCAGAGTGTTTTAACCAAATGACAGCCTTGGACTGCACTTCCGCCGCACTACGCTACAGGAATATATATGGAGCCTGGTAGGAGCATGTGTGACTAACTTATAGGTCACCTAGCATAACACGAGCAAGTACAAATCATATTATAAGTCTAAGGACAATTACAGAAGACCTCAAGCCACAGAGCCTGAAATGGGAAGAGCTGATTCAGACTGCACAGACCGTAAGGCAGGCTCACAGCCAAGGTCAGAGATACACAGCCGCATTCTAAACTTCAGACGACAGGGGACCAGCTGCAGAAAAAGGGATTAAAGCCTCATAAATGCAAGCTCAAGATCTCGATTTTGCGGTCTCCAAGCATGTGATGCAGCCGAGTCAGACAATGGGCATTCACCCGTGGTGGGAAAGCATAGCGGATCCCAGCAAACCATATGAAGAAGGCCACAAGTGTTGCAACATAGGAGCGCACTCTCATAGGGAAAGGTGGTACAATACCAGTTACAATACAGACACATAATCGTTTCACATCAACTTGAAGAGGTACATAGAGGGTTGAGAACCGAATCAAGTACCAGGCCTGGGGAGATCAGCTGTAATCAATCACAGCATAGACAAGCAGGGGTGGATGTCAAGGGGCAAGAACAAATGGTAAGCGCCAAGCCCATTATTCTGCAACAATGTAATGATAGTTTCTTGGGGATGGGATAGGCCAGCCACCCAACATGCGAGGACCAGTAGAATAACCTCTATAGGGTACTTTCCTACGTGTTACTACCACTCTCTATACCCAATCATTTTTGGTGATAGTTTTTTCGGGGACGGGCCCAGGGATGACAAAATTTGTTCACAGAAATGAAGCGCACACCATGGAATACTGAGAAGTACTGAAGAATCATGATTGTCTTGTATGATCCCTGTTGGTTTTCTGTAATAAACCACAGTTCTATCTTGCCATTGGCTGAGTCCTCCGTTTATTCTGGGGAAGGGAGTTGGGCCCATGAGAGTTAGGGGGACCACCAGACGACCTCTGGTATACCTGGAAGAACTATCCCAACAATCCATTCTGCAACAGATCTTCTGTGCCAGAAGGGCAGATCCTGTACTGGAAAGCCAGACCAGCTCAAGCTCCCTGTTCTCCTAAACAAAAGCTGGGTGTCATCAGCATAAGAATAGAAAGGAAAACTGGGAGAGTGGATGCATTTGTGCAGAGGTCGAATATAGATACTTTTTTCTTGATGTAAGTACAAAATTAATCAAGGAAGGAGTTGAAAGGTAAAATGCCACAGGGCTTTAAATAAACACAAGTCTTTTAAGGGGTCCAATCCCTGTTGCTGTGGCAAGTGACCATGGCCTTCTTACATGCTACCCAGAGCGCTCCATTCTGAAGGAAACGGAGGTCACAAGAAAGAAAAGGAGCCCTTGCAGAAAAGCAAGATGGTGAAATATTCCCTCAGTTCCCTTCTGCTCTTTCTGGCTACTTGAGCCCAATTCCCTTCTCAAGCTTGTAGCTTCAAATGTCCTTTCATAGGCAACATCCTGATATGAGGTTGGCCTTTCTTACGGGTGTGCTTCTTCAAAGCGTCATTCCCAGGAGCTCTCCTGCTGAGAGTTTCCTGGGCTGGATGATAAGTTACCCAACCTCATGTGCACTATCAGTCGCTGTAACAAAACCAGCGATGGATCATTCTTAGAGATTACCCTGCCTCCAGACAGATATGACCACAATTCTTATGGTTTTCCGTCAGAAGAGCTGCAGTTAAATTCAACCTCTGTTTGTGGAGACCTTTTGTACCAGCAGCTGACAAACAGGCACATGCAAACTTTGAACCTGCCCTATACTATTGAAGGGCAGGATCTGCAGATCTGGAGCATGATGCAGTAAGGTAAATGTGTGTACTATGATTTTGTTATGGAGGTTTATAATAGCAAGGTCTGATTTGCAGACCCCCGTTCAGAGGTTGTTTACCCACATCATTTTATTATATAATTTTTAAAAAGCTGAGGCTTTGTGAGGAATTGCCATCTGACTAGGGTGCAAAGCCCTGGCTTTTTTTATTTTATTAGTACATGAAATTATGTGGGTGATTCCTTCTCGTAAGGGGTAATCTGCTAGCTAGATTCCCCTTTGTCACAAGTCCATGACAACAGCATAGTGCACTTGTGTCCTGCTGCATCAATAGCCTGACCCGCAGCACCCGCTCTGCTCGTGGTGCAGGGCAGGTTCAAAGGTCACAAAATACCCACTCGACCGCCACAGCGACAGCAAAGTCACACAGCACATGGGCGACATTTAAGATATGCCCCCTGTACTTAAACTACAATAATCATGAGTACCTCATGATTATGGCAGAATAATCTCTAAGAATAAGCTATGCCTGAGTTTAGCCATAGTACATGCCGATCCTTATGATCATGGCCACCACAACCCAATTGATATTGCACATGTGTCAGCTCCTGTGAGTCACCTCTGCTGTGGTACGGAATGTGTATTCGGGTCAGACGGGCCGATACTGCTGCATGGCAGAACAGAAACCCTGAGGACCCAGCCTCTCTTTGATCCTCTTTGATAGGGCCAGTAACCCTCTAGCCTAGAGACAGACGCACATCATGCACCTGTCCTGGGCCCAGGTACCAAAGGACCACACCCATTCAGGAGGAGAAGCCTCACACTGGGGTGGTGCATATTCAAAGATCTTTGTTGCCAGTAGGAGGCAGGCGGCGGAAGTAGGATAGACAGGAGGGCTCTGGAAACTGAAATAAGCCTTCCATCATCTTGTTTCTCACTGTTTCTCTTATCCCGAGTAGTTGTGCCTTTAAAATAAGGAGTTGTGCACCCCTTCAGAAGACTTCCCTCATTTCCTCAAACATCTTTTAAAGCCAAAGAGACATTCTAAACATTCTTACCTGGACTTACTTTGGGTCCGTTGCACTGTCCAAAGCCCTCACAAGCCCAGGTGAAGATGGAGCCATCCAAGACAGAAGGAAGATCTTTCCCCTAACCACTTCCAGGGAACATTGGGAGTGACCAGTGCTGTGGACCAAGCCCAACCATTCTGCAATGGATCTTCTGTGCAAGAAGGGCAGACCCTGATCTGGAGGGCCAGACTAGTTGAAGCTCCCTGTTCTGTCGCATTGGAACAGTTGCTCCGTGTTCCCTGCATTCTGACAATAGGGAAGGCGCTGGTGTCTGCATCTCCAACCAGGCAGACTATTGCACTCAATCTAAACATGCTCAACACTGCATTGTGTCCTAGCAAAACAGTTCACCTGCTAGACTTGAAGTGCCTGCTCAACACCTGATCCTGTACCGAATCTCTGGAGGGTCACTCACTGACTCTAACAGGGGATTACAACCACAGCTCTGCCCAGCTAGCCCAAGAACTGGCGCATCATTGATAGCACATCCACGCACCCTCTATCACCACTTTCACGACTGTCGCCCACCGACTCGAACCGCTGAAGTTTCACTTGCTGACCCCTCACATAGGCTAAAGTCTGACTCAGCCTGGCCAACTGTGAAGCGTTCTTGGGACCACAACTACCTGCATCATTGAACCACCGCTGTTTGACTGCACAGAGCAGCCACCTTTGCCCCTACTCGACGCCCACTTACGGCAAGGGTCACCATGATCCTATGTGCCTGACTGGGCCAGATTAGTTTGTATCAACGTTCAAACCGTGCTCTGATGCATCAGCCCACTAAGAACTGAATTCAGGTACTGTGACACTGAACTGCCTCCACGGTCCACTGGGACCCTAAAGACTGGTTAGGTCACAATCGATCCTGCTTTCAGCCCAATATCCTTTTTATGGCAGTACTTTACCTACTACGCTAAGAGCGCTACTTTCTCCAGTCTGTTGCATATTCTCTGTTCTTTCTTTTGGGTTGGGTGTTTGTATAGTAATCTATTTCATTCTATGTGCAGATGGTGCGTGCTATTAAAGTGCTTATATTTGTTGATTGGACATTTCCTTTATTTTGGACTGTGATACTGGTTGTTTGGGTCACTACTGGTTCATGTTCGCACCCCTCTTGAGAGTATAGCCTTCCCTCGGCCCGCATAAACACAAAAGGCAAAGTATGTATATCTCTTGATTGCCCCTTTTTACCTTTATGGTTGCTTTGTGTTTTGGTTTATAGAAGTGTGAGGGCTGAGTGGGCCATTTTCACACCCTTACCAGATGGCAACCCTTCACACCGCTGTATGCCTGGTTCCCCTCAATGCAGTCAATAATTCTGCAGCCTGCTTTATCAATGGTCTTAAAATGTTCAGCCACATCACCCCATACTGTGCAACCTTCACCAGCTTGCTATCCCTGGCAGGGTCATTTTTGAATTATTTGCTTTTCTCTCCGACATAGCACCCACTGCCCAGACACCCACCTACCTTATGGACAAACTTAACACATCTGGTCGGACAAGCTCCTCTGGGAGACAGACCATTGCTGGGCTGGAAATTAAGATATCCTGCAGTGAGTAAAACAGGACACAGGTCTTTTCCTGCTATGCCCCGATATACTGTGACACGATCACAGTGGCGGTCAGCACCACTCCCATGTTCCTGTAGTCCAGGAAAGACCTGAAAGTCCTGCTCTTCAGGGAATTCCCTGGCACGATGTAGGTCAACTCTATCTCTGGTTCTACTGCCTCTCCATACCCATTGTAAACTGTCCTCCTGTTCCATGAACTCTTGTACAATGCTCTGTTGCTATTAGGCTAGGGCCACACTGTATTAAACACAAATACAAAATACAAATACAGCAAGAGAGAGATAGGAGGAGAGTGAGAAAGAGAGAGGGATGGAGACATATCGTAGAAAGAGAGAGAGCAAGAGAGAGTGAAAGGGAGAAAGATAGAGAGGCAGAGTGAGAGCCATATACAGACAATGCTCTGTAATACAACATCACATAATAAATGCAGTATGTACCATTTCCAATGCCTCTAGGCATAATTATTATTATTATTTATTCACATTTTTAACACGCACAGCAGCCCGGGGGCATTGTGGCGCTGATACAGAGGAGACAAGCTTGCTGGTTACAGTGGAGGGCAATGAGGTTACATTATTGTATATACATTTGCATTACAGGACAGTTTTGCATGACGAAGTGTGGATACAGACATGAAATGATACAGTCAATCTTAGGTGTGAGGTGAGGTGGAAGAGGTGAAGAGAATTAGGTGAATAGTGTGGTTTTTAGTGATTTGCGAAAGGAAAACATGGAGGGTTCTGCTCTGAGCGAATTGGGAAGGGCATTCCATAGCTTAGGTGCAATGTAGGGGAAGCCAATGCCGCCGGCTTTGGCTCTCCTGGTGGTGGGTATGCAGAGTTGGTTAGCATGATGGCTTCTTTTAGGATGGTAGGAGGAGTTCTTGAGTATGGTTTCGGATAGGTGAGAAGGTGCGTCTGAGTTGATGCATTTGTGAGTAATGGTTAGGATTTTGAAGTTGATTCTTTCTTTGACTGGGAGCCAGTGTGCATTTCGTCTTGCTTGGGATACATGGTCAAATTTAGGTAGGTGCAGAGCTGCACGGAGCGTGTTATTTTGCACTATTTGGAGTTGGTTGAGGTTTTATGTTGAGGTGCCTGCTAGGAGTGCGTTGCAGTAGGCTAGTCTCGCTCCTATGGTGGCCTAGGCTGTTTTGGGAGGTTAGGAATGGTTTTATGGCATAATGAGTTTGGTGGTGAGCGCGGATGCGGAAGTGATGGTGCTGACCTGTTTCGTCATAGAAAGTTTTGCGTCTAAGTAGACTCCTAAGGTCTTCACAGATGCGGAGACTGGAATGTTGGTGTTGTCAATGGTGAAGTGGGAGTATTCAGGGCCAAGTTTGGCTAAAGTTTCTTTAGGTGCTGGGATGATGATCTCAGTTTTATCGCCACTTAAACAGAGGCCATTGGTGGCCATCCAAATTTGTATGGTGGAGTAAATCGGAAGGAGTGTTTCAGTATCTTGGGTGTAATCTCCAGTGAAGAGGAGGAGGACTTGGGTGTCATCGGCATAGTTAGTGTACACTATGCCGAGCGCATCCAGCAAGTCAAAGATAGGTTTGGTGAACAGGTTATAGAGGGTGGGTGTAGTGCAAGATCCCTGAGGGACTCCACAGTCAATGGTTTCATGGGATGCATTGGCCAGGTCAGAGTATACTTTCATGGCTCTTCCTTTTAGGAAGGAAGTAATCCAGGGGCGGGCTGTGTCTGAAAAGTGTGCAGCGTTGGAAAGGTGGGAAGTGAGGATGTTGTGGTCCACGAGAACAAACGCGGCGGGGAGATCGAGGAGAAGTAGGAGGGCAGGTTTACCAGAGTCCATTATTTTGGTGATTTGATTCTTTAAGTCTAGGAGGGTGGTGTCTGTTCCATGGCCCTTGCGGAAGCCTGATTGTCTCCTGCCCAGGATGGCATGCGTTTCCAGATATTGATGGATTTGGTTATGGGTGGAATAATAGTGCATAATATGTCATGCGCCTGCAAACAGACAACTCGGGGTAGGTGGGTGTCTGTTAAGAACATTTGAATCATAACATTATTGTTTAATAATTTATCACAACACCCCATAGCAAAACATTTCACTAAGTTACAGAACATAAAGCGAGAGAATAAGAGTTAGAGAGAGAGTGAGAGAACAAGCAATGACAAAGACTGCACCACACTGAAAGAGGGAGAGTGATCATGCAAATGGCAATGGAAGTGATGCACAGTATACATCCCAGTAACATTACATAACACAATGAATGCAGAATGTACCTAGAACACAGTGGGGGTCATTACGACCCTGGCGCTAAGAGGTTGACGGCGCCGTAAAAGGCTGCGGCGCCGTTAACCCCTTAGCGCCTTACTACGAGGTCCCTTTGCGGGACCCGACCTGAACAGCTGGTCTGGACCAGCCATTAAAGTAGGGACCCGCAAAGGGACCTTGATGGCAATTACTGTACCGCAATTTGCGGTACCATAATTGTTGCCTTCCCCTTTCCCATTGAGCCCTATGGGGCAGAAATGGGAATGGGGAAGGGCCATGGAGAAAGGGGGAATTACCGCCCCGCCAACCTTGGAATGGGGTGGTAATTCCCCCTGATGGCCACAGGTTGAAGAGGAAAGTCAGGAGGCCCCCAGAGGGCGCGCTCATGGTAGCAGCCTGAGTGCTTCAATCTTGGTACAGCGGCCAAATAAGTGGATTGAGCCCCCACATGGGGCCCCCGGGTGCTTGACTCCAGACCATAAGGACTCTGGGCACACGCGCGGCTCCAAAAATTAGGAGAATTGGAGCCGCGGGTCCCGAGATCTGCCGGCCCAAAAGCAGAGCAGGAAAGTGAAAGTACTTTCCCCCGACGCTGCCTCCGCAGTGAGACTGCTGGTGAGCCGTGTATTCTGGGCCAGGGCGAGCCCCTGGTCCGCAGAGTGCATAGGGGTGAAGAGGGATTCTTGCTGCGCTCTTTGGAGTAGGAGGAGCCCCATCCTGCTGCCCCCCTGCCGACCTGCCTACGTAGAAGCTAGAGCGCCCATAGACATGGCAGAGCAGTGCCTGGGGACGCTGTCCCTCCAGAGCAGGCCCAAGGTGAAAGGAGGTGAGGCGAGCTGACTGTGAGGCCCCACAGAATGGGGTGAAGTGTGTATCCGCCTCCCATGTGGGACTGGGGGAGTGAGGCAGTCGGTGGGAAATGGTCCGCGATTGGTGAGTCTTTACTCTCAGGAACCCGGGCACGACAGGTGAAAATCTGATATATGTCGTCCCCTGGGCTGCCCCCACAGCAAAGAGATCCTAAGAAGGTGCCTTCCCAGAGGTGCATGGACCACTCCCCCCCCCGACTCTGGGGCATGAGGGCTGAGAGTGGTTATAGAGGAGGTCCATTGGAGCGGGCCCGGTTGACCCATAGTGAGGCAGGATCGTTTGAAGGCAGGAAGGGCAGCATTGCGGACCGCAGAGCTTGCCTGGTGACTGTGGAAGCAGCTGGGGGGCCCCCTGACCCATGATAGGGGCATCTGCCCCCCTCACCAGGCAACAGCTAGAGATCGCTGTGACCAGGGAGGGGTGCCCAGCCCCTCCTCGGAGGCGGTGTGCCCTTTTCTCACCGGCACCCCAGAGCAGAGAGGGAAGAGATAAGGGGCATAACTGGAGGAAAGAACTTTGACTACCTGATCCCTGTGGTAAAGCTCGGCACTGGTGTGGGGGAGTTGGAGACCGGGTGGAGCCCGGCAGATGTCTGGGGCACGGAAGGCCCTGGATGTCTGCCCAGGGTGATAAAGAGACCAGTGCACCATGCTCTTTGGCGATCAAGTGACCCCATGAATGGCCACGGCTCCGGGGGTCATTGAGGAGAATCCTGATAATCCGGGGTGTCCCCCCACCAGAGGAGAGGCACTTGGATACTGGCACAGGGGCCTCCCCTATCGAGCTGGTGGGTCAAGTGCTCCTTATGAACTAGAATCAAAGTTGGAGCGATTTGAGAAGACACAGGACGAACAGTGGAGGATTTATACCCCCAACCCAAACATGCTTGAGGGGGGAGAATACCCCATCTCCATGAAGAAAGACATTGCCTTACTGATGGAAGAGATTCAGGTAATGAGGGCCGACATTGGGGGGAAAGTGGACAAAATTAACCTCCAAATCGAAAAATGGACGAGAAATTGCAAGCAGCGGAACATAATCAGTCATCACTGGCCAACCTGGAGACGCAGATGGACATGAGGATGGCAGAGTTGGAGAGAAGAGAGGGGAAATTCACCCTCAAAATGGACCATTTTGAGAACCGTAAAAGAAGGAACAACCTGAGATTTTTCAGGGTGCCGTAGAGGGAGGGCGAGGCGGACAGAGATCTGAGGAGGGCCACACACAACGTTGCGAAGGTCTTATTTCGAGATGATGCTGTCGATGAGCCAAAGATTGACAGGGTTCATAGGGCTTTTGGAGTGGCCAGAGGCCCAAGGTCAGTCGTGGCTCGCTTTCACAATTAGTCGGACAAACAGAACATCCTGGAAAAAGCAAGGAGTACGGGTGCAGTGACGTTGGGCAATGGGAGAATTATGATTTTTCAGGGTCTGTCTTCCCTCATGTTGGCAAAGAGGCACCTATGCATGCCTCTCACAAAATGGCTGAATGAAAAGGGGATCAGGTACAGGTGGGGGTTCCCTTTCTCCCTCTCGTTGAAGTGGATGGATATGATTATAAATTGTCCACAGGAGATGATGTACGGAGGGTGTCGGAAGAGCTCATAGGAGGTACGGGGTGCACACCGGCGAGGGCAGCAAGTGTCCCTGAGGACAGACAGTGGCACATCAAGGGGCCAAATTGACGCAGGATGCCGGGCTCGAGAACATTTAGGAAACTGAACACCCCCCAGTGGGCTCAACTTGACGGCAGAGAGCCTGTGCTACAATATAGTTCTGTGGGTCAGTGGTGCAAGTACCTGAGGCCTTCAGGTGCTATGTTTCGGGATGGGTTAACTGATTCCCTAAAAGGGTCACCAATGTTCTGTGAGAGGGGCAGGAGGGGCAGGTGTCTGGGACAGTATCAGAGCTGAGTGATGTTTTCAGTGTAGGGGAGTCAGGGGGTCAGAGGGCAGGGGGTCAGGAGGGGAACGTTGGGGGGATAAGGGGCAGTTGGGGGCTCATGTAACTGAAAAGTTTTTGAGGAGAGGGCCCATTCGACGGGTTCCAGTGGTGGTCCAGAGTTGGTCCAGTGATGCTAACTGGAGGGAGCAGGGTGCCACTGGAAGGGAGGGGGAGGTGTTCGGGGAGAGGAAGTGGGGTATGTCTGGGGAAAAGTTGGGGAAGGGGACTGTTACGTTCAGGTTTTTACGACCCAGGTGGAAAGAGTCCAGTATTGGAGGTGGTCCGTCCTGGTGGAGATGTTTGATGTGAGACAACGATGGGCATGAATGAAGGGAATAAAGAAGACTATCTTCTGGTTTGCACACTCAACGTGAAAGGCCTAAATCTCTGACCAAATGGTCATTAATGGCCAGGGAATTCTGTCGCATAGATATGGATGTCCTTTTCCTACAGGAAACAAGGTTCATAGGGGGAGATGAATGAACAATTCCATGGGGGTCATTACGACCCTGGCGCTAAGGGATTACCGGTACCGGTAATCCCTTAGCGCCCAATTCTCATAACGGCGGCTGGAACCAGCCGTTATTGCAGGGATCCGCAAAGGGACCCTGGCGATAATTACGGTACCGCAATTTGTGGTACCGTAATTACCGCCTTTCCCCAATCCCATTATGCCCTATGGGGCAAAAATTTGAATGGGGAAGGGCCATGGTGAAATGGGGAAGTACTGCCCCGCCAACCTTGGAATGGGATGGTACTTCCCCATTTCACCATGGCGGACTCGTTACCGGCAGCAACCATGGTGCTAATAGCGCCATGGTTTAGCGCCAGTGTTTTAATGAGGGCCCATGTAGGCTTTTGGGCCAGGTGTACTGGGGATCGGCAACGGCAAGTAAAAGGGGCGTGGGTATCATGACACACAAGAGGTTGAAAATGGAAGTGGACAAGGTCTGGAGGTGTGAGGATGGAAGGGCACTTCTCGAGTCGACTGAAAGAGGTCCGATTCACTCTGGTGGCACTTTATGCCCCCAACCAGGGCCAGCTGCGCTTTTTAGAATCCACACTGGCGAAAGTATTAAATGAAGGGGCAGGTCATCTAATCGTAGGCGGGGACTTTAATATGTGGGTGAATCGGGAGTTGGACAGGAAGGCCATGGGGCTGGCTGGAATGGGATCCCCCTTGGGGAGCGGAGAAGGGGTTCAAAGTTGTTTGGAACTATACGGCCTCTGTGACGCATGTCACTTCTTTCACCCACAGGAAAGGGGATACACTTTCTTCTCAGTGCCCCATGAAACTTATACCCACATAGACTAACTTTGCACTTCGAGTGAGCTCATGGAGGAAGCCCTAAGAGCAGAGATTCACCTGAATATCATGGTACGACTACGACATGGTGTCCCTAGACTTCTCTTGGGTAGGTCTGGCCCCCAATATTTCAAAGTGGAGATGCAATGAATCCCGATGGAACGACCTGGTCTTTCGTGAGGAACTAGAGGAGACGATAAGGGAATACTTCTTTCACGACACAGGGGAGGTGGATCAGGGCACGGTGTGGGACACATAGAAGGTGATGTGGAGGGGACTCTTGATTAGAGAGGGGGTGCGCAGGAAGAGGGAAAGGAAACTGTTGGAGGATAAATTGCAGAAAGAGATAGGGGTTCTGGATAGGCAGATACAGGGCACAGATGAGAAAACAGGGGATTCAACGAAAGGGGGTGGTTGAAGCCTTTGCAGACATTCACAAGGTACTATATAAGGGTGATGACCTAACAGAAGGGGGTGCGATGGGGGCCTGCCTGGCAGCTATGTCCTTACTGATGTTGTTTTTGAGGAGGCCGAGGAAATGGATGCCCATATAACAGGGGAGGAGGTCTTGTTGGCAATCCAAAATTTACAAGCAGGGAAGGCACCGGTGGAAGACGGGTACACAGCTGCGTTTCACAAAACATTTGCAGCCGTCCTGCTCCTCACTTGGTCAGAGGGGTATCACGAGATGGCCATCCCCGCTTAGTCATCTGTGGGCCCTAGGGGTCAGGGACCAGATACCGAACTTGGATAGATTCCAGACCTGGTTTGAGGCGGGCTGTCACGTGTTGGTCAATTGTGGAGGGATGGTCACTTAATTTCATTGGTGGATCTAGAGGGGGCACTGGGAATAGGGAATTTGTCTGTGTTCTCTTATTTGCAACTGAAAGGGGAACTCACAATGGAGCCCTGGAGGGAAATGGTTCAGAGAACACTCACCCCCCCCCTGAAAAAGGTCTTGGACTCAAGTACAGAAATTAAGGACCAGATTTCTTCCCTATATGGGGCTTTGGTGGAAGTGGGTAGGGGTAGCACGGAAAAGCTCTGGTGTGGGTGGCAGGCAGACCTGGGCCTTGAATTGGATGATGCATTGTGGCATAGAATGTGTTGTGTGGCATACAGGGTCTTGATAGTGTGTCAGTAAAAGCTCCATGCAATCAAGTTACTCCACAGATGGCAGTACGACCTGTTCCACCTCTCTAAGATGTTCCCGGAGGTGAGCTCCCTGTGCTGGCATGAATGTGGGGAGCATGCTGATGACTGACACATGTGGTGGGATGTGAGAGGGTCCAAATTTACTGGGACGAGGTTCTGGGGTGGATCAAGGAATTGGAAGGGGTCCCCAGAACGAAGACGCCACTGTTGATTTTGTTGAGTCTAGATGGTACTGAGGGGGGTTAAACTGGTCTACCACACCCGCCCCACTTATTTTTGCTGGCAGGGAGAGCATGCCTAGCCATGCACTGGAAAAGGGTGTGGCTTCCATGTAAGGAATGGATTAATGTAAGTAGAAAAATATACATGATAGAACGGATCACAGCAGCGATACATGGGAAAGGCCTTCACCTCGAAATGGAATGGGCAGAATTGCAATCCAGGGCTATGCCCATCTAATCGAATAAGGGATTTGATGGTGTTTCAACGGATTCAGGGAGGTGTGAAGATAGCAAGGAGGGAAGACAGGAGGCGAGCATTATGCTTAAACTTCCTTTATTATTGCTCTCACAGCAATTTCAAATCCAAACATTTTTAACTTCTTTTCAAACTTAACACACGTTTTTTGTTTGAGTCTGAGCCTCACTGAAGGCTTACAACCAAAAAAGGGGGGTAGTTTTCCACCAGGTTAAAAAGTTTCCCAAAAACTACAAAACCCCATAATCTCTTGCTTCCATGTAGTCCTGGCCTGCGGCTCTCCTCCAATCAGGCCGTGTCCTAGTCTATTTGAAGCACTCAATGAAAGCGCAACACCTCTTTCTTTGTTGCTGCTTTCAGAGCTAAGTACTTCTTATATTATGTGTATATGGCATTATTTCAGAGTGAGATATAGGTGCATATTTGTAGAAGGAAAGTGTCCGGAGGACAGACAAGCTTACTTCTATAGCTGCGCATAGGCTGGCAATCGCGACCGTAAGGCGTTACCTCATTTTATTGCTTTTCTCAGCAGAGACCGGGGCCGGAGCCGCGGGCGATCGTGCCCGTGTTAGGCAGCAGGCCTCGCCTCGTCGTTAGGCAGTACACGAGCTTCGTGCGGTGGTGGTGGGCTTTAAGGCCCTGTGGAAGCTGCCGGGGAAGGGAAGTCTTCCCTTCAAAACAATAGTTCATACGTGCTCAGCACGAGGCGGCAGCGTGCTTTAAGGCCCTGTAGGAGCCGCCGGGAAAGGAAAACTTTTCCAGCTTGCATTGCACGATACGAATCTCCTCAGAGAGACTTTTCGCGTGTTTGCCGAGCAGTTGGGAAAGATAGGATCTGCTGCAGTACGATTTTCGGTTTAAGAAAACAAACTAAAAAAAACGGTGTACATTTGAAATCAATTGGGATACATGCAAGAGCAGTGGGCTACATAAAGCTGAGTTCCCGCCAATAGCTCATAAGAGCTTCTTTGACATAATGGCACATTACAGTCAGCCCAGAGTATCCCAGAGTACCTCCCCAGAATGAATCTCAGAGGAATGGGGAGAGCAGCCTGCTGTTGAGGAAGAAGATCTGTCCCTAAGTTTTAAAAGGGTTCTTGGAGACTCTTTATCACAGGCATTTGTAGAAGGGATGATGCCCCTGACACAAAGACCTGGAGAGCATGCTGAATAAGCAGAAAGCGGAAATGGAAAAGTCCAGGAAAAAGAGGGCACTGAGCTGATCCAGAGGCAATTGCGCATCCGAGATCCTCCAAATGGGTGCCATCGCCCAGGGTGGCACAATATATGACGCTGCAATTGCAAAAGCCTCTAGACTGAGAGGTCCGGGAGAAGATGACGTTGGAATGCTCCAGGCCACTGCTACCAGGAAACATAGCAGACATCCCGGAATTAGACCAGAAGATGGTGACATTCATCACAAAGGCGTGAAAGGACATCAGGAAAGGGGTGGACAGAGCATGGCGAGGTTGTCAGGACAAGGTCCTGGATCTGGCAGGCCGAAAAGGCTGCAGATACAGGCACGCCAGTAGACGTGGCCACTCTGGGGAGTTGGGCACAGCGGGCGGTTTGCTTATTAGGGAACGCCAACTGCGCCCTCTCAGCAGAAAGAAGCAGAGGCGTATTGCTGAAAATTGACAACAAACTGAGTGATTTTGTCTCTTATGAGGCAGGCAGTGATGCAAAAGGGCTTTTATTTAGGGATACCTTCGCCAAGGAAATGTCCCAGTTTGTGGGGACGTATTCCGCCCTAGAAAAGGCACAGAGCTCCATCCGCAGAATCTTCCCCGGACGGGTTTTTGCAGGGACTGGACAGCAGAGAGATCGGGCGTCCGGTCGCTTTGGACAGTACAGAAGACCTCAAGGGCCCAGAGCCCAGTACTGGGAATCAAGGCAACAAGATAATTTCTTCCCAGCCAGAGCTCGCCTCCGCAGGGGTCGTAGAGGAAGGGGAGCCTACAGACATGAGAGCTCCCCTAGCAGTGAGTACCCTAGAATCCGCGCCTCCAGTAGTGGGCGGTAGGGTGAGATGGTTTTTGAATGCATGGTGGCAATTGTCCAACGATGCATGGGTGTTGCAAGTGGTCGCAGGCATGAGGCTATAATTTGTAGGTGACCCCGCGCAAGCGCAGGTACCAGCCGCGATGCATATGACGCTACAGGAGCAACAGCGGCTCTACAGTGAGCTAGATAGTCTACTAGCCAAAGAGGCAATAGAGAGAGAAGAGGCATTAGGCGAGGAGGGCTTCCTCAGCAACATGTTTCTGGTTCACAGAGGGGAGAAAGTGAGGCCTGTGATAAACCTAAAGAGTCTGAACGAGTGGGTAGTCTATTGACATTTCAAGATGGAGGGACTACACCTCCTACGAGACCTACTCAGGACAGGAGATTGGCTCGTCCATTTAGATCTCAAGGACGTCAATCTTACCATTCCCATAGCAGCCGACCAGCGGCGACTTCTCCGGTTCCGATGGGGGACAGAGATCTGGAGATTCACATGCCTTCCCTTCAGCCTAGCATTAAACTGTGGGCGTTTACAAAGATTATGCGCCCAGTAGCAGCGGCCAGTCGGAAAAAGGGGGATGAGGATTATCCTTTAACTAATTAATATCCTCATTCTATGACAGAGCGCCGCAAGTCTACGAGAACAAGCGACATGGGTATGCAACCTGGTGTCCTCCCTCGGGTTCATCGTGAACTCAGAAATATCCGACTTGCGCCCGGTGCAGGGGATAGTGTTTCTTGGTTTCATAGTAGATACCAAGAAGGCCATACTAGAGCTGCCGACAGCAAAGATAAAGACCATAAAGAAAGAGCTGAGGACAGTACTAGCGAAGAGGGTTGTCTCGCTTCGCAGTCTGGCTCGGATAGTGTGCCTGTTAGCAGCCTCGATACAAGCTATATTTCCGGGACCCCTGCACTACAGGGCACTCCAGAGGCTCAAGATCAGGCATCTCAGAGGGGGCCTAGGGTATCATCAGTTGATAGTATTAGACCAGGAAGCCGTGACAGAATTGAACTGGAGGCTGCAGAACTTGGAGGCCTGAATGGCAGAGCCATTTTCGGGGATACCCCAGACCTGGTAATAGAGTCAGACGCGAGCAGAGCGGGCTGGGGAGCTCGGTGTGGCCCCTTAGAGACAGGAGGAAAATGGTCTGAGGAGGAGCTGCTCCTCCATATAAACTGTCTGGAACTCTTTGCAGGCTTGTTCGCGGTACGAGCCTTCAGCAAAGACCGAGCAAAGTTCTGCGTCCTGCTCAAGATGGACAACATTTCGGCAGTACGATATATCAACAAGCTAGGAGGGACATCTTCCAGGATGCTAGCCGAACTGGCGAAAGATTTTTGGCATCACTGTCTGAGTCAGCAAATATCAATATCAGCAGAATATTTACCAGGGGCCCAGAATTTGGTGGCGGACTGGGATTCGCGATATTGGGTGGACTCCAGCGACTGGAAGCTCCATCAGGTGTCTTTGGGTGTCTTCAGGCGATTTGGGGTCCCCTAGACACCTACCTATTTTCATCCAGGCTAAACGTGCAGATTCCCAAGTTTTTCAGCTGCAGGATAGACCCAGCAGCAGCAGGGACGGATGCAATTCTTCACCAATGGAGGGGGGCAGTGGAGGGGGGCAGTACACTACGCGCCGAGTATTAACAAAAGTCTGCAGGGAACAGGAAGACTTAGTGCTCGTAGTTCCGATTTGGAAGTCACAGCCGTGGTTTCCAGTAGTGATGGAACTTTCTATGGATTTCCTGAGAGTGATTCCTCACAGGGTCGACATTCTCCGGGGCCCGGACGGACAACTTCACCCCCTAGTAGTGGGAGGCATGCTGCAGCTGATGGTATGCAGGGTTTCAGGCAGAGATGGCAGCTGCCATGCATTTCTCAACCTCGCTGCTGAGGGTATTAGAGACTCCTGGGCACCTTCCACCATCAGGAGCTATATATCGCCGCGTGGAAACGCTGGGCTGAGTTTTGCACAGGAGTTAGTGTGGATCCCGTTTCAGCCCCTGTATTACAAGTGTTGAAGTTCCTAGCAGAGAGATTTGCATGAGGCTGCGCCTATAGGACGTTAGGAGTATACAGGTCCGCTATATCGGTGGGGCACACAAAGGTGGATAACAAACCAGTAGGAGAACCCCCAGCGATCTTGCGCCTATTGAAAGGAATTAAGGTGTGCAAGCCTCCAGAACCCAAATATTCGACCCTCTGGGACGTATAGTCAGTTTTCCAACTATTCCTATCTTGGCCGGAGAATAGAGATCTTTCACATTCACAGTTTTCAGGGAAACTAGCCATGCAGCTATGTCTCATAGCTTGCAGGAGGGTCTCTGACGGGAAGGCCCTAGAGGTTGACAGGACATTTCTTTACCCGGAAGGGGTAGCCTTTAATGTCGCCAACAGAACGAAATCAGACTCTCGTATTATCTCTTACCCATATTTTCCCAATAATAGCAAGCTGTGTGTGGCTCAGTGTATCAAAGACTACGAAGCAGCCAAAGCGGGGATCAGGCCTAGAGTATCCCAGCGTCTAATTGCGCGTAGGAAACCTTTTCACGCTATTGCAAGGTCCATGATTGCTAGATGGGTTAGAGAAGTAATGCACTGGGCAGGAATTGATTTGGCACAATTTGGGGTGCATTCAGCGAGAGGCGCGATGGCTTCTAGGGATTTCTCTGTAGGAGTACCCTTACAGGATATTATGAAGTTTGTTGATTGGTGGAATGAGTCCACATTCAAAACCTTTTATTTCAAGCCTATCTCCCAGATAGCGAGTAGAGTGATTGACAGCTTTGCTTGCCTCCTGTCTCGCCATAGAATGAAGATTGCCCATGCTGAGAGCGCTAGACAGTCTTGATTCTATTAAAGACAAGGAGATGAGCATTATATTCCACCCAAGGGATGAACAATGCTACTGTAAACTGCTTATTACAAGATTGTACACCCATTACCGACCCTGATGATCGTATCTCCATTTGTTTCAGGAAAAGAACAAAAAGCGACGTGAGCAGAGCCAGAAAACACAGAGGAGAGTTCAGTTAAGGCTGTTGAGTCGACGGTCGTCGGAATGAAGCCTTCCAGTTTGCTGTTGGTTGGATTTTTGACTATTACTGTTTAAGTTGTTGGGACTTGCGCTGCCAAAGAAAGATGAGTTGAGCTTTCAGAGAGTGCTTCATATAGACTGGGACACGGCCTGATTGGAGGAGAGTGGCAGGCCAGGACTACATGAAAGCAAGGGGTTATGGGGTTTTGTAGTTTTTGGGAAACTTTTTAACCTGGAGGAAATCTACCCCCTTTTTGGTTGTAGGCCTTCAGTGAGGCTCAGACTCAAACAAAAAACGTGTGTTAAGTTTGAAAAGAAGTTAAAAAATGTTGAATTTGAAATTGCTGTGAGAGCAGTAATAAAGGAAGTGTAAGCATAATGCTTGCCTCCTTGTCTTTAATAGAATCAAGACTGTCCAGCACTCTCAGCATGGGCAATCTTCATTATTTGTCAGGTTGTGCAAAGTGGGAGGACGGCCTAATGTTTGAAGGTGTGAGAGACAATCAATGGTCCACCAGGGAGGGGAGAGATGAACCTTAACATTATGGAATTTGCCCAGGTCGAGTGGTTGCGTTACAAAAAGTTTGGGGGTTGGGAGGAGGGTGGGGGCTTATGCAGGGGAGAAGTTGTATGGGGCCAATGTTATGTAGTGGTTTTGCATTTGCTTATGTTCTTACTTGGCTGTATGGTGTTTGTTAAATACTAAATACTAAAAATTCCAATAAACTTGACATTATTTTTAAAAAAGAGGAAAGTCAAACAGTTTGGTGACTGGAAAGTACATTACTTACTCAACCCTGAGCAAGTTGTTCTTACATGCTACCTTCGCAGAATTGGTGTGCAGAATTTTAGGGAGCCTTGCCATGCAGTTCCATTTGTTGTTCCATGGGAGAGTGTGGGTCTTGTAGAAGTTCTCTGCTTCCATGGTCAGTGAGTAGTGCACTATGGAGAGCCGTGGTGACACATACGAATATTTACTGGGCTTTTAAACACACACAGGCTATTGTTCAGGTCACAGAGACATACAAATGCTAAATGTGCATTCCCCAAAACTGAAAGTGAAGTGCGGGCAAATGGAGTGGGAGGCTAGTTGGGCCAAAGTGAGGAATGCCTGTGCTGTGATTTATTATGCTAAGCTTTGACAGGTCTATACGTACAGTACTTTCCTCAAATTCAGAGATTGTTGATCACCTTCTTTTATTTTCAATTGTTGGTCCAAATGTGTCTGTACAGCTGCAAGTTCAGATAGTGGCTGTCAGTTCCTGTTTGTTTTTATCTAATGTGAGGGAGGGGTGGCATTGCATTGCACTGTGGCCTTCTCACCTAATAAAGAACAGGCACACCTCTGGTATGTCTAATGTACAGTATCTGTGATAATACAGGCTTACAGCTGGCATGGGCCCATGACCTTCTGCAATCTTTAGTACATATGGATTCAACAATTACATTTTTTACGATTCTACGCAACTCTACTTTGAGTGTGAAAGTGCTGTGTGCATAACATTGTATTTTTCACGTATCATCTCAGGAATACCAAAATAGATTACCCATGACCGAGACATGATAGAAGATCTGTACCCTGTATTGGGTGTACAGACGTTGTAGTAAACACACACTGTAATCTTGAAAGTTGGGGTCTACAACATTTGACTCTCTGGATGCTTTGAACTGCAACTTTCAATATCCTCTCCATTGGCATGCTGGCTAGGGTGGATGGGTGCTGTAGTACAAAACATCTTGTGAGCCCAAAAGGTTGCCGATCCTTGATTAGTGTAGTTACAAGAGTGCTTCGCTTCAAAACTTGGGTATGTTTTTTTCAGGGTTGCCGGTCCATTCTGCAAATGCTTCAGCTCGATAATGGTGAGCAGTAGCATATTTCATTATACAGCATCCCTAATTCTGCCAATGGGTGCCACCAAAGTCATCTTATCTTTTTGGCCAACAACCACCATGTGCCCCAGAGCACCGCCTCTTATAATCACTGACTTTGGTTTTCAACTTTTAATGTTGCGCTCTGCAAACACTACATGGGACTAAAGACCCTTTCAGAAAAAAATACTCTTGTCTATAATAGATCATTTGTTTTGTTTTATAAAGCACCACCTAATAGCCAATACTATTGTATTAGAGTAAAGCTAGGGAGAAATGGCATCTGAGGAGGGACACAAAGCTTGTAGCTGCTGTTTGACTATTTACCCACCCATTGACTGACCATGGCCATACTAATCCATATAGCAATTCCCAAACACGTCCCGCCTGTCCCCACCCAAAACACATCCTCCTGGATCTCTTTGAACCAACTTTAACAAGACTTACAATCAAACGTCGTGCTGGCAGTGTTTTTTCAAAGCAGTCTTCTGAGAGTTAATGACTTAATTTGAGCTGTTATGTAATGAAAAGGTCAACCGGGTCTGCCTTCAGTCACTTGATTTATAAGCATGTCCTTCACCGAAGTCCTGTTAAAAACAAGCAAACAAGCATTCACACATCGAACAATTTAGGCATTTGCCAGGCACTACTATTATATGCCCAGATACTCACACCATTTTGTAGCTGCTACTATCGATGGGCAGTTAATACCACTATGGCAGTGCCTGGACAAAACTGTTGGCATTGCCAATGCCTGTTTAATGTTTTATTGTACATAACTGTCAATCCATTGGCCGCCCCAACACCAAAACGCCACCCGTAACCGTAACACTGACCGGGAGCAGCCACTAAATGCTCATCAGGTAGTTGATTGGCAAAGTTAACAACTTAGAAATCTTTGGGGGGCCGGGTAATTAACACTTTCATGGGACACAGCGGGGCACCAATGTGAAGGTGCTGGTCTGCCAGCCGCTGGTGCCAGAGGGGAAGTGTTTGTTGCCTGGCACCCAATCTAGTCCTTTTAAAGGATTGATGAAAATTGTAATTTGGTGGCTATAACTGAAACTTATTCTTGTCTTCACAAGAATGTCCAGGAATAATAAATAACATGTTACCCCATGATGTTTCAGCTTTTTGTAAAAATCGGACTGGCCAACGTGGAGGAGGGGTGGCTATTGCTTGCTCTAACAGACTATAGCACTCAATAGTTAAAACTCATACCTTCTAAACCTGAGGGGACTCGCGATGCTTGCGAGGTCCGGGATGAAACGTGCGCAGTATGTTGCCATCCCCATGAAGCTTCGCACTTCCGATGCAGACTGGGGGGGTTTGAAGTCTTTGATGTCTTGTACTTTGGATGGATCTGGGGATACGCCTGCGGCACTGAAGATGTATCCGAAGAAGCATAGTTCATCTTTGTCAAATTCGCATTTCTCTGCATTGAGCGTTAACCCTGCTCTCTCGAGTCTTTCCAGGACTGCTGCTAGTCTCTGGTGATGCTCGTTCTTGTCCGCGGCGTATACCAAGATGTCATCACTGATGTTGGTGGCACCGGCTAGTCCCGTGATGACTTTACGGATCTCGTGCTGAAAGACTTCTGCGGCGGATGAGATGCCAAAGTTCAGCCGCTTATACCTCATGAGGCCGAGGTGGGACGAAAACGTGGTAATGTACCGCGATTCTTTGGACAGTCTCAGCTGGTGGTATCCTGATCGGAGATCGAGTTTGCTGAATACCTTCGCCCCGGTGAGGTCTACAATGAGCTCGTCAATGGTGGGAGTTATGTGGCGCTCTCGGCCGATGGCTACGTTGGGGAGCCTCATGTCGATGCATATTCTCACCGCGTTCGGTTGTTTCGGTTTCTGGGCTACCACCATGGGTGAGACCCACGGGGTCGGGCCTGATGTTTTTTCGATGATTCCCGCTTCCTCGAGTTTGGATAGTTCTTCTTCTACAGCTGTTCGCAGATGAAACGGGATTCGTCGGTGGCGCACTGCTTTGGGTTCGACGGTGGGGTCTATGTGTAGCTTGATAGACCTCCCCTTCAGGCATCCGATGCCTTGAAATAGTTTCTTATGATGGCCTAGGATGTTGCTGAGCTCGTCGTGTTGAACGCTGAACGCGAAGTGTATCAGCTTTAGTTTCTCTGCCGTTCTACAGCTTAGTAGGGTTTCGCAACCAGCATCTACGACGTATATCCTTGCGCGGCAGTTTGTGTTGTTGTGCGCAAAATTGGATTTGAACGATCCTAGCACTGGTAGGGGCTTCTTGGATCCATAGGCGTATAGCCTGACTTTCTTCTGTTGGAGTGTTGGTTTCGGGCTAAGCCTGTCGAAAGCCGTCACAGGCATGACGTTGACTGTCGCGCCAGTGTCAATTATCACTTTGAGTGGGTCTCCGTTGGATAAGACTGTGCACGACGGTCTCTTCTTTTGGCGCACTCGGCCCGATTTGACTGCCAATATTAAGTGTACGCGGTGTACCGGTTTCCTCCCTTTCTTCTTCTTCCCTTTTGACAGTCTGTCGGGGGACGAGCTGCTGTCGCTCTCATCGCTGTCGCTTGAGCTCGGGGATCTTTGGGACTCGTCGACTGCTCTCGCTTTGCCTCTCCTCGTTTGTTGGTGGGAGTGTTCTCTCGGTGCAAACCTCCTCCGTTGTTCTTGTGTTGTGCGGGAGCTTGAGTCTTTGTCATGTTTATTTGGTGGATTCAGGCAGACCGCTGCGTAGTGGTTGAGGCGGTTACATTTTCTGCACGTGGACCCCCAGGCGGGGCAGGAGTCGCCTTTATGCCAAGGGCCTCCGCACCATTTGCAGGCTTGGTCTCGTCCTTGAGGTTGGTGTGGCTTCTGGTACTGTTTCGGGCGAGTAGATTGTTGTTTGGAGATGGCTGCCACGTCTTCTGCGGGTCCGGGGCAGTCAAGCGGTAGTCTCTGGATGGCGGCTTCCATCATCGCTACTTGGTCCTCTGTCTGTTCACGGAGGCGTGCAGTTTCGAGGATGCGTGATAGTCGCATGTTCTTCTCTGACAGGATTGCCCTTCTTAGTTTTTCCGACGAGATTCCATTGATGATCTGGAGGCGAATGGCGAATTCTTCGTCCGGGAACTCACAGCCGACGGCCATTTCGCGAAGGCGGGCGTGAAACTTGTCTACAGTTTCTTTCTCGCGTTGGCGTGCCATGCAGAAATGGAACCGCTCATAGTCCGGATTGAGGTCGGGCTTAAACATGTTGGTGAGCGCAGTTCTCGCCGCTGCGTAGTCAGTGTCATTCCCGCGGTTTGGTAGGGCGTTGAAGAGGCGCAGGGCTGCCGACCCTACATTGAGCAAAAGGAAGGTGCGCATCTTTTTGGGTGTGGCGATATCTCGTGCCTCTAGATGCATCTCAAATTGTTGCAGCCATATTTCCCACCGGATTGCTGCTCCACTGGTGAACGGGTCGAATGGCGGCATGAACGTTGTCAGTGAGGGGTCGCTGCGCTCCTCGGTGATGCTCCTCCTTGATGATGAGGACCCAGTGCTGATCCTTGTTGGGCTTGTGCTTGGGCTCGACATGTTGTTCTGTGTGATGGTTCCTGGGGCTGAGCGTAGTTGGTACGGTTACCCTTGCTGCCTGGTGTGGTGGCACGTGGCGTCGTGTGGAGCGCTGCGGTTCCGGGCCGTGGTGGGCTGCGCAACGGTTATCTTGCGTGTCCAGAGATATCTTCTCCCTTATTGTCAGGTATGGGAGTGCGATGGATGGAAGAAAAAAAAAATGTTTTTTTTTTTTTCTTTTTCTGCGTGGGCGGAGCCGGGGCTGAAGCTTACCGGCCTCCGCGGAGTTGTCGTGGGTCTGTGGACGCCGCGGCTCCTTCTGGTGCTGGGAGGCGTGCAGTCCACACCCGCCTCGTCGCCAGTGTGATATTTGATCCTCCTGCCGCTAGAGCGAGCGGCGGAGGAAGCGTGTTTGTGGCCCCTTGCCAGTGAGCTCCGGTGCGCGGAGCAAGGTAGCGCGCTGCGCGAGGAAAAAGACACGCGACTCATTCGTGGCTTGCATAAACCCGGACTGGCGCGAAACCGCCAGTTCCGGTGATTCCTTTAATCTCCTCCCACTCCTCGTGTCACGTGACCGTTCTCTTCCGGCACGTGACACTACACCTAACATTGAATCCTGCGGGGAGGCATTGGCGTGGGGTTTTGGCATCCTGCTGGGCCCCTCTGAGGCATTTTCCATTGCTGCTGCTGTGCTCACTGTAAGCCCCTCCCACCTGCAGTTCTGTTTCCTGGCTACAAGGACCCCCAGTTCCCCTGCAAGGGGAATGCCCATGGGGAGGCAATGGCACTGGATGTTGGTGTCCCGCTGGGTCCCTCAGAGGCATTTTCCGCCGCTGCTGCTTTGCTCACTGTATGCCCCTCCCACTTGCTGTTTCCTGGCTACAAGGACTCCTAGCACCCCCCAACCCGCAAGGGTGAAGCCTGCGGGGAGGCAAGGGCACAGGGTGTTGGTGTCCCACTTGGGGTGTTAGCAGGCCCACAGGGGGTAATTACCCGACTTGCCTTTGACTACATGTGACCATTTCATGGACTGGAAGCTGTATTCTGCTCCCCAGCGTGCCTTCCATCATTTTCAATGTGGGAAAGTAATAATTGCTGTTTTGATTCCCTGAAGACTGGATCACATTGTAGTATTGTACAAGTGAAGTTGAATCATCGAGGCAACCGAGCTACTGAGATTGAAGGCGCTGTCATTTTTTCAATCATCACTCATTATTCATCATGGCAGTTTCCCTTGCTCAGGAATGAGCTCAGGATCTAGCTGCGGAATCGTCGGAGATATCTCCATCTCCCTCTGTATGGGCCAGAACTTGGCCTAGGCCGTGGACTTGACCTGGACCCCAAACGAAAAATTCTATCCTAGAAGAGGAAAAAGCAAGTCACTAATACATCTTATTTGACCCTCTCTGGTGCTGTTGTTCCCACTGACCTGGGTGCACTTGATGCCGTTTCATCCTCTGGAAATGCCCATCTGTTCATCACTGAAATCCAGCAATGCCTGGGCACCCCCGGCGTCTCGAGTAGTTTGGGTGGCTTGCTTCATGGTGAGGGGGAATGTACCGATATGGCTATTGACATTAACGGCACCATTGCTGGTGCCAAATTACCCGATATCTCATTCTACAATGTTTCTGTTAACAATGATTCCACCTTCACTGCTAATTATTTGAGATTCCATCTGGAATTATACCTGCTATCCCAACTTGTATGTCCTCTGTCGATCCAAGAGTGTAGGACCCGGGAGATTTGGTGAGGTTCAGAAACGCAACATAACCATCAATTGTGTTTAAGGCTCCTTCCAAGTCAATTTGTCTCTGCTTGCTGCTCATCCACAACTTCCACCCCAGTCCACTTGGCCCTAGGCAGAGCAAATCCCCTGCTGCCAACCCTCCTACTGTTGATGGGCCACCCTCTCATTTGCCCTTTCCATTAGCTGTAAGCGCGGACAGTGAGTGTGGGCTGAGGGGAGATTGGCGCAAGCTTCAGGGGTAATTAATGTAGTCCTGCCAGACACTTCGCCTAGCCCACCACCCAAGACAAAGAGTGCGGCAAGTACGAGCTGAGTAGAAAAAGGGAAGTGGGCTCAGGGGCAAGGGTGCGTTGTTGTTGCAGCTTAGTGCTCACTGAATTGCTATTAATAAAGAATCTGCTCCAGTCTTTAATGGAAGCCAATGGGAAAAAAGCTGAAGCTGGGAATCCCATCCCATCCCAAGGGAGTGAGATAAGGGTAGCAACCAGGCCACACAATCTAAGGATAGCTGGTCCCCCTGCCAACAAACCTGACACTGACCACCCTGAGGCAAGTAAGGGTGAGAATTAGCTTTGTGATGAGAATAGTGCTAGATCTGACATGGCAATTGCCCAAAGAGGTAAAGGGTTTTTGCACAATCCAACACCACTTGGCCCTGATTACATAGAGACCCCACATTTAGCAGCTCTTCTTCTTATGAGGCAGACTGGTAGTTCACAGGGAGCTAGAACCTGCAGGGCTAATAGGTCAATTGGGAAAGCAAGTAATGTGCATGCTCAAGAGACGTGTAATTCATCTGGTGAGCCTATCTGGCCATCAGGATACTTAGCATCCAGGACCTTATTTTTGTATAAAGTGCCTAAACTGGTTACAAAGAGATACCAACCAAGGGGAGCACTGTTGAATAAGTGCCTTCACTGGCTTCGCTCGGTGAGGGGTTGTCACTTCGTACATAGGGAGCAGATTGTAGCCTCCATCAAGACCTCCTATGTAGGGGAGAAAGACTCTGATTCCATCGAGATAAGGTTTCAAGATATCAAAGTGGCCTGGGGCGCATATGGAACAACATTAACTTGAGTAACCATCTGATAAGCAGCACAATTGAGCCCATATCTCCGTGGAACAAAGTCTCATGGGACTGCACTGACTAAAGCAAATGCTGTTCAACTGGGGGTAAGGCCTGCAAGGCCTTTTTTCCCCTTGGCAACTGGTGGGCCCTGCGGATTGACATAGACCAATAGACATTGGGTCTGATCGTGAGTTGGGTGTTAGCCCTTAAATGTGGCGGTAATGTATTTAAGGGCTGGCTCGATCACAAGTTGAGCGTTAAATGGGCTGCGTTACTTTCAGCTTTTTGCTGGAGGTTAAAATCCCATTTAGCGCTCCGTTTCTGTTGCAATTACCACCGGTGGTATTAGTGCATGGTAATTTGTGCCAAAAATGCCCCATTGGGGAATGGGAATTTCCCATTATCGTCCAACCCATGATCCAGCGCTAATAGCGCCGGGCCAGGTGACGCTAACGCAATTAATGTTCGGCGGTATCCCAGCAGTATTATCACCAGGACACCACCCAACTCGTGATCAGGCCCATTGAATTGTAGTGTGAGGAGATTGGTCCCTAAGAGTACCTAATTTCTTGTTACCTTTGTGTACCATTGATTGCAACGGACCACCTTTGAATTGTTTGAATTGTATGTTTTATGTTGTGTGACCTTTTATGGCTTCATATAATAAAATTAAGTTATGTGAAATTGCAGGGGTTGACTTTTCTGAAGTGATTCTTCTTTATCATTGTCTCAAGAAAAATGCTTTTCAATTATGTGAGGAGCTACAATCTCACACTGCTAGAAATAGCATTTTATGTGATTTTAATTTGCATTTGGATAGCAAAGATTCAGTTGTAGAGCTGGACTTTGTGAGTTTATTTGATTCTTTGGATTTAAGCAACATACATCAGGTTTTACAAATACTGCAGGGCATCTTCTAAATTTAGCACTAGATTTTGATGTTTAAACTTGATGGCCCTATGCTTCTACCTATTTCATGGTCTAACCATGTTTTGATCAAGTTTTCTTGTGAGCTGGATAGGAAGATTAAACCTTCAACCTCTCATCCTAGGTCAAGAAATAATTCTTTCTACATCAGAAACTTCATTCTTTAAGACTGGAGAAGTTTCATTCTAGATATGCTTCTTCTCAAACCATTGCAGAAATATCTCCAACTCCGGATAATTTCCTTGCGTCTTCTAATCCTAGAATCATTACTATCCTAGATGAACTAGTCCCAGTAAACACATGCCAGAAACGATCACTGGTGCATGCTTGCAACTGCTGGTTTACATCTGACCTTATGGAAATGAAGACAGAAGAACGATGGCTTAGAACATCAACGGAGAGGCTCTCTGTTAGTTTCTAATAAAGCAAAGTGAAGGCAACATTGTTTAAGCTATTTTTCTAACAGACTTTCCTCTGCTCATTCCAGTTCTGCTGAACTTCTCAAAATTTATTGTGAACTGGCACGTCCCCAGGTGGGACCAGAAGGTAACCCCTTCCCAACATCTTTATGAATAAAATTAGCTCATTATAAGAGTCCATTGGAGCAGAGGCAAGAGTACATGACTCCCCTTTGTTGGGACCATTCCTCCTGGATACTCGCTTTTCTGCCTTTGAATTTTTATCTAGACAGGACATTACAAAATCGGTTCAAGGATTGAAAGCTTCTTCACCATTTTAAGATCGTTATTTTACCAAACTAATACGATCTTATTTTTATTTTGGCAGAACACCTCATTATTATTGTCAACTCATTATAAAGAGGCATTGTTCCAAGTCAATTGAAGGAAGGCAAAGTTATCCCACTTTTGAAAAAGGCTAATTTAGACACCACAATTCCTGCAAACTTTAGGACTATCTCCAATCTCTATTTTGTTAGTAACATTTTGGAAAGTGAGATCACAGCCCAACTTTCAGCGTATCTTGAGAAAGAACATGTTCTTGTGGATAACTAGTCAGCTGTCCGCTCAGGCAGGAGTACTGACACTGCTACAGTGTTTATTCTGCTGTTTATTGTGGCCACTCTCATTTTATTGGCTCTCTCTGTGGAATTTGATACTGTGGATCACAGTATCTTGACTGATCAGTTTAAGAATAAAATGAAGATTAGGGGCCCTGAATTAGGCTTGGATCACATCTTTCTTGAAGGTCATAAGTAAGAAGGTGAAGATGGGCGATCTTATCTTGCCCTGTGGTCAGATTCCCTGTGATGTTCCACAGGGTTCATCATTATCCCCTCTTTTCTTTCATATTTATATGCGCCCCTTAGCACAGGTAGTGGAGGCCTTCAGCTATAAGTGTCCGATCTATGCTGATGATACACATGCTGGTTGATCTTTATGGGGCCTCTGAAGATGCATGAAGGGTGATTGTGTTGGGATAGTACAAAGCTGGATGCAAGACAACGACCTAAACCTTAATGGAGAAAAGGATGGAAATTATGTTAACTGGATGTTTTTCCAGTCTATTTATTTTTCCATTTAAATGGGCAGCATCGCTCATCTCTCTACCCTAAGTAGTGGACTCAGTTATGAACATTTGAATCCTATTTGACAATTTCTCTCTCCGTTTCTCCTCCGAAGGAAGTTGTGGTAAAGGCATATCATTTCATCTATATAATTACAGCAGATGCAGTCATCTGTTAGATGAGAAAAATCGTAAAACTTTACTGCATGCAGTAGTTCTTTCCATAATTCCATGTTGTATGTTGCTCTATTTGGAAAGTGCCACAAAATGTTTAAACAACCTCCAATAAGTTAAAAACAGAGCAGTTGGGGTGATCTTGTTGTTAAGAACAACCAAGTTTCTTTCGCTTGCTCCAAACTGGGCTGGATCAAGGGTCACATTCATGCAAGAGGCATGTTCCAAATTTGGACACTCCTAAATGAGCTTGCTCCAAATTATCTGTCAACTCATTGATTTTCATGTCCCAAAGCGGGCACTTGACCTACTTCCCTGAATCTGCTCCCTGTGGGTACATTTCAGAGATTGCGCTTGGAGGGAAAGTGCCTGAGATTGCTGGGATGTTGCTTGTGGAATAGGTTGCCCTTATCTATTGGGGCATGTCCGTCTCCTGAGATGCCCAAGTCTTATGTGAAACAGCATTTGTACCTATTACGAGTACATTGAACTAATGTAATTCTGGATTATCGATTAGGGTCTATATGAAATGTCATTTGTTTTTTTATTATGTATATGTATATAATGTGTTTGTTGCTGTATAATTGTTGTATCTGTTTTACTGCATAGCGCCTTGAAACTGGTCTCCGGTAATGTTTTGCTTAACAAATGATTTTTACTACTACATCACTAAAATTGATGCCAGGGGAGGAGCATAAAGTTAAGTGTTAATGCACTGCTCTGCTGCAAGACCAGCCAGGGACGCTGCACCTTTGCACATACGACACAGGTGCTGTCACGTGTAGACGTATTGGGTAGGGTAGTTAAGAGAGGGGACGGCTGATTGGGCTGAACACTGCTGTTGGCCAAAGTGGTGCTTTGGGGGTTAATCAATAAGTGTACCACCGTCAGCGTGCTTTTTATGGCTCTCTCTGTTTCCGGGGACAGCAGATTTTCATTTTGCAGCTCTTAGTTTACCTCTGCCCTTTCCTATTGCCCTTTATGTAAATTACATTGGCCTAGAAGTCCATCAGTGGGTGATTGTGTGTGGAAAATAAGTTATGATGTATTGATATGATATAGTAGGTTATTTATGTTTAATATCCAGAGGTTTCTAAGCGCTGACCGGGGATCGAACCTGTGGTGCTCTGTTAACATGTCTCTTTCCGTAACATTATTCACCAAGCAGCAATCCCTGAACTCTGTGCTGGGAATGGACGTGCATCATGTGCTGAATAGGCATGATTTGATCTGACGAGATTTTATTGGGCTTCCACTAAGGCTCATCTGTCTTTGAACAGCTTTCCCCAATCAGACAGGCACATGCATTTCCAGCTCCTGGAGAGGCCTGCTACTGAAACATTAATTCCAGGTGGAGCGCTCGGAGCTTCTCCAAATGTTGCTCGCCTGCCATCCAGCCTAGCTTCTTTCACCAAACAGGTGCTCTGGACCGAATAGTGTCTTCACTACCGAAGCCAATCAGATAAGTGGCTCCATAGGGGGCAGACTGTGTGGGCAATATAAAATGCACACACATGAAAATAATCTGATGGAAACCGATTTTCGTGTATTTATTGGGAAGATGTGATTGCATCATTTGCCTTTTCGTATAGCTGTTATGGGAATTTATAAGGGACACACAGTTTAGTGTCATGACCATGCCATTAGTTAGTAGGTAGGAATGATTTAATACAAGCCTTAGGAGTCATATCGCGAGGGTAAGAATTGACCATTATCTTAGGTTAGGGACAGTCTAGGAGGCTGTATTAGGTAGGGGGGGGTTTCGGCCTTTTACCGGATTCAGACTCGCTGTGTTTGTAATAATAGCAGAGAAAAAGAAAATAAAGTGGCCTCTGGCGACACTTCTGTGTTTCTGGTTTTGCCGGTCGCATCGGACTGAAACAAACATGCAGTTGTTTTTCCCCGCCACTCGTACTTGGTGATTAAGACACAAACCACTGAATACTTTGCTTTGTTGGACGCCATACATGCTCCTGTGAATTGTTTCATCGTCAGCTCGGTATTTTGTCTTAAGTATCCGTGACCGAATATTGGGGCGGAATTGATGCGCCTGTTGTATCAATAGATGCACCTGGTGATTGGTGTTTTTGGTGTAGCTTTAATGGCCAGCACACCGTGGAAGAAATTACACAGTTAAGGTAATTAAGAAGTTCATTTTAGAACTGCTAGTGAGGTAGACTATAGTTGTTTGGACTTACCTTGGTTCCCCCATGCTTTAGAAATGTATACTACAGTATGGGTGTATATATTTAGCATTATTTGGCACAGTCCTCAAGATCCTTCAAATTTGTATTTTAGGTACATCCTTTTTGGTGATGTGAAAATCGACCCATTACACGCATTACACGCAGTGTTGTAATATATGTCTGCAACATATATTACAGAAGTTTCCCCTGAAGAATGTTCGCTCGTTTGAGGCTTTGGAAGAACAGAAACAGAGTTGTGCGCAGAGTCAGTCTGCGTCAGTCCACTTGTGTTTTTGTTGCCAGAGGAGCTGCAGCGATGACCTGTTTTTCCCCAGAAGAATTTGCTGGTGACTTTTACTTCCTTGCGCTTCCATTGTGCTGTTGCTTTAAGGCTGTGGGCCAGAGGTTGTGGGCTAAGCCTACTTAGAGCACAGTTGCGTGCAGAGTTGTGCGCAGAGTCAGTCTGCGTCAGTCCACGACTGGCCGTGAGGCTGTTTGCCGACCCTCTACCTACGCTGGCAATGACTACTCAATCGAGCCATAGAGGCCCGGTTTTAAGGCGCAAAACGATTCAGCAGCGCCGTATGCGAAATCCCTGGACCGCCCTCAAGTCTGACTTCTTGCCAGTAAAACAAAAGAAATCAAAGGTAAGCTGTCTGAGCAAATACGCCATTGTCAAATGTCGCCCGCGAACCTCAAATTTCCATGTTAAAAGCCACAGCTGATTCTATATACAATAACACAGCTGACATAACAACGGCAGTTACCGAGGTAACTCAAACAGCAGTAGCCGCAGTAAAACTAACAGCCGACTCTACGACTATGAGCGTTACAGTGGATAAGAACCGCTCGCTATCCAGCAATCACGAAACACTGTCTGATCAATATACTATTGAAGCGCAATTTCCGGACGTCGCAGAGCTGCTTTGCACTGAGTCGGTGTTGGCTGGACAAAGAGTTGACACGGTGGATGTCTTAACAAATCCAGCCCGAACACAGACTACTAATACTCCTGAGCCCTCTTTTCACAAGCGTCTATTAACCTTAAAAGACCTACCCTTGATTCCTTTATCTCCATCGAATTCCTCTCCACCATTAATTAAAACATTTACAGAGGTGTCGCTTCTAACTGCCGAAACTGTTGTTGAGTTCTTTTCTCCTTTCGAATTCATGGATGCAGAGCTAATGGAAGCCTCACAATGTGACGACGAAAATGAGCTCCACCACAAATCTGTAAACTTCAAAGAGGGGATCGAAAACAAACCGGAATCTGACGATGACGAGTGTCGACTGACCGGGATAGTTAATCCCCTACCCTTAACATCGTCCAGCGGCGCAGAAGCCTCACTGCCCTTGCAGCCCTCAAACAAATCAGATGAGGTGAATCCAACATCCCAGACGACTGCTGATGCACAGCGGTCATTAAGTCCCTCAAGTGGTGACACGGACCGCACAATCCAGCAGCGAATTCTAGAAAAACACTACATTAACATCACAGAGAAAGCCACACCGTGACGGGCGAGGCGGGCAGATGACATTCTCTATTGCTCGTCAGGAAAGAGAACAAGTCTGAGAGCGCTGCCTCATGTAGGAAGGAACACGAGTGGTGCTGCAGACCCCTTGCCACAATTTATCAGCATGAAGTTGCAACGATCTCAAAACAGAAAGGAACAAGCTAGCACTCCTAAAACCGCGGACTCACACGTGAAAACAGCACAATTATTAAAAGAAAACAACTTTGCATCAATGGAAAACTTATCCACCTGCAGCGATTCACATTCAGAGACTCCAACCAACACACGTTCATGCCTGGAAGAAAATTTGGCAGCAGCCATGCAAATTTACAATAACGTTCTAGCGGCGTCATCGACAGCTCTTCTTCCGTTCCTAAAGATGTATGAAACGCTGCATGAGACTTTTAAAGACCAGACTGCGCTCATAATAAGCATAAATGAAAAGATGGAAAAATTTGAGGCAGTAAATGTGTCTTTACAGAAACAATTGAATCAAGAAGCCGAACAAACAATAAGATGGCAAGAGCGGTTGAGTGATCTAGCTACGCGTCACCATTGTCAAAATGACTCCTTAATGGAGGGGTTACAAGACGCAGTAAAATGGATGCGTCACTCAACGGCTCGGGGAAAAGAACTGATAACTACCGTCCCGTGCTGTTGTCCTTTGAGCCAACTGACTAATTCTGGCACCATGCCAGCAGCCGTTCATTTGAACAAAGAGCCGCAATTAAAAACGAACGAAATAAACAACAAAAAGCATAACAGATTGCAACCAGCAAACACACAATCAGCTGTGGCTGATAGTCTGACAGTGTCAGCACCACAAACCATAACAACTGAATCTCAATTAAAACCTTCAGAAGTAGAGATTGTAGACAATTGCCGAAAACTAGATGTTGAACAAGTAAAGGGAACAACATCGCAGAGAACTCAAAATGAACCAGGAGTGATAGCGATTCAAAATGTCTTGTTTGGCATCTTTTCAGGTCCTGCCAAATCAATACAAGTTGCAAATACTAAGTCGTCTGTTTTAAATGGAAACAAAAACGATAAAACAAGAGCGAAAACATGCATGAATGCCCCCCTCCTAAAAAGGCAACGCTCAAATGGCGCAAAGAAATGTATAAGAAATCTGACAACTCCTCCACGCCTTGCGATGCCATAAAGAGTGCTATGAAAGTCGGACTGGAAAATTTGAAAGAGAAATACGTCTCGAATAAGGAGTCTGAACGCTTACCGCAGCCATCTGCCAAGCACCGACGAGAAGAGTCAATTGCGTCTGAAGATACCTCCTTAAGCCCCTCAATTGAGTTGTGTGACCTTTCTACATATTCAATTGAGGATGATGACATCTCAGCGACTTCCGACAGCCTAAGCGACGAACGTCCTCTGACCCGGCTGGAGATCCATGCCGATGTCGCTGTTCAGAAGGCAACAGAATATTGTTCCAGAATGCACGAACCCACAACGTCCAAGGAAAAACAAAAAGAAAAAGTGGCGGCAGTGGTCTCTAACGAGCAGCGACGAACATCAATAAAACAAAATCCAACAAAATCAGAAGGAACTCCTGTATCAAAGCTTAATCCGAAACAAACTTCAGCTCACTTACAGAAACATGCCAAGTTGAAGACTAAATCAAAAGACAGGCCAGCTGGGCGTCCAAAATCGAGCTGGTATAAATTAGAAGTGGAAAACATCCTTGAGGAAAGAAACAATGTAAATTTGAATCGAGCCAATATAATGAAGCTGTTACATTATGTTCCAGCGTTACGAAACATAACTTCTGATGACATAGCGATTGTTGAGTATAAATCAGAACGCATAACTGACTGGGTCATCCTAAATATGAAATCAAAACACGTAGCAAAATCGTTGCTTGATGCCAGAGAAGACTTGTTGTTCTTTGGGTTCGATCTAACGACGTGCGAAGACCAGTTGTCATCTCAAGTGGCAATGTCAAAGGTTCACCAAAATATCATCACCATCAAGAACAAAAGAGAAGATCTGTGGAACCAGCTTAGAGAGCAGCCATCGCTTTCATCCAATATAAACAACCCGAGCAGGAAAGTCTAGGACAACGTGGGTCAAGATGTTTGACCCAGTTGTTAACCTCATGGAACACATGAGGATTCAAACACCTGTTTCAAACAGGATCAGCGGCGGAGATAAGTAGCCCAATTATTTGCCTGCAAGATACCTGGCTTCGTGAACTACCTACCTGTGATGGGCATTCCGCCTTTATAAACGCTGCAGGAAAAAATCTATTTGGCCGACCGTTTTCTGGTCTACTTACGCTGATAAAAAACACCTTCGAATGGGACGTGATAAACATCTCAAACCCCAATTTGTTCGTGCAAGCCCTAACTTTAGAATCCACACACGAAGTGGAATCTAAAAAGAAAAAACTTTTTCTGATAATAAACACATACTGGAATCCTGCAATGATCACCGAATCGGAGTATCTAACATCAATGACCACACAAATTGATGTCAGCTTTGAGCAGTTTGACGATCCTTTTGTTCTGATATGTGGCGACCTGAATTACTCATGGTTACTCATGGTTCAACCAAGAAAAAATGCGTATCACATCGAATCTGCTTAAAATTCCAACTGAATCAGCAGATCGTGGCCTCAAATGGGAATATGAATTAAGTCTACGTCACTGTGCGATGTTGAATGGCTGTACTAAAGGTGACATCCCTGCCGCTGATACCTGGCACAGAGGAGACCTAAGAAAAACCCTAGACTATATATGGGTGTCTGAAAGTCTACACTGTCACATCTCAAAGTTGACTACAATAACATCATTAGAGAGTGATTACGACGCCCTGCTGGTATCCTGGGTGTGGGATAACAAAATCATCCAGGCAAAGTATAAAACACCTTTAACTATAAATAGCGGTCAAAATCGACTAAAGATAAACAGCCATCAGATCGACATGCTGACAGCGGACTTTATTTGTGAAAACAAGGGGGGTGGCGAGAGTAATTATATGCCCCTATTGTCAAAATTTTCTTCATGTTCCAATAGGTATGACATGAAAGAGACCAAGAATAAACATCCTTTTAGCGCAGAACTATCTGAAGCACAGAAGACGCTAAAAATGGACATTCAGAGATTAAAAAAATCAGCTGATGTCAACACAAGCAGTTTGATTGCGAAGAGACGGCTACGCCACCAAAAACTGGTTAAAATCATTTAATTGCATTGCACCCGAGACCAAGAACAAGTGGAACTAATGTTACGTTTAATAACGCAAAAAGATAGTAGAAACATTTGGCAAATAATCAACACTGGTCATTTAAAGCAAGTGTTTGCTTTATTAAATGGTGTGACGGCGGCAAAATGGGTGAAACATTACATGTCTGTTTTCACAAGCCAGGATGCTGACGACACTGATAAAACACTGCTGAAAAGCTGCAAATGGGACATTATCGAAACTGCAGAAGATATCGAAAACGCCATCCGAAATTTAAAGAACTCAAGGGCTGCGGGCCCAGATGGCATATCAAATGCAATGCTAAAGGCAAATAGAGAAAACTGGGCGCACTTCATCAAAGCCCTATTTGATCAAATAGCGGTGACACTAACACTTCCGGCTTTGTGGACAACAGCAGTGATAGTACCGGTGTTTAAAAATGGAAACCGTGAAGAGCCGGGGAACTACCGTCCTATTGCGTTGCTCGATACAACGGGCAAAATATTTTGCCACTTTTTTGCAAAAAAAGCTTGCAAGATGGGCCGAAGGGGCAAAACTGGTCGACGAAAGGCAAACTGGCTTCACAAAAGGAGTGGGAGTGGAACTAAATCTGCTGCTCCTAAACCTGGCAATGCTAGATGCCTTGAAATGCAAGAAAAGGCTGTTTCTTGCATTCGTTGACCTAAAGCAAGCTTTTGACACTGTCAACCGACAACTGCTATGGAAAAAACTTAAGGTCTGGGGCTGTCCTCTCCAACTATTGACGCCACTGATGGTACTCTATTCGAACACCACCATTCGTGTGCGCTTGAATGCCGAAGGAGACCTAACAGATGAGATAGAAACAACAAAATGTGTGAAACAGGGTTGCCCGTTAGAAGCTTTGTTATTCAAATTATTCATATCAGACTTGCCAGCAGCCCTGTTACAAACAAGGGCTTTTCCACCGAAAGTGAATGGTAAACAGCTAAGCTGGGTAATTTATGTGGGCGATATTGTCCTACTTGATTCCACCCAAATTGGTCTCCAACGACTTTTGTCAGCATTACAAGACTACCTAGCTCAAAACCATCTGGCAATAAACGTCAAGAAATCAAAGGTCATTGCCTTAGGTCAAAAGACGCAAGCAAAGATGGAGTTTAAGTGGAAAGTGAACAACGAAGCTCTAATGAAAACTGAAGCTATCCGTTACCTTGGAGTCCTATTTAATACCTCAATAAGAGAGTGGAGCTGGACTCACGATGTTTTATCTCGTATGAAGATCTTTGCTCAACAAGGAGCGAAATTCCATGCAAAATATGGCAAATTCACTTTGCAACCAATAATAACCTTCTATTGCAAAAAGTCTCTCCAGCAGTCTGCTTTGGAACACGCCTTGTCGACGTCCCCTTTTCGATTACGCAAAACAAAATGCAATACTCTGCACTGACCACTGGATGTCGGGCCTAGAATCGCTACACATTCTAGTGGTTTGGAAATCAATATCAGCTTTTCGAAAAATGCGTTTGTCACCAGTAGAAAAAGCCTACCAGATCTTAAATGAAAAAAGCAATGATCCATCAGCCTTCCTACTAAATCAATGGGAACAAAAATTGAAGGCAATTCTACTTGATGCCAACATCAACATGACCTTGCTATTGTCAATTCCGCAGGTAGGGAAAAAAAAGTTCCATCAATGGAACTGGATAACAAACATGAACAAACTCAGCGCCCTAACGTCGTCATTAGATCTGGGAACGTCAATGAACAGACTAGGAGAATTACCGAGATATCTTGCGAAATTTCCATCCGACGCCACAGAAATACGTTTTTGAGACTGCGGTTAAACCTTTATAAAACTTGTGAATTCTTGGCGCGAAGAAAAGACCCAATGATAAAGAGTAATATTTGCTGGTTCTGTTCAAAAGACGTGGAAACGATTAAACATCTGATAATCGGGTGCCCAGAAATCGTTGCCCAACGTTCCATACATTTGGCATGATTTGCGCCAAAAAACAGAAACATGACAGACTGGTGGAGCTACCTAATATCAGGAATAAACACTCAATTAACCTGTGCAACTATCAATTTTATGGAATTGATTTTACCAAACACTGATATAAACTGAGACAATAAGTTGTTGGGTTTAGCTTATTCCTGCTTAGTACATTCCAGTTTATGTTTGTTTTTCGTGTTGTTTTTCATCGTTTCTTCAGATTGGAACGCCTAACGTAATTCACAAAGGGTTTGACAATAAAGTTTGTTTTTCATTTGCAAAACTAATGTCAATAAAAAGTAAAAAAAATTCAAATAAAAACAGAAACAGTTGGGAATTATTTTTACAACGCATGCAGAATGTTTATTGTTTTAATTACATGTCTTTTGTGTTTGTTTAATCACGTTATGAGTCTTTAGACGATAAGTGTAGGTATTAGTCTAATTGTTCCGCTGTGTGTTCATGTTGTTCGGTCTATTTAGGTTTTTATCATATTGTTCTAAATAAATTTGTATTATCTATTTTTTATACTTTATATGCTTACAGTCTATTTTTTACAGACTTTGTCTGCCGGATCATCAGGGATTTTCTTTTTGGATTGAAGGGTCTAATTATATTAACCTTTTGTTTAATCTTATCTCCTTTGTAAAAACATTTTGGCAGAGAAAAACATCTTAATGTACAAAGTTAATTTAAGTGAAAAGAAAAAGGAAATAGAAAAAGAAAACAAAGAAAGTCATATTAATAATAACAACTTAATGCAAAAATTAAAAGAAGTTTTTGAACTGGGCAAGTGCATTTTAGAAGGCTCAGTTCAAGGTGATAATGTTGATTTTAAGTATATCCAAGCTTTTAGGCAGAGACGGTTCTGCAGGAGAGTTAGAAGGGGCAGATTGGTTTAGAGAAGTGAAAACAATTAGCTCTTGTCTTCATGTCTATTAGCCCCAGAAGCTTAAAAAGGTGGAGGTTTGCTATTTTGTCCCAATCCCATTTTCCCTCAGGACTGCGCATGTGCGGCAGAGTCATTGTAATCTGCCGAGGCGAATGGTTTTGGGAGATCTGTGCAAATCGCAGTATCTGTGAACCATGATAACATCTGAGATGGGCAACTATACAGTGGATTGTTTGTGTTGGCTTTTGTGCCGCATGCAGTTCATATGACTATGCCGCATGCAGTCGACTTGTACAAAAAACAGGAGGCAATAAATAATGTAAAAGAGAAAATAATAAAATAGCAACAGTAAGCACAGCACATATTTAAGAGCCCTTATTTGCTGCACCTCCGAATCAGTCTGTATACAAATTCAGTGAAAAAAATCAAAACCAAAAAAAAATGCCACAGGTATAAAATAAGACATTTACTGACCACATTAAGTGTCAGTGGTTGAGCAGAACAAGCCCTTGTCCCTAAATGTATCACAAATGCATTAGGCAGGCTTCAACGCCGCTCACCACTAGCCAGGGTCGGACTGGGCCATAACATTGTCTCGGCAAAATTGAAAAAGTAGCCCACAGTTGCAAATGGCAATTCATTCCATTTGTGACAGACTGTTGAAGAGTATTTTAAATACAATGTGATGCAAATTGTGCATTTTAAAGTATATTTATCCACAACACTGGAACCGCGTTATGAAGTAACTCATCAAAGTGGTCCACACAAGCATTTTCTGATTTTGGTTCAGCCGTTGGCCTATTGCTTTATAGGCCAGTCCGAGCCTGCCCCCAGCCACGACAGCTACAAAGTGTGCTTGAAAGGAGGACATGTCACACGTTTCTTCTCCCATCCACTGTGTGCCGGTGCCCAGGGCCAGCACGTTCCATCCCCAACGAACAGCGAGGAGCCACCCGGTGGTGAAATCATAAATTGCATGTCAAGAGGCGGGGTAATATCACAGATACCTTGGAGCAAACCAGCATTTAGACGACCTAGCTGATTCACCTGACAAGAAAATACATAGATATGTCACTGGCAGGTACTGTTAGATAGATTGACTAACAAAAAGCTTGAAATAGACAGATGTACATGAACAATTTTTGAATATAAATAAGCAAGAACAATACATACATAGAATGAGCACAGCATATAGTTGAGAACAGAAAATACATACAGAATATGCACACACAAACAATACACAATATGCTCTAACAGTATGCATGGACTGTACGTAAGCTAAAACAATAATGTGCTTTGTATATGAATACGCATAAATAATGCACTCTACATGACCAGGTATAAACACTGACAGCTGTGCAGCGTGATAGACCTTGCTTGCTTTAGGTAAACACTTCATATGGCTGAGCGGTTGTACATTAACATTTCCATTTGCAATGCTTGTAAACGTAACCTTTGATTAGTGATTTAGTAATGTTTTTACTGTTTTAAAAAGAGATATTTGTATTAAACCTAACAAATACAAATATGGGAGTGCTTGGCAAGGAGGGGAATTGGTATGATTCATTGCGCCGGCAGCACACAGCTAGCACACATGTTGTTTGTTCTCTTTCTATCCTGGTGTGGGCACCGCCTTAATTAAAGGTGTGTGAGTAGAAGTTTCGCAATCTCCCAGGTGCCACACACCCCTTCTTCCCACGAGTTTATCCTTGTGGTACTGGTCTGGTTTTATTATTAGCAATTGCTTAAGTGCAGCGGTTCACACTGCACATTATATTCATTTAACAGGATAGTGATGCAGATAAATAAAGGCTAGAAGCATAATACATAGTTGTTTCCTGTTCTTCTGTCTTGTAAGCCTGTATTTGGTATGAGTAATGCAGACATCCCAGCACCTGGGAACTCTAAATAGTGAGGTTTCATGATCTCCTTTTATAAATCATCAGAAAAATTGGTACCAAAGAAAACGTGTAAAGATTTTTAAAAGGAAGAGGTAAACATTGGTGGGCATTGGAGAAAGGTGGGGCGCTACAGCAAGAATACAAGACTAGGCAGGCTGTGCAATCATGAGGCTATTTGGTTTAACATGCTGGATGTTGCATGCCGTTGTTTTGGCATGTGCCTGAGGTTTTAAACTACAATTACTAACTCAAAAAAAGAACATGTCGGGATACAAAAATGTCTCTGCTAAGGCTTTTTCTGCCCTTATCGCATCCAAGCTCGGGCATATGGTTGCCTGCGCCAATTCCCCCGGTCTGGTCTCTCATCTTTCCGCTGCAATCAGGGAAACCATTGATATTCTCGCTCCCTAGTATAAACTTTGAAAACAGAAACCATGAAGAAAACATGGTTCAAAGATAAGATCGTGGAGGCTAGAAGGCCCAAGAGTGCTAGAGTGGAAATGGAGGAATAATCCCTGCCATATAACACTGGCGAACTATAAAAAAAAAGTGTTCAATCCTATAAACACACCATTAGTGAAGCTAAAAAGGCACCATACAATGCACGCATCAATAATGCACAATCCAACTCTAAAGAACTTTTCAAAATCTTGAAAGATTTTGAATGTCACTCTTCATCCTTTCCCTCCATCACTAAAGATTCGCCTTGGTGTGAATCTATTCAGGATGAGCTCGCTAATAAAATTGCAGGCATCGTCTGTCCATTTTAAAAGAACTGACTAGACCTGCCTCTAATAATAAGCCCACGTTAAAAACTAATGTCCACCTTGACTCTCCCAAAATACTGTCTACGTTCTCTTTTCATAGTTGTACTGAGGATGAAGTCATGGAAATTGTTAAGAACCTGAGGCCCACTTCATGTTTGGGGGAACTCTTGCCCCGCTGACCTCCTGAAAGACTCCCTAAATGTACTGATCCCATGGATTACTAAAATGATCAACCTCTCCTTTGAAGCCGGGATGGTGCCTGACATCTTGAAAGATGTATGGGCCCCCCCCTTGTTAAATAAGGCCACTCTTAATCCGGCAGCCCATGAGGACTTCAGGCCCATTACTAATGTCGCTTATCTGTTGAAGATTCTGGATAGAGCTATGTATTTACAACTCCAGAACTTCATAGAGAAAGACAATGTACTGAACTGTCATCAATTGGGCTTCAGGTCTCATCACCTGAGGTTAGATCACCCTTCTGCCTGGCATATCTGACCTTATAGAGGTCTGGAGAAAGGAGCATAATATCTAGCACTTTCTGGAATATATAAAGTTCTCATGTATTATATTTTGTAGGTAATGATTTGTTAACACTGTTGAACACACAGATAATATTCAGAAAGTTGTATTAAGTACCCATATATCATGCTGTTGATTGATAACTTAACTACGGAAAAACAAAGAGCATTGAAAAATCTAGCAGCTAACAAGCGAATCATTATCAAAATAGCAGACAAAGGCGGAGGTATCCTTATTCAAAATCTTACACAATACAAGGATATGGCATTGAACATTCTTAATGACGAACTGAACTACAAGAAATTGAAAAAAGACCCAGCAGCAGGAATAAAGTGAAAATACAGGAGATGACGAGATTCGCGGTCAAACATCGCTGGATCACAGAGAAAGAAGAGATCTTTGTTAATACTTCAGAAGACAGAACCCCAGCTTTCTATGCCCTCCCGAAGATGCATAAAAACAGCTTGAATCCCCCAGGGAGACCCAAAGTTTCGGGATGTGGATCAATTTAGGAACCTATATGCAAATACGTGGCCCACTTTCTTAAACGCCTCAGCCAACAGACACCTACTTATTTAAGGGACACAATGACTACAATAACGAAATTTGAGGAGCAACCTTTCATTCATGGACATCACAAGCTTGTACACTAGCATACCCCAAGACTCGGCAGTGGAATGCATACACGACCATCTAACATACCACATGGCACAGAGAAGGGTCCGAACTAATTTCATTGTAGAGCTCTTGGAGCTGGCACTTACCAACAACTTTTCTACCTTTGATGATGTCTTTTACTTACAAACCTGCAGCACTGCCATGGGGGCAGCCTTTGCGCCCAGCCTTGCATTGATATTTATGTCAGAATATGAGCAGGAATATGTCCTAATCACCACCAACCCCTTTGTGGACAACATTTCTCTGTGGTTTCGGAACATAGACAACATTATCTTCATTTGGAAAGATGACAGTGCCACACTTGATAATTTCCTGAACAGGATTAATCAACAGACCCAAGAAATCTAATTTACCTTAACTAAGAGCAATCAGGAAAACAACTTTCTAGATCTCACTATTGGATCAAGAGACAACAAACTGTTCTGCCCTCTGTATAAACAAGACACAGACCGCAACACCCTCCTGCATTACAGGAGCAACCACACAGAAACCTAAGGGACAATTTGCCATATGGTCAGTTATTGCAAGTACGCAGAAACTGTACAGAGCTGGAACAGTATAAGAAACATGCCAACGATCTACAAATAAGACTCCAAACCATAGGTTATCCTAAAAGGCTTGTTAAAAACACCATAAAGAGGGCTTGCTACACACCCAGAGAGTCTCTACTTACACCAGATGTTCACAGCATGGATAAAGAGTCAATGATGACCTGTGTGACTACCTTTGGGCCTACTACCACCAAACTCAAGGGACTCATTAAAAAATTCTGGCCCCTCGTACAATTGAGCCTTCCAGACGAACCTCTTCCTAGAATGGCTCTGAGATGTGCAAAAAACCTCAAATATGTCCTTACTCATGCCAGAATAAACAAGAAAACCACAAGGACATACATTTGGAACAAGAGGGAGATAAGAGGCCACCATCCATGTGGCACATGCACAGTTTGTAAATTTACAAGGAAGACCACCTCCTTTGTGGTGGAAGACAAGGAGTGGCACATCAAACACTTTTCCAATTGTAAAACATCGAATGTAGTCTACATTATGGAATGCCCATGCGGCTTACGATACGTGGGTCAGACCAGGTGGCAAGTGAACAAAAGAATTGGGGAACATAGATCCCGCATTCGATGTAGGACACATGCTGCTCCTCTGGTCTCACATTATCTTGTGCACCAACATGGCCCGGATGATATGCTATGGTGGGTAGCAGATAAAGTGTTTGATACTACCAATGCCACAAGTGCACTAAATCATATAGAATTGTGGTAGATTTTTTAAACTTAAATCAACCACCAAGGGCCTGAATGAAGTGCTACCCTATGACCCTCATAAGTACTACAACAACTACCTGGTATACTGGATTGGTGCTTGAACATCAAACACCACTCCCTGCCTTTTTATCATTTTGCAGTTTATCTCCATGTCTGCAGCCCCATGACTTCATGGCAGAGTAATTAATGTGCATGCCCCTTGTATCCACCCCTAGCATCCTTAGCATTAATTCTACATGCCCCGCCCCTTTAGTTTGGGCGTCTCCCTCAACAATTGAGGCCTCGCCCATTGTTCATCACAGGCGAAAGTCACCCCACATGCCACTTTGCTAACATCGTCACCCAACCAATATTTCGTAGCACACAAACCTGCTAGATCTTACATTATCATGATCCATGCATGTGTGGACATTCCTTTGAAATGCTGTCTTAACATTATTATTATTATGCCATGCAAACTCCCTCTTTGTTGTAACACCTTTCTGGCGGTTACCCAGTTCCCTGTTGCTGCCTCGCTCTGAAGTTTTTCAGGAGCTGACATGGGACGCGGGTAACCAGGGGCAACAGGATGCCCGTCCTAAACCGCATGCACATAGCATAGAGACACTGCTCTCCTACGCGTGCGCACTGGCTAAGATAACATACAGCCCGGGCAAGTTGGAGTTCCCATACAGCGGCACTTCGAAGAACAATGCAGATGCCATTTACTGGCGCGGAATAGAGATTGTACTGATGGCCTCCATTCTAGGTAGGCACATTTTAAAACCTTGTCACCTACTTTACCTGCACGGTGGGTTCCAGCCTTTATGTTGATGTTGCTACGTGCTATGACTAAAAAAGAGTACTTTTAGCAAAATCACAGCTATTTTCCACCCTCCTGGGAGCTGCCACACACGATGACCACAAGCAATTAGATGTCCAGGTAAATGACACATCGTTTTCCCTCTACAATGAGAGTTTTATATGATTGCAACTTGTCAGCAATTATATTTTGAGAAATGAGAAAGAATGGCCATTTCCTGCTTTCTCTCACCCGGTAAACAAATGTCAGCATTCCATGCTGCAAACCTCAAGAAAGACATATTTAGAGCCTTTCATAGCTACATTCACTAGCGAGAGCCCGATATAGAGATCCAACAAAGGTCAGTGCACTGCTGGCGTGCTTGTGGAGACACTTGTTTCTCAATCTACGGTTTGTTTTTTAACCTTTGTCTGTTCTTCATGTTTTCATAGTTATGTCACTCAACTGCACTTTAGAAGAGCCCCTCACTAATCGAGTTTCTCTATATGTTCCCCCCATAGGGAGACCTTGTCTTGGCCCAAGAAGAAGACTATTCTACCAAATAGCCGAAACATCAGTGGACACCACACCACAAGTGTTAGAGCAGCACTCTTCAAAACAATTTGTGTTGATTAACTTCCAGACATATTTATATATATGAATGTATTACCATATGCACTGTTCATGATTGATTGAATCCACTGTACATAAAAAAAGAAGATAGTAAAATCTCTTTCTAGAGGAAAACATCGTTTTTGAAAAAGCAAAAAAAGAAAAAACAGATTCACTAGCTAAATAATAAAAGCTGTATGAACTTAACTCAGTTTTAGTGTTCTTCTATTACTCATGTTCTTAATAGCAGACACAGAGATTTTCCTGTTAAAAGAAAACATGAAAAAATAAGAAATATTTGCACAAATGTTTGTAAATACTTGAATATATGTGGCAGGACTCCAACCCCTTGTTTCAATTCAGCTCTCATCATGGCACAAAGACAGCTTTATTGGATCTCAAATCCAATATCATTAATATCACCGAGAAAAGTCACCCAGCATTACTATTACTGCTAGATCTCTTATCAGCATTCAACATTATTGATCGCAAACTATTGCATAACAGACCTGCCTGGCCTCCTTTCTTGGTCCCAGGACAACCAGAGTAGCTGTGCCTGGAGCTCAAGCTAAACCTATAACTGATTTCTGCGGGGTGCCACAGGGATCGTGTCTTTCACCCCTATTATTTAATATCCATATAAGACTTTTCATGGACCTCTTGGATGATCTGGGTGTCCAATTTCCAAACTATGCGGATGACATCCAGTTCATCTGTGAACTCTTGGGTGAATACTATAGTGACCTAGCCTCAGTGAATGAAATATACCATAAAATTCAAACATGGATGGCCGAAAACTCTCTTGCCCTCAACGACTGAGCTCCTTATTATGGCTTCTGAGCCCCATTTGAAGGAACTTCACACCCAATATTCACCCTTTGACATTGCTGGTACGAGTATCACTGTCAGTAAGTTTGTAAAAAACTCAAGGGGTATATTTTGATGCTGAACTGTCCAAGAAGAAACAAGTCTCACAAATACATTCATCATGTAGACATGTCATTAAGCTGATCCATCAGATTACGCCATACATTTCTATTATCAACAAAGCACTTCTGGCATCAGTGCTTGTGAACTCTAGTTTAGACTATTACAATAGTCTACTATTGGGCACATCACAAGGCAATCCCCATCGCCTCCAGACTATTCAAAATGGGGCTGTGAGGGCAGATTTTGGGCTCTTCAGGCGAGAGCATGTAACGGTCTTCAGGAGGAAACTGCATTGAATTCCTGTCAAGCAGGGAATAAAACACAAGTCACTTTCTCTTGCATCCAAATGTCAGAATAAATATGCTTCACTTTACTTATCTTGCAGACTATCACTGAAATTCTTCCGTAGGGACCTGCACTCTGGGGACACCCCTCAGTTAACTCAAACGCATTTCTGCTTATAAAATGGTGAAACCACCTTCGAGTACCTTGAACCGTAGGAATGAAATGCCCTTCCACCAGCTGTTGAAACCACGCACTCGATATCCATCTTTAAGAAGTGTATTAAAACCTTTATTTTTGACATAGCCGACTAACTTTAGTCCTGTAGATTTACCTTCCTTCATTGCTTTGCTCTTCTCTGACTTGCTGCGCTCTGAGGCCTCCGGGCATGTAGCACCTTACTGAAAAATTAAAATAAATGAATAAACTCAGTATTTCTTTACTTAACTACTTAACTACTTCGATAGGTAATCATACTTACGATTTGCAAGTAATTCATTTTTTTTCTAACATCTAAATATATTTATGCATACAATTCTGAGAATAAATAATGATAACATTAAAGTCAATAGCTTGGTGTGGTGCTAAGCGGAATCTCTTTGCCTTCTGTTTTTCCAAGTCTGAGAACAAAAGATAAGGCAAAGCATCTAATCAGCATCCATGAATATAGGTACCCCCTCAGCTTGCTGTGTATTGGAAATGTCACTCCTGGCTGCAGCCCATCAAAAGTATTCTTGCATTTCCCCATACCCCTTTTCTCCATGTATTATATTAGTGCATCCTTCTCTTCACTCTTTGAGCCTAGCATGGTAGTCTTACTAATCTGAGTAATTGATCTGCCTTCGGTTTCCCTGAGAAAAAGTTCCCTAGTATGACTTTGGCAGTACAGATCAAAAATTACAATAAAGTGGTGGTATTTCTATTTTCCGCACCACCAAATTAGAACGGAGGTACATCTGAATTACTGTGGCTGGAAATACTTACCATTGTGTTAATTCTTTGAACATCTTAATATACAAAGCAAATTTAAGAGAAACGAAAAAAGGAAATAGAACAAGAAAACAAAGAGACTTACAATAAGAAAAACAACATAATGTACCAGGTAATAGAAGTTATTTGAACTTGGCAAGTGCATTTTAGAATGTTCAGTTCAAGAGGATAGGTCTATTAGGCATTGGTGGTCATGTGAATAGGATTCTGTGGGAGAGCTAAAAGGGGCAAACTGTGGAGGGTGGTTTCGCTATCTTGTTCCAATCCTCTTTTCCCTCAGGACTGTGCATGTTTGGCAGAGTCATTATGATCTGCTGTGGTACAACTTTATTTGAAGATCTGTGTGAAGCACAACTCCTATGAACCTTGATAACTTCGGACCTGGATGACTACACAGTAGACTATTTCTTTTTGTGTTGGCTTTTATACTGTATGTAAGGTCATACGACTGTGAACTATGCATTCGATTTGTACAGAAAACCAGAGGCAATAAATAGTGTAAAAGAATAATTCATAGCATAGTAACTTATTTGCTGCACCTTAAAATCAGTATACATACAAATGTTATGTTATGGTGACTTGTACCACGCACCGCTGTAATTTTTCATGGTCTCCAGGCGCTCACGTGGATCTGAAAAGGAAGGGAGTTGGGGTGGTTAGTTGGTTAGAAGGGTTGAGAGGGAAAATCACAAGGGAGCTTTGATGTGCTGTTGGTAGCTTCAGTACGAGGAAAAAAGGGTCAGTGTGTGCTGGTATGATTTTAGAAGATTGGCATTTTTGTGATATTCTGTGGGTGGTTGTATGCAGATGTTTCATGCGCATGCTGGGTGTTGTGGAGAGTTGGTAGAGGGCCTGTAGTTTGAGTGTTTTGGCACAAGGCTCTGGGTTGCGTGGTAGGCATGCACAGTGTTAGAGAGTTCTTAGCAGGGTTATTTGGGGTTGTCTGGGTTGTTTTTGCATTGGGTTACCCCATCGCCTTACTTTTATTCCTTTTTTTTATTCTTCTTTTTGTATACGGTTTTGTTAAACCTTTACAAGAGAGAAAACAAATACATAGAAAAAGTATGTAAGTGCATGTACAGTTGATATATTAACAGATAAAATACCAATATATTCCCTTAGAATAGCGAAAATAGTGTCTAAAGAAGACGACTATATGTTTTAAAGGTATATGTTTTAAACAACAAAATGTATACAATCACATATGTTCCAGATGAAGGTTACGAATAAAACTAGACAGAGCCAAGCCCTCTCGAGTAGTTCCAATACACAAACAATGTTGCCATACCAGTTCAGTTGATAAACCCAAGAATAGAACTTTTAGAACATTCAGACAGGAATCTCTCAGGGTTTTAAGTTGTGTATAGAACAAAATAAGATGCTTAGCTGTTTCAGGAACTAAATGGCAGAATCTAGAAAGGCTGTCAGCCACCGAAATCTGTTTCCACCTCAATTTGGTATCCAGAGTTGGTAAAATATTCCACCTCAATCTAAGTTAGATTTGTCGATTGTCACGATTAGGAAAAATCCTGAGAATTGGAGAAAGAGTGCCTCTTTTCTTGTGTTCATGAGCCAGATGAGACATAGAGATGTAAGAATGAAAAGCCTCCATAGTCTGGCACCAATCATAGTCCCACAACTTCTTTTTAGTTTTTGTACGATTAGTGGTTAGCTGCTCTAAATCTGAGCTGATGTTACACAGAATATCTTCGCACAATTTAGCAAATTTAATTAAGAAACCAGATTGATTAATGTTGTTCCCAACAAGTTTGTATAGAGTGTTGGGTATAGGTCACTTAAGTTTAGCATAGAGCATAAGCATTCTCCAATCAACTCGGGATTTTAAGGAGATGTAGCCTAACTCAAATCGGATTGAGGCCAGAGGGACAGCATTAGGAAGAAGTAAGATCCATCTCCAGATGTCACCTTCAATCCAATCAAGTTTGGAAATAGTTAACCCCGTACAGAAGTCTAGACCATATATCAGTTTTGGGGCTATTTTACCCTCAAAGAATAGGAGGGCAGATCTAATAGAGAATTGGCCATATTTGCGGGCGATTTTAAGGACCTGCCTGGCCAGTGTCTTAGCTTTGTTTAGGAGAAGATGAATCTGCCCTTTCGAGACTCTACTAGCTCCGACATAATAGCCCAGGTAAGTAAAGCAAGTGGAGCAAGGTATTCTGACACCCCCCAGATTCCAGAGGTTAGTTTTCTTCTTAACCAGCCCTTTGGAAAATGCAAGGATTTTGTTTTTTGCGGGGTTGATATTCAGCCCATTTAGCTTAGCATAGTTGGCGAATACCTCCAGCAGACGCTGTAACCCCACCTTAGTAAGTTCAAATAATAAGAAATCGTCTGCATAGGCCGTCCAAATAAGCTTCACAAAGCCAATTCTTGGTGCTAAGAGACCCTCCTTTAGCAAATACTCCATTGCATCAGAGACATATTGATTAAATACCCATGGGGCTAAAACACAACCCTGTCTAACCCCACGATGTGCACGGACCACAGCTGACATATCCCCTTTTTATTTAGCCGAATACGTACACTCAAATTGTTGTAGACCCCCTCTAAGAGGGCGACTAAGCCCCTTGGTAGTCCCCAAGCAGAGAGTTTACACCATAGCCTATTTCGATCAACACAGTCAAAGGCTGCAGAGAGATCCACGGAGAACATATAAGTAGGGCCCCTAGTTGAGCTCCAGGAAGCCTCCTGAATATACTTGACCGCAAGCCCATTGATATTGGTAGAATGGGATTTACGGAAGCCCGTTTGAAAAGGACTCAGGGGATGGCTGGTTTTTTCCCAATCCTGCAAATGCGATAGGAGAAAGGCAGAGAAGATTTTGCAATTCGCATCGATCAGAGCAATAGGTCGATAATTTTTAGGGTCAGACCTACTGCCGCATTCGAAAATTGGGATGACATGTGCAGTGGACCAAGAGGTTGGGCATACCCCAGATTGAAGGATATCTCGGAACTCAATGCATAGAAGATTGGCCCAGAGATTAGGGTCAGCTTTGAAAGTGTTGTTTGTTAGCCCATTCGGGCCAGGGGCTCTAGATCTTTTACACTTTTGGATTAGATCTAGCACTATGTTAATCTCAATTGGGGGAGCCCATTTAAGCAGAGGAACTGATATGTCACAATTCATAGAGCAGTTCATTCCCTCAGAGGGGATAGGGGCAAATCTGTTGGAGCAAAAGTCCAACCAGCCTTGTTCCGCAATTGGATTCAATAAAGCAATGCCCGGGTTACTATCTTGTCCATTGACAATATGCCAGAAGGCACCCACATTCGCCTTCATAATAACCTGGAGCATTGGTTCAGAGTCCTGTTGTAATAACTGATGTTTGATTGTTTTGCAGTAGTTTTTATAGGCTTGTTTGGCCTTCTTAATGAGACCTAAGCGAATGGGCATATCGAGATTTGCTAATCGAAGTTTCCTAATCTCCTTGTTCTTGTTAGTTTTTGCTTCTGCCAAATCAGAGTTATAAAGGTGGATGTGCCTACTAGCTGGTATTTGGCATGCAGAGTGATTGCCCAAATCATCTACTGCTGCTTGTACCAATGATGGAACCGTTGCAGTGTTGAAGGTTGTCATTTTCCAGTCGAAAGTAGTCTGGTTCAGTGTAGCCCCCAAATTGAGGTTCAAGGTGTTAATATTTTTAGAAGACCACCGATCCGCAGTACCTGATGAATTAGGAGTGACCATAAATTGAGTGCGGTACCGACCCCTTGGGTGGCAGATTTTGAATGTTGCTGTTAGTATACCATGGTCACTCCAGATATTCATGAGGATTTCCAACTTCGAGCATTTTATACACAAATATTCATCCACAAAGATGTAATCAAGCATAAAGGTGGAAAGCCCACGACGCCAGGTATATTCAATGGGGTTTTCAGGGAATTGAGAGTAGCCGAGCAAGGGTTGTAGACCTAAATTGCCCAGCTCTGCATACCAGATGTAACCATCTTGTTTCTTCCTCGTATAATAAGGGTTAGAGGTATTCATCTCACATATTTCCCATTATGAGTAGTTAAATAAACAATCACAATTTAAATCCCCAGCTAATAATACATGTCCTGAGTCGTTAGCAAGCACCCACTCTAGGATAGTCTGAGAGATAGTGGACACAAACAATTTGGCTTCACCAACACCTCTATGCCAATAGATGTTAATCATTAACAATTTCAATTGTTCATTGCTAGAAGTAAGGTCTACCCCCAAAGCCCCATAGGGAAGACCCAGAAGAGCATTACCATATAGACCGGAGCAGTTATCAACTGCAACAATTAAACCACCCGAAGGTCTACCACCCAGATTATGTTGAGCAGGCTGATCGAAAATTTGATAACCATCTAAACATGGGGTCGGGGTCATCCAAGTCTCCTGAATACAGATGACATCAGCATCTCTCAACAACTGTAGGCACTCCAACTTTGTGCTGATTGCCTCTAGAGTACCAAGATTTAAGGCAAAGGTCCGAAGAAGAATCTAAGTTAAACTTGGAGATGTTGGCCTAGGGCACAGGTTTTTGCCACATGGTGGAGATAATGGAGGCCCAATCAACTTCCTTGTCCTGCTGCTTAAGTGGAATTCTTTGATTAGGCAAGGGTTCAGGGCTGCCTGGGTTGGCCCCCAATGGTTTAGCTGAAAATTGTGTCAGAGAAGGCCCCTGCAGCGGCGTTTCCCACAATGCAGCAGCTTCAACTTTAAATCCCAATTCCTGCAGAGAATCTGTTTGGGTAAGGATCACTTCCTTGACCAATGGGGAGGCAAGGAAGATCATACTCATATCTAGAAGATTACGATCCGGAAAAGCCACTCTAGTGATGTCCTTAGAGGAAATTAGAGAGAGTGCTGAAATTTCAGAAAAAATAGTTAGAACATTACATCTATTCAGACAAATTGGAGCTTCCAACTCCATTAGGCTCTGAATTTTTACCAAGTACAACGATTTCAACTTATGAGCGTTAGTACCTTCTTGAAGTTTTAGAGAGCCTGCCGGTAAGTTTTGAATTCCCTTTAAATTGATATCTTGCCTTTTATCAGCATCAGGGAACTGAAGCCTCGCAGTTGGTTTATGCAGGTGATCCACCAAGTTTTGAATACCAGCTGAGATTGTTGGATGTGTAGAAGCTGCCGGAATATTATCACCCTGTAGCTGCCCCCACTCCGCTCCTAAGTCCAATGGAGGAACAGGGATCAAAGACTGGTTGGGATATTTATTCGTAGGTGGTTGAATTAGGATAGGCCCCCAAATTGAAGGAATTTGATCGATCCTTGTGTCCGAGAGTCCCTGTAACTTAGTTGGATTTATGGCCTGAGACACAGCAGGTAACATAGGAACTTCTTCAGGGGTCCTAAATTTGCCGGTGCCACATCCCTGATGTAAAACCGATGTGGAGCACAGCTTCGCAATTGGTGAAGCAATTGGGGCTTCTGGTGCAATTAATTTGAAGGGGGCCAAGCATAACTGCGAAGAGCTTCCCTCCAATTTAACAGAAGCCTGAGTAGTTGGTAGATTGCAACTATCAGTTTGGACTGTAGAATCAACCAGTTTGGCCCTGGGTAGACTAAGAGCACATAAGTGCTTCCCCTCAGAGGTAGACCCTGGATGCAAATTTGACGGCGTTGAAGCATGGATTTTGGCAAATAGTAGATTGGTATGTTGTGTGGCCAATTTCTGCTTAATAAGGCGCGATTTGCGTGGTGCGATAATTTTTTTCTGGCCAGAGTGCTTGGAAGCGCTTTCCTGTATAACTGGGATCACAGCAGCTGGAGGCTGGCTTAAATGGGAGGTACGGTTGAGCCTAATCTGTGTTGGATTGGTTGTGCCAGTTAAGGCATCAGCAGTATAACAAAGGACAGCCGGTGGTACCAACTTAGCCTGTTCATGAACAATGTCATTATTAGGAGCCCTTTCCTGTGTAGCTAAGGTCAGAATAGATGCAGGATGACTTAGATTGAAAATCAAATTGGAAAGGCTCTGTATAGGGTTGATTATACAAGCTGCAGGAGCAGCAGAAAAACAAAGGCCAGCAGGTGGTACTTGCACGACTTGGTCTTGAGGAGTGGCATTGTTGGTAGCTTCAAATATAGAGATATTGTCAGATATCTCTATGATGTGTGTTGTGACTGTAGGTGTTTGCATAGGTGCAGAGGGAGAGCTTTCACCCTGTGGAGCCAATAAGGGTAGTTGCACAGGCAGCTTCTTAGATAGTTTGGTACCAATCCAGTCCACTTTATTATTTAAGTCTACCAGAATGTTAGTTCCTATGCAGTCGATTTTTTAAATTGAGTTCCATCATTGATCTTTGGACAGTTTTAAGCTCGGACCAAACATTATCGTACAGCTCAACAAAAGAGCTGAGGACCACGTTTAGGGCTGAGACAGTCGGATGGGTCAATCGAATCCGTTCATCCAGATCTTTCAGCGTGTGATGTAGATGTGGTGAGTTTGCATAATTCGAATTGGAATCCCCAGAGCTTGCTTCCACTGCAAGGTCACCTTTATTAGGATCAATACCTTCAATAATGTTGGTTAGGGCGGTAGGTGTATTGTCAGCCAAGCCCACTTGGGGCAATGAAATAGAGTTTTCCCGTGATTCCAACAGAGAGGGCAAATTCATCACTTTATCCGCACATTCGATTATACTAATATCCGTGATATTGTTGTTTCCACCAAAGAAAGCCTGTGTAGTCATCGATGAATGATCTAACATAGCATTACCTCTAAAAGCTTTGGGCAGTTTAATTTCAGTGCTAGTAGAGGTTGCTTTCAGGATGTATTTATCCATAAATCTCTGTCCTGGTACTTATTGCATTGGTTTCTGTTATCTAGATGTTTTATGATGCGATTTGTTGTGGACAGTGGGAAGATTTATAGTAGCATCAGCGGCCTCGGGATTATGGATCAAAACTTTATGAGTAGCTGCTGCCGTGATGGAATCTGTATAATTAGAAATTGTAGGCTTCACTGATAAGAGGCTACAAGACATCTCATTTTTTAGAGGGAGGGTAGATTGCACCAAAACTGGAGCAGCAGAAAATGACTTAGAGGTAGTTATAGTTGTACATTAGTAAGTGGGCAGCACTTGGAAAATGTGCAAAGTGGTTCGGTATAGTGAGCAGGGTCCACTAAAATAGCATCTGGTAACATAGAGGAACATTTTTGGCTACGGAAACCGGATCTCATGATTGACCCTGAGATAAAAAATATATCGAACCACGAGCCTTAGGATAAAGAGGATAGTTAATGTTTTAAGACCAGTTAAAATCAAAGAAAATAGGGGGATGCAGATCCGTACTTGGCGCAGGCTACTAAGCCTGAGTAAGCGTGTGACCAGATCAAAGAGATTGCAGTAATGAATATTAAGCTGCAACTCCACAGTCTCTGGCAACACACCACAAATAAAATAGCTAAAAACTGCTTAATAAAAGATACACTGGGCCGAATAAGGATGCCAGGTGCGTAGTAAGTCACAATTCAATGTTCACAATGTATTAAGAATGCTTACTAGCATATGGCATCCGAAAGCCGTCCACGACGATCAGCCAAACAGCACCAGCCCTTCTTCCACCAAGGCTTACATCGCAAGGGTGGCTTCAGTGCAGTTTACGGTATCACATGATCACGGCACGTGATTCGCAGCAGCCCCGCCTCCCGCGGCCAGCAAGAGCCCAGTGCTCGCAGTGCTGCGTGGAGGTGGAGCAGGCTGGTAAGTTCACCAAAGAATAAAGTATGTTTCTGTTGAAAGCTGCCTCCTGCACATACGACGTGCAAATCCAAAAGTGCTATTCCTTTTTGATCTTGTAGGGTAACCTCTCAACAACAGACCGAAAAATAACCACCCACTAGGGAAATCGGTTAGGTGCATTCTTTTGCGAGAAGAACAAGAGCTTTATTTGTACACAAAAAGGAAATGGTGACAGGGTATTATAAGTCCACTGCCGCAGAGCTCTCTCTTTTCTTCAAAGCAAACAACACATTATAACTGTGTAAATCGTCCCTCATGATGCCTTTGATATACAGTGTGCATCCCCCACCCTCATTGGCTGCCGCCTATTAACATGCTAATAATCACATATAGCCCCCCATTTCATTGGCTGATTCATCTTCTCCTACACCTCCTTCACACGTGGGCTTCGATTTCTTCACCTTGGGTTGTTGTTAGGTGAATAGTTAGGTTACCACAACACTTCCCTGCCTTAAGGCCTAATCAGCACCTGGTTGTCAACATGAGCTCAGTCGATAACTTCCAGGTAAGTCTGGTGAGGGCGAATGCAAACAACTCTTTTCTCGTCCCAGACACACAAGTGCCCCCGCCATGCCACCCCATCACAATCTTCTAACAGTTGTCATCACCCTTTGCTCTCTTTAGCACAAATAATTGGCCTCATTGTCCTCAGCTACTCCTCCCAATGGGCAGGCCTGGGTTTCCTGCAGTTCCCGCTAATCAATCTGAATAGTGAAGGATTTAGGAGTTTTACTCACTGGCATCTGATAGTTCAAATTGGACAGCTATTATTCTGTGGGGCGGCAGTGTCCTAAATCTGCAAGGATTTAGGCCTACCTTCAAATATAATACCGCTTCTACGTCTCTTGTTATTGGGATCCATGCTATGTGCGTGTGTAGTGCACATGCAATATATTCGCCTATCACCCTATATAGCTGGTCATTCACCTATCTGAAATGTATGTCGATTCCTACAGTAAGCATGTCCTGTGTCATTCAACTATATCTCACAAGCTCCCCATTGTCCCCTATGCCCACCCATATGCATTTCCCGTGAATTCATATATTTTTTACGCAATCTGAATCGTTTGGGAGGGGCTGGAATCTGAACGTGCATGCCAACATTTTGGCGTAAAAATGTCTTCTGGTGGTCGAGTGTTTTCTGGTGTTGCAGTGCTGGGGTTTCTCTCTCCAGTGTTTTCTTCAGCTTGGTGCGTTAAAGAACCATGTTTTTAATAGCTTCCTGAGTTGTAGGTGCTCTTCTGTTGTTCCTATTTCCTCTGGGAGCGAGTTCCAGAATTTCACTGCTATGCAGGAGAATGTTGATCCCATGAATGTTTGGTTTGCATATTGTTTTGGTTCGAGGTGGGTATGAGTGTTAGAGACTTTTTGGCAGGGATACTCAGGTGTTTGTCTGGGTTGTTTTTGCATCGAGTTAGCCCTTCGGTTTACTTTTATTTCTTTTCATTTCGGCCTCAAAAAGTGTCTTTTGGTGGTCCAGTTTAGTAGTGTTTTCTTGCATTGCAGAGGTGGGGTTTGTGAGAAACCTGAGCGTATCCTCACTCCTACTCCCCCTGGATCCTCTTCTCAGGTGGCCAGGGAAAGGCCATCGCTCTTGCATCTTGCACCTGGGGGTGGAGAAGCGAGGGAGGATCACCTGGGCTGGGGGTCCTTGGAGATTGGGAATGGGGTACCCACAGGCATGACATGGTAAACCCATTTCCCTCTGAAAACTGACCTAACCCTCCCCCAGCCTTCATGGGCTATTTTAGGACATCTCCCGTCATTTCCCCTCATTTGACCTGTCACAGTACTGAGACGAGGAAGAGGCACAAGGGTACTGAGATGAAGAAGAAGACTGCGAATGCATACCATTTGGGAAGTCAGGCATGTCCCACTAATAAGTTGACTAGAGGTCACGCAATTGATTGTACTGACCCACACCTGTGGGCCCTTAATACTACTAGGGAGAATAAGAGGCGGGGCTGCACGCCAAGGAGAGAGAGTGGTGTGGGCCATGAGAGCTGTATGTGAGCAGAAGGAGCAGGGGGTGAAACAGGCTGGAGAGAAGCAAGTCAGAGCCAGGACGGGAGACGTGCGAGTCCAGAGAATGAGGGAGATGCCTCAGTGAGTGCGGGCTGTGACAGGGTCTAAAGATCCAGCCGAGCTCCGGTTGTCGATAGTAACAGTCGGATGCTATACTCCACCCAAAGCCCACAGCCTCCGCGTCAAGAGGAGAGAGAGGGACGCTCTTGGTGGCTGCCACGAGGGAGGCGAAGCTTGTGGATCCAGGAGGATCGCAGAAGGAAACCGGAGAAGCTGTAGAGAGCAGTTGCGCATAACCGGTGAGTGTAATCAAGGGAACATTCTGTCCGGAATGCTCCGCTAATGCTGCCATGTATTCTGAGAGGGTCGAACAAACTAAAATAAGAAAGCTATGAATGTCGATTTAACTGAAAGTCATAGTTCCATATAACGAAGTGAACATTTTTGAATATTCGGTGAATACTTTGGAAAGGAAATATTCAGCAAATGTTACATTCCAAATTGAGTGAAAACATTATGGGCAAAGTTGTGAAATGATGCAAGGCAAATGGGAAAGTGCCCATTTAAAAGAGCACAAATGTGAAACAGCCTAACAGAAAGGTAGTGAATAAATAACACCACCACAAAGTGAATTGGCAAAGTCAAGTGAACTTTATGAATAACTACCATGTGGCAAGACCAAAGACTGTCAGAAGTTGTGTGACACATTGTGGCAAAGCCAAGAGGCTACCTAGGAGAAACCAAGAGGGCGTGAACTTGCACATACAGCCATTAAGCCGACAAGGAGAATCTACGTGAATGTGAATCTGCACACAGGAGCAAATATAGAAGAATCTGTGTGGGCTGAAGAGCCTAAGGTTGCTGGCTGCGCGACCTGTGATGGGTGGACCGTGTGGTATGACAACTGCACCTAGACCAGGGAACCCTCAATGGTGAAAGATAAAGACACTGAAACAAACCAAGAAGGAGCACTTTAGGTGAACTGTTTATGCAATCCAGAAAGAATCTCAAGTTGACCTGGAGTTGTGTTGAACATTGCAAGTTTGAAACCAAGTATAATTTGATATGTTGGAGTCATGGGGAAGGGAAACCTGAGGTTTGATGAGCTACATTGTTGTCTTGAGGACACAAGTTCAAGATACCTTTTCCTTTGGAACTGTGTTGCCTTGAACTTGGGGAAGAGAACCCCCAGGAGCTGTGGAACTGTGTGAACTTGGGAAAGGTAATCTCAGGACTTTTGTGGAACCGTTGTCGTAGATAACTTTAAACACTGCCTACTGACCACACACCACATGTGCGCTGTGGGTGTGCTGAAGGCAATCCCATCAGAGTTCATCCATTTCACTGAGACACCCATGGTCAAGAGACCTAATATCTCTTACTGTGGAAATGAAGCAAGGTTACATCACCTTTCACACAGCAGGTAAAACAACTCGGTCTAGTGTGGATCTCTGGGAGTAAAAGCCATATGATCTCATTGTATTCAGGGCCTCAGCAAGAATTTAAGATGCCCTTCCCATGACACCCATTCACCTGTACCAATTGTCCTGCTTTGCAATGCCAGGTCAGTAGTAAAATACACATATGTTATACATGACTTCATTAGCTCCCAGCAATCTGATTTAATCTGCCTTGCTGAGAGTTTATTTAATGAGGTAAACATAATTGTCTTAAATGGCATAGTTCCTGGGCACTAAGCTGCCATCATAGCTAATAGTATAAATCTGGAGTTGGGGCCACACTAAAGAGGCTGGTCCAGTGGGCTCAAAAATTATCCATATCAAGTGAAAGTTATCCGAAACTGATTCATGTGACTTGATACCATTTCTAAACTCTGCTCAGGTGAACAGAAGTTTAGGAGGCCACCCTTGTTAGTGAAACAGGGAACACTTCTGGGAAAATAGCCAGACCAATTCACAGTAGCTTGGAGAGCAGTCAAGGCTAAGTCACAGGAGTAGTGGGGGTGATCTGAGGTCTTCGATGAGCAAACACAGTAAGACTCCAAGAATTACCCTTAGACAGTAGTATACGAAAATATACAATTTATTAGGCCCAAGAATAAACGCAAGTGAATAATGAAATGCATAGTAAAAACATCACTCACACAACACACTTTGTAAAATAAATACAGTCACTGATGTCAATGTAGTAAAGTGCTAAACTCCGCCAAAACCTGTAAGGGAAAAGGGCAGGCAAATGTTATAGCATAGACAGTCTTCAGAGATGGATAACCATCACTTTATAAGTCCCGCCTTATGGTGAATGGAGCCTTGTGCTCAATGTTCGATGCATGCATAAAAGCGCTCGGTCGTGCGTAATGTCACAAAGTACAATTTCTAAGGAGCTGGCAAAGTTAGACACAGGATTCTGAAGGGTGAAAACAAGTTCCAAGGGCTAGGGGAGGATCTGCTGTGCTGAACAAAGCTATTCCCAACATTCAGAGGACTTTAGGAAGTGGAGGCTTACCAAGCCAATGAGAGGACCACAAGGGATCCTCTGTGTGTAAAATGCAATGGATGAACAAGGGCCACTGGTAAGTTGCTTCAGTACTCACTGCTCTTAATTCGGTTTAGGTCCACACTTGACAGGTCTGGAGGGGCTTGCCAGAGGTTCGATTTCCCACCCTTGATCTGGCTTCAAAGTGCACAGACGCTGCAGGTGCAGATGCTGGTCCGGTTTACACCAGGAGCTGTATCTCGTCTCAGTTGAAGAACAAAGAAAACACAGATGAAGCTCTTCTCAAGGCACAAGAAGTAACTCCAAAAAAAACATCTTCAGCGACCATCACTGTCACACAGTGACGCAGAGGCACCCAACTCTCGCGATCTGACGCAGGCTCCTCTCTCGTGGCCCAATGCAGCTGGGATGAAAAGATGCTTTAGAATGCAAGCTAGGATTTCCCAAAGATTCAAGGCTAAAATCAATGCGACGACGCTCCTGCAAAGTGCCAAGTTTCATGCTGGAAAGTCACTTTACAGGTTTGAAGCACCTTCACAGGTCTTTGGAGATCGAGGGCAAAACAGGGCTCTACTGGGACAGCAGCGGGGTGAATGTGCCAACCTTCTTCAGCATGGTTACGGATAGTCCTTGGATCTACTCAGCTCTTATGTATACTTGGCTACATATACAGGTCGATTCAGACCTGTTGCTGATCTGCAGGTCTGTATTCAGGACCCCATTTCATATTCACAAATCCTGTGAGTGCTAGCACCCAGCCAGACAATGAGGAGATCTGCCCCACTGTTACGCTCACCTGGTCTCTGCTGAGGTGTTGGGGCACAGTTGCAGCCCTCCCGGGGGTGAGGTCGCTCGGGTCCGGCTTCGCCCTCTGCGCTTATGCGGTGACTGGTGGTAATAGGTGATGCTGCTCGGAACTGCTCCTGCGTGGAGAATAGGGGGCATGAGTATGCCAGCTTGTGCGCCAGATCCCCTTCCAGACCCCTTCTCCCAAACCGTGGTACCCGTGGGATGCGCTGTTTTCTGGAAAGCTCACCTGTTTATTTGTTTTTGCAAGCACTCTGTCCTGCTGCTTCTGGCAGGGGCACTTGTATGATCTGGACCGAATTCCTTCACTGGTCCCTTGCACGTGGTTGTCCAGTCCTGCTGTGACTAAGCCACTTTACTTCAGGTAAGTGTTCCTGTTTGCCTTTGTCTTTCCTCGCCTGTTTTTGTAGTATTGTAAAGTTTGTTGTCTTGTATTGTTGTCCGTTCCGCTTTTGATGTTTGCTCTTTTGCTTTCTTCCCTTGCAGGTGATGTTGCCGGCCTGTCAGAAGCTGCGGAGCTCGAGGTGGTAGCCAGAGTGAACGAGGAACGAAGTTGCAGCGGTACAGTAAGTTGTTAACTAGGGGGTGCGCAGGGTTCAAATATGGCGCGGCCCTAGGACGGATGTTCTAACCTTGTCTTTCTTCTTCTTCACAGGGTCTGAGTTTGTGGATGCGCGGTGCTGAGGCGTCGGGATCAAGATCACTGGATGTCAGGAGATGAGTCTGCAGATGAAGCGATGAAGCACCGGTTTTCTGGAGGTGAGCATGCAGGAGAACGCCTGGTTTCAAAGGTAAGTAAATTAGTCCAAGCGGCAGTGAGCATCACATCGCACGCGAGTGCACAGTAACGCAAAGCATTGGCCTTAAGGATGGAGCAGCTTATATAGCTGAGCTTCTGAAGCCACGCCCACCAGGTACAGCCTGCCTCCACACCCTGCCACACCCGATGAGTCAGCACATGAAGACCAGGCCTAGGGAGCCACACCTGATGAGTCAGCACATGAGGATGTTCTCTGGAATAAAGACTTTCAGCTCCTGGAAAGTTCTTATAAAATAAAAGCACTCCTGCACTGAAATAAAGTAAAAGCACTCCTGCACTGAAATAAAGTGTTCCTGTTCACATCTCTATTTGAGCCTGGCACCAAAGGTGCCAGGACTGAGTCCAGCCAGGGCCCCTGTGTTTATGGGTCCCAAAGGGACATAAGTGAGTCAAGTGACCGATTGCCCCCATCACTAGATGGTGTGGTTTTTGTGTTCTGGGGCCTGTGGCCATGACACCCACAAAGGCACGTCAGCAGTGGTCCAATCAGGGACCACTGTGGCTCTCATGCTCTTGTGCAAACCAGACATCCTGCAACCAGTAGTGTGGTTTGGGACCGGACTGGCCCAGCCCACTTCCTGGGTACCCACACACGTTAGCTGCAATAGCCCGTGAAAGACGCATCTTTCGTGGGAAACTGCATGCCCAAATAAGGAAATCCCAGGTCACAAAGACCAGGGGGAAGGCCAACGGACAAAAATGGCCAAAGGAGCAGGCAAAGGCCCTCCTGACATGGCCATGACGGACACTCGCCACAGTCATGAGCCAAATGCATTAATCACGGTATGGCTCAGTAAAATGTTATCAAATTACATAAAAAATGTTCTCCTACTCCTAGGCACATTGTCTAGTCTCCAAAAATTCCTTAGTGGAGGACTAGGGCCAGAAAACACAAATACCCCATTGCACGGTACAGTAATGTACTTTGCACAATGATACAATGTTACCAAAAGTGGCAGCTGTAGGGGAGGCATGGTATCACAAGTATGACAATGACACAATAGATACAATTTGTAAAACCTTTATTGAAGTTTCTGGGGTTGGAAAAACTCCTACTTTGCCCTATAACTAAGATGGGAGTAGTCTCGACCATCAAACAATGAAGAAAACAGTCCTAGTGGAGTCTGTAAAAAAGAAATTGCCTATGCTAACAAAACCGTATGCTTTCCCTATCTCTTGTGCACTAAGTGTATAAAGGGGAAATGTATGCAAAGGAAAAATCAGTGATCAAAATAATAAATATGGCTGAATCAACTCTCCTCCCCACGTTAGACCCCACGGAATAAGGGGGTCTTTGTAGGCAGGATGACACATTCTGGCTCGGGTTCTCAGTAAAATAAACAGTTCCAAAACGTGGATCGTCGCCCACCTGGCCTTCCATGTTTAAAACTCTCTTTCCGCTTCCAAATAAGGTTTTAACAAAAAACATTTGCATAGGTCCCCCTCTGTCGGGGTCAGACCTCTTCAAAACACAGTTCACATGTGTCCCCCTCTGTCGGGCTCAGACCTTTAACAAACACAGTTCACGTAAACCCCCCCCAACCCCCTATGTTAGGCTCAGACCTCATGCAGGTCCCCCTCTGTCAGGATCAGATCTTTCACAACAAAGTTCAACAATACTTGCAAGTGGGCTCCCTTCCCCATGCTTATTACAATTCGGGTCTCCGTCAATAGGGCTCAGACTGCTTTTGGATGTCATAGACTTTCAAATGGCTTTCTTTACAGTTTCTTACTCTCCCCTTTTCTAAGGGTTTATTTTCCATATTTCGCTTTTGATGTTCATTCACTTTTATCTCTATAAACAATGTTCCTTTCACAGAGACTTTTGAGTGGGCTACTTCCTTTTAATTTAATTTAATTTATTATTAATGTGTTTTCACATTTCATAAATTACATAGAATAAATATTCTTATTACATTATGTAACAGTATATAAAAAGAAAATGAATTTAAAATGAGAAAAATTAACAGTAATATCAAAAAGAAAAGGAATAGAGAGAAAATTTCCAATAAGCACACCATAATCAAAATTAAAAGAAGAAAAAGAAAAAGAAATTCTGATAAACAACAATTACTAGTGCAGAGACTTATTAATTCATAGATACAGCTCTAGCAAATGTTAGCATACATAGACAGCAAGATGACTATAAACTTATGTCCAATGATTTCTCTATATTCAACCATATGTTGTACATTGCAATGTAAAGTTTCAGTCCCCTTGCATTGATTGCCCTTAACCAGAAGTCATTGCTACTAACGTTGTCCAATCTGTGGACAAAGTCTGCATAACATGTTGTATAGACTTTTAGCATAGCCGGACATCTGGCTACTTCCTTTTGGTAGACCTCTCCATTACTCATTATTGCTGATTTCACAGCGGTCCTTACCTCAAAAGTACATTCACAGGTCTGCCTTTCTTCGAGACTCATCCACACGTGTGCAGCCTTCACTTGCGATATAACGTTGCCACTTCAAACTTTCTTTAACAGACACAGGTCTCTCAGGTCGCTTGCCAACTCACTGGGTGTGTGCATTTCTTATTTGGCTTTACGATTTGCCATTCATGAGTCAAGGTTAGTACCACAGCCTTGGCCTCGCCTCCCCAACTCTGCTGTTCACCCGGGAGGCTGCAGGTGTCTTTGAAACACAACGCAGTCTTCACTGGCGGGATCTGGCTTTCTCCACATTTCTTTTGCTGCCTGTCGGAGGCAACAACCTTCAGTATGGAACTCTTGGGGTTTTTGACCCACTTCTCTCGTCCCTTGGTGCATCGTCCTGCTCCTGTAGGTTTGTCTTTGCCCGGAAGTCGTGCTTGTACTCGTGTTCCGCCTTGCTCAGAGTGTGTCTTTAGCTGTTGCCTTTTATCCGTGTGAGCAGAGCCAATTGGTATCAGATGCATGCATTTTAAGTCAACGGGACATGTCCAGTACGATGTATGAGAGTCTTCTTACTCTCAGCCACCCTCTTCCTCAGCCTAGCGTTTGTGTTAAAAGGGGGGAGCTCAGAGTATCCTACAAAATAAGATGGCGTAGATGAACAAAAAAAGTGGGGAATACAGTGACTCACCATCGGCTGCCTCACCCCGACTCAAGAAGACCCCTCATCCAGGTGATCCTCCTGCAACGGTCCACTTCCAGGAATTGGATCCAAAAGTGATGGCCGTGTCCTGGCCACCTGAATGACAGGTCCCTGAGGTTTCTCAGTACTGACAGCCTGAAGGACGTGTCAGTTTCCCCGTAATGATGAGCGAAAGCCCAGTGGAGTGCAGCTGAAGGCTGTGCTCCATTGGCAAATGTCAGGTCAGGATGCTGAAACAAAAGCAAAATGTTTGGGGGGGGTCCAGAAATATAGAGGTACAATAGTTTTAAGAGACATTTTACCTAACACTCACCCCTCCCAGACTAAGAGCATGGGGAACTTTTCCACCCCTGGATGAGCCTAATGTTTAGCTTGGTTAAACATTCTGGACAACCCATCAGCATTGCTATGTTGGACATCTGGCCTATGTTCAATGATGAAGTCAAAGCCTTGAAGGCTAATAGACCACCTGAACAACTGGGGATTTTCACCCTTCATGTTCATTAGCCACTTTAAGGGCCTATGGTCAGTCTGCACGGTGAAGTGGGTCCCATAGATGTATGGCCTCAGCTCTATATGGGCCCACAAAATAGAAAAAACATTATTTTTCCACAGTGGACCACTTGATCTCTCTGTCCTTAAGCTGGAGACTGATGATCCAATGGGGTATTCTCTGCCTTTCTCATCTAGTTGTGATAGAACTGCACCTATCCCACTGTCAGCAGCATCTGGCTGCACAATAAAAGGGTTCTGATAGTCAGGGGCCCTGAGAACAGGCACAGGGAGTCTTTTAAGCCTTCGAAGGCCTTCTCACATTCCTCAGACCAAGTGATCTTCTTTGGTTTCTTTGGAGTAGTAAGGGCAGTCAGTGTCATGGCCACGGGCCCCAGAACACAAAAACCACACCATCTAGTGATGGGGCAATGCGTCACTTGACTGACTTGACTCACATAGAGATGTGAGCAGGAACACTTTATTTTAGTGCAGGAGTGCTTTTATTTTACTTCATTGCACACTTTATTTCAGTGCAGGAGTGATTTTATTTTACTTCAGTGCTGGAGTGCTTTTATTTTACAAGAACTCTCCGGGTGCTGAAAGCCTTTGTTCCAGAGAACATCCCCATATGCTGATTCATCGGGCGTGGCTCCTTAGGCCTGGTCTTCAGGTACTGAATCATCGGGTGTGGCAGGGCGTGGCAGCATGCAGGCCAGAGCTACTGGGTATGGCCGGGAACAAGACTATATAAACTCACTGATCCCTCAAGCAAACACTTTGCGTTACTTTGCACCTCCATGCAACGTGACGCTCACCGCCACCTGGACCAGCTACTTACCTCGTGATCCTGCAACAACAGCATCCTTACCTGAACCCTGGCTTGTATCTCATGGCAACGCTCCCTTTTCTTGGGAAATCCTGCATCGACGCCGCAGCACCTGCGCTCTCTGTCCCACAAAGCCCTGAAACGAGAAAATAAGACAAGACAAGGTTAGAACTCCCGAAAAACACCCAACCCAGGCACCATTAAAGGCTACACACCAGCTGTCGGACCATCTCAGCCCCGGACATCCGTACCGCCGGCTCCGCTTCTTCTACCACAGCTACCTCCGGCACCACTACACCACCTGCAAGGGGAGGGATCAGAGAAAAGAGACATTACATACAAAGGACAGAGAACAAACTTTACAAATACAATTACAACAGTCAGAAGACAAGTGGGCAAGTGAAAACAAGGGAAAGACTTACCTACAAGATAAGTGGACTAGTCACAGCTGGCCTGGCCTTCCACAACAAGGGACCAGTGAAGGAACTCGGTTCCCTTCAACAAGCGCCCCTGCCAGAAGCAGCAGGGCGGAGAGCTCATCATCATCATTCAGCAGGTGAGCCTGAAGAGTAGTGCAACCCCAGGGAAGCTACATCCAGCGAGAAGAGGCCTGGAGAAGGGGTAAGGGACCACAGGCTGCATACTCATATGACCCCCATTATATTCACGCAGGAACTGCACTGCTCATCAGCGTAGTTCCTCACACAGACGCAGAAGGAGGAACAGACAAGAGGAGTTCCATCCCTGGGAGGGCTGCGACCGTGCCCCAATGCCTCTGGAGAGACCAGGTGAGCGTAACAGAATGCAAAGCCTCCTACTAATCTCTGCCTGGGCATTATGGAAACTTTAGAAATGGGACAGTTGGCCCATTTACTGGGAGAGTTACGGGCTGAAGTTCATGCCTCAAGAAAGGAAACCAATGCCCTAAGGAGGGACCTCATTGTGAATCGAGAACGCACGGATGATTTAGCAAGGCATATGCTCCAAGCACAGCCTGGCCAAGCCCCATTACCGGGACTGGCCCACCCTATTCCACCACCACATTCAACACCAACGCCCGAACAGGTGGTTCTTCAAAGGGGGGTTCCCTTAGCTCCGCCCAAACGCTTCACTAGTGATCCAAATAAGTACGCTGTATTCATGAATCAATGCTGCCTTCATTTCCTTTGCAGACCTGGGTCCTTCCCCAACGATCAATCTAGGGTGGCATTTGTACTTTCATATTTGGGAGGAAGTGCGGTGGACTGGTCTATAACCTTGGTAACTCAAGATGACCCCTTGCTTCGGGACTTTGGGGTTTTTCAGCGCAACATGGAGAAACTATTTGCACGGCATGCCCAAGGTCAGGATCTGGACAATAAATTATTGTCACTCCGCCAGGGTAACCAAGATTTGTTAACCTACATCGCCTCCTTCAACTGTCTTATAGTCCAAACAAATTGGCCAGAGGTAAAAAGAACTACACTTTTCACCGTGGATTACAAGGGGAGTTTAAGGACGTTCTAGCCCAAGTAGTAAATCCCCCAGAGGGGTGTGGTGAATATATGGTTCCATGTAATAATGTCGCCACAAAAATCTCGCCATGCAAAAATATCGCCGAAAAATGGCCGTTTTTTTGTGGCGACATTATTGCATGGAACATGCGGGGGACACCCCCGTAACCCCCAAACTTTTATTTTGTACTTTTTTTTTTTCCTTTCTTTTTTTTTGTCCCCATATATATGGTCACCCAAATAATATCGCCACGACATTTTCGCGGCGATATTATTTACGGCGATATTATTACCTGATACTGAATATATTGACCTAACAGTTCAACTCAATCATAGATTGCAAAATTGGAAAATGGATAGAGCCAGAGCTGAAAGGTGGTCAGTCTATGTGCGACCCCGTCAGAATCAGGCCAAGGCGCATGAACGGTCGGAACCAATGCAGATTGGGGGCTTGCAGCGGCCTCTCTTTTTTTTTTTATTTGTATCTGGTTTATACAAAATAAATCTTTACAATATCGAACTAAAACATTTTGCAAGACTAAAACAATGTACAATTTCATTACAAATAGGAAAAGGCCACACTTTACATTCATGTCAATTCAGAGATCAAATGGAGATTCTCTGCAGTATTACTTTTTACTTCCTATAGTTGTCAAACCACACACTTCTATTAAAAAGTTTACCACGGCCAACTTTAGTGCATTTAACTTCCCGTGGAGCATGTACCACCATAATGTTTCAGTCAATACCCTGGAGGGGTCATGGACAAAATCTGCCAAAGGCTGTTAGTCGTTGTGAAGCAATTGTTTCACAGTGCAGAAGTAGGTGTTCAAGTGATTCAGTCGTGGTTTTACAATGGCAAAAGTGACAGGGGATTTTTTGATAAGCTCCTGATCTAATTTCAAGTATTTCCCGTGTATGAAGAACATTAAAGCGAAAACGTAAATAAACTGCTCTCCTTGTTGGATCCGGTAATTTAGTCAAATAAGATTCCAACATGCCGAATTCTTTCCCCTTGGCAATTAGTTGTTTATAGATCTTAGAAGCGGCCACCATTTCCGTGGTATTCGCCCAATCCAACCATTGCAGCCGTTTTTTCACACCCCCCGGGTTAAAAATCAGCATTTCATGCGATAAATTAAGGGTTTCAAGGAGGTTTACACAATTTTTCTGTAATTTCAACATCCACCTCGATTCGGTGGTACCACTTCTCAGTCTACTTCCCAATAGGGTATATAAGCAGTTGTTCTTAGATACAACCAGATTCCGATATAATGACATTTTCTTCCACTTAACTCTCATATTTAGAGACATGAGACCTACCTCATAACGTATTGCAGATATGGGAACACTCTGGGGTAGGTAAAAAATGATTTTCCGCCATATTTTAGATTCCATCTTCTGTACCATACGGGAGGTTTCAAATGGTAAGATTTCGAGACCATATAGTAATTTTGGTACGACTTTCAGATTATAGAACCTAATCAGGGGAATGACAGAGAATTTGCAATATTTATTGGAAACCTTTCTCATTTGGAGAATGAGCTCATCAGCCTTCTCCAAATATCAATTCCAATGGGACTGTACAGAGGCACTCCGAAAGACCGGAAAGCCTAGGTAACATATAGATCTTACTTTTGCTAAAGGGCATGCATTGATTTGCCACTTAAAATGTATATTCTTCTTCCTGATGGTAAAGGATATTACAACCGATTTCTTTTCATTTATGATCAGTGCATTTTCCTGTACGTTTGATGTCAGGGCCGTAAGTTTTCGTTGTAGACCAACAGGGGTGTTATCAACCAGGAGAAGGTCGTCAGCATATGTACTCCAGCATATTTGTATACCCTCTATTTTAGGTGAGACAAGGGAAAAGGTTGTAAGGGGGGCATTTACATCTGCAGTATAGAGATTAAAAAGGGTTGGGATAAACAAACACCCTTGTCTAAGGCCATTATTTGTTTGGATAATTTTAGAGAGATCGCCGTACATATTCAATCTTACTTGGATTGCAGAGTCCTCATGCAGATTAATGAGAATTGCCAGGAGTCCTGAAGGGAGCCCCATATAGGCAAGTTTTGTCCAGAGTCTCACCCTATCCACCTTATCAAAGGCGAGCGAAAGATCGACTGACGTCAGATATATTGGAGTTGCAGTTTTTTTGCAAACTTTCTCTAAGTGTAGACAGATAATCAGTCCTCCTATCTCCGTGCCCATCCCCTTTCGAAAGCCAAACTACAGAGGTGGAAAGATCTTATTAGAGTCAGCCCACTCCTCAATTCCCTGTACTTCCAACCCCGCAAAAATCTTCGAGTCGACATCCATAACCGAAATCGGGCGGTAGTTAGTTGGGCAGGTTCTATCCCCCTTTTTGTATATGGGAACGACATAAGATATTCTCCAGGACTGAGGAACTACCCTGGACTGTATGACGTCATAGAAGAGAATAGATAACGATTTTGCCCAGTGTTCGGGGTTCCTCTTCAGTGTATTATTTGTCAGCCCATTAGGTCCGGCCGCCCTTGAGTTGTTTGCCCTCTTAATCTGAGATTCAATGTCTGCAATTGAAAAATCAAAATCCCAGGGCCCCTTTTTTATGGCTCGTAATCCATTTGACATTTCCATTTTACCTTAATACAGGGTTGAGAAATATTTTTCCCAGGTATCTTCCTGTACATTTACCGATTGAATTATAACCTGAGGGTTTTCCGACGCATTTATCAGGCACCAAAATTCGCGTCCCGACGAACCCCTTAGTGCCTCGAGCATGTTAGTATTATCATTGTTCTGCAAGACCGCCTTGTGATTTTTCATCCAGGTTTTTTTGGTTTGTTTAATTTCGAGAATTTGTCTCCTTTTTTCTATCTGGGTCAAATCGGTCTTCATGGTTGCTCTAATTTGACAGTTGGCGAGATTTTTTTTTTGCCTTACCAAAGGATCGTAAGCATGTGTGTGAAAAGGTTTCATGATGCCATGTTTATTTTGTTTTATAGACCTGCCTATCATGTCTTTGATATATTCCGTAAAGTTAGATACAGAGAAGCAAAGAAGTCTAGCAGACAGTGGCATACTATGATATTCGTGAACAAAAACGATGTTAAGTTTGTTAACATTTCCCTCATGTCAGGTTATACGATTTTCACCACAAGACACAATCGATTGCATCTGAATTATGCTTTGTTTAGGTGTTACAGTATTAAATGCCATTTTAGACTCCAGAAATCTATGGTCACTCATGTTAGTATCATTTATATGGAATTCTAGACATAGGGCAGATAGAGAATTTGACATAAAAATATGATCCATGTGCGATTTATGAACATCATTCGACCATGTATGCTCAAGAAGAGAGGGATTAAAAAGACTGCTAATGTGATTGAGGCCCCAATAATCAAATACATTCCTCCAGATCTCACCATTAATTATCCTTTGTTTAATTGCAAAGGGACCACCCTCAACATTTTTCATGGTCAACATAGGTCTTATTACTGACACACCCATCTTTTTCCCAATACCTTGTCCACATTTAATTTCTGAATTGAGATCCCCCGCAATTATAATATCTATTCCTCTATATTTGAGCACCATGGAAGATATACAATTGTTCAAATGTGGAATGACATTACGCAGCGGTACCTGGGGATTCCAGTAAATATTTAGCACAAGTATCAAAAGGGGATATAGATTGCTTCCATATTCCAATACAACAACAAGATCAAAATTCAGTAATTCCATCGATTCGAGGACTTGTGTAGAAGATGCAATTTTGACCGCAGTAAGTAAACCTCCTGCCGGTCTGCCCCAAAGCCTCATTATAGCAAAAAGATGTTTACATACAAAACCGTCAAGTTGTATAGGGAAAGTAAGCCAAGTCTCCTGTATACAAAACAGGTGAAATGATTTAAGTTTTTTACCTAGTACCCCCGAGTTCACCAGATTCGAGTGACCGACCCCTTAAATTCCATGAGAGCAGTTTCCAATTATCTTTCTCTTTTATGGGACTAAAGTTTTTGTTTCATGTTTTGAATTTGGGAAATTGACTCTCATAAGGACTGGGCAAGCCAGGTACAATCCTGAACGTCCTCCCCCTTATGAGCCATATTATTTTCCTTTAGTAGGTCTACTTCCTTCCTGGGTATGTTAGAATTTACTTTTTGGTGTATTAAGGCGTTTCCGTTCTCCTATCCATTACTAAAAATCAGGATATCATATCCCATTCTGTTAAATTGTTCTGTCTCCTGTATTATCATGTGAAATATCTTTTGAGAATTAGGAACAATGCGAACATTATCAAGACGTGAGGGATGGATGAAGTCCACTAAACAAATATCAGCAGATGAGATCAGCCTCAGGTGGGGGACCTCATTAAAGAGTGGCAGAACGCGAGGTATGCTCAGAGAGGAAGGACCTCCAATCACACAGGTTGTAGAGAAGAATACTTGGATTTTCCGGGAATGAGACATCTCGCCACACTGTATTCCTCAGATCACTATCTTTAATGTGAAGGGGCCTAGCAGATTCATATTGTAGTGGATTTCTCAATTCCTGTCGACCTTTCGGTTGGGTCATTACATGCGAATCAGACTGTGTAGGAACCCTCTCATGTTCCTCCCTCTGTCCCCACCAATCCCCATGCAACTGCTGTTTTTCTGTTCCCCCTCCCCTAGACGCAAAATTAATGGACATTTCACTAGAAGCCCAGACAGGATTTCCCTTTTTCTCGTGGTCCCTACCCACCGTGACCCTGTTTCCAAGCAGTGCCAGGTCGGGTAAGAAATCCATCATAATCCTTTTAATAGTATCTGGAAGACTCGAATTTTCCCCTTCATTCCCAATCAGGGGCTGTTGGTCTCCCTTCAAGAGTGGTATCGCTCCGCCGTTTGCAGCCCCATCGGTCAAACGCTTCTCGTGTTTGGATTCTGTTTTCCCCTCTATTACATCTGCACCCAAGATTTTTGAAGCCCCTAAGAGTAAGGGGGCAGAAGCCGAAGCTGTTAAGAGTAAAGAAGAGAAGCCAGTCTATTAGATTCAGCTGAGGTCGTTGGACGTTCAGCCATAAGGTTAGAGAGATCTTGTGGCAATATCTGGCGAGATGTCGATTTCTCTAAAACCTTATAGAAGTTGGAGAGTTGCAATTGTTTTATTTCCATGTTCTCCCCCCTATTTGTTGCGACAGTGCTTTCTCATTATTAATACCTACTGTCTTATCACCTGCGTTGTGTCTCATATCTCCCTCCTGTACCTTATTTGTATTTTTTATGTTTTTCAGATTTTTTTATTTTTATTATTTCCCTGGATTGCTACCGGGATAGGTTTCAGAGTGTCAACATTGTGTAGTTGCAGGGTCACACTACTTTCCTCATTTAGTTGTATTAGGTCCGATAAGGCAACTTCATTCAGTGGTGCCTTATATTCTTTTTTAGGGATTTCTAACTTAGAAGGGATCAATCCCTTCTTTATCAGCCTTTTTTTTTGCCTTTAGGGCCAAGCGTTTTTGTCCCCTTGAAAGAAAGAAACCATTTCCTCCTATACTTCGCTCATCCTCTTGTTTTTTTGTTATATCTTCTCCCCCCCAACACTATTAGCAGAGTCCATAATTTTAATTAGGACAGAAGGACTGTCTGGTGTGTCACTGAATTTAGTTTCCTTTTCTGAACTGGCAACACCAGTCCCAACGGCATTATGGGGATGGGGTTCCCAATCAGCACTTGCATACCTTGTTCCAATCTAGTAATTTTCACTGATAGATCGTTGAGTACCTCTATAATCTTTTTTTCCCTTTCTGTTTCAAATTTCTGGGCACTATTTTCATTTTTTTCCTTGGACGTGCTCATCCCGATCCCCGGGGATATCACACTTGCAAAACTTTGACCCTCCTTTCCATTGACGATGGTTTGGGATCCTTGTGAGTTAGTTGTTAAAGGCATTAGTGGGATACCCATCTTTATCAGGGGGACCTTCCCATCATCTTTACCCATGAGGAAACCTTCCACTTTACTACGTTTTGATTGGGTATCAAGGACAATCCTTTTCAGATCTCTCATCTCCCAATGGGTAAGCTCATGTCATTTATCTAGAAGGTTCAATATCCTGGAAATCACTGGAAGTGATTCCTCTAATTTATCGTTGTTGTCGTTTATCGGGGAGCTCTTAAGGGAGACCCCTGATGTTGGGGGGTTATTGATGTGTGAGGGCACTGCTGTACTCACCAGATTCTCCAACAGCATGTCCCCCCCTGCTCCCCATCACACTCTTGTGTTCCCCTCCCCAGCCTTCTTTTGTGTCAGTAAATATGGAGGCAGATGGTAAAGGAAATCTCGCATTTGCTGAAAAGACTCTTTGTGGTGTTAAGGTCCCCAGTTGTGGGAGTGTATTAAAGAGGTGCACATGATCAATCCCATTTCGAACGGCATTAACAGGCGTGAACGGACCCCTTGAGAGCCTAGCACATTTCCCCAGTTCCATCCTCACTGTTTGGCCCATCATAGATACATCAAGGTTTCTATCCTTTGACATGTTGTCTGCTCCCTCAGAAAGCTCGACTGAATTGGGATCTGGGAATCAAAGGACAAGCCAGCAGGCACAAAGGATATATCTTCCTCCCCCAGAGATTGAACACCCATTTTTGTGTGTATTTGTGAATGCATATAAGAGAATTCCACCTCTTGTTTAATATCATCCTTTTTTTCTTTTCATTTTCCTCCATATTAGATCCCCCGGAATTCTCTTCTTGAGTAAGTGTCCAATATGTGGACTTCAAGTTTTTGGGGTTCTGTCCCCTCCCCCATCTGAGAGGTTTCATGTGTTTCCCTGAAGGATGTTATCTCTGTCCCAATGCATGGAGGGATCAGATTGTTTTCCCGGGTCAATGATTGGCCTAGGGTCTTTAATGTGCATATTTTCCCATTGCGCAACACAGTTGCCATGCTGCCCAAAGAATATAGCTTTAGAAAAAAAGAAAAAACTGCTTACCCCAAAACAATCAGTGGTTACAGTCCCACTGCCCGCGCTCCACGTCACACCCGAACAGCCAAACAGCCACTTTGTAACACCCACTTTGGATGCGCGCGCGCGGATGTCCGCGCACCTGGCTTATATAGGAAGTGGCGTGGGCCGGAGCAAGCTGGGGGGTGTGCCGGAGGCGGGGCAAGAGGCAGGGCAAAGCAACTGAAAAAAAAAAGAGAAGAACAAGTTCAGAGATAATGTGGGCGGGGAACTGTGGATTAAGTGTTTTAAGCCGCGGCAAAGCCGCTGCGCACACTAGAAACAGAGAAACAGAAAAAAAAAAACTTAGGTCAGTTTACTTTGATCGAGCAGCAAAGCAGTCCAAAAGAAGCTGCGTTGCGGCAGCTGATAAGATTCCTCTCGCCGATGGTGAATTAGTCGAGTGGCAAAGGAGAGTTCCAAAGGAGAATTCCAACAGGAGAGGTCCAGAGGGACCAGCCACTTTGTAACGCCCACTTCGGATGCGCGCCCTCTCACGAAGGTGGAAAAAGAAAAAAGAATACAGCAACAGCTTTGCTTGTATTGTGGCAAAGCAGGACACTCTCTCAGAGAATGTCCGGTGAAACCACCCAGGAGAACAGTCGGAGCAACTGACAAGAGTGAAGAAGACGAACTGGACTCGGGAAACTCCAACGCCTAGCAAGCGTAGGGGTCCACTTGTCGAGCGGTGAAAAGGAACCAATACAGACTTCACACCTAGTCATCCCGGTGCTCTTGGTAAACCACAAACACCCATCGAAAATGCATGCTTTAGAAGCATATATTGACAGTGGAGCTGTGGGGAATTACATTGACCAAGATTTGGCTATCTTCTTCCTCTCCGACAGAAGCAGAGATCGGAAAACGTTTGATGGATCTCAGTTATCATCTGGCCCAGTGATGCATTATACCAAAAAAGTTACGCTTCTGTGTCAGGGAGGTCCCCAAGAGGACATCACCTTCAATCTCATTGGCGCTCCTCAGTTCCAAATGATATTAGGGATGCCTTGGCTGGAAACCCATAATCCCAAGATTGACTGGTGTAAAAGAGTTCTGACTTTTCCCCCAGACCTGTGCTAACACCTGTTTCAACAAAGAATGCTTAGTGAAAGATCACACTAAACCAAGTTCAAAGAAAGGATTCGTATTAGGTCTCACCAGTTCTTTCCCCTCTGACTACCTCGATTACCAAGATGTATTTCAAAAGGAGCAAGCGAATACCTTACCCTCGCACAGAACGTACGACTGCCAAATTGATCTTGTACCCGGAGCCCAGATTCCTTGCAGTCAGATTTATGCCCTAACGAAGCAAGAAAACCAACATTTAAAAACATACTTGGATCAGTATTTAGCCAACAACTTCATTCACCTGTCAAAATCCCCTGCTTCCTCTGTCTAATTTTTCATGCCTAAAAAGGAGGGAGACCTGAGAACTTGCATTGACTACAGAGCCCTCAATCGGATCACGGTAAAAAAACGGTAAACGTTGCCACTCATTTCAGAACTTCTGGATCAAGTAAAAAATGTGCAAATTTATACAAAAATTGGATTTACGAGGGGCCTACCATTTGGTAAGAGTCAAAAAGGTGGATGAGTGGAAGACAGCCTTTCACACAAAATATGGCCTTTACGAATATCAGGTTATGCCCTTTGGGCTATGTAATGCCCCTGCAGCGTTCCAATATTTTATGAACAATGTGCTCTGTGAACTATTGGATGTGTGCGCACTCGTCTATATCGACGACATCCTCAGGTACTCAACCACCAAGGAGGATCATGTCAGACATGTCCAGGCTGTTTTAGAAAGACTTCAACAACATCGGCTGTACACCAAGTTGGAGAAATGCTTCTTTCACGTACAGAGGTTGAATTCCTCAGGTTTATACTCACACCGTGAGGGGTACACATGGACACGCACAAAGTAGATACCATCCTCCAATGGCCCTCACCAACTTCCACGAAAGGTGTACAAAGTGTGCTCGGATTCGCCAATTTTCATCGTTGGTTCATCACAGGATTCTCCCAGATTGTTCACCCCATCACATCCCTGCTGCGAAAGAACAAACAATTTCAGTGGACCACAGAAGCAGAAGAAGCCTTCCAGACCCTAAAACGAGCATTCACTTCAGCATCCATTTTACGGCATCCCCGACCCGAATTTCCAAACGTCATCGAAACCGATGTTTCCAACGTAGCAATGGGATCGGTTTTGTCTCAGCGAGATCCCAAAACAGGACAATTACATCCTGTGGCTTTCTGGTCTCGTAAGTTCTCCGCTCCCCAATTGAACTATGCGATCACAGATAAAGAACTGTTAGCAATAAAAGCGTCATTCAAGGCATGGAGGCATTACCTTCCTGGAGCCAGGCACACAGTCACCATCATTACGGACCATCGTAACCTACAATATCTGAAAACGCAAAAGCACAATCATCACGTCAACTCTGCTGGGCTCTCTTTTTTGTGGAATATGACTTCGTAATTACCTACAGACCCGGAGTACGCAATGGAAAAGTGGACGCCCTATCATGAATGAGCAAAGACGAAAAGGCATTCACCACACCAGACACTGTGGCAATAATTCATGAAGAACGAATCCTGAACATGATTGCAGCAACTGCCACTTTAGACAACCTAAAAATTGACTTTCAACACTTGATGAACCAATCAGAACAGCAGGAATGGCTGTCAAGAGGAGACCAATACACTATCTTGATCAATCTAAGACACTTTCAAGGGAGACTGTACATTCTGGATAAAGAGCTGCAAAACCAAATGATAGCAAACCACCATGCCTCTTTAATAGAAGAACATCCAGGAATGACGAAGGGCCTCATTACACGTTGTGCGGTAAAAATCAGAATTTTACGGCATGGCGCTATTAGCGTCTCCGCCCTCGCAAAAGACCGCTAATAGCGTCCCATTATGAGTTCGCGGACACGAGCATAGCGCCATGCCGTAAATGCCATTACCGCCATGCCGCAAAAGTCCACAAAATGCCCATTACCGGCCTCGACCACAGTGCTGATAGCACCTCCTCCCTCACGCAACATGCTAATAGCGGTCACCGCTATTAGCAGGCACCGTTAAAAAGCGGAACCGGAAATAGCGTCATCGCACAGGAACGGGAAAGAGAACGGCGCCATCTTTAAAAAAACAATCCATTGCCATCCTCTGCATCCAGGACATCTTTCCGGAGAACTCTGACCAAAAACCATCCAGGACTAGCTGAAGATGTCAAAGGCCCTGAAAAAAACCTCTGATCGGCAGCAGAAAGAGAAATTCACACCAGAGGAGCTCATAATGCTGACTAGCACACTTGCAGCCAATGCTGAGGTTGTATTCGCCAATGATATGCGCCGGGAGGCGATCAACAAGAAAAAGGCCATCTGGGACGAAGTTGCCCGCAAAGTTAGTGCGGTGGGCACTACCACCCGCAGTGTGAAGGACTGCTGCAAGAGGTGGGACGACCTCCGGCTACATGTGCGGAATATCCTATCAGTCAACCGCAACCTTGCAATGGCCACAGGAGGAGGCGCAGAATCACCTCTGAAGATGAAGGAGTGGGAGGAGACATGTGCCTCCACCATCGGAGTCGAAGCCATAGAGGGGGTCGGAGACATGGAGCATGGTGTGGCCATCTCATCTGATGGAGGTGAGTGAATACGTCAAACAATGCACAGTGAAGGGTGAGTGGGTACCCCAAACATGTGTCGATGACCAGGCCACTGATCCTGCCACACACATACATGCATGCATCACCATATACACGTGCAATACTGACCCATCAATGCATGACCAACCCGACATCCCCATGATAAGAATCACTGATGAATAGGCCCCAATGCATAGAGCAGCATGACGTGAACATTCTGCATGAGGCACCTAGACCCATTAACAATGATGTACCCTATTTATGTCCTCCACAGGATCACCGACAGACACTGGAGACACAAGCACTGCAGCACGTACTCCCCCAACAGCCAAAAAAGCCAGAATGCATGAGAGGGGTGACACTGCCAGCACCTCCAGGGGAACTGGCAGGACAGTCCATCTGCAGAGGGCCAAGGGCAGCAGGAGCACCATTGCATCACAGCCTGAGGGCACGGCTCCTGTTGTAGCTGAACCCAGCAAGTGTGCCCCATCATTGCTGAGATGAGCACGGAGGGCACGCACTCCGCAGCCACCAGCTCCTCTGGAGAGGCAGCAGCCACCGCACCGGCCACTGACGAGGAGGACGCAATCGACGTCCTACAACTCATCCATGACCCCAGCCCAACATGGTCCATTGAGGGGAGTCCAAGGGCAACGTCCGGATCTGCTACCCAGGGAGCACATGACACCCACACTGTAGAAGGTGCATGGAGCCCTCAGCTGTCCTCACCAGATGCCGGGTGCATGGACCAGGGCGCACCGTCCAGCCCAGCAGCACCTACCACCCTGGCAGACCTTGCAACCATCACCCGGAGGCAGGAAGACATGGTTGCGCTGGTCGCCCAGCATGTGGCCGAGACAGGCCGTCTAAGGGATGACCTCCAAAAATATGCAGGGCAAACAAAGGAGGCTATGGAGGCCTGCACTGACAGGATATGCCAGGAGATGGGCCAACTCCGCCAGGCCATTTTACGTATTGGGGACATCATGGAGCAGCATCACCAACCCCCAACACAGGTTCGACCGGGAACCTAATCCTCAGCGAGTTCCCAGCAGACCAGCCCCCTGTGCCGCTCCCTGCGCAACCTGAGGCGCCCCACATCACAGCAACCCAATGTCGGTGGAGGCCCTGATGCTTAGCTCCACCAAGGACCAGGTGGCACATGTGGTGCAGGGAACATTATAGACACCATAAGACTCACTTGGGTGTTTTGGGGGGAGGGGGGCAAGGGTGCATTAGGGAGTTTTGGGGGGGAGGGGGGTAAGGGTGCATTTGGGTGTTTTGGGGGGGAAGGGGGTAAGGGTGCATTTGGGTGTTTTGGGGTGTTGCATTTCTTATCACATTTTGTTCAATACACACTGTTCTGAAGTTGAAACCCAAGCGTGGTCTCCATCATTGCGTATGTGTCATTTATCTTGGACAGGGTCCTTTGTGGTACTCCAAACATGCAATAGGGCAACAATATCCATCTCCGTCCATGCTTTTTCACCTTTGTGCCTGATGGGATTTCAGAATCAGATGCTGACGCACATCGTGTGCCTCCTTGGCATTGCCTCTTGCATGTCCTGCCGGGGCATTCCACCCATACTCATCCAAATCCCCATCATGCTCTTCTGGTGGTTGCATGTCAATTTCAGGTGGCATTGGCACATTCCATCATATGCACATTTTTTGATGCTCTACACATGCCTTGGTTATCTTTGCCACTTTGACACGGCTGTACAGGAGTGCCTCACACAGGCTGCTTAGGCAGCGGAGCACTGTCATTGGAAGGCTGACTGCCAGCTCTATCACGACGCAGGTACGGGGATGTGCAATATTGTTGTCCTCTTCCTGCTGGTTCTGTGGGTTCCGTACAGGGGTTGGGAGCCACCTCCTCAGTGGATCGCTGGCATCGCCTGTATGGTGTGAGGAATGGGTACCTGTTACGGGTCACCTCTGGTGCGGGCTGTTGTTGTTGGTGCTGCACTGCTATCATGTAGTCAAGGCCGTCATGTCATGCTGCTGCTATTGGGACCATCTTGGTGTGGGAAGGGGTGTGGGTAGGGGTGTGGTGTGCTCTTTTGTGCTGCCTGTCTCCATTGCATGCACCTGTGCTGATTGTGTCCACCTGTAGTAGATGGGTACACTGCTCAGGTCTCTTAACGGGTGCTTTTCGATGCCGTTATTAGCGCCATGCCGGTAAGGGGTTTTTAGGTGTTTTACATGCCGCTAATGCCATGTCCGCATGGCTTGTGATGGCCTGGTATTAGCGCCATGGCGCTAATTCCGGCCTGGGGGTCGCGCGCCCGCGGCCTTGCCGCTATTAGTGGCACCGTAATTAACGGGTGCGCAGATAGCGGTGGGTCCGGGTCGTGATTGGCTTAGGGAATTAACGGTACCAGTAAATCTTTACCGGTACTGGTATTCCATTACCGCACAACGTGTAATGAGGCCCTATGACTCAAGCTAAGATAAAGAAAAATTACTGGTGGCCCACTTGGCGAAAAGATATTGCCCAGTTCATCACAACCTGTGGTGTTTGCGCTCAGCACAAGTCTCAAAAACAAAGTCCTGCAGGCCTTCTATGTCCTTTGATGGTGCCCCCGGCGCCTTGGCATACGCTGTCTATGGATTTTATTACTGATCTTCCCCCGTGCAACGGATACAACACCATCCTGGTCATCCTGGATCTGTTCTCTAAGATGGCCCATTTCATTCCTCTAAAAGGGGTCCCGACGGCCTCTTCTCTGGCCACCGTCTTTTTGGAACAAATTGTCCGACTACACGGATTCCCATCAATCCTGATATCAGGCCGTGGAACTCAGTTTGTCTCAGCTCTCTGGAGGAGATGTTGCAGAATCACCAAAATCGACCTTCGGTTGTCCCCACAAGTCCCCACAAGTCATCATCCCCAAATCCCCAAACCGGTGACCAGACAGAACGGACCAATCAAACTCTAGAGCAGTACTTAAGGTGCATGTTACAACAAACCGAAGATACGTGGAAGGACATACTCTGGTTGGCCGAATATGCATACAACAATTACATCCACACCAGTACAGGACAGTACAGGACAAACGCCATTTTACACAGAATATGGTCGACCTCAACGAACATCTGTCTTTGATTCGCTTGAAGCACTGGAGATGCCAGCGGTAACGACCTTACATGAAACTATCACTCGAGTCCTTAAGCAGGCAGCAGAACATTTGACCAGAGAAAAGCAGAAACAGTTTGCAGACCGACACCGAAAGGAGGGTCCAAATTATAATAATAAAATAATAATAATAATAATAATTAGGCTTTTATATAGCGCTACAAACCCTCAGGTATCTGAGCGCTGCTTATTATTACCCACGGTGTGTGGTGCTCATTTATCGACCTCGGAAGGATGAAAGGCTGAGTTTGGCCCCGCCGGGATTCGAACCTGCGTTAACAGGCTCTGCACGGGTGTCAAAGCGGGCGCTCTACTCGCTGTGCCACTTGACCGGGGACAAGGTTTGGTTAGATTCCAAAAACATTTCTCTGAAGGGGCCACAAATCTTCCATCCCAGGTAGCTAGGACCCTATTCCATCAAAGCCGTGATCAACGCTCCGGCCATGAAATTAGAATTCACGGCCCACATGCGGATCCACCCGATGTTTCATGTCTCCCTCCTAAAACCATTGAGACCAGGTACGTGGATCGATACTCCACCGGATCCCAAAATAGTTCAAGGAGAACCAGAATACTAAGTGAAAATGATCTTAGACTCTAAGGTGGTCCAGTCCAAGCTATACTACTTTATAGACTGGAAAGGTTATGGGCCCCAAGATCAGACCCGGGAACCCAGTGAACATGTCCATGCTCCACGGTTAATCAGGCAGTTCCAACGCAATAACCTCACTAAACCAGGGCCAGGGGGAACCCCCCTTGAGAGGGGCCTTAAGGGGGAATGCTGTCATGGCCACAGGCCCCAGAACACAAAAACCACACCATCTAGTGACGGGGCAATGGGTCACTTGACTCACCTATGTCCCTTTGGGACTCATAAACACAGGGGCCCTGGCTGGACTCAGTCCTGGTGCCTTTGGCAGCAGGCTCATATAGTGATGTGAGCAGGAGCACTTTATTTCAGTGCAGGAGTGCTTTTATTTTACTTCAGTGCTGGAGTGCTTTTATTTTACAAGAACTTTCCAGGTGCTGAAAGCCTTTATTCCAGAGAACAACCCAATGTGTGACTCATCGGGCGTGGCTCCCTAGGCCTGGTCTTCAGGTGCTGACCCATCGGGTGTGGTAGGGCGTGGCAGCAGGCAGGCCAGAGCTATTGGGCTTGGCCGGGAACAAGACTATATGATACGCTCACCTGGTATCCACTGGGACACCACCCAGCCTGGTTACTCGCTGGTATGCTTCTCAGCTTTGCCCTGATGTGGTCTGTGGGGAAGGTTCTGCCTTGTGGTAGAATTACACCTGCTCTCCGTCCTGCCTTCTTTGCAGGGGCACGTTGTCTTTCATAAGCGAGTGTGGTCCAGTTACTTCACTGACTCTGGCCCATTTGATATTGTTCAGGTAGGTCTTATTGCTGTTCTTTAGTTTTGTTGCTATCCTGCATGCCTTTCTTGGTTTAAAATGTCTCTTTTTTCTCCCTTAGGTATGCGGAGCTTCAGCGCGGTGAACCGGCTTGGTTGAGCCCAGCTGGTAAATTATGGCGCATTAAGAGCGCTATGATGCTGTGAAGTCTTGCCTTTGCTAACCTGTGTTTTCCTTCCTTGTAGGTCGAGGTGTTCTTCAGCACGAGTGGAATGTCCGGAGTGGTGCCAGCCGAGAGGCGACCAGCCAGGTAAGCCTTTTGAGCAGTTCGTAATTTGTAAATGTCTCTACTGCTTTCTTTAATGTTGCCTCTGGGAACCAAGCTATGTGGATGCCTCCATGTTGGCTGACAATACAATAAAGTAGTTCCCAAGCACATTGTTTTTCATGGTGTATGAGCCTGGTGTCATAGGCGCCAGGACTGGCCCCATGAGTGACACTATATAAACACATTGATCCCTCAAGCAAACGCTTCATGTTACTTTGCACTTCCGTGCAACGTGACGCTCACCGCCGCCTGGACCAGCTACTTACCTCGTGATCCTGCAAAAAGGGCCTCCTTAACTGGACCCTGGCTCGCATCTCACGGCAACACTCCCTCTTCTTGGCAGATCCCGAATCGATGCTGCAGCACCTGTGCTGTCTGTCCCATGAAGCCGAAGTCCTGAAACGAGAAAAGAAGAAAAGACAAGGTTAGAACTCCCGAAAACACCCAACCCAGGGTCGCGCCGCATTTAAAAACCAACGCGCACCCTAAGGCACCATTAAAGGCTACTTACCAGCTGTCGGACCATCTCAGCTCCGCTCCTCCATACCACTGGCTCCACTTCTTCTACCGCAGCTACCGCCGGCACCGCTATACCACCTGCAAGGGGAGAGGGCAGAGAAAAGAGACATTACATACAAAGGACAGAGAACAAACTTTACAAATACAATTACAACAGTCGGAAGACAAGCGGGCAAGTGGAAACAAGGGAAGCACTTACCTACAAGAGAAGTGGACTAGTCACAGCTGGCCTGGACTTCCACGACCAGGAACCAGTGAAGGTACTCGGTTCCCTTCAACAAGCGCCCCTGCCAGAAGCAGCAGGGCGGAGAGCTCATCATCTTCATTCAGCAGGTGAGCCTGAAGAGTAGTGCAACCCCAGGGAAGCCACATCCAGGGAGAAGAGGTCTGGAGAAGGGGTCAGGGACCACAGGCTGCATACTCATACGACCCCCCCTTATATTCACGCAGGAACCGCACTGCTCATCACCGCAGTTCCTCACACAGATGCATAGAGAGGAACAGACAATAGGAGTTTCATCCCTGGGAGGACTGCGACCATGCCCCAACGCCTCCGCAGAGACCAGGTGAGCGTAACAGTCAGCGGGGCAGCTATGGTACCATAGTCTGCCATGACGTTCCTGTAATACCCAGTGAGGCCCAGGAAAGCCCATACTTGGGTTTGGGTTGGAGGGGCAGACCAGTCTTATACTGCTTGTTCCTTGGAAGAGGCTGAATTCTACCTCCACCAACCTCATGACCTAAGTTGACCACTGAGCCCGGACCAATTTGATACTTTATGGCCTTTATGGTCAGGTGGGCCTTCTGTAGGGCCAGCAACACTATTCCTAGGTGTCTCACATGTTCTTCCCAAGTGGGGCTAAAGACTGCTATATCATCCAGATATGCAATGCAGAATTCATCCGATCCATTCAGAACATGGTTGACCAACCTTTGGAAACAGGCAGGTGCAATATTTAATCCAAATGGCATTACCCTGAACTGGTCAAGCCCTTCTAGAGTTGAGAATGCAGAATTCTCATTGGCATCTTCTGTCAGGAATATTTGCCAATACCCTGCAGTGAGATCAAAAGTGCTGAGATACTTGGAAGCACCCAGTTTGTCTACCAATTCATTTGTTCTTGGTTGGGTGGTGAGCATCGGGCTCAGTGACAACATTCAGGGCCCTGTAATCCACACAGAACCTCAACTCAGAGGTACCTGCTTTTGCACAGAACTACAGGACCGGACCAAGGACTACTGGAGGACTCAATCACCCCTAGATCCAATATCTTGTTGACCTCAGACTTGATGTGGGAACTTACCTTATCTGACATCTTATAGCTCCCACATTTGGTAGGCACACTATCTCCAGTGTTACTTTAATGTCTGCACAAAAGTGTCAAACCTGGAGTGAATGAGAAGAAGAGGGGGAAATTGCATCAGCAAAGTTCTCACCTTGCTGCTGAGGAGACAGTTGAGGAGCCAATTTGACACCCTCAATGGAGTCATCAGGAGGTCTTCCTGGGAACAGATCAGATAGGGGTTCAGATTCCTCTTCCTCTCTGTCTAATGCCAAGAGAATAGCAGTCATTTCAATCCTAGGGATACATTTTTTTTTGTATTCATTTATTTATAATATGTACAGAAATACAGAAATATATAACACATCAACAAGCAAAACTACTGAAAAAGAATGCCTGAGAATAAAAGTTAAAAGAAATTGTTGAACACATTCCAGATCTTCTCATATGAAGACAATTTACATTTCAATTTGTAAATCAACTTTTCAGTCCTTGACAGGCAATGCATTTCCTGGATCCATTCCTCGAAGGAAGGAGGGACCCGACCTTTCCACCCACGGAGAATCAGCCTCTTGGCCACAATGAATGCCCAAAAAATCAATTTTTTAAGGGCGGAGCTGACCTCATCCAATCCAGAATCATCACCCAGGATTACCGTCCTAAAATCAAGGACAGACTCTCCACCAACAATCCTAACACACACATCACAGACCTTACTCCAAAAATCCCTGACCCTCACACAGCTCCACAGCATGTGTTCCAGTGACCCAACCTCCTGAACGCAACCCCAACAGTCATTACTGTCAGACATGAATCTCTTATGAAGTGTTTCAGGACACAATACACGTGGCTCAGGATCTTGATTTGCCGAGATCTTTCACTCAGATTCAGCGAACACAAAGAGACATTACCACACATATTCTGCCAAGCATCGACATCAATCTCAGACCAAATTCTCTCACTCCTAACTCTCCGTAAATTATCATTATTCCGATAATGTGACCCAATTAGCTTATAAAGCCTACTGGCCAAACCACCGGAATCAGTCAGAAAAGCACTCACATCCAAAGAGTCCGACCAGTCCACCTCACCAACAGCCCTCTTCAGGCGTCTATAAGCAGAGTCAGAAAAACCATCAAAATTCCATCTCTCTCTCAGCTCAGCAGCAGTCAACCACCGATCATCCTTCCCCAAATCAGAGACCTTTTTAATATCCATCAAAAACCATTCAGGCCAAAAAACTGTCCTCGAGTTATCCCTAATCCTAGGATTCAGCCAGATAGATGCACTCCTGCACTTAAATGCGTCACGACCAAGCAAGGACAAGACTGCAATCCATGCACTGCGCAAAAATGACATTGTCAACATACCACCACCAGGAATCCTTGTATTAGTGGTCAACAGGGCATCCGGGCCCAGCGGCCCATAGGCACTTGACTCTGCCACTGCCCAGCTGTCCAATTCACCTGTCAAAAATGGAACAAAAGAATGAGCTGAAAAGGCCAAATGGTATGCCCAAAAATTCGGTACCCCTAAACCACCCAGATGGACTGGAAGCTGCAACTTCCATAGACTAAGCCTTGGAGGTTTTTTGTCCCATAAAATTTCCTGAACAAGACGATCCAAATCATTCCAAAAACAACTCTTAATTTTCAATGGAAGCATGCTAGACACAAAGTTAATCCTAGGCGTTGTATTCATTTTCAGGGCATTGACTTTACCCCATAGGGAAAGATTAAGCAAAGACCACCTTTCCAAATCCAATTTACAATCCTGAATAACCACACTCATGTTCTCCTCAACCATCCTGGAAAGAGGATACGTCAACCATACCCCCAAATAACGCAAGCGTACATCACACCAAGTAAACCCTAGCCCCGTAACCAGAGTCTTATCACATCTATTCGACAGAGGCAACACTTCTGACTTCAAGCGGTTAATTTTGTAGCCTGAACAATCATGATAATCAGACAGAATCTGCATCAGACAGGGCAACGAAACTTATAAATTCTTCAGCACCAACAGAAGATCGTCCGCATAAAGCCAAGCCTTTTGTACAACACCCCAACAATCGACACCTTGTAAATTCGGTTAATTTTTGATGCAAGTTGCAAGAGGCTCAATCGCTAAAATGAACAACAGAAGAGAAAAAAGACAACCTTGACGCGTGCCGCGCTCCAAACAAAAGGGTTCCGAAACCACCCCATTAGTCTTAACATCAGCTGTTGGTCTGGCATACAGAAGAGCAACCCAAGATATGAAATCCTCACCCAGATTCATCCTCCTCAATACCGAATACAAGTAATCCCAACTAACCCTGTCGAAAGCTTTCTCTGCATCAAGGGAGAAGACAGAGGCATAACAGCCCTTCCTATCCGCAATTTCCATGGTCAGTAATAATCTCCTGATATTACTAGATGTACGTCGGTTTTTCATGAATCCAGACTGTTCCTCATCAATCAAAGTAGGCAATAACTGCACCAAACGCATTGCAAGGACCTTAGCTAGATTCTTATTATCGGTATTAATAAGACTGATCGGACGACAACTTGCAGGAAGATTACCGTCCTTTCCTTTTTTCAAAAATACCGAGATAGAAGCATGATTAGTACTTTTTGGTAATACCCCTTCCTGTCTGCTAGCATCAAACATGTCTCTCAAGAGCTCCAACGCCGAGTTCGGGAGGACCCTATAAAACTCACAAGGGAGACCATCCGGGCCCGGGGATTTACCCACATTCAGCCCTGAAATCGCACTTTTAATCTCATCCACCGTTATCATACTGCCAAGAAGATCACGCTCAGTATCTTCAATCTTAGGCATGTTCAAATTGCCAAAGAAGTCCTCACCCCTACCAGTGATACCAGCCTCATTGCTATACAGATCCACGAAGAAGTCACGAAAAATTGAGTTAATTTTTTGGGTATCAAATGTGATTGTACCCTCCCGGTCAACCATAGACGCAATTGCAGACTCACAAATCCTTTTCTTCAATGGTATGCCAGCCATCTGTCACAACGCTCACCCTTTTCGAAATATGCACACTTAGAATAGAAGAAGCCACGCTCTGCCCTCAGAGACAAAAAGTCTTCCATTTCTTTTTTCAAAGTCGCTAATTTAACTGAGTCTGTTGGATCAAGCATCAGATCCCGAGAGATCACACAATACGTAGATCAAGATCTTGCCTTTTTACGCTCCTCCCTCTTCCGTTTACCACTAGATAGCCCTAAACAGACACCACACATACAGCATTTAAAGGCTTCCCACGTGTTCACCACACTGACCTCTTCTGAGCGGTTCTCCACAACAAAATAGTTGGCCTCCAAAACAATCTGCTCCAATATATCATCATCCAATAAGATAGAGGTGTTCAGCTTCCGTGAAAAAGTCCTATTACATCGAAATTTTAGTCTCAAATGCATCATAACAGGGGCGTGATCACTCAATAAAATATTACCAATATCATTTGAGACAATATTTTCCGACACATTCCCACCAGTAAAAAGCATGTCTAGTCTAGAAAACACACCATGAGCACTAGAAAAGAAACTGTATTGACGTTTGTCCAGGTTCTCAAGACGCCACGCATCCTTCAAATTATGTTCCTCCAAGAGCGATGTAAGCGCCCGGTGATGATGATCACAACGCAGCACTCGCCTGACCTGATTCCTATCTATCATAGGATCAACTACAGTATTAAAGTCCCCCCCAAGCAGAATATTAGGATTTTTCAAATCTAAAAGGGACTGCGCTACCATTCTAAAAAAGGAGCCATCGTCTACTGTAGGAGCATACACATTGCAGAATGTTAACAATTCCCCTTGAATCTCGACCAACAAGGCAATCATCCTGCCATCCTTATCCGCACACTGTTTCAGAACTTTAATAGGCAGTTTCTTCCGAAACAAAATGACCACTCCCCTTGACCTTGATGAAAAGGAAGAGTCATAAGCAGAACCAACCCTCTTTTTCCTACCTAGAAATTTCATCCGCCAAAATATGAGTCTCCTGTAAAATACAGATGTCAGCATGCATGTCCTGTAACATGTGAAACACTTTCTTTTTCTTTAGCAAATTATTAATCCCATTCACATTCCAAGAGACAATACATAGATCATTGACTGCACCACCTGTGTGTGAAGCCATCATTATACCATGTAGGTCAAAAGCTTCAAAAGCATTAACTGAATAGAAAAAACCTGAAAAATGACGCACACTTACACATGAACAAAAAACAAAGAGTGAAAAACAAACAGAAAAAACAGAACAGATAAGACCGCGAAGTCTATTCAGCCCAAAGAACAATTTAAAGAACATTCAGAACCATCCCCAGGACCTCTCCCAAGGAACCCAGAACCCAAAAATATTACCAATGAAAAGTGCAGAAGCAAAAAAACAAGTATAAAAAATCACAAACTCACCCAAGAGCCTTCAGCCCCCCGCCCCAATAAAACCAAAAGGACATTTTGAAGAATAATCGGGCACCAAACCAAAACTATAAAACAGTTGAATGACATAGATCTACTGCGTTATGACATGCTTAACTCCAAAAAAACGAGCCTAGTACTGTCACCAAACACATAGAGAAAAACATGCAAAGAAGTAAAGAACATGCTGTGTAAACCTGATACACAAATCTGTACTCATCATCTGTCATTGCCCCAATACACGTGAACATCCAGGTAGACTAAACCTGGGAACCAAATCCCAAAACCAGCATCCTTTCCCTCGTCCAAAAACCAGGTGATCCACAGTTGCCACAAGTGATAACGCCACCAGAATGCTCTTGTCAGTGTGGCAGCCATAGGCGAGGGCCTGGCACGCAGCTGAAGAAGCCTTCCAAGCTAAGGTTGAAATGGATCAGATCTGTTATTAAAGCGCTGCAATGCAAGAAACATGACGCTACAAAATTACCGCTCAACCCATGCCCCTTTAAATGTCCAATTTGCGTGATGAAGCGGATGTTTCCCTTGCCCATATGAAACCACAAAGGACAACATCTCTGTTCATTGGTAAGTGCACACAAAGTCAGCTTCCAGAAATCGTTCATCATAGCGAGTGAAATGAATATGGGATCCGGTACAGGGGATACATCAAAAGCGGCAGGGCAGAACAAACACAGCAGCTCCAGGGCAGGACAAGGAACCCGCAGGGCACACTGCGCACCCCAGCCTCCCGAACATGCAGAGGCTGAGGCCAATCAATACCAGAACCTCCATGTCCTCACCAGACACAGTCCGCAGTCTCTGTGAAACTCCAATGGCACCGCCAGATCAGGTTCACTGGCCATAGCACCGGAGCTGGCTCCGGCCCTTCTGCACGTACCTCGCAGTTTTCGGGGGCCTGCCCTGGAGATGACGCCATCCCGCTCCAACACAGGCAGTCTGTGAGCCTCATTCAACCGCACTGCCAACCACGACGCAAGCGCCCCACTGCATCGCGGCTGGCCCGGAAACGAAACGCCGGCCCGAACAGCTGCCTCGGGTTTCTGACGTGCGTGGGTGCGTCACGAGATACCAAAGTAAGGTCCTTTACTCAAACAATTGCGAAGCAGCAGGAAGCACGGACCGAGTCTCGTGAAGGAATCCTGAGCAAGTCATCCACATAACAAACAAAGGCAAGAAGAAGTTCCAAAGCCTTATTTGAAACGCCATAACGTTAACTGCCATCCATACACGGCGCCATTTTAAATTTCCCAACTTACAGTAAACATTGTGAAAATAAACACGTTGAAAGAATTAAAATCCAAAATACCATGAGGGGGATGGGGGAGGAGGGTGTAAGCAGGTCCCAGTTCACTCCATGGTAAGAGAAGGTACAGGAAGACCCCTCTTATATGTTTCCAGACACTCTAGCGCAAGTGCAGATTCTGTTGTGCTTTTCTCACCATCAGGAAAGGCAATAGTAAAGACATTGGGCCTCATTACACGTAGTGCGGTAAACCATGGTGCTATTAGCACCATGGTTCATGCCGGTAATTTACCGGTGCCGCCTTGGAGGAAAGGGGAATTACCACCCTATTCCAAGGTTGGGAAGGCGGTAATTCCGCCTTCCTCCATTGCCCTTCCCCATTCCCATTTTTGCCCCATAGGGCTCTATGGGAATGGGGAAGGCGCCAATTACGGTACCGCAAATTGCGGTACCGTAATTAGCACCATGGTCCCTTTGTGGGTCCCAACTTTAACGGCTGGACTAGACCAGCCGTTAATGTCGTGTCCGGCAAAGGGACCTCGTAGTAAAGCGGTAAGGGTTTACCGGTACCGGTGCCCTTACCGGTACCAGTAAACACTTACCGCACTACGTGTAATGAGGCCCATTGTTCTTATTGAGAAAAGCCTTCAGTGCAAGCTGCCTGGCCAATTCTTTAGCCCCCCGAAAGGATCTCCTCAGAATCAGTATTTCCTTAGGAAAGTCAGGATAAACAAAGACAGCTTTACCTTTAAATGTAGCATTCCCAACCATCCTGGCAGCTTTCATCAAGCGCTCCTTAGACCTGAGATTCAATAAGGATACCAAGATATGCCTTGCTTTGTCACTCATGTGTTTACCAATCCTGAAGATGTTATCAATGTCCTCCAACTTGATAGTAGTGCAATGAAAACTGTCCCTAAAAACTTGAACAACCAAGGAAGACAAGTCTTCACCATCATCAGCAGAATCCTCCACACCAACAAATCTGATGTTTCTTGCCCTGATCCTCATCTCCAAATCCAAGCACTGCTCTTTCTCTTTCTTCAAGCAGATCTCAGGTTATTGTAAGCCTGGAAGCTGCCAGCAATCTCTGAGCTCATAGTCAGAGAGGACTTTTCCAATTCAGTGACCCTGCCATCCAGTTGTCCAGTTTTTAAATTAAGCTCAGCCATAGTAATCTTAATATCACTACATCTTGAGCCACCTGAAGGGTAGTCTTGTAGACATCTGAGAGGTTTGGGGTATCCTCCATCTCCGGAACCTGCTTAGGTTTCTTTGGGGCAGGGTTTTCTGCTTCAGCAATCTTTTTCTTGGAATTCATTACAATATCTTTATAAATATCTTCAGGGAGAGGTCCAGAGCAGTTGAGTTAAGCTGCTACTCCACTGCCAGCCATTCTCATCCTAGGGATAAATTCCTTCAGCCTACTTACATGGAATTATTATTATCAGTTATTTAGCATTTATTTCGGCGCACAAAGCCCGGGGCATCTAGGCGCTAGTTACAGGAAAGTGCATGGTAAATTGGTAAAGTGCAAGGAAACGCACATGGTTACCGAGCTGAATTAGTGTATGAATACACAAACTGGCAAAGCCTCACCTCATGGTACAGGGGCTACATCAGGCAGCATGAGAGACAAAAAAGGTATGATTACACAAACTGGCAAGGCCTCACCTCATGGTATGGGGGCTACATCAGGCAGCATAAGAGACACATAGAAATGATTACGCATATCTATGAATCATTAGATCATGGTGCAGAGGGCAGCATCAAGTAGGCAGGTGAGCATGTTTAAAACCAGATCGAATAGTCAAGGGTGCTGCACACCAGTGGTAAGTACTATGCAGAGATATTGGTGTAGATAGTCATAGATAGTGTTTTAACATTACCTTACATGAAGTAAGTACATGTCTAAGTGACTCAGCTGCCTCTGCTTCTTTACATAACCGACATGTATGTTCTTTCACAGGTATCTTTAGCCATGCGCCCTTGACTTCCAAGACCGGTACCTTGTTTGGTCTCATTAACATAAATGTACGTCTAAACAATGGGTGCGGAAATTGGTATACATAGTTTTGGGATTTCCTATAGGGAAAATATAGTTTACTGAATGTGTTCAATGATTTCAATTGGCCTATATAGTCAAGGTTTTCTGCCCAATCCCATCTTTGTGCACTTTTTTCAAAGGTACTTAATTGTGCCCCCAAGCCTTCTGTCCCTTCTGGGAACCATATGATCTTATTAAAGGACTTCTCATTTGTGTTTCTAACCTCCCTTAGTACTCTGCAATGATCCTTGATAATCTCGTTCTTTATCAACAACAGAATTGACTATCAGCGCACATCATATTAAAGTACAAATTACCCCCCTAATTGAGTTGTATTCAAAGAGGTTATACTCAGTTCAACTCTTATTGCCTGAATTGCCGTTGCCTTATATAACCCTAGGAAATAAAAGTACATCGGTCCACTTGTCACAGTCTATGTAGGAGCATTCAATAGCATATCCTATGCTGGTGATTAATTTATGACGATACAATGTTAGTATGCCGGCCAGACTAAACCTAGCGTCAGTACTGACAAAATTCTTTATGGATAACATGGTGGCGATAACCATTGCAAGTCTACTTGTAAGTATCACCGTTTCTTTAGGATTTGATTCCACCTCATAACTCAGATACTTGTAGGTTTGCACCTTATTCAGCACTCCATTTGATGTCAGAATTCGACCCATGTCTTGCTGGGATTTTCCTACCCACATAAACATGGATTTCTCCACATTTATTATCAGTTTATTTTCACCAGCATATTCTTGGAGAGCATTCGCACTCCTGCACAGACCCACATAGGTAGTATCAAATGTTACCAAATCATTGGCATATGTCATGTAAAGTATTTTTGATGTACCAAGCCTGGGGGGGAAAGTTGTGCATTTTCAATATATGTCTGCCATAAAAAGAATGAATAGAGCAAGTGCCAAAACGCACCCCTGCTTTACTCCTTTAGCTATCTTTATTGGGGCAGACAAGTCCTCCATACCATTTAACTTAATCCGTGCTACATTATTCTCAACCAGCAACTGACAAGCCAATAATAGATTCGATGGCATCTTTAGCTTTCTTAGTTTTCCCCAGCATACTGCGGTCTAGTATTGAAGGCCGAAGCAAAGTCTACAAATAAGACATACAATGGCCATTTGTTCCCATATTTACCTTGTCGCACAAGAGAGTTCACAACAAAAATACAGTGGTTACAAGACAGGCCCTTTCAAAACCCTAAATGGAATTGCGTCAAGATCTGATTATCCCCAATCCTCCTTTCCATCCATAGTAAAAGACATTTGGAGAACATGTCACTAGAAGCCAGTTTTCTTAGAATTCACAGCCTTTTTCACAAGACAATCAGTCACTGAGTGTGGATACCAGAAATATTTTTGATCATCCCTCTACTGCATATCTCTCTGAAGACGTTCCTTTTGACGATATACTGTTTCGCTAGGATTTCCCAAAGCAGGGTTTGGAACCGACGCCTATTCCCATTAATCAGAAAGGTCCCTACGTTGAAATGATAGTGGGAAATAGGAAACATCTACTCGTGATAGATACAGGAGCACAGAAGTGTTCCATTGACCATTCACGGGTTCCAAACATTCCACTGTCAGGCCTAACTAATGTTTCTGTAGGGTTTTCTGGTACACCAGTGGTTAGTACGGTTTCTTCGCCGGTACCGATTACACTGGGTCCATTCACGGATCACTGTCCATTTCTTTTGACATCGAACTGCGGTGAGAATTTGCTGGGGTTGAATCTGTTGAAGGTATTAAATGTGGTAATTCATTGTTCTTTGGATGGAGTGCGTTTGACGATTTCACCACAGCAACTTTCTGCCTTACAGTTCCTGACTAGACCTTTGCCACCAGAATTTAGTGACGTTCCAGAGTGTTTATGGGCAATTGATGACAACGATGTTGGTGTTCTACAAATTGAACCTGTTAAAATCATTTTGAAATGAGGAGTAAAGTTGCCACGTATTCCTCAGTATATGATTTCGGTTGATGGTGAGCAAGCTTTGAAGTGTATAGTTTCCGATTTTGTACACCGTGGGGTAATTGAAGAAATTGCAGGTAGTTTGTGCAATAGTCCGATTTTGCCTATGTATAAGAAAAGAGATAATGCAATTCCTTTTCGTTTTATCATTGATTTACGTGCTATCAATAAGATTGTTGCTCCACAATTTCCTATTGTGCCTCATGTAACGATGATATTAACTATGATTCCAGCTTCTGCTACTCATTTTAGTGTCGTAGATCTTAAAAATGTTTTCTTTAGCATGTCCGCGTTCGCGTTCCCCTAGGGGGATGCTCATTTACATTCACCTGTGTGCCACAAGGATACACGGAAAGTTCGAGCATTTACAGTAGGGCTTTGAAAGAGCAGCTTGACACACTCGAGTTGCCCACCACTTGTACATTGCTTCAGTACGTAGATGATCTTCTTTTAGCTGCTGATTCGGAAAGTGCCTGTAAGGAGAGCACCGTGTTGTTGCTTATTCACCTAGCAAAACATGGACAGAAAGCTTCACTGAAAAAGTTTCAATATTGTCGACAGGAGGTCGCCTATTTAGGCTATCTCCTGTCAAAGGAGGGAAGAAGGTTGATGCCTGAACGGATTAAAATCATTTCTAGCATGTCTGTCCCAAATACACAGAAGGGAGTCAGAGCCTTGATGGGAATGGCTTCTTACTGTAGGCAGTGGATCCCCAATTTCTCACTAGTGATTAAACCAATGTTGGCTTTGACAATGAAGGGCATTTCTTTGCCATTGCTGTGGAACCTGGAACACCAGAAAGCTTTTGATCTGCTCAAGACTGCACTGTGTTCAGCACCAGTTTTGGGCACACCAAATTATGAAAAGGCCTTCGAGTTGTATGTGCATGAACGTGATGGATGTGCTTTGGCTGTATTAACGCAGGAACATGGAGGGAAGAATAGGCCATGCGGTTACTTTTCTTCCGCCCTTGATCCTGTTTCATGCGCTTTGCCGAGATGTCTGAGAGCTGTCGCTGCTGCTGCTGCGTCTGTAAAACAGAGCAAGGGTATGGTCCTAGGCCATGCTTTAACCTTGTTGGTACCTCACTCTGTAGATGTTCTATTAAATAGAATGCAAACACAACACCTCACCTCTGCACGATTAACGAGATTTGAATTGATCTTGTTTGCACCGCATATACAAATCAAGAGGTGTTGTGTATTGAATCTGGCTGAACTATTGCCTTTCCCGCAAGATACTGCTTGCAGTGACAAAATGTCACATGACTGCCTTTACACCACAGAACAAGAAACTAAAGGCAGGGTTGATCTGAAAGATACACCTTTGAACGACCCACAAGGGGAGCTGTTTTGCGATGGCTCCTGTTTCAAACTTCCGGATGGTACATCCAAGGCTGCTTATGCCATCACCACACTAAGCACGATTGTGGAAACCAAAAGAATCTCACATAACTCCACGGAGGCCGCAGAGATTATTGCATGGACTCGAGCTTGTGAACTTTCCAAAGGGCTTAGAGTAAACATGTATGCTAATAGTCAGTATGCTTTTGGGGTAGTTCACAACTTCAGTAGAATTTGGGCAGAACGAGGTTTCTTGACCTCACATGGAATGAAGATTCAATATGGCTCCTTGATAGTGCGGTTACTTTCAGCGCTTGCACTTCCCACTCAGTTAGCAATCATGAAATGCGCAGCGCATCAGAAAATCATAAATGATGTACAAAAAGGGAACGCTTTCGCTGACCAGATAGCCAAACAAACTGCTACTGATCTCTATTCAGATATGTACACTACAAGGGAAGCCACAAATGTCTTTACCATAGAGGAGGGTATTGAATCTGTAAAGAATATCCAAGCCGATGCCTCTTCAGAGGAAACTAAGCAATGGGCTGAGGGTTTGGCGAGGTTGGACGATGATGGGTGTTGGGTGGATAAGTTAGAGGGGAAAATGGATGCTGCCAGATGCGTACATTACTATGATGGTCGCAATGGCTCATGGGTCCACCAGCATTTACGCGAGGAAGATTTGCAAAATGTTAGAAAATGTCTGGGTGAACGATAACATCTCGAAAACAGCCAACCGTTTTGTTCAGAGTTGCATGATCTGTCTACAGCACAATATGGGAAAGGGCACATCGACACCAAGGGATAGTTTTGGTCCACCTTCTGTCCCCTTTGAAGTGATCCACTTTGACTTTATTGAAATGGAGCGTTGTAACAATTTTAAGATCGTTTTGGTTGTTATTTGCGCCTTTAGTAAATGGGTCCAAGCCTTTCCTGTAAAAGATGCCACAGCAATGACAACGGCGAAAACCATGCTTAAGGAATATTTTCCTAGGTTTGGTTTGCCAAGAGTCATCTGGTCGGACAATGGTCCACATTTTATTGTTGCTGTAACTCTGCAGATATGCACGGGATTACAGATCGATAAACGGTTCCATTCGGCTAGACATGCTCAGAGTGCTGGATTGGTAGAGAGACACAATGGAATTTTGAAAAACAAGCTCGCTAAGACGTGTGCCGGCACCAATTTGAAATGGCCGACACCTTACCTATAGTGTTACTGTCAATGCGCACCGCCCCACAGACTAGGACTGGGCTCTCCCCATATGAGGTGGTAATGGGTAGGCCAGCTAACATTTGGAACGTTCCAAAACCCAGGGCTCTGAGGGACATTGAGCATGTACTTCTTTCTGATTATTGTGACCGGTTAACTAAAATTCTGTATTTGATTTACCAACAGGTGCGAGAAGCCATCCCAGCAAAATACGAGGGGCCAGGTCATAGTATCCGACCTGGGCAGTGGGTGCTCATTAAGGCATTCGAAAGAGCATCCTGTCTCGCACCGCGGTGGAGAGGGCCGCACCAGGTCCTCCTGGCCACACAGACGGCGATTTAGGTGGAGGGCAAGAGGCACTGGATACATGCATCGCATGTCAAGAGGATACCCTTCCCTTTGCCACACGACAAAGAAGATACAGAGAAACGTACTTGCTCTGCTCCCAATGATCACTCATCGTTGAGCAGTACTGAGAGTGCTTCGGAGACACTCCCTGAGCCCGTGGGGCCTGGGGTAACAGCTGCTTCATCTCCACACTCTCCTGTAGATCATTTTGCACCATTATTAGGTTCTGCTGCGAATTCATCACTTCCATCAGGAAGCAACGACACGCTGTTTGCAGATCACAATGTACCAGGAGTCACAAGGTACAATCTGCGTCCACGGAGCTAGACTTACTGCACGGTTTGGCTGTGCCAACAGGAATATTATCATAGGGCTTGTCCTTTGCCCTATCTTTTGTATTTGAAGGAAAGTAGGTGGCTGGGGATAGGGAAAGACTAAGAAAACGTGTGATCAGGAGATTACCAGCAAATGAACTACTGTGTTTTTCTTTTGCAGAACTTTGTCGGTGAAGAGCTTCAAAGGAACAATGCCTATATCGCCTCTACCCGTACGGAACAAATAAGTGACTGTGTGGCCAGCAAAGACAATGAACGATTGAATGCATGGTCTTTTAAAACGTATTGTTTTCTTGTAGTCATGTTAACCGGTTTCACAATATTAATTGCTTCAGGATTTTGGTACATGGAAGAAGTATGTCCGCTCGAAACATTTTTGCCTACTGAAAATGTACCCACTGTACCTACACCTTTCATGCATCTGCACACTCTATCTCCTAGAGACTCTCAAGACAGACAAAGTTACCACAATAACACACTACTGCTTATAATGAATGCAACACATGCCATTTTGAACAGGTCTAACTGTTGGGTCTGCTCTCATTTACCGCAAAATGGAGACAAAAGGTTGGGCTGGTATATTCATCCTTTGCCTCTAACTACTGCATGTTATGCTTCTCTAAGGGCACTATTCTTTGGCCGATGGAATGATAGCATCTCGGGGAACTTTGATGGAACGAATTTGAATGAGTTTGAAAGATGAGTTCTAAGACCCCTGGGATGCTCACTTTTTGCAAATGGAAGCAAGCTAAATGTTGTTTCCATTAGGCCTTCTGATAGACTGTCTCGACCTTTTCAATCTCTGATCTCTTTCAAGATGGCTCCTATAGGCAATAGGGATGCCACGCCACCTTCCTACACTGTTAACCATACCCCCGACTCAGTTTCTTTCTGCATACAGAGGAATGGTACTCAGTTAATGGGTGATTTCAAGGGTTGCACCAATGTTACGAACTTGACCAGTGAGGACAGACCTTTGTATGTAGGCGACCTGTCTACTTCGTTTGCAGTAATGAAGCTTTCCCATGGCTACCTAGGGATTGGCAGGGAACCTTTTATTTAGGAAACCTGTTGCCAGGCGTATTTATAGCTAGTACCACAGAAATCTCTAAGGCTCGTCCAAGGCGGGACGAGAATGGCGATACTTTGTCACAAGTTCTGGGTGACATAGCAAAATCCTTTGTACATTTTTGGGGGCAAATACTAAACTCTGAGGATATCAGGAGACTAGCGAGAGTACTGGAGAGAACCATCAACTGGACCACTGACATACTCTATAACATGACTCTAGAACAGAAAGCAATAAGGTTAGTGGCACTGCAGAACCAGATGGCATTAGACATCATCCTGGCTGAGCGTGGTGGAGTATGCAAATTAGTGGGGTCCGCTTGTTGGGTTTTCGTACCGGATTCCTCCCCAACCATCTTTAAGGCTATACAAAATCTGCACGTCCTTAGTGCATGAAGTGCATGTTCCTGAGGGAAATTGGGATCTTTGCGCTTGGTTCTGGGACTTCTTACAATCTTGGGGATGGAAGCTTCTTTCAGTCTTATTGATCATTTTGGGTAGTCTGTTGTTCTGCTGTTGCTGTATACAATGCCTTCCTGCCATATGTTCAATGTTAGGGGGATGTTGTGCACAGACTATGGGAACGTTAGGACAAAAGGTACTCGCACCGGAAAGAATGACCAACGAATTTGTGTTGAAGGAAATTTCTGTTACAGACCTTATGGCGATTGATGTTTCTGATGATTGTGATTCAGGTTGTATGGACATTGAGACGTGGAGTTAATCGTAAAGTGACTAGTTGTAGTTTAGCGCTTGGTTTAGGCCAAAAGGAGGGTTTGTTAAACAGGAAATCATATTGTGCCACCTTTTGATTTATACTGGCTTAAGCCTAGTCGCTCTGCGAAAAAAAACACGTTGCAAAGTTCCGATTTTAGATCGACTTCGCCGCCATTTTAGAATCATCTGCCATTTTGATTTCTGTTTGTGTGATTCTCTGTTCTAAAATGGTGGATTGTGTTTCTAACTTGCAACCAAGCCTTCCTGAGCTTTGAGTTCTGTTAATGGTTAGACTGTCCGAGTTTAGCCTAGGTAATGCGACCTTGCACCAGGCATGACTTGTTGTTTTAGGATTGTTTGCACTAACAAGCCTCATCCACGAATACACATCGAGGACAATGTTATGTAAATGTGGAGCGTGGACACTGGCAGAACTACATTGTGAAGGGATATGTACTAAGGCTCACTGCTAAATCCAGGAATACACTTCGCCATTGTAACTTGTTGGAAACACAAACCTATGTAATCCATGTGCATATTATTGCATGAGCTATATGTGAACTCGGCACAAACTCTAGACCGCAGATTATTAACCTGTAGAGGGGCTGGACAATATTGTAGGAAATGTATAAAAATACGAATGTTTAGATGTCCAGCACTCTCCCTCCTCACTCTGACGGGCTGGTACTCATTGCAGGGTGTCGAAAGCCAGATAGCTATCTGTATCAGATCTGTGTTTCTTTGTAACTGCGCAGTATTAAAGATCTGTGAATCTTTATAGCCCGTGTTTGGCGTATTTCCTTTTGTGGTACTCAGCCTCGATATTTCCTTGCTTCTACACTGCAGCCATGGGTAGACCATCCGTGATCATCCCCAACTCGACCAAATCGTTTCCTAACAATATGTTTGCAGGCACTTTGTCCTGAACCAGGACCGGATGCTTCGCTGTCTTGTCTCCAATCATAATGTTGACTAAGGCTACAGGCGGTAATTTGGGAGGCCCACCAGCTAACCAGGTGGCTCTCAGAGGAGCACCTATATAGTCCTCTGGCTTGAGCAGGGTCCTGTCCACTACTGTCATGCTTGCCCCAGTGTCCCTCAAACTAGTAGAAGGCTGGCCATTCAAGAGGACACTTCTCAAAAACCTACGAGTGTTTTTTGGGATAGTTTCCAGTACTTCTGCGTACTGGTCCCAGGTCCCAAGGGACACTAAGGAAATCTCTACGGGAGCACCAAAGGTGATCCCGGTAAAGGAGGGGAGGACAGTGGCCTCCACCTCAGGTACGGAGTAGGGGTAGGTCAGGTTGACAGCCTGGACTCCAAGTGCCTTACTCTTACACTTGGGGTTACCCCTTCGGTGATCCAGAGCCCCACAATCCCAACAAGTGCTGGGAGTGTGGGGTACGGTACTGGAACCACTGGGACCCTGCTTTGCAGCAGGCGGACCACTACTCTTACTCCCACCCACAACAGACTTATCCCCACTAGGTTTTTTCCACGGAATTGCTGGGGTTTGGAACAGAGGCAGCAGGAATGGTGGCATTCCCAGAAACAGATTCAGCGACAACCCTAGACTTATCCACAAAGTCTAACTCCCTGGCTTCACAAGCATCCTGGAGAGCGTCTAAACTCATCCGAGTCAATCTACCATTCGCAATAGATTCCATTGCTTGTAATGCAGTTATCTTGTACACAACTAAACCTCAATTTAACAAAGTACAGATATCCTGTAAGCGGCACGGTTATACACTGATTCTTAAAACCATAAGCATCCGACCGCTGCCACCAGTTTAAAGACCAGAGGGGGGTGTCTGTACTTCTGCTCTCTGTATGGTGGAGGAGAGGCACAGAGGACCCCAGCCAAGAGACTCTATTATTGGTACATGGTCGAGCAATCAAGGCCTAGCTTCTCAGGAGGTGATGCAGGCTGGTTCTTAAGTACAGTGTAGTCCCCAAGCCCCCACAAAGGAATGGGTAACGATAACTCACTTTGTACTTGGTTATCTATAATGGCAAATATACAGTTCTACGTGGTACCATAATTACTATTAGATCTCTTTAAAGTGCATCAACTGTACGGTTAAATGTCACACAAATCAGTTCGTAACGGAAACCAATCATAGATATAAGAGGAAAGCAGTTGGTTAGAACAATTGGCAGAATACTGGCTTCGATACCTAGACACAGCTCTGTGTGGAGATCCCCCCACCTGGGCAACCTGTAGAATAAAGATATATCACAAGCCCAGTCCATATATTGTTCACAAGAGACTTTCCAATAATTATGCAACCCCAAGTACCTGGCATTGTAGCATTCCTTGTTGGGGAATCAACGTCCCTTCTTGAGTGTCTTCCCTTTAAGGCAGGAGTCATGGGTCATCGAATGTCCGATGGAGAACAGGGTGAACGAAGACGGTGAAGTGGCAGCTTCTTTCCTAACAGTGCTCGTCAACGGGGAAGCGTAAACGTCCTGCAAGGAAGAGTCGTGCGGGGCACCTCTGTGACTTTAGTTCTGGACCACGAAGAGTTTGAAGACTGTGGCCAAGCAAGAGCGTCGAGTCATTGGCATCTCTGTGGTCTTTGGGTTGCGGGAAACCCACTGTTGGATGCTCCTCAGCGCGTCGACGGCTTGGCCTTCTCGGTGGGATAAGGTGGGCGGCGGTGCAGACGAGCGTGTCCATGAATCGAAAGTTCTTAGGCAATGGAAGCACGGCAGCTCCGGTCAGCGACAGCGGTCGTCGACTGTGGCGGACAACAGTCCGGGCGCTTCTCTTTGGGATTCTGCAGCAGTCCCAGTCTCCGGTCAGCAGCCTGTTGTAGGTCTGTCTACCAGGGAGCTTTGGCAAAGATCAGCTGGTGCACGATGGTCCCACGTAGCTCGGGAATAGGGCACCTTACCAGGTCCTCTCTGGGTCAGTCCTTGGAGACACAGCAGCTTTCAGATTGATGAAGAAGGGCAACAGCAATTCTTCTCTTCCAGCAGGGCTTCAAGGTCAAGCTTCAGTTTCACTCCAGGTACTTGTCGTAGTGGACTTCAGCTTCTGGTCACAATTCATAGCAGTGAGGGGTCCCCAGATATACTGTTGATCTTCCATTCATTCCACTGGGTCATACTCAAGCATCCAATCACTGCGAAGAGCATTCATGCAGGCAGGCAGCCAATCAGGTGCATAGTGCATTCAGGCCATTCACTTCTCTCCAGAAACTCACAACAAAATGTGTATTGGGACAAGTACCCAGCCATTCAACAACCAAACACTGCATTCATACCAGTTTCGGGCAGGGCTGTCTCAGTCATTGGCCCTCATTCCGAGTTTGGAGGTAAGTAACGTCCCTTAGCGGCATGGTGAAAATAGCGTGTCCGTGCTGGCACCAGTCCTCTAATATAGGATTATTACAAGTTTGCAGGCACGAGCTTTGCGCCATGCCGGTAAGGTACCTAGCGCCATGCCGCAAAAGACTCCCACAAAGCCCTTACCGGCATCGAGCTAAGCGCAGATAACACTACCGACATCGCTCAATGCGTCATTAGCGGTGACCGTAAATAGCGGTGACCATAATTAGCGGACACCGCTATTTACGGTCACCGCTAATAAGTGGAACCGGAAATAGCGTCATCGCACAGGAATGGGAAGGAGCACGGTGGCCATCTTTAAAAACGCAATCCATTGCCATCCTCAGCACACAGGACCCCTGCGACACTGCTGATCGTGAGAAAACGTCCTCCTACAAGACAAGAATGCCGAAGGCCCTGTAGAAGGGATCTGCCCGCCTCAGAAAGGAAAGATTTAATCAGGGCGAGCTTCAGATGCTTGTGGACACTTTGCACGAGCATGCGGGCACAGTCTTCTCCAGCAACATGAGGAGAGAGGCAGTGCTACGTAAAAAGGAGATCTGGGCACTTGTTGCCCAGAAGGTTAGTGCAGTGGGCAACACACCCCGCACAGTGAAAGACTGAAGTAAGCGATGGGATGACCTGCGCCTAAGGGTGCGCAACATATTATCCGTCAATCGCTGCCAGGCCATGGAAACTGGAGGAGGACCTAGTTCACCCATAAAGTTCACCCCGTGGGAGGACACATGCGCAAGCATGATTGGGACAGAATCCATTGAAGGCGTAAGCAAGATGGAGTGTGGCACCACAACATCTGACGATGGAGGTGTGTGTCTAAAGTGAACACTGCTATGCCACATTTGATGAAAGTCAACGGCAATGTCAGTCCAAAGAGTCACGCCATGGTCGGCCACACACACTCCCTGTAAAGTAGGCCGAAGCATCCGAGACACATGCTGATGCCTGTTGCAAGGCAATATTGTACATGACACATACCACACAAAGTAGGAAATTCCACGAGGCACACAGCATGCATGACCAAAATAGTATGCATGTCAGACAGCACTGTTCCTGGCCAACATGAGTGACGCCGACATATGCCTGCATTAACCACCCATGTATGAAATGACGTGCCCTTCCCAACACAAATGCCTATTACCCACATTTGTGTGGATGAGCAATTGTCCCAATGTATGTATGATGCCTATCTAAACATCACTCATGCCGTCCCTCTCTTCCACCACCACAGGCAGTGACCATGACAGCGATGAGCAGGATGCCACCCCTGCACAGGCCACACCCAGGAAGAGGTCCCAGGCGGACAGCAACCGGCCGCCAACCTCCAGGGGACAAGCCAGTGTGCGCTGTGTCCCACCAACCAAGCCACCGCAGGTATACATTGCACCTGTACCACCAAGGCGTGTGGAGGGAACAGCATCACCACCACCCCCACCCACTGTCCTGCCTGGAGACACCTGTGAGACACCCCATTTGGAGGAGTCTAGTGTGGCTGGGGAGGTTGCAGCCACGGCACCCCTGACAGTGGATGACAGCCAGGACGACATCTGGGGCACCAGCGAGGACGATATTATGGATGTGGTCCTTACCCCAACCCAAATTGCATCCCCCCCAAGTATCATCGATCGATACCGGGAACGCCACCACCCCAGAGCTGTCCGGCCATGACCACACCCAGGGACATCTCAGTCCAGTTTTTAGTGTTGGGGAGGATGAGCAGGCTGGGCATGACAGCCAGCTTCCCAGCACATCCACAGGTACACCCACTGGGCCGCAGAGGACTGACCTGCTCACTGAACTCGTTCGTGAGTTTGTACAGGACAACCGTCAGGCCAGAGAGGAGTGGCGTACAGAATTAGCTGCACTAGGGCGGTCCATTACGGACAACACCAGCCGCCTCTGCGAGGAGGTCTCGGCCCTCCGGCAGGTGCTAGGGCGCATCGCGGATCCCTTGGTGGCAGGTCATCCCACCTCACAAACTCAGCAGGAGGCCACACTGTCGTCCTGCAGTTCCACCCAAACGAGCCCGCTCCGCAGGTCGGTCCGTGCACAGTGCCGACAGGACATGCCACCCCCTGGCTCAGGGAGTGCAAAGTGAATGGCATGGCAGCCTCATGTAGGCTTAGGGGACTCAAAGGGACTTGCGTGGGGGAGTTGTGGCGGGAGGGGGGTGTGGGTGTGTGGGAGAGTTGCGGGGGTTGAGTTCTGTTAATGGTTAGACTGTCTGAGTTTAGGCTAGGTGATGATACCTTGCACCAGTCATGACTTGTTGTTTTAGGATTGTTTGCACTAACAAGCCTCATCCACGAATACACATCGAGGACAATGTTATGTAAATGTGGAGCATGGACACTGGCAGAACTACATTGTGAAGGGATATGTACTAAGGCACACTGCTAAATCCAGGAATACACTTCGCCATTGTAACTTGTTGGAAACACAAACCTATGTAATCCATGTGCATATTATTGTATGAGCTATATGTGAACTCGGCACAAACTCTAGACCGCAGATTATTAACCTGTAGAGGGGCTGGACAATATTGTAGGAAATGTATAAAAATACGAATGTTTAGATGTCCAGCACTCTCCCTCCTCACTCTGACGGGCTGGTACTCATTGCAGGGTGTCGAGAGCCAGATAGCTATCTGTATCAGATCTGTGTTTCTTTGTAACTGCGCAGTATTAAAGATCTGTGAATCTTTATAGCCCGTGTTTGGTGTATTTCCTTTTGTGGTACTCAGCCTTGATATTTCCTTGCTTCTACACTGCAGCCATGGGTAGACCATCCGTGATCATCCCCAACTCGACCAAATCTTTTCCTAACAATATGTTTGCAGGCACTTTGTCCTGAACCAGGTCCGGATGCTTCGCTGTCTTGTCTCCAATCATAATGTTGACTAAGGCTACAGGTGGTAATTTGGGAGGCCCACCAGCTAACCCGGTGGTTCTCAGAGGAGCACCTATATAGTCCTCTGGCTTGAGCAGGGTCCTGTCCACCACTGTCATGCTTGCCCCAGTGTCTCTCAAACTAGTAGAAGGCTGGCCATTTAAGAGGACACTTCTCAAAAACCTACGAGTGTTTTGTGGGATAGTTTCCAGTACTTCTGCGTACTGGTCCCAGGCCCCAAGGGACACTATGGAAATCTCTACGGGAGCACCAAAGGTGATCCCGGTAAAGGAGGGGAGGACAGTGGCCTCCACCTCAGGTACGGAGTAGGGGTAGGTCAGGTTGACAGCCTGGACTCCAAGTGCCTTACTCTTACACTTGGGGTCACCCCTTCGGTGATCCAGAGCCCCACAATCCCAATAAGTGCTGGGAGTGTGGGGTACGGTACTGGAACCACTGGGACCCTGCTTTGCAGCAGGCAGACCACTACTCTTACTTCCACCCACAACAGACTTATCCCCACTAGGTTTTTGGGTCTTAGAAGAGGAAGGTTTTGGTTTACTGACTGTGATTGCTTCTGGGACTCCTCAGCTTTCTGAGAGGTCCACTTTTCTTTGTCATTGTCCTTCCCACTGGAGTCCTTAGGGGACTCGCGATGGGAGAACCACTTGTCAGCCAACCTAGCCAGCTTAAAGGGGTCCAAAATGTTCTGGTCAGCAACATTCTGACGCAGCTCTGGTGAACAGGCTTCCGAAAAATGCTCAAAAAACAAAAGGTGGGACAATTCAACAAGCGTTTCACTTTGTAACCATCAATCCAGCCCATCATGTTCATGTGCGCAGCACTCACCCAGTCAATCCAAGACACATTGGGCCTCATTACGACCCAGGCGGTAAGTTACCGCCTGGGCCGTGACTTTACCACCATGGCGTAAACTACGTTTACGCCATGGTGGTTGGCGGATTTACCGCCCCATTCCAACCTTGGCGGGGCGGTAAATCCCCATTTTCCCTTCCCCATTCCCATTTTGCCCCATAGGGCATAATGGGAGTGGGGAAGGCGTTAATTACGCCACCATAAATTACGGTGGCGTAATTAACTCCATGGTCCCTTAGCGCCATGGATTTTAACACCTGCTAAAAGCAGGTGTTAAAACCTCCATGGCGCTAAGGGACCTCGTACTCAGGCGGTAAGGGTCGGCGCTGTTTACGCCGCCGTAAACCCCTTACCGCCTGAGTCGTAATTAGGCCCATTCTCTCGTTTCTTAAAATCCCTGAACCTTTTAAGGTATTGGGTAGGTGTCTTGCCAAACTTAGCAATCAAAGCAGACTTCATGCAGTCATACTGACCCCTTTCTTCCAAACTCAGTTTCAGAATACAGTCATATCCAGCCTGATGCACTCTGCTTAACTAACACATCATGAATTGCACAAGCCATCTCAAACGCTTCAATCCATTGGAGGATATCAGAACCCTCCGCATACACACCAACCAAATCTTTCATAAACTTGGTTGCTAGGGACCTGACACTCTCAACTGGTTTAGCTGAAGTCTCCACTCGAGCTTTCTCTAACTGGATTCGCTGACATTCAGTGTCCCGGTTCTTGAGTTCAAGGTCCTTATCTTTGAGTTCAAGATCCCTATTCTTGAGCTCCACTTGTTTTGTCAACTCCTCTTTCTTAAGCTCAGCTTCTATTTCCAACTTGCGGTATTCAAAGGCCAATTTCATCCTTAATAACTAAAGTTCCACGGAATTGCTGGGGTTTGGAACAGAGGCAGCAGGAATGGTGGCATTCCCAGAAACAGATTCAGCGACAACCCTAGACTTATCCACAAAGTCTACCTCCCTGGCTTCACAAGCATCCTGGAGAGCGTCTAAACTCATCTGAGTCAATCTACCATTCGCAATAGATTCCATTGCTTGTAATGCAGTTATCTTGTACACAACTAAACCTCAATTTAACAAAGTACAGATATCCTGTAAGTGGCACGGTTATACACTGATTCTTAAAACCATAAGCATCCGACCGCTGCCACCAGTTTAAAGACCGGAGGGGGTGTCTGTACTTCTGCTCTCTGTATGGTAGAGGAGAGGCACAGAAGACCCCAGCCAAGAGTCTCTATTATTGGTACATGGTCGAGCAATCAAGGCCTAGCTTCTCAGGAGGTGATGCAGGCTGGTTCTTAAGTACATTGTAGTCCCCAAGCCCCCACAAACGAATGTCCACACACGGTATTAGTTAAACCACAGTCTTTATATAATTAATGTTCAAGGTTATGTACAATATCACGATAACTCACTTTGTACTCGGTTATCTATAATGGCAAATATACAGTTCTACGTGGTACCATAATTACTATTAGATCTCTTTAAAGTGCATCAACTGCACGGTTAAATGTCACACAAATCAGTTCGTAACGGAAACCAATCATAGATATAAGAGGAAAGCAGTTGGTTAGAACAATTGGCAGAATACTGGCTTCGATACCTAGACACAGCTCTGTGTGGAGATCCCCCACCTGGGCAACCTGTAGAATAAAGATATATCACAAGCCCAGTCCATATATTGTTCACAAGAGACTTTCCAATAATTATGCAACCCCCAAGTACCTGGCATTGTAGAATTCATTGTCGGGGAATCAACGTGCCTTCTTGAGTGTCCTCCCTTTAAGGCAGGAGTCATGGGTCATCGAATGTCCGATGGAGAACAGGGTGAAATAAGACGGTGAAGTGGCAGCTTCTTTCCGAGCAGTGCTCGTCGACGGGGAAGCGTAAACATCCTGCAAGGAAGAGGCGTGCAGGGCACCTCTGTGTCTTTAGTTCTGGACCACGAAGAGTTTGAAGAACTGTGGCCAAGCAAGGGCGTCGAGTCGTCGGCATCTCTGTGGTCTTGGGTTGCGGGAAATCCACCGTCGGATGCTCCTCAGCGCGTCGACGGCCTGGCCTTGTCCGGTGGGATAAGGCGGGCGGCGGTGCGGACGAGCGCGCCCATGAATCGAAAGTTCTTAGGCAATGGGAGCACGGCAGCTCCGGTCAGCGACAGCGGTCGTCGACTGTGGCGGACAACAGTCCGGACGCTTCTCTTTGGGATTCTGCGGCAGTCCCAGTCTCCGGTCAGCAGCCTGTTGTAGGTCTGTCTACCAGGGAGCTTTGGCAAAGATCAGCTGGTGCACGATGGTCCCTCGTAGCTCGGGAAGAGGGCACCTTACCAGGTCCTCTCTGGGTCAGTCCTTGGAGACACAGCAGCTTTCAGATTGATGAAGAAGGGCAACAGCAATTCTTCTCTTCCAGCAGGGCTTCAAGGTCAAGCTTCAGTTTCACTCCAGGTACTCTTTGTAGTGGACTTCAGCTTCTGAACACAATTCCTAGCAGTGAGAGGTCCCCAGATATACTGTTGATCTTCCAATCATTCCACTGGGTCATACTCAAGCATCCAATCACTGCGAAGAGCATTCATGCAGGCAGGCAGCCAATCAGGTGCATAGTGCATTCAGGCCATTCACTTCTCTCCAGAAACTCACAACAAAATGTGTATTGGGACAAGTACCCAGCCATTCAACAACCAAACACTGCATTCATACCAGTTTCGGGCAGGGCTGTCTCAGTCATTGGCCCTCATTCCGAGTTTGGAGGTAAGTAACGTCCCTTACCGGCATGGTGAAAATAGCGTGTCCGTGCTGGCACCAGTCCGCTAATATAGGATTATTACGAGTTTGCGGGCACGAGCTTTGCGCCATGCCGGTAAGTTACCTAGCGCCATGCCGTAAAAGACTCCCACAAAGCACTTACCGGCATCGAGCTAAGCGCAGATAATACTACCGACATCGTTCAATGCGTCATTAGCGGTGACCGTAAATAGCGGTGACCATAATTAGCGGACACCCCTATTTACGGTCACCGCTAATAAGTGGAACCGGAAATAGCGTCATCGCATAGGAACGGGAAGGAGCACGGTGGCTATCTTTAAAAACACAATCCATTGCCATTCTCAGCACACAGGACCCCTGCGACACTGCTGATGGTCAGAAAACGTCCTCCTACAAGACATGAATGCCGAAGGCCCTGTAGAAGGGATCTGCCCGCCTCAGAAAGGAAAGATTTATTCAGGACGAGCTCCAGATGCTTGTGGACACTTTGCACGAGCATGCGGGCACAGTCTTCTCCAGCAACATGAGGAGAGAGGCAGTGCTACGTAAAAAGGAGATCTGGGCACTTGTTGCCCAGAAGGTTAGTGCAGTGGGCAACACACCCCGCACAGTGAAAGACTGCGGAAGCGAAGGGACGACCTGCGCCTAAGGATGCGCAACATATTATCCATCAATCGCTGCCAGGCCATGGAAACTGGAGGAGGACCTAGTTCACCCATAAAGTTCACCCCGTGGGAGGACACATGCGCAAGCATGATTGGGACAGAATCCATTGAAGGCGTAAGCAAGATGGAGTGTGGCACCACAACATCTGACGATGGAGGTGTGTGTCTAAAGTGAACACTGCTATGCCAAATCTGATGAAAGTCAACGGCAATGTCAGTCCAAAGAGTCACGCCATGGTCGGCCACACACACACACTCCCTGTAAAGTAGGCCGAAGCATCCGAGACACATGCTGATGCCTGTTGCAAGGCAATATTGTACATGACACATACCACACAAAGTAGGAAATTCCACGAGGCACACAGCATGCATGACCAAAATAGTATGCATGTCAGACAGCACTGTTCCTGGCCAACATGAGTGACGCCGACATATGCCTGCATTAACCACCCATGTATGAAATGATGTGCCCTTCCCAACACAAATGCCTATTACCCACATTTGTGTGGATGAGCAATTGTCCCAATGTATGTATGATGCCTATCTAAACATCACTCATGCCGTCCCTCTCTTCCACCACCACAGGCAGTGACCATGACAGCGATGAGCAGGATGCCACCCCTGCACAGGCCACACCCAGGAAGAGGTCCCAGGCGGACAGCAACCAGCCGCAAACCTCCAGGGGACAAGCCAGTGTGCGCCGTGTCCCACCAACCAAGCCACCGCAGGTATACATTGCACCTGTACCACCAAGGCGTGTGGAGGGAACAGCATCACCACCACCCCCACCCACTGTCCTGCCTGGAGACACCTGTGAGACACTCCATTTGGAGGAGTCTAGTGTGGCTGGGGAGGTTGCAGCCACGGCACCCCTGACAGTGGATGACAGCCAGGAGGACATCTGGGGCACCAGCGAGGACGATATTATGGATGTGGTCCTTACCCCAACCCAAATTGCATCCCCCCCAAGTATCATCGATCGATACCGGGAACGCCACCACCCCAGAGCTGTCCGGCCATGACCACACCCAGGGACATCTCAGTCCAGTTTTTAGTGTTGGGGAGGATGAGCAGGCTGGGCATGACAGCCAGCTTCCCAGCACATCCACAGGTGCACCCACTGGGCCGCATAGGACTGACCTGCTCACTGAACTCGTTCGTGAGTTTGTACAGGACAACCGTCAGGCCAGAGAGGAGTGGCGTACAGAATTAGCTGCACTAGGGCGGTCCATTACGGACAACACCAGTCGCCTCTGCGAGGAGGTCTCGGCCCTCCGGCAGGTGCTAGGGCGCATCGCGGATCCCTTGGTGGCAGGTCATCCCACCTCACAAACTCAGCAGGAGGCCACACTGTCGTCCTGCAGTTCCACCCAAACGAGCCCGCTCCGCAGGTCGGTCCGTGCACAGTGCCGACAGGACATGCCACCCCCTGGCTCAGGGAGTGCAGAGTGAATGGCATGGCAGCCTCATGTAGGCTTAGGGGACTCAAAGGGACTTGCGTGGGGGAGTTGTGGTGGGAGGGGGGTGCGGGTGTGGGGGAGTTGCGGGGGGAGGGGGAGGTGGTGAGGGTGTTTTTGGGGAGTTGTGGGGGGAGGGGAGGGAAGTGAGGGTGTGTGGGGGAGTTGTGGGGGGAGGGGGAGGGGGTGAAGGTGTGTGGGGGAGTTGTGGGGCGAGGGGGAGGGTGTGTGGGGGAGTGTGGGGGGAGGGGGAAGGGGGTGAGGGTGTGTGGGGTGTTTTCTCACTTACATTTATATTGTTACATTCAATACACTGGTTATTTGAAAAAGAAGACCTTAGTGGACATTCATCAATGCGCATGTGTCATTTAATCATTTACAGTCCATAGTGTACATGTACCCACACACCCAGTGCCCTCTGTCCAACCATCATGTCACCCTCTGCTGAAATGTGTGTCAGAAATATTGTGCAATCACTGACTGGCGCACAGCACGTCCCTCCTGTGCATCGGCACCGTGATGAAGTCCTGCCACATCTTCATCTTCCCCTTCATCATCATCAGGTGGTAGTAGTTCAATGTCAGGGGGCAGGGGCACGTTCCGGCGGATACACATATTGTGCAGAATTACACATGCCATGATGATCTTGGCCACCTTCTCATGCCTGTAGAGGAGTGCCCCACCCGACCGGCTGAGGCAGTGAAATCGTGCCTTCAACAGGCCAAAGGTCTGCTCGATGACCGCACGGGTTCGGGTATGGGAACGATTGTAGTCCTCCTCGTGCCTGTTCTGTGGGTTTCGGACAGAGGTGAGGAGCCACGGCTTCAAGGGATAGCCACTATCACCTGTATGAGAGGAAAATGAAGGTAAATGTCAGGGGAATCATGAAGAACAGCTGTACTAGTCACACATGCCAGCTGTAACGCTCACCTGATTCCCGTAGAGGCGCCGGTCTTGACTGGGCGTATACCGTATCTTCAAAGGTGATGTGTAACACATGGCTGGCTCTTTGGGCTGGACCTCTGTGCACTGTATGTCTGACTCGAAGGATAAGATGTCTGCAGATAGAAAATATGGGATTAAGGAACTGGGTTATTGAATGTCTCTCTCTTCTTCCCTTTCTCTTCTCCTGTAGAACCCCAAAGGTTAACGCTCTCACCTTAGGTAAGTGAACGCCGTGCTCTCCATCTGCCTCGGGGCAGGGTGCTGTAACCAGTTTCTTCACTGGATAAGGGGAGCAGGCCTCTTGACTTCAGAGGACTGCTGTCCGTCGTTTACTGCACGAACGGTAAGTTTCGAGTAATTCTAATGTCTTTAAAGTCTTTAGTAATGATGTTTCTTGTTTTGCAGGGTTCCGGCGATGGCGGATGACGGGCTGAAGTGAGTTGAAGATGGAGCCCTTGTGATGAATAGAAGCGCCTGGAAGCACGTAAGTAAGCGCTTGTTGCCTGCTTCACGATGCGCTCTAACTGTCTTTTTATTTTGCAGGTACAAGTTCGGAGCGGCTGCAGGGTGCCGGAATACCCACTGGGTTAGATGTGGAAAGGAGTAATGGCACGTGAGTATTAAAGTTCCCCAATGTCTTTAAACGCACCTTGTTTTGTCTTTCAGATGCGGGATGCAGCGCCGAAGGCCTCCGGAGCGTGCGAAGAGTTGGTGAGCTTTTGTCTTTCAGATGCCGGAATGCAGTGTGAAGACCTCCGGAGCGCACAAAGAGTAGGTAAGCCTTTGTCTTTCAGATGCCGGAATGCAGCGCGAGGCGTTGGTAACAGCCGATGGACCAGGTAAGTGAAGAGCTGTCACTGAAGACCGTAATGCTAACCTGTTCTTTCTTGTCTTTATAGGTGTTGCTGAAGACTGGATTCAGGATGGTAAGCCTTTTTCCTTAGGCCCAGGATCAGATGCAGAAGACACGATGAGCGTTCTGCTGCAGAGGATGCAGAATAACGCAAAGCAAGATTCATCCATCGGGTGTGATTTAAATAGCCTCCTGTAGTGCTTAGTTGTATCCTTCCACAGCCACGCCTAGGTAAGAAAAGAGTTCCTGCTTTCCAGAAGAGTTCCAGTGTTCTGAATCTAGGGAGTGGCTCCTGCCCCACCCAACAGGAAAAGTAGTTCCAAACAGAAGAGGATCAGAGGCTCAACTGGCAGGCAAGTAAGCAGCATGGTCTGCTGCAGGTAAGTCCACCCAAGCATTATGAGCCCGGCGCTTCCAGCGCTGGGACTGGGCATATTTATGAGCCTGGTGCCACTGGCGCCAGGACTGGGTCCAAAAGGTCCCAATTGGGACTGGTTGGCACTCGGAACCTGGGTTATGGATCTGCTTCCAAGGGAGTTGGGAAAATCCTGACCTTTTGGAAGCAGAGATCATGACAGTACCCCCCCTCAAGGCCCCTCCCAAACCGGGCTTCTCCGGGGGTTTTGGCTTGTCAGGAAATGTTCGGTGAAATCTTTTGATTAGGCGAGGAGCGTGGACATATTCAGCAGGTTCCCAGGATCTCTCTTGGGGGCCGTAGCCTTTCCAGTCAATTAGGTAAAATAGTTTAGATTTGGAGATCTTGGAGTCCAGAATGCTTTTGACTTCAAACTCGAGTTCTCCATCAACTAGCATAGGTTTTGGAGATTTAGTTAGTCGGGTTTGAGGTTGCACGGGTTTTAATAGAGAGACGTGGAAGACCGGATGTATCTTCATGTGCGGGGGCAAGTCCAACTTGACCGCTACTGGGTTTACTATGGTAGTGATGGAATAGGGACCAAGGTATCTTGGGTTGAATGTGCGTGGCCCTTTTAGAGGTAGATATTTGGTGGATAACCAGACTTGATCCCCTACTTGATATTGAGGGGCTTCCTTCCGATGTTGATCTGCTCCTTTCTTGTATTGTTCTTTAGCCCTTTGAAGGTGAGAAACAGCTTCCTTAAAGGCTTGGGTGATTGTAGAATGCAGGTAGACTACTGCTGGTGTTTCAAGATCTTGGAGGGGATCCAACTCCGAGGTTCGAGGGTGACTGCCGTACAAAAGAAAAAACAGGGTTTTCCCAGTTCCCGAATGGACAGAGTTATTGTAGGCATATTCGGCTATCCAAAGGATGTCTTTCCAAGTTTTTTCAGTTTGTTGCAGCATGCAGCGTAAATACTGTTCCAGAGTTTGATTGGTCCTCTCGGTTTGTCCGTCGGTCTGAGGGTGGTGACTGGTCTATAGTCTCACATCAATTTGAGCCGACCGACAGCAACTTCGCCAAAAATGAGAAATAAATTGACTACCTCGATCCGAAATTAGAACCGAAGGAAAATCGTGCAGTCGGACGATGTTTTCGAGAAATTCTCGGGCCAGAGTTGCTCCTGTTGGCAAGCCTTTGAGCGGAATGAAATGCGCCATCTTGGAGAATAAGTCCACGATTACTAGAATCATATTGTATCCGGAGCATGGAGGTAGATAGGTGATGAAGTCCATAGAAAGCGTATGCCAAGGGCGAGGTGGGATGTCAATAGGGCGTAAGAGGCCTGCTGGTCTTTCCTTTTGACTCTTGTTTTGGGCGCATACTCCACAGGACATTATAAAGTCTCTGATATCTTTTTTCCAAGACGGCCACCAGAAGTAGCGCTTGATCTTTTCTGAGGTCTTGGCCATACCGGGATGTCCTTCCATTAAAGAATCGTGATAACAAGAGATTACTTTTTTCTGTAAATCTGTGCTGGGTAGGTATAATCGTTCTTGGAAATACAATAAGTTGTCCTTTACTGCAAAGTCCTTTCCCTGCAGATGCCAATTCTGTATGTCTGCTGGAGTTACAAGTTGCCTGGCTTTATCCTTAACTTCCTCTATGGATTCTGTGGCGATTACACCCAGAATTCTTTGTTCGGGAATGATTGGTACAGGTTTAGGGTTGATCAAGTGTTCTTCCACTCCCATCCGAGAAAGGGCATCAGCTTTACCGTTCTTTGTACCAGGTCGATAGGTAATTATGAAGTCAAACTCGGCAAAGAATAATGCCCAACGGAGTTGTCTAGAGGATTGGGCTTTTGCGGTTTTCAAATATTGCAGGTTTCGGTGATCCGTAATCACAGTAACGGTGTGTCGGGCCCCCAGCAGATAATGCCGCCAAGCCTTAAAGGCAGACTTGATAGCCAGAAGTTCCTTGTCAGTAATCGTGTAATTGATTTCAGGAGGCGAGAATTTGCGGGACCAAAATGCCACGGGATGCAACTGATTGGTTACCACGTCCTTTTGTGATAGAACTGCCCCCATGGCAAGGCTTGAAGCATCAGTTTCCACGATGTAGGGGAGTTCGGGGCGAGGGTGTTTTAAGAGTGGTGCAGAGATAAATTTAGTCTTCAAATCCTGGTAAGCTTGTTCCGCCTCGGTAGACCATTCAAAACATTTGTTTTTCTTTAACAAGGCAGTGATGGGCTGGACTATTCGAGAGAATTCGGGGATAAACCTGCGGTAAAAGTTAGCGAAGCCTAACATGCTTTGCACACCTTTTACGGAGGATGGTGATGGCCATTTGAGAACTGCATCGACCTTCTTTGAATCCATACGCACTCCGCCAGGTGATAATATGAATCCCAAGAATTCAACTTCAGTCACGTTGAAAACACATTTTTCCAACTTAGCGAAAAGTTTGTGTTGACGCAATCTTTCGAGGACCATTTTCACGTGTTTCCGATGTTCAGATTCCGATGAAGAATAAACGAGGATGTCGTCAATGTAAACAACAACACACACATCTATGAGCTCTCTGAGGACATCGTTCATAAAATATTGAAAGGCGGCCGGGGCATTGCAAAGTCCGAAGGGCATGACCTGATATTCAAATAGCCCATACTTGGTGCGGAAGGCCGTCTTCCATTCATCGCCCTCTTTTACTCGTACCAAGTGGTAAGCTCCTCTAAGATCCAGCTTTGTATATATGCATGCTTTTCTGACTTGGTCCAGGAGTTCAGGGATCAAAGGTAATGGATATCTATTCTTAACGGTGATCTGGTTCAGGGAGCGATAATCTATACAAGTTCTAAGGTCTCCTTCCTTTTTTGGAACGAAGAACAAAGCTGAAGAGGCGCTGGTCTTGACTGGGCGTATACCGTATCTTCAAAGGTGATGTGTAACACACGGCTGGCTCTTTGGGCTGGACCTCTGTGCACTGTATGTCTGACTCGAAGGATAAGATGTCTGCAGATAGAAAATATGGGATTAAGGAACTGGGTTATTGAATGTCTCTCTCTTCTTCCCTTTCTCTTCTCCTGTAGAACCCCAAAGGTTAACGCTCTCACCTTAGGTAAGTGAACGCCGTGCTCTCCATCTGCCTCGGGGCAGGGTGCTGTAACCAGTTTCTTCACTGGATAAGGGGAGCAGGCCTCTTGACTTCAGAGGACTGCTGTCCGTCGTTTACTGCACGAACGGTAAGTTTCGAGTAATTCTAATGTCTTTAAAGTCTTTAGTAATGATGTTTCTTGTTTTGCAGGGTTCCGGCGATGGCGGATGACGGGCTGAAGTGAGTTGAAGATGGAGCCCGTGTGATGAATAGAAGCGCCTGGAAGTACGTAAGTAAGCGCTTGTTGCCTGCTTCACGATGCGCTCTAATTGTCTTTTTATTTTGCAGGTACAAGTTCGGAGCGGCTGCAGGGTGCCGGAATACCCACTGGGTTAGATGTGGAAAGGAGTAATGGCACGTGAGTATTAAAGTTCCCCAATGTCTTTAAACGCACCTTGTTTTGTCTTTCAGATGCGGGATGCAGCGCCGAAGGCCTCCGGAGCGTGCGAAGAGTTGGTAAGCTTTTGTCTTTCAGATGCCGGAATGCACTGTGAAGACCTCCGGAGCGCACAAAGAGTAGGTAAGCCTTTGTCTTTCAGATGCCGGAATGCAGCGCGAGGCGTTGGTGACAGCCGATGGACCAGGTAAGTGAAGAGCTGTCACTGAAGACCGTACTGCTAACCTGTTCTTTCTTGTCTTTATAGGTGTTGCTGAAGACTGGATTCAGGATGGTAAGCCTTTTTCCTTAGGCCCAGGATCAGATGCAGAAGACACGATGAGCGTTCTGCTGCAGAGGATGCAGAATAACGCAAAGCAAGATTCATCCATCGGGTGTGGTTTAAATAGCCTCCTGTAGTGCTTAGGTGTCTCCTTCCACAGCCACGCCTAGGTAAGAAAAGAGTTCCTGCTTTCCAGAAGAGTTCCAGTGTTCTGAATCTAGGGAGTGGCTCCTGCCCCACCCAACAGGAAAAGTAGTTCCAAACAGAAGAGGATCAGAGGCTCAACTGGCAGGCAAGTAAGCAGCATGGTCTGCTGCAGGTAAGTCCACCCAAGCATTATGAGCCCGGCGCTTCCAGCGCTGGGACTGGGCATATTTATGAGCCTGGTGCCACTGGCGCCAGGACTGGGTCCAAAAGGTCCCAATTGGGACTGATTGGCACTCGGAACCTGGGTTATGGATCTGCTTCCAAGGGAGTTGGGAAAACCCTGACCTTTTGGAAGCAGAGATCATGACACCAGCAGGTTATTGTTGCCCACATGCACATGTCCCTGGATGCATTTACGCCATTTTCTGTCCCTCCATGTGTCCTGTGCCATGGTCTAATGGTGTGATCTTCAAGATGATACATGGTGTGTACTGCCGTCTTGTTGCACATGCATCGTGTATGCATACAGCTGTGTTAGTGTCAAATTAGGGAGTTGTTGTGTCCTGTGAGATTTACTTAGAGGGGGCGTTGGCAGTAGTCTGTGCAATATTGGGAAATCAGCATTGATCATTCCCATGGTGACATGCAGCACTCCTCTGAGTGTGCCGGCCCTGTGCCGGACAGTGGATTCCCTAGTAGGTGCAGTTTGATGCACTTCCCGGGATGCTTATCCTGTGTGGTGAGATACTGAAGACAGCAACATGGTGCATATGCACTGCATGGTGCACGATGGCGTTACAGAGGGTGAGGGTCGCTGATGGGTGGTGAACGTGCTGTGGGATGTGGGGTGGTTTCCTGTTAGTCATGTCGTGATAGGTGTCGACCTTACTTCATTCATATGGGATTTGTGTGTCTTGTTCGGTTTGTGATGGTTTCGGGCACAATGTTTGGTGATGTGCACATCGTGCAGTCACATCAACATTGGCAGCATGGTGGTGTGTGCATCTCTCCCCCCTTTTCAATGCCTTGTGGCAGTCCTGCTACTTACCAAGCAGCTAGGCACGTCGTCCAGCATGTCGCTCCATGAAGCGTGGTAGCATGGAGTTCCGCAAGACCAAAGAGTCATGAGTCGATCCTGGCTATCGGGCACAACATTGTGTGATGACCTTGCTTGCATCGCATACCATCTGCACATTGATGGAGTGGTATTGCTGGCTCCATGGCATGCGGAACCACCAACTCCATGTTGGTGCAGTTGAGGGCACCTACACAATTTGGCATGCCTGCCAGTGCATGGAAGGCAACTTTTGTATCAAATATCTCCTGGGGGGTCCGTGGTAGGGATATGTAGTCCCTCGTGTGCTTGATGAGGGCATCAAGCACTTGGTTCAGTATCCGGGAAAAAAAGGGTTGAGATATGCCATGCATGTGCCCCATTGTGTGCTGGTAGGTGCCTGTTGCAAGGAAGTGGAGCACAGACACTACCTTCAGTAGAGGGGGGATGGCGGTGCGTATTTCAATGAGGCTCACTATGTCGTCGTGTATCAGGTCCACTATGGTGGTGATGGTGTCCCGGTCCAGACGGTACAGGGTGTGGATCTGCTCTGGGGTTAGGTTGAAAGGACTGGCTCTGATGCAAGGGATTGGGGGCTGCCTGCGTGGTAACGGTGGGTGCACTGGTGGGGCATGCTGGGCCTGTCTCACCCTCCTTCTCCTCCTGTGTCTCCTCTGTGGTGGCGGCTGTTGTTGTTGTGGCAATGCAAGCAAGTCCTCCAGCTCCAGTAATGCTACTACTATTGGAATCATCTTGGTGTGGGAGGGGGTGTGGTGTGTGGGTGTGCTCCTTTTGTACTGGGCCAGACTCCATTGCCTCCACCTATGCTGATTGTGTGCAGCTGTGGCAGTTGGGAACACTGCTCAGGGCATTTACCGGTAGGTCGGCAATGCCGGTATTTACGGCATGCCGGTAAGCACTTTTTCTGACTTCATGAGGCTGTTATTTGCATCTCCGCCTCACTTGGGATCTACCCCAGTTAACGGCATGCCGCTAATGCCGACATGGTGGGTCGCGTGCGCGCACCCAGACAGTTATTAACGGCTCTGTACTTTATAATGCCGTTAATAGCGGTCTGGTGGGTCAGAATATCCCATAGCGGTAATCGATGGCGGTATTCCTTTACGGGCATTGTTTTTCCCTTAGCACCAACCTCGGAATGACCCCCATTGTGTCAAACACCAGAAACTAGACATCCACAACAAGAAGTGCATATTTGTCACACACTCCATTCACCCAGGTCCCACCTACAGGCGTACCCACAACATACAGTCGTATGAGAAGGTAGGGCAGATAGTCCTGAGCTGTGCAATGTTGCATAATATCTACATCAGAAGCAACATATCCCCGCCCCCAGATCTAGACATTCCTCCGTCAGAGGATGATGCTGATGATGCAGCGCCAGCCGGAACCATGTACATGCACGTGGAGGCCAGGGATGGGCGCAGAGTCCATCAAGAACTCATAGAGAGCTTTTTCTGAGTACCCCTTTCACTCTGCACTTCTCTGGCACCTAACTGCATATGATGCACACACTCAGTAAATACCAAAATAAGGAATGTCCACTCATTGCTTCTAGTCGAAAACTACTGTATTGGAAAAAGTGTAAAATCCAAAGCCCCATGCTCTCCTGCCCCTCCCCAAACATCCTCATCCCCCTGCCTATGGAACCCCTCCCACACACACACCCCCTCCCCTCCCCAGACACACCCCTTATGCACCTCAACCCCCAAACAGCCCCCCCTACACACACACGCCTCCCCAAACATTCCATAGTCACAAAATTAATTAGAGTGTTACACCAAGTGTCACTTGCACTGCCTCTTCAACACAGGGTTCTTGGCTGGCCCAGATGTCCCCCTGTTGTGAGCTCCCAGGGGTAGTGGTGGATGATGGTGGGTCAGAACCCTGGGCCTGCAAGTTCGCAAGAGTAACTTGCAAGGTGTGTGAGAAGAACTAAGACATGGCTGAGATCCCCTCATTTTCCAACTGCAGGCCTGGATGCACTCACACAGCAGCCTCAACTCAGTAAGCTGCTGCTGGGCAAGAGTGGTCATTGCCCCATGCTTGTCCTCCATTGCACAAGGTTGTACTTCCATGTCCCAGATGATGGGCAGGGGGAGGGGTGTTGTGCAGTGTTGCTGGGCTGAAAGATGGGACTGGGTAGGTGGTGTGGCCATCCTCTTCCTCTGTGCTGTCCCTGCCATGGTGGCTAGGCGGCTGGTGTACCCATGGTGGTCTGGAGGGCACAGGAGGGACGGTGTAACCACTGACCACAGGTGTGGTTCTGGCAGCGGCTGGCAGTGGTTATGGTGGCACAACTGACGGTGGTGGTGGCACAGCAAGAGATGGTGGCACAGCAAGACGTGGTGACACAGGAGGTTTTGGTGGTGCTGATGGCGCAGCAGACGGTAGTGATGCAGCCTTTCCAGGTCTGCCTGCATGTGCTAGGCCTGACGATGGTCCGGGCATGTCGCTGTCATAGGATGTGCCTGTTGGGGTGCGATGAGCATGCTGTTAGTCTTCTGGGAGTCAATTTGCAAGCTTGAATTACACTCATGCTACATTGTATGTGTCCTGTTCTTGTCATGCTGTTTCTTTGGTTTGTTGGCTCTGATGTGTGCTTCTACATGTGGGTGGTGGGAGTGCACACTGACTGTTGGTCTGGTGTGTTGTTGTGTGTTCGGTGGGCCATTGATTCCGGTCTTGTTCTCCCTTGGCACACATGGGTGCTCGACATGTGTCCATGTGTGGGAATGCACATTTTGGCTACAGTCCTTGTGCATGGCTGCATCTGCCCACTTCCCTTGGCAGGTGTGTGCGATTGGACCATTTGCTGTGACTGACATGTGTTGGACCTGTTACCTGGCCCATTTGGAGTTTCTCTGCCGGGGGATGCATGTATTTGGACTCAATATTTGCATTTACATGGTGTTTACTGTACTTACCACCATCGCCTTGGTTCCCAGCTCCAATCTCTGCTGCACTGACTCCCTCAATGCCCACATTTGCATGATAGAGCTGCATGTCTCCGCCCAGGGTATGAGGGTCAGGGATGCCACCGTCCCTCCTTCTGTTTCAGCAGATTCCCTCCTGTGAGTGGCCAGGAGTTTTCTAACCCTCAGCTGCAAGTCGTGCCACAGCTTGTGGCAGTCCTGTGGTGTGCGTGGGACAGTCCCAGCCAGCTCTGGCTCTGTGAACTTCGTCTTCCTATGCTACTCAGGATTTCCTGGCATCCAGTTCTGGTGGATGGTAGCAGGAATAGGGATTTAAAGTGATTTGTTTTTTCAAAATGGCTGTTGGTGAGCTTCCCGTTTCTGTGATGATGCTATTTCAGGCACCGGAATGACCAGTGCCAATGATTCTGGCAGTTTCGGTGCTGGTAACACTATTTCCAGCAGATTTCTGTTGGAAACACTGGCAATTTACTGTGGATACAAGTATTTCTGTCATGCCGTATTACCGTTTCCGGCAGCAAGTGTGTGTGCACTCAAGGACCTGTAATGTGCCAGTAATTCAGGCGATCGGACTGCCAGAAATGGTAATACTGGCGCAGCAGAATTGCCAGTGATTTAACTTAAAACTTGTAATTAGGGCCAATATCTGTTTCAGCAGGTGGATACAGCCAATAAAAATGGGTTACCACACACATGGAATGTAAGATGGATTTTACAGTTAAAATCTGCATTGAAAATGCCTGTAAAAATGACAAATAGAAAATATTTGTTTGGCTCTAGTTTTTGAACCCTTTGTCTGGATTGAAAACCAAAGACATATTTAAATTCTGCAGAATATGAAGAATCACATAGGCTAGGACTTCTTAAATATATGAATTATTTAAAATGTCACATATGTTAATAACTCTGTTATGCTTGCAGTCACAAACACATGAAAGGTGTCCCTAAATTCAAAATAAAAAGAATTTAATATGATAATATAACTCTTATTAATGTCTCTGGTCCATACTGGGAATTGAAATGGACAGCCATATTTCAATTCAATTTTTAATTCACATTCTTAAGTGTAGGGTTTATGACTAATATAATTAAATAGGCCAATCAAATCAAAGAGGAGAATACTTTGGGGTATGAGTAATTGAATAGAATCTAACACAGACTCTGTCCAATCCAAAATTGCTATGTCAAATGATGCCACATGGGTGGAGTTTGCAGGGTATTTAAACACATAAGAAGGAGAGTGTTTTTGGGAAAGCAGCAAAGGAAGAGAGCCTGCTCGACAAGGGAAAAGGAGATTTGTGTTCTAACTGAAAGTAGCTGATGGAAATTCTCCTAAAGACGTCCTTTTTCAGAGGTAGCTGAATACAAAGGCCTTTCACAAGATAGAAACTGATTGCCTGAGCTGGATCAGTTGCCGGGAGATGGTTGATGTCCCTACCGGCACAGGGCCCTTGAAAGGCAAACCGTCAGTTAGTTCATAAATACCAGAGCATTTAAACAAATATAGAATTAATTAATTAAATCCCACATAGTAATTAAAAGTATGCATGGGGAACCATTTTTATAAGCAATGCTACTGAAAGGGAACCTATTTTAAAAGTATTGTATTCTTGGTTGCTGATAATAAAAATGTAAGAACTGGGTAGATTCACCAAAGTTTCCTTCAGCAATTTGGAATCTCTGGAGGACCACACCAAATTGAAATGTGGAATGGCAAGCCATTGTGACTGGTATCTGCCGTAGTCAATCCAGTAAATGAAATCTATTCCTTAGTGAACATATTAAACTTTTATATTCGTGGGGAACGGGGGAAGATTCCTAGAGTACAGTGACGGAGTTAGGGATTACTGTCCCAGCATTATGAAAATAAATATAATTCCTGATCCCAAGCCTTTAGAACAAGTGTAGCCAACAGAACATTCCTGTATCTTTGTCCTTTGTCCAAGCTAGAAAGCCATAGTGTACAACACAGTTAGTGTCCTACATTTGAGAGCTGAATTAGTCCTAGAATATGAAAATCATATGTTAAGCCAATATTGTTCCCTGATGCCAACACTTGTTAATGGTTCCATAGAAAACTAAGTGTATTGTTTTGTTTCAAACTTTATTCCAAGAAGGGTTGTGTCTTTTTGAATTGAAATAACCAATGACAATGTGCATTTCTATACTGGAGATGATTTTATTCTATTGTCTAGAATAAGCATTCATATTTACTTTTATACATTTGGATGTTTGTGTGAATCAGAATGAAATGTTAGTGAGACAATAGCAGGCAGATTATTATTATTTTCTGTACACAAGCTGCCTGTGTTTATATGCAATATTATGGGTGACTTCCCCAGCATGGAAAGTTAGGGGGCCACCTTTAATTTTGCGATTTATTATTTTAAATATAACCTAATATTCAGACTAAAACAGCCTGTTTCTTGTCCCAGATTGTGGGTGCGATTTGTGCACTGGTATTGGACCAGGGATATGTCTCTGTAAAATGAACCATAGACTAAAAACATCAACATATTGCATAGATAAAAGTCATATCAATGAAGATCCTGCATTTCAGGGAGCCCTTCCCGGAGTACCAGGTATCTTAAAACACCTTCATCTGTGCTTGCCTTCCCATTATCCTAGGACACTGCAACAATGCATTTGCTCTTCAAAACATTGTTTTTACCATTGCATATTGCTCCTCTTATTCCTAGCAATGTATACACAATCTTCTTAAATCTTTTTTTTAAAAATATGTTTCTTCTGTGTTAGGTCCAGTTAAATACTGGACACACTATTCCGTACTGTGCTGAAACGTCAATATGCTACTTGGTACACTGCCAGTTTGAAGGGACCATCTAGTGAAAAGAAAACCTTCCTGTTCACTTTTACCAATCCTGTCTCACCTACAATAGGGACTCCTGAATGTCTTTTAGTTTGGTGATATCTGCTCGAGTTTAATATCGTTCACTAGATAGCACTTTAAAATGTGTTGTCAACATGTTAACATGATTTCTAATATTTACACATTGAAAGCAATGAAAGCATAGGAACATACGATTGCTTGGAACTAGTGAAATCCCATCAGGGACCTAAAAAGCAACTTCGTTTTCTTTTTACCAGGAAGCAGGATTCGCATATGTGTCTGGACCCTAAGGCACAACCAAGGAGTGTACCAACATGAGACAAGCCTATATGGGCCCAGCTGGAACCTACAGTGGATGCCCTCGGATGCCACACAAAGCAACACACTGTCACCTAAATGCACAATAGACAAGAAAAGATTAAAAAAATGAAAAATGCCCATGTTAGACCGAGGGGATGGGGGACACCCGGGAGGGTGGTGGGACAGGGTGCACCTCAAAACCCAAATGTGTTGATGTTGAGAAAAAAAAAACCTTCATGGGTTTGTGTTCTGCATGGCTATCGTGTATTGGGAGAGCTGTCGCTGCTGTCGCCACCCTCTGGCGTAGAAATAGAAGGTGTCAGTGGTAAGGGAGGCTCAACACGTATACCCCTGGCCTGTTTCCTCCATGGCAGCGGTCGTGTGGGACTGCGATGTTCGCATCTGCAACATGATGGCACGGATGTCTGCATGCAACACCTCATGGGATGCACGCAGTTCTGCTTGCACTATGTCATGGGATGCACGCAGTTCTGCTTGGTACACCTCACGGAAGGCTCCCTGCTCCACAGAGATGGTGTGTGTCAATTGTTGCATCTACTCTTCGGAGCGTCTACTGCATGCTGCCTTGAGTGCAGCCAGTGCAACTCGCAGTGACCTAACCTCTTACTTCAGGGCAGTCCTGTGGGCCCAACCCTCTGCGTCCATGGCTTTGCGCAGAGACCACATTTCTGCCCATCGGCACCTGTTGCTGGCCTGCATGTGGAGCATGTATCAGCAGCATGTGGACCGCAATGCCTGCTGCTGGAACACAATCTGTCTTTCGGGGGGGGAGAATGGAATTGGCCACCCTCTCCATGCCCTGAGCCAACATTTGGTATGAAGCCCCCTGTTGCTGTCCAACTGAATACATGGACCGCCCCCACACATTATCACCTGTTGGCACATGGCCACCGTGTTGGCGGGCGCCACGCCTGCTGGGCCGAAGGAAACCTGGCACTTGATGTGCTGGCGCTGTCTGTGGCTGCAGGACTGCATCCCTCCCTTGAACAGCTGTCCCAGGAACAGGAGCCAATACTGTGGAGTGTGGCCTTGCACCCGTAACCACCACAGACTGATGTTCCAACACTGACTGGCCCTGTGAGGGGTCTTCCTCCCCACAGATGTTTGGGATAGGCAAACACCCACAGTTGATTCACTCACCTGTGACAGTACCGAGGAATCCATGTCCGATTCACCACCAGAGCCATAGGCTTCCTCAGAGGTGGAGTCAGAGTGAGTCATGGCCAGGATGGACTGTAGCACCAGTGGATCTTCATGGGCTACCGCACCCCGCCCTCCACTGGTGCCTGGTTGCGGGCCACTCTCCTGCACCTCCCCCACCTCCTCCTCTGCATTCAGTGCCTCATCACCTGCGCATGGACAGAAAAATACATGAAGACACTTGTAAATAACATAGCCCACACACATAGGTATCACAATGTAGTCATGCAACACATCAACCTGTGTTTCGCTGACCTGGTCGCTGCGGAGGCGTTGGGGCACGGTTGCAGCCCTCCCTGAACTTGAATCACCCCCTTCAGGCCTCTCCCTCAGTAGAAAAGCTGTGAGCGGTGGTACGTGGTGATACTGCTCCTGCGTGGAGATAACAGTGTGTGAGTGCGCCAATCTGTGATTGTTGTACCTCTCGAACCCTTCACCCCAAAGTACGGTTTCTGTGAGCATACGCCGCCCCATAAAGCTCACCTGTGAATTATGGAAGATAAACTCTCCGTCCTGCTACTTCTGGTTATGATTCTCCTTATGATTGGTAATTCTTTCTTGAGCTCTTGTCATGCTGTTCGTTCTGTTTAATGTCTTTATATGTTGCTCCTATTTATGCCCGCAATATTGTCTCTCTTCTGTTTTCTTCCCTTAGATGGAAATGCGGCCTCAATACAGCTGTGAGATGCGGCCGGATGGAAGATGGATGCTACTGCAATGTTCGACAGAAGGTAAGTGATGGTTTAAGGAAAGGCGCGAAGTATGGCGAAGCGCAACCTTAAACTGACTATTTTTTCGATGTCTAACCTTGTCTTCTGTTTTTCCTTGCAGGCGCTGCTGTCGACGATGGAGCGTGTCGTGCTGCGGGGCCAAGATGAAGATTTCAGTGTTCTGGAAAGTGTAAAGATGAATATTTGGTTTGCCGAAGAGATGTACAGGTAAGAACAGCTTCCCCCAGTTGGTAAATATGCTGGCAGGAAGCAGGATGTCCAAGAAGCAGGATTTTCAAAGGTAAGTCTGATCTCAGGCGATGGTGAGCATTACACTGCTTGCAAGTGCAGAATAACGCAAAGCGTCTGTCTTGAGGATCGGGGCAGTTTATATAGCTGAGATCATGGGCAAGCCCATGAGGGCTGGCTTACCAGCCACACCCTGCCACTCCTAGAGAGTGAGCACGTGCAAAGGCAATCCATTAGCAGCCAATCCCAAGAATACATTTGAGGCTGCTTAATGAATGGAATGTTCAAGGTTAATGCATCCTGCTTAATGGATTGACTGTTCAAGGTTAATGCATCTGAAGTGCTATGCCCATAATAAAAGCTTTTTGGTGTTAAACGGATGTTCCTGTTTACTTTTGTTCATGAGCCCGGCGCCAAAGGCGCCAGGACAGTATCCACCAAGGTCTCTTGTTCATGCGACCCCTGCATGCCTCTGCCCCTGACTTCATGACCATGACAACCTGCCATGTCAGTGAGGTCACAAACTCTGGCATGTACGCAGTGTGAATGGAAGACAAGGGTATCATGAAAGCAGGCATGGATGTGTGTCAAAGGGCACGGCACCACATATAGTGCATGGTGCATAGCACCTGCTACACACACAAGCACCAGACTGGCATAGTTGAGTCACCAGCATTACTGATGCAAATACACAGATGCCAATAGCATGGCCATGCCTGAACTGTCAAACAGCTTGAGATGTAAGTTGATGCCTACTGTCCCTGATCAATGCACAAAGCTTGTGAAATGATATGACATGAGTAAAGGACTGGAGGGGGGTCTGTACTTCCGCTCTCTATATGGTAGAGGAGAGGCACAAAGGACCCCAGCCAAGATTCTCTATTATTGGTAATGCAGTCGAGTAATCAAGGCCTAGCTTCTCAGGAAGGTGATGCGGGCTGGTTCTTAAGTACAGTGTAGTCCCCAAGCACCCACAAAGGAATGTCCGCACACTGTATTGGTTAAAACACAGTCTTTATATAATTAATATTCAAGGTTATATACAATATCACGATAACGCACTTTGTGATCCGAAAATCAACAATGGTAAATATATACAGTTCTACAGTGGTACCACAAATATTATCAGATCTCATTAAAGTGCATCAACTATACTGTGAAAATATCACACAGATCAATAAAGAGGAAACCAGCAGTGGAGAGAGGAAAGAAAGCAAGATGGTTGAACAATTGGCAGAATACTGGTCACTACCGTTAAACACAGCTCTGTGTGGAGATCCCCCCACCTGGGCAACCTGTAAGATAAAGATACAAGCCCAGTCCATAGATTGTTCAGAATAGACTTCCCAATAGTTCTGCAACCCCAAAGTACCTGGTATTGTAGCGTTCCTCGGCGGGGAATCAACGGCCCTTCTTGACTTCTTGAGTGCCCTCCCTTTAAGACAGGAGTCACGGGACATCGAATGTCCGACGGAGAACAAGGTGAGCTACGGCAGTGAAGTGGCAGCTTCGTTCCTAGAGGTGCTCATTGACGGGGAAGCGTAAACGTCCTGCAAGGAAGAGGCGTGCGGGGCACCTCGGAGTCGATAGACCTGGACCGCAAAGAGTTTGAAGAACTGTGGCCCAACAAGGGCGTCGAGTCGTCGGCGTCTCTGTGGTCTTTGGGTGGCAGGAAACCCACAGGCGGATGCTCCTCGGCGTGTCGACGGTCAGGCCTTCTCCAGCAGGATACAGCAGCGACAATGCGGGCGAGAGCATCCTTGGATTAAATGAAGTTCTTAGGCAAAAGGGAGCACGGCGGCTTCGGTCGGCGACGGCGGTCGCCGACAGAGCCGGACAACAGTCCGGGTGCTTCTCCTTGTGATTCCGCAGCAGTCTCCATCTCGGGTCGGCAGCCTGTCGAAGGTCTGTCTACCAGGGAGCTTTGGCAAAGATCAGCTGGTGCACGATGGTCCCTCGTAGCTCGGGAAGAGGGCGCCTTATCAGGTCCTCTCTGGGTCAGTCCTTGGAGACACAGCAGCTTTCACATTGTGAAGGAGAGCAACAGCAATTATTCTCATCCAGCAGGGCTTCAAGGTCAGCTTCAGTTACTCCAGTTACTCGTCGTAGTGGACTTCAGCTTCTGAACATGATTCCTAGCAGTGAGAGGTCCCCAGATATACTGTTGATCTCCCATTCATTCTGCTGGGTCATACTCAAGCATCCAATCACGGCAAAGGGCATTCATGCAGGCAGGCAGCCAATCAGGCACACAGTGCATTCAGGCCATTCACTTCTCTCCAGACACTCACAACAAGTTATGTGTATTGGGACAAGTACCCAGCCATTCAACACTCCATACTGCATTCATAACGGTTTCGGGGAGGGCTGTCTCAGTCATTGTATCAACCACCAGATACTAGACACCCACAACATAGAATGCGTATTCGTCACACACTCCATTCACCCAGGTCCCACCCACAGGCGTACCCACAACATACGGTCATTGAGAAGGCTCCACAAGTCTGGTCAGCACTTCGCCACACTACCATATATGGAACTACCACCCAACAGCCAGTCAGGGGGAAGGGACAGAGTCAGGGCTCCCCTGGACTTCGGGAAGATCAAGGTAACAGGCGATGGAAGGCAAGAGGCCATGGGGTTCATTTTGTCTCCATCAGGAATCTACCGATTCCAATGACAGGGCCTGGGCATCCCAAAATGGAGGACGCTCAGGGCACCAGTCAATTCAGCACGGAGCTGCCCCCAGCCCGTAATCTGCTCTGTGGGTCACACACAAGTGCCTAAAAACATACACTAGGGGCACAGGGTTGTACCCCTACCCATGGGTGCCATAAGGGTATCCCATGAGTCTGTTCACAAAAACCAAAGGAGAGAGCTGCACTGCCAGGAGTCCCACATGAACCCCTGCACGGAAAACATGACAGAACAAACAATAAAAAGCAGTAAAGGACAAGGATACGGAGGCCCCTCCCTCCGATGCATTTCCAGCATCACATCATGTAAATAACTATTACCAAAACACGGTGCTCCAATGCTAGGGTGGTGGAACAGAGTGAAGGCAGGCACACCAATTCCATGAGGCCAGGTCACATTGACATAACGCAAGTGAATAGGCATGTAGAAGGAGAGACCTGGGTTTGGAAGTGTGAGGGGGCATTGCAGTACAATGGAACGTGCTCAACGTAGAAGAGAACTACATAAGTCGGAAATGCAAAGTTGCGGGCAGATGGCAGTGTAAGTGCAAGTGCATGAATCAGGTGTCAAGTGTTGTCAGTGGGTTGGAGGGATATTGTAAATACTCCACAAGTGTGGGTGGTGCCTGGGAGCCAGTGCCATCATCACAGTCCTAGAGAGATACCTGGCCCCATAACAAAAGGACCATTGACACAGTCCAGTCCTTGGTGAGTTGCAGAGGGAAGAGAGTAGAAGCACAGACATGTTTGTATAGTCTGTCGCAGTAGGCCAGCATAGGAATGACCAGTCCCCTGGAGACAGTGAGCTGCTGGGGGAAGGAGCTAAAAGGAAGAATACCTCTGAGGAGGTAGAGCTGGCAGGGTGACCTCAGAGACATCAAGAGATGTGACAAGAGAATGCGAGTGTTCATAGGAAGATCATCACAGGCAATATGCCATAACAGGTTGTAGCTGGAAGAGGGCCAAGAGAGGCTGTACAGAGAGTGACATGGAATGAGTGAGCAGGAGTGGGGATGAGGATTGGCTTGGTGTGCACCACATCATCCGTATTCAGTCTGCATGACAACAAGCACATACCAGTCCACCATGTCATGGTCAACCCATGGCAGTCATGTAAATGTAGGCATAACTGCAAAACAATCATGACACTTCATCCAAGCATCATACACATGTCCCGAACACACATGCATCACCACTCACTGGACATTTCATCATAAATTGGCATGTCTCCCACACCTTGGATCTGCTCCACATCAATGAGATCACTGACAATCTCTTCATGTGGAGTGAGTTTGTCATCCTCTGGCTGTATCCCACCTTCAGTTAACTGAGTAACGGCGCAGGCGTTACCAACTTATCCTTGTCTCGGTGTCGGAAGTCATTCCAATGCTTGACGACCTCCTGAGGAGTGCGCCTCTCATGGCCCATGGCGTTTATTCGATACGTGACGCGTTGCTAGTGGGCCATACGCTGAGCAGGTCTATGTTTGCTCCCTGCCCACACAAGCATGTCACGTTCGTGCTCCAACACGTAGTCCATGAGGATGTGGAGTTCCTCATTACAGAAGCTCTTCTTCCTCGACGTGTGGGGATCCTGTGCCGTGCCTTGGGTCTGAGCCTGTCACGCTATTGTACGCTTTTGCTTCTTGCAAGGTCGTGCAGAGCCGGAGTGGCTGGGACCACTTGGGTCAGTACGGGCTGGAGTACTGGTGGACTGGGCCATGGCATCAGGCAATGGTGGTGCAACAGTAGGCTGCCTTGCAAGTATCTGTACATGGGTGCTGGTGCCAGTAGCCTGCACTGCACGTCCCTTTCCCTTAGAGAGATGGAGATCCACCCCTGAGTCACTCTGGGCCTGGGCCAGGACCACTACAGTCCTGGCTGTGTGACCCTGGGTGGTGGTAGGCACAGCTGCCCCTGCAGCTTCCACACTCTGGCTGCTCCAGACAGCAGATGACAATGCTGGTCTGTGACCCTGTGTGCCAGTGCCAGTAGCCTGCACCGCACATCCCTTGCCCTTAGGGAGATGGAAATCCGCCCCTGAGTCACTCTGGGCCTGGGACGGGACCACTACAGTCCTGGCTGTGTGACCCTGAGCCTGCGTGTTGGTAGCCACAGCTGCCCCTGCAGCTTCCACACCCTGGATGCTATGGGCAGCAGATGACACTGCTGGTCCGTCACCCCGGGTGCTGGGGACATCAGCATCATGCAGCATCTCCCTGACCCTGTTGGGTGGCGGGGCATAGCTCTCCCTGCACTGGCCTGGACACCTCGGACACTTTGGACGCCTTGCTGACCTCGGACACCTCGGCCACCTCCGCCAGGTCACCCACCTTTGCCTCCCTTCCCACTTGTTGCCCTTCCAGCCATGACACTGATGGATAAGTGCAATAGGAGGTGCAGTTATCAACTGTCCTGGGCAATTTGAGTGAGGGGGCAGGGTACGTGATGTAAAACAAAGCCACCCCAAAAACAAAAATAAACGTGTATGTGACCCCTTGACAGCCCATGTGTGAAGTAAACACGTTACACAGTACGCTGTGGCACCCAGCAACACAAACAATGCATATGCGAAAAACACGTAGGGCACTATGACCTCGAAAATGGGGGTACGCGACACACAGGGGCAACCACAGTATGAAAAATGCATACCCGACTCACCGTTTGCCTCGTAGAAAAAAAATGAAGTCACATGCTTGTGTGCGCTGAGGCAACTGCCCCGCCAAAACAAGAAGTGTGCACTGTCACAGTAGTGAACAATTTGCGTGGGACCCCCAAAATACTCTGAAGTCCACATGTCCATCCGCCACGAAATGCACGTACATTGCAACGTTGTCCTACACACACCTTTAACCCAATACTGAACGGCAACGCCCAACGTTCAGCACGTGCCACGTAAGTTACATGCTTAAGGCCTTTCCTCTGATTCCACGCTAATGCACTGTTTCCATACGTGCAGTCACTCTGGTTCCAGCTGGCCATGCGAGTAACACGGAAGACCCATGCTCCTGCCTAAAAGCCAATTTACTTGCCTCAAACTGCCCCGAGCTGCCTCCTATGAGCCATCTGCTGCTGCCTGCCCCACTCTGTGTGCCTGCTGCCCACCTGCCCTGCATTTTGGTGCCTCCTCTACGCAAATTACCAGTGATCCTGTTGTTGTGCCCACCTCTGCTGGTCCAGGTGACTCCTGACGTGCCATACCACCGCTCCACAGCCCAGTCCCAGGACCACCTTGCCCACCCACACCTGCCTCGGGGGTTGCCATGTCTGACCCAACACCATCTGAGGCAAGTGGCAACCCCAACGGCTGGCAGTGAGGCAGAGGGCTGTCAGCTTCTCATTCAGGGAAGTTGGCATCCTGGAGGAGCAAGTCCTGGGGCATTATGAAGGCCTCTTCCATGGACCATCGCAAGTCGGCAATGAAGGTTGGAGAAAGATCTGGGGAGACATAGTGGGTGCCATCAACGTGGATGGGGTGGCACCCCGCGACTACCAGCATGTCCACAAGCGCTGGGAAGACTTCAAGTCCAGGACCCACAACTTTACTTTATTTTACTTTATTGAACTTATAATACGCAGCAATTGACCCCTAGGCATGATGGCGTAGACAAGATGGGAGTTTAGTCAAACAACCAGGTTTTTTACTTTTTCTTGAAAGGCTCTAGTTTTGCTTCCAGTCTAAGATCCAATGGCATGCTGTTCCAAGTCGCAAAAGCTCCTTTTTCCGCCATTTTGGATTTGCTTCTTGGAATAATTAGTATTTTTGTCTGAGATATCGGGAGGTTGCCTTGAAGATAACAGCAAGGCCCGGCGCTTCCTCAGGGCTGGTGATGACCGAAGCGGGTGCCGGGGCTGGTTGACCACCGATGAGACGTGGGTCCTGGAGCGCCTCTACCCAGCACTGCATGCCCAGGTCTTGGAGTTGGTGCTCTTACAGTCTGGAGTCGACTGGTAAGTGTCCATGTGTTATTGTCCACCATAGTGCATGTGCATGTTGAGGTGTGGTTGGAGTGTGCACTGTGTGCTTATGTCTGGCATGCCTCCTGTACAGATGTCTGCGTTCATGTCCTAGACACTGCTGCATGTGAACCCATTCTAGCGTGTGCGACATCAATGGTATCTGTGTTGCAATGAGTGATGTGCACCAGCATGTAACGACGTGCACATGTTTGCATCCCTCTGTCTGGACTGGGGCATGCGAGAGGTGTGACACATGGGTGCTTTTGGCAACATCATGGACATGCATGTGGACATGTGCATGTGCCTGAGTAGTGAGTGTGTGACTAGCCAACACTCTGGGATGTATGTTACTTGAGCTTGTGATTGTGTGATTGCCTCATGCTGCCAATTTGACCTCGAGTGCACTCTGGTGTGATAGCTCCATGGCCTGATTCATGACTGTCAGGTGATGTGTGTGACTGAGATGTGAATGTCCCATGAGGCGTCTGAGCTGAATGCACATTTATGAGTTGCTGGCAGTGCCTTGTCCAAGGATGTGAATGTCTGTTGTGAATGACAGACATGATTGTGGATGTGTGTGAATAGCACTTACCTGTGTGTAGTGGACAGTGATGATGGTTGTGACCTTTGACAGTGCCACTGATGTAAATTTGCATTGTGATAAACACACATATGTTCAGTAGCCTGATGTTTGTGTTCTATGTTTCCCTATCCACAGCAACGATGGAAGAAGAGGACAGAGAAGGAGCTGTGGAGCACGACAGCAGGGACGCCTCCACCAGGCATAGACACAGGGCCCAGTCATCCTCCCAGGTACTGTCATCTTCTGGGAGCGAGGAGACTGGTGCTGCATCTCCGACAACGGCCACAGCTGCTGAGGGGAGGCTCAAGCGGGTGAAGTTGGTCATGGGCTCCTCGGCAGTGGGAGGGACAGGTGAGCCCGCACAGGGGCAAGACACTGCAGAAGACAGTGTGGAGGCATCCAGGTTGGCAGGGGAGGGAGAGGTAGGAGGAGGCCACATCATCCCAGAACATGGGGCCCGGCGGGGGTGATGACGTAGGTGTGACTGGTGCAGGCCAAACTCGGTGGCCGGAGGCAGAGCAGGTCGCAGTGGAGGTACCTGTGATAACTCCTGCCCCTGGGACTGCGACTGCATCAGTATGCACCTGCGGGCATGCCTCAGGCTGGTCCCATCCGCAGGTGGCAGATGTTTCCACGCAAACGGAAACACCAATACCTGCGGATGAAGCAATTTGTGACAGGGTAGAACAATTTCTAGCCGGTATCGTGAGGCATACAGGCAACATTCGTGATGACATGCAGACTTCCAATCGGGTCCTTGCACGTCATCATGATGAGGTCTGTCACCTCATGAACTGGCTAGCTCAGTTCCTGGTCATGATTTGGTCATGTGTGCTGGCCACTGCTGCGACCCCCTCCTCGTCTTGCTCCTCTGTGTGCCAGTCGTCCTCCCTGCCGTCTATCGGCCCAGATACCACCAGGGCCTCCTGTGTACCTCTCCTAACCCTGGCGGCCAGTCTGGTGGAGACCACATCCTTGCCAGAGTCGGGAGTCAAAGGAGGATCAGCAGAGGTGGTCACCACAGAGATCCAGCCGGCGACAGGACATGTGGCAATGGAGGAAGAGCAGGCACCAAGCAGCAGGGCAAATGCACGACAGTCACGGGGGTTGTCATCATCCCAGAGGCTGTCCTTGAGGCGCAGGCACCGGGCTACTGAGCAGCAGCAGGCTCAGTTTAGGAGGCAACAGGACTCAGGGCTTCCAATGGAAGTGAGGCAGGTATCGGCCATCGAGCAGGAGGCAGTGGTCACCACAGAGATCCAGCCGGCGACAGGACATGTGGCAATGGAGGAAGAGCAGGCACCAAGCAGAAGGGTACATGCACGACAGCCACAGGGGTTGTCATCATCCCGGAGGCTGTCCTTAAGGCGCAGCCACCGGGTTACTCGGCAGCAGCAGGCTCAGTGTAGGAGGTGACAGGACTCAGGGCTTCCATTGGAAGTGAGGCAGGTATTGGCCATCGAACAGGAGGCAAACGTGGACATTACAACAAGGATGTCTTCCGTGTTGGAGCGTTTTGGCCAGCAGATCGGAGCCGGCGGCAGCGGGCACAGGGGGGCTAGACTCACCATGACCAGGATGGGGAATACACTGCGTCGGGCAGAGAGGCGGGGCGAGGTCCTCGAGGAGACTTGCACAGAGTTTCGGAGTAACGTGTTGGAGTCCCTGCAAGCCCTCGAGGGGAGAGCTGAGGCCCACCTAGGGGAAGTGGACACTGTGTTCGATGATGCCCTGGCCAAGACTTTGAGGGGACATGGTGAGTCGAAGGACTAGCCCGCTGCCATTCTATATAGTTCTTTAGGTGTAGGTTTCATTTCTTTTTTCTTTTATTTGGAGTTATTGGACTTTGCTCCACTTTTTGTACATAGTTCTTTGTTAATTTTATTCTTCAGGTTTTTGGACATGGTTTGGGACATTGGACCCTGGTTGTATGTACATAGTTATCTTTTTCACAGTTTATTTTCTGTTCACCATGAAGCAATGGTTTTCTTTTCATTTGTGTTTTCATTTGGACCTACATTTATTGACATGGACGACATCTTTGATTTCAGTTTTATTTTGTTAACATCCAATGTTTTCTCTTTTTGACAATCTTTTATTCATTGATTCCTTTCATGCTGTTTTAAATTTTTAAATTCACTGAGTATGACAGATACTGTTTTTAATATATATTTTTTCAGTGAAAATCAAAGTGGTGTCTGGTCTTGATGGTTTAGCGCACATTTCACTGTTGCTTACTGTGTTCTATGTCCAAGATGTTGGCCTATGTTGTTTATGTGTATACACACATGCATGCATGTGTAATGTTTGACTTCCAATGGCATGTGGCATGTTGTGGGGTGCATGACCAATGGATGGGTGTTAAGGTGCACTTGGAGTGTACAACGTTTGGTGGCATTTCATTTCACATCTGCTGCATTTAAGTGTATCGGTCCACAGTGTGTTGTGGGGTGGGGGTGTCCCATGAGGCGGGGCCTGCCTGCAGATTGCAGTCACAGGTGTGGGGGGGCATGAGGTGGGGCCTGCCTGTAGGTTGCCCTCACAGGTGTGGGGGGACATGAGGCCAGGCCTCCTTGCAGGTTGCCGTCACTGGTGTGGGGGGGGACATGAGGCAGGGCCTGCCTGTAGGTTGCCCTCACAGGTGTGGGGCGGACATGAGGCGGGGCCTGCCTGCAGGTTGCTGTCACAGGTGGGGGGGGCATGAGGCAGTGCCTGTCTGCAGGTTGCCATCACAGGTGTGGGGGGGACATGAGGTGGGGCCTGCCTGCAGCGTGTGGTCACGGGTGATGGGGAGACCATGTGGTGTGGGCTGCCTACATGGTATGGTCACAGGTGATGGGGGGCCATGTGGTGTGGGCTGCTTGTCGGGGTATCCAGTCATAATTTCGAATACAATATATTCGAAAGTAAAAATGTCGAAAATATTTAGTCGAAAAACAAAAATGTCGAAAAACAAAAATGTCGACTTTTTTTCGACTTTTTTCGATTTTATGTGTTAATAATAAATATTTTATTAAACTTTTTTTAAAAAATAATTAAAGGTATTTCCATGGGGGGTGGGGGTGATGGGGAGGATGGGGGGGTTGGGGATAGGGGTTTGGGAGGGTTTTTTAAATAATTAATTAATTATTTAATATTATATTAAAGATTTTTTTAAAATAATTAAAGGTATATCTATGGGGGGTGGGGGGGGTGGGGAGGAGGGGGGGGGTTGGGGTAGGGGTTTGGGATGGGGGGCTTGGGGGGGACCCCCATCATAATAAATGTTACTATCTGGGTAAAAAAAAAAAAAAAAGTGTTTTGGGTTTTCGATTTTTTTTCGACATTTTTTTTTCGAAATTATGACTTTTCCTATTATATGTATGTTTTTTCGACTTTTTTACATTTGACATTTTTTTTTCGACATTTTTGCTATTCGACATTATGTTTTCGACTTTTTGACTATAAACCGCTTGTCGGTTATTGTCACAGGTGATGGGTGGCCATGTGGTGTTGGCTGCCTGTGGGGTGTGGTCACGGGTGATGGGGGGTCCCATGTGGTGTGGGCAGCCTGCGGGGTGTGGTCACGAGTGATGGGAGGGCCATGTGGTGTGGGCTGCCTGCAGGGTATGGTCACGGGTGATGGGGAGCGATGTGGTTTGGGCTGCCTTCTGGCTATGGTCACGGGTGATGGGGAGGTCCCATGTGGTGTGGACTGCCTGCGGAGTACGGTCACAGGTGATTGGGGGTTCCCATGTTGTGTAGGCTGCCTGTGTGGTGTGGTCGCAGCTGCTGGGGTGTGGGTGTCCCATCAGGGGGCATCTGTTGTTGCGTGTATCGCTGCCAACCGGGGTACGCGATTACGCTGGGGTGCAGATGCGGTACGCACAGACCTTACCATGCGATTTGGCTGGTGCAACTGAGGTACGCGATTACGCTGGGGTGCAGACAGGGTACGGGCGGGCCTATCCATGCAATTTGGCTGGTGCAACCGGGGTGCGCGCAGATTTTTCACGCAATTGCGATGGGGGGGCTGTGTGCTGTGCCACGGATGGCAATGGGCCTTGCACCGCATTGGGCATTTCACTGGCTTTTTCCTGCACACAGGGGTGTGTTGGGGCGTTACTGGTGCTGCTTGATGTTCATTGTGTCACAGGTACTGATGCCTCGGAAAATCCATGAATACGCATGCTGCGTAATTGCTGGATTGCGCCACGGCTGGTGCACGCGTGGCGCATGCCCCTACAGCGCACAGCGCTTGAGTTCCTTCTGCGCTTGATTCCATGAATTGGGCCCTGTGACTTTTTCTACGTCTCTCAATCCTCAACCCTCCACAGTCCAATACCAACAGATACTGTGCTCTCTACCTCTCTCTGTCCACTCAGAAAAGTGCTCTTGTCTTTCACACTTTTCCTCTTGGGGAAGAGCAGTCCATTATTAAAGAGATTTCTCAATAAGCAAGTCCTCCTCAGTGGCCACTATAGGTTGGCAGATCTTGGCAACATCTTTTGCCGCCTGAAATTAACTGATTTGTGTACAGCCCTATTGACCTGCGGTGGGTAGCCTTCTGAACCCCAAGCATCCTCCCCTGTAACCAATTTCCCCAGTAGAGCTTAGCTCTTTGACTAGATTCTGTACAGAGTCCTCACACCCATCCCTCTTTACTCACGTCTGCCACATAGGGGAACTGGAGAGATTTCCCAACATGAGGTTCCTCAGATGCCTCTTGGGCAAGAGCAGACCACTGTGCCTGACATACAATGGACTACCTGAGCTCTACTATGTGATTTTTAAATCTAATCAGGAATTCTGCAGACAGTATTTAATGTGATGCTCTTTTGCGATGTGCAATCCATATATGTGTCTCTGAGTTGTTACATTGCATTTAAATGAGATGACAAAGTACTCGACTAGAGCCGAATAGAAAGAAACTATTCGGCTGGAACAAAATGGCATTTCCCAGCTGAAATTTGGCAGAATACTTAATTATTATGTTTTTAAAATGTATTTAATGTGTTATAGTTCACATGGAACCTTTCACATACAGAGACATCAACAGATTAAAACAACACATTCGAATAAGAGAGCAAAAAACATAACAAGAACAAGCATGATTAAAAACGTGATAGAAAAATACTTTAACAGTAATATCAAAACACATTAGCATGATTTACGTTACAACTCTGATAAAAACCAAGTAAAAACCTGCTGACCACTTCCCAATGTTACTTAATGTTGTTTGGTATACCCTTACAAACTATGCAATCATTGCAGAGATTCCACATTATAAAAGGGTTCAACTCAGACTGATAATTCAGAACACAGTTGCAAGCTCAAACTTGGTCGATATTAATGGTTAGTAGGTTGGGTTTATGATTCTTGCCACATATTGGCAGACATGATTGAACACATTAGGGTATACATGTTACGCTGTGTGCATGTCTAAAGTGCCAACGCGTGTTTCGACCTACAGTCTTCTCAAAGCATGAATCTCGCTAGTCAGCCGATCGCCGTGAGCCAGACCAGACCGCCGCACACAGCCCAGCCGGGCTCCCGAAGGCTAATCAGCCCCCCACCTTGAGGACTAAGCAGGCCTCGCCATAGGAGGCCTACCAACCACTAGAAACCCAGGACCCATTCAGGTCCTTCTACACCAGGCCAGCCAGCCATGCACACCCAGGGCCCACCGGGCTGCTGATTCACGCCTTGAGAAAGACCATAGGTCGAAACACGTGTATATATTTTGCACTGTATATATTGTGTAAATACGTAATCCTATGCCTTCAAGTCTCTTCCTGTATAAACTGTATAAATGTATAAACTGCCTGCACCTGCACCTGCACAGCAATGTAACCAACCTGAACAATTTCTTGATGCTTATTGCGCCCTGATACCCTTGGGTCTGGCGCGTATTATAAATATTAAAACAAACAAAACATGTATACCCTAATGTGTACAATCATATCTGCCAATATGTGGCAAGAATCATAAACCCAACCTACAAACCATTAAAATCAAACAAGCTTGAGCTTGCAACTGTGTTCTGAATTATTGGAAAACGGATGAATGATACCAATCTACCAACGTAACATCAGGCAACTGCCTTATCCAGCGCCAAAGTAACCAGGGTTCCAAATAAACTTCCAATTACCACATCCCTGGGACGTCAGGAGCATCGTCCCATTGGAACCCCAACTACGGGCTGCAGGAATCTAACCAGATCAAGGGAGAAAAGAATATATCAGCGCTGTCTCCTACAGTTCTCCTAAGCGCCTCAACTTTCTAATTTCAACTCAGACTGTTCTATATGCCAATAAGGCAATAGTCCAAGCCAATATGCTAGTGTGTGCCAGTAATTTTGGTCAAAAGGTGCTAGCTTTTTGGCTATGGTGGGATAATTTGTTGAATTACTTCACTGTTCAGCTAGTTGTTTCTTTAAAATGCACAATGTGCAACACATTTGTGAAGGATTGCTATCTGGCATGGGTGTAGAAGACCTGGCTTTTTTATTTGTATTAAACATGCAACGATGGGGGTTATTCTCTCTCAGGGAGGTGGTCTGCTGTCTAGACCCCTCTATTCACAAACTACATGCCAAAAGCATAGTGTACACATGTGCCCTGCTGAATCAGTATCCTGATCTGTAGCACCACCCTTTCCAGTGGCACAGAGAAGATTCCAGCCACGTGTGTCTCCTTGACAGCTGCAGCGACAGTCAAGTCACTGCAGCAATTGGGCTGCATTTAGGATATGCACCTCAGGTCAAAAACTGCATAACTATGAGAGTTGTTATCCTGGTGGCAGTTGTAAACTTTAAATATAAGCCATATCCGAAGTAGGATATGGGGGTTAGCATCTCCCATACTTGTTACAGCCACATCCATTTGAAATCATATATGTGTCATTACTGTGATCTCAGCTCAGCTGTGGAAGGGTTATGTGTATTCTGGTCAGACAGCCTGGCCCTGTCAAATGACAGGGCAGGAGACTGGATGGCTATGCTCTCATTGTAATACTTTGGGGGGCTGGTAACATCCTCTTCAGTGAGCAAGCCTCCCAAAAGTAGCTGGGAAACATGAATTAAAGGGCACGCCCATCCCATCCCAAAAGGACTAGCCTCACACCAGGGTGCTGCATAAAAAGGGTTCTATGTCATTTCATTGACTGATTTTTTTTCAATGGTTTTTTTATTCATGTTTTTCAATGAGAAAACTCATCAAATTTGACTTGTTTTTTTTGGGGCGTGGGGGGCCTTCCCACCAAACCCCATCCCATATTGATTTTTCTCTATTCCCAAACCCCCGCCCCCTATATTTTTCAATGAGTTTTTTCATTGACAGATTTTCGTTAAAAAACCCATTAAAAAAGTCTTGTCGATGAAAGGACATTGTACCATGATTTATGATTGGTTATTTATAATACACTTAATACCCAGCACAGACCCGTGGACCAAACCTGTGTTGCTCTGTGTCGTCTTGCTTCCACAGCAAGCACGTTGCCGCTGAGCTATCCTCCGAAGACCATAACAAGATTGCCTTTGATGCTACTGACAAGGGAAGGGGGCAGAGTAAGTCTAGACAGAGGTGGTTAGACCAGCTGCAGGACGTTTCCGCCATCTTTTTTTGTCTTTATATCTCTCTTTCCTCCTGTCTCCTCCACTTCCTTTAACACAAAGCACTTCGGATATGATATCAGAAGGCAAAGTCCACTTGTTCCCAAGACAGGGATTCGACAACTAAAGCATGCTTGCTTTAGTCCAATCATCTTTGGGCTTCTGTCTTTAAAAGAAGGGGGTCGCCCACTCCTTCACTGATTCATTTTGGAACAAAGACATGGAAAATAATTATTTGAACCTTTATTGGGAGAGTTGACTTTCCAACGCCCTCCACCAGTGAGGTGAAGACGCAGTGTCCAAGGCAGAGGCAAGCTCTGTTCTCTATCCATCCTAAGGGCTTATTGGGAATGATCTGCTGGATCTGGAACAAGACCTGTATTTCTGCCAGCCCCACTACTGCACAGAAACTCATTGTGGTGAAGGACTCCTGAATGTGTGGCCAGCCTCATTTGCTTGGAGGTCGAGAATACAGACTACATTTGTCTGTGAGACCCCAGAGTGGGACTCCCAGCAACCTGACAGCCACGGCAGACATGATCCACTTTTTAATCATCTCACACTGATTGAACTGCCTTCAAACTTGGTTCACTGTATTTCAAACCTCAGGACCTACCAGTGCTGTTGTTGGCACTCAACCGAACCTTCAAACATATGTGCTTGCAACTTCAAACCAGCTCGATGCTGAGAGCCCACCTGTTCAGCTCGAATCAACCATTCCTTGATGGAACTGACTAGAAATGCTGCAGTGTCACTCATAGACTCGAACCAGCAGTTACCAAATGACTAGACCCAGCTCGAGCTAGAATCACTGCTTTGTTGAACCGCACACTGGAACATTAGGATTACTGCTCTGACCCCTCATTGACTTTTGACATGAATAACTGGAGCATCACGCATCAACACTACCCAGAGGTCACACATCTCAAACCGATCCCAGTGCGCACTTCGATCTGCATCACTTAATGCCAGCTTCAACCCAGCTCTGAGCTACCACATTCGATCCAAATTGACAACAGCTTTTGCTAACATGACACGCAACACTAGAACTGAGCTCGTCTCACTCGCATAACAGCTCGAAAACTGGCTTCATGCAGCCCAACCATCAAGAAACTAAGATTGACTCACAACTGACCCCGGGGCTTTTTGGGCCCTAGAGAATGGTTAGGTCACTTGTGGACCTTTTTCCCCCCAAATACAAAGCCATATGAAAGAACATTGTAGTTGTTGAATTGCCTTTCAACTGTGTAGTCTTATACAGAGAGCTGCACCTTCTCTGTTCAGGGGGTCAGGGGTGGGTTTTGCACCGTGTTTTTCTATTTAGTTATTATTGCAGATGGTGTTTAATGAAAGTATATATGTTTTTATAGAACTTTGATAAGACAGTCACTTTATTTGGGACTGTGATACTTTGATGTTTGGGTTGCTACTGAATCACATTCACACACCACATGAGCATATCATGAGCGTATAGCATTCCTTTGGCCTTTGTTACCACAAAAGGATAAGGAGGTATATCTCTTAACTGTGTCTGTTTTAGGTTTAGGATTGGGATCACTGTTGACTGTCACAAGTGTGAGGGCTGAGCGGGTGGTTTAGCTACTGCTGACCCTTATACTCCTGCAGAGAAGTCATTTTGTCACGTTTTACCAAAAAAGATGTGCTTGGGTTCTACACAGTCTGTCAGGAAAGGAATGAATTGCCATTTACTACTGCTGGCTACTTTTTCATTGGTACCTGAGCAAATGTTACGCCTCAGTCTGATCCTGGTTCAACGGGATCAATTTTCTACCATCCAGCAATTGCACACGTCATCAAGTGCTATGGAGAAAATCACAATTAATACTAGATCAATCATTGAACTGGTTATTGCTTTCCTGTGGGCTTCACTTGTTTCAGTATAAGTTAACTAGTAGCATTTCCAATATATGATCATGGGCGGTGGCAGCCCCTGACTTAGGAAGGCTGAAGGCCTCCCACTTTTAGGCAGAAGGATGCACTCTGTTGTGACACCCATCCGTAGCCTCCATGACAAAGGGCTGCGAGGCAACAGCCTGTTAAACTTCTCACCTTGGAGAGCAGAGTATTTACATCTGCCCATACCCACAATGATGAAGCCAAAGACGTAACCACTGATCTCAGCTTGCAGAGGCGCCGCGCCCCTATGATTAGCATCTCTTTGTGAACTAAATAGCCTCTAAATTGGGGTGAAAGATACATTTGATGGGCCATAAGAAGCTGTACTAACTATTGAGACTCCTGCGCTCATAGGAGGGGGTGGGGGTTTCGACAGCCCAATGGGTTAATGGCCCAACTTATGAGCAGCTTTCAAAACTGCCATTCAGTCCCCACCAACATTTTAAGGATGCCCCCGCTCCACCCCCGTGTGATGTCTAAACCCACATTTACCAACTGGATCCAGCAGACACTGGATTTGCAGTTTGTCTCCTGGAAATGCAGTAGGGCAGACATGTACTGAGGGAAATGGACTACAGTGAAGCAAGAACATTTAGCAAGAAAGAAGGCTCAGACATCACGAAACTCGAAGTTGTCTACTGAGCCGTTTTGGCGGTGCTGCTTAATTGAGGGTGGACCGATTGCATTTTTTCTGGATGAAAAGCATCGACTCTCTTTTTGAGTGTGTGATAATGTGTGCTTTGTCCTGGAGCATTTATTCGCGAGAAAAACATTTGCCGCAGGAACAGGTTGCAAATTCCGACATGGCCTACCCGGCCCTCCATCACGTAATCTACAAAGTATGTGCTGTCATCTTTGAAATGACCGAAAAATACCTGTAGAGTCCCCTTGATGTTGTAGTGCCGTTTTACTATTTAAATCTGACAGATGTGTCTTAAAAAATAAAAAGACCTTTGTGGTTATTCTATTGTATATACTTTGTACCACTAGATGGCACCCATTCCCCTCCCTTTCGTAAAACGGAATTTCGCTTTCATTTAAAAGAAAAAAAGAAACAGAATAAAATCTTGCACTTGATTACTGATCAAGAAATTAAAATTGCGCTCCACAGGAATGGGACGTGATGGTGTTCAAAATGAACAGTACGCCCGGATGCCAATTAACGTATGGCGAATGGACGAGTACAGCTCACCCCACCACAAAGGCACCGCAGCAACAGGCCGACAGAATGACACGGCGCTAGAAAACACTTGTCCGACCGCAGAGTGACTTTGAAAAGGAAAGCTGCCACTTTAAAGTCGATACAAGGTCGCGCGCGTTTAGGGCTGGGGTTCGAGTATGCAGTATTCCGTAAATATTCTGCACAGGGTATTACCCTCCTTAAAATGGCAGTGGGTCGGACCTGCGCCTCGTCTCAAATTGGCCCGAGTGAAGCACTATGGAGTGATTTGTTATCTACTGCTCTGAACGGTTTTCACATTTGCAGCTTAAAGCTAGCCACGTACAAACAGCTGCAATCTGTGAAATGTACAAAAAACCCACAGGAGATGTCTTAATTCCATCTGGACAACGTAGGTTGGGAATGCTAAGTATTGTCTTGTAACTAAGAAACTTTGGGCAGCTTTTTTGTAACCCTGAATCAAGCTCACGTTCATTTTCCTGTGACAGCGCCTCGATTCCCCTGGGCTGTAGTGCGCTATACAAAACCAAATACATAAATGTTTTGAACACCAAGAACATCTCAGATATAAACATTTATTTGCATTGTATTTTTGATTGTATACATGTGTAGGCAAGCACTTAACCCTCAGGTGTCTAGGCGCTGGTTACATGAGTAGAATTTCCACTTTCCAAACATGCAAAGTTTGCAAATCACATGTATAAAAATGTGGTTTAAAAAAGAAGGCTGTCAACAGATCTTGTTGTCAATGGCAAGCTTAAAGCAGAGGGTACTAGGAAAGAGGGCATGTGGCACCAGTCCTAAAGTTTTAGGTGAGGCCAGGCAGGCCATGGATCAAGAGTAAGAGAAACATGTTGCGTCCGTATTGAAATGGTAATTCATACTGCTTGGTGCACAGCCATTTTGGAATAAAAACAAAAAATCGTGCGGTCCCCATCCACTTAAATGCTGGAACTACTGATATGTTATCAGAATTAATGTCAGATATTGCTAGCGTTGCAAGCAATTTCTGATGGAAGCTATTGGAAAAGTGGTGTTCACTTCTCTTTCGTACAACAGTGCAAACTTACCCAGCACATCCAAGTGAAAGCTTAATGTGTACCAATTACGTCACAAGAAGCACATTTAATTTACACACAGAAGGGACAGCACCGACAGCAGCAGTGGAACATTCTCTCCCAGACTCCCACACAATGAGTAAAGAGCAAGCAGTAGCAACTAAACCTCCCTATCACAAGAAAGAGATACAGAGCACGCAGCATGTAGCCACCATACACGCTTCACGCACGCAGAATAGCAAAGGGGGTGGCATATTTCCCTCTAACACAATTTCAGAGCAGGCAGCAGCAGTGTAAGCTTCCCGAGCACATCCTGCAAGTACAAGCTTCAGTCACACAGAACAGGTACTGCACAGGCAGTAACAATGTGAGACCACCCTTATGCAACTTCTTCTTCAACCACCTCCAAAGAGACAAGTACTGCACAGACAGTGAAAGAGCAAGCACCCAACATTAGGGCAAACAACCCTAACACGTACAAAACAGGTACTGACATGCAAGCGTCCCGCCCACAAAATTAGAACTGAACAGGAAGAGCACGTTTAGCAGCTATACAAGCTTCAGACGCACACTAAAGACAGGTATCGTACTCTACAGGCAGAAGCTGTGGAAGCATCCCTTGTATATAGAAGTATAGTATGAACAGAAGCCGTGCATCACACATAGACTAGTTACAGCACAGTCGGTGGCAGCAAATCTTTCCTCAGACATAGAGCAAGCACATCACAGGCAGTAACAATGCGAGACCACCCTTATGCAACTTCTTCTTCAACCACCCCCAAAGAAACAAGTACTGCACAGACAGTGACAGAGCAAGCACCCCAAGTGCACAACAAGAAGCATTAGGGCAAGCAGCCCTAACACATACAAAACAGGTACTGTGTACACAGTGCTTCAGTTGTAAGAAAATCAGTGCCAGTGCCCAAATATTTTCTAGAACGCTTGTGACACTGCAGGCGGTTAGTTCCCCACCATTGCTGCCACCACCCACAGCGACTCCCCATGCATTTGGGGTTAAACTATAGGTCTCAACTGTTCATTGGGGTTGATGGATTGATGGATGCTCTGGCTATCATCACTTCACAATCAATATGAGTCAGAGACAATACGTGCTTGGGTTCAGAAATAAGTGCCAGGACTCAGCCCTGGCAAACACCCCCACAAAGTAAGCACTGAGTATACAAATAACGTGCCAGCGTCCCGCCCACACAATTGAAACAGAACAGGAAGAGCACGTTTAGCAGCTATAAAAGCTTCAGCCGCACACTAAAGACAGGTACCGTACTCTACAGGAAGTGTGCAAGCATCCCTTGTATGTAGAAGTATAGTATGAACAGAAGCCGTGCAAACTTCACTCACACATAGACTAGTTACAGCATAGTCAGTAGCAGCAGACCTTTACTCAGAAATATTGCAAGCACATCACAGGCAGTGCAAGCGTCTCACGTACAATCCTCATATGTGTGATTAATGGTGATCTGCCCCATAGCTGTATGTTGGGGAAAGGGGCAGGTAGTGGCGGGTGCCTATCCTCCATCTAGTTTGATAGTGTTGTGGAGTCAGCGGCTTTCTACCCCCATAAAATTCAATGCGTATGGGGTGTGAGTTATTCCATGCCTGCTATCCTCCTGGTCACTCGGTGTGTCAGGGTCCATGCCTATGTTTCTCGTGCCTCCAAACTATATTGTGGATGGAGAAGCCTCCTCTCCAGTTCCATGCAGGTAGAAGGGGTGGGTGTCAAAATGACAAGAGGCTGCACAATGGCTGCTTATAGCAAATTCAAATTAAGGCGGGTGTGACAAAATGATACCTGATCTGAAGGAGTACAGAGAGGAGTAGGGTTTTTTAAACTTCTATTCAGTCCCACGCTATTACTATAGCAGCAGTGATCTCAATCATAATGGTGAAACTGGCAGAACATGAATGGTATACCTCCTTCTCCTCTTAAGGTAACACGGGCTGAGTACAGGCTGTACCTTCATAAGGGTGTGAGTCAGCATGCAAGCATCCAAAAAATAATAGTATGGGAAATCCAAAATATAAGCAATGCCCAAAAAGATTCTATTAAAAGGAGACTGTAGTTACACTAAGGTGCACCCATGTAAGGCAACACACCAAAAATGCAGGCTTTTGAAGAAAATGGTCACTCTGGGTAGTGAATAACTGGGATCTTCGGGTAAACAGTCTATGTAGCAAATTCAAGAATAGGTCTCTAAAGGTAAAAGTGGGGGTTTCATGTCACTAGGGTCCTTTGAAGAAGGTGTGGGGCTCAGAACCACTGTAGATACCTTAACATCCTTCTGAGGTGCTCTAACCGGGGAAGCAGGACTTCTAGGCACTTTTCATTGGGCTGAATAGGGTTAGAGTTGGTTGAGCTGGTTGGATGGGACTCAGCTTTGAAGTGCAATTCAACAAGCATCTACAGTGCAGGACTGGAGTTGCTTGGGACAAGCAACAGGACTGGGATCAGTGGCGCAAAGACCATTGGGCAGATCAGGCGCTCCCCTCGTCCCAACCAAAATTTTGGGCTATGTGGTCTTGACCTGGCTGACCTATAGAGCTATGGCAGGATAGGACATGATACAGAAAATAAACAGTGCCTGCGACTGCACTGTTAACAAAGGCCTGGCAATTACTATTGTAAAAAGTTTCTTTATTAGCACATGCATTCGTATACATACATATTTAGGCAATTGGAATCGTGATGAGGGTTATTACTTCATGTCAGGGGAGTGATTGGAAGGATATAGGGGACAGGAGACAGCTCATTCTCACAGCAGTTCTTAAGTGTGTGGTTTCAGACTTGAAGGAGAGTTAACTGCTTGTAACATTGGAACTGCACCAGAATAGTCCAATTAGAATGTGTAAAGAAGTTAGATGCCCCCACACAAATATGTTTTTCCCTTCCCTAGAGTATCTGAAGTTAGCACCTCTCCCCACACTTGAATGCTTAGCCCCCCAAATAATGTTAGCCGAGGTGCACCCCTGACTGGGACCCACACAGTTTGAAGGTTGTCCCTGGCTGTTCAACCAATACTTGGCACTCCTTGCCCACCGCATCGCCGCTCTCTGTCCCAACTTTCAGTGCTATGCGGACGATACCCAGCTCATTTTCAGGCTACCCTCTGCCTCCTCCTCCCTCTTGGGGTTGATGGATTGATGGGCCACCAACGACCTCTGCCTTAATGCAAGTAAGACTGAGATTCTACTCATCAGCACACCCACTCCCTCCTTCCCTGCAGCTCTCTGGCCGGCCTCTCTTGGCCCTCTTCCTACTCCCACCTGCAAGGCTAAAAACCTCGGGGTCATCTTCGACTCTGCTCTCAACTTCTCACCTCACATCTCTGACGTCTCTAAGAAGTCACACTACCAGTTGCACCTCCTTAGAGGTATTCTTCCTTTCCTCTCCTTCCCCCAGAAGCTCACTGTCTCCAGAGCCCTGGTCCTCTCTAGTCTGGACTATTGTAACAGCCTCTATGTAAATCTGCCTGCCTCTACTCTCCGCCCTCTGCAACTTATCCAGAACAGGACTGCGAGACTTGTCCTTGGCCTCAAGCCCAGGGATCGTAGCTCTCCAGGACTGAAATCCCTGCACTGGATCCCAGTGGCAGCGAGGATTAAGTTCAAAACCCTCTGCATTGTACACAAGGCCTTCTGGGGTCTGGGGCTGAAATATCTCCAACACTCTCTTCCTAAATATCTTCCTTGTCGAGCTCTTCACTCATCCGCCTCCAACTCCTTCAGTGTCAGTCGCTTCTCCAAGCAACGAGTTGGTGGCAGATTACTCTCTTCGGCTGGGGCTTCTCTCTGGAACAGCCTTCCTGCCTCCCTGAAACTCGAGGAGAACCATCTCTGGTTCCGGAAGCACCTCAAAACCTTCCTCTTTGCCTCTGCTCTCTCTCCCCCTCGCCCCTGCTGATTTCCTGACTGAAACTGCCCGGGTTACCTGGCCACCCTTTCTGATCGCTGGCCCAGGCCCCGTCAATTGCCCACTTGCACTGCCTCACTGGCAATCCCTGCACCTGGGGACCGTTGTTCTGTATCCCTACAGTCCCCATACCAGCACTTTGTCTGCACTTCCTTCCACTTGCCACCAGCTGGCTGTTTATTTTCTTATTTATTCCACTTTTTCCCATGTACTGCACTTTCCCCTCTCCCTTCCCCAGCGCACTTTTCCTTTTCCCCCCTTCCCATGCACTTGCACGATCTGAATGACACTTGGCCTAGTAGGATCGTTGTCTGTCCTCCCTTTGTTCCCCCCCTTGCCTCGTCGCGCCTTGAAACACTTGTGTATAGGCGCGTTATAAATGCCATATCATATCATATCATATCATATCATGGGGTGTCAAGGTGACAATTCACTACTGATGATTTGGCTTAACTGGATCAGACACTATTGTGCAGATCAACAAGTGGCAACAAATAAGATTGGAACAGGTGGCAATGTGTGGTTCAGCTGGCTCAAAGTGGGCTTAAGCAAGTTGAAAGCATAACGTGAAACGCAGCTCCTTTGGGTTTTTGCAGCGACTTGAATGGGTTTGAAGATGTTCAAACCGGCTCGAAATGGTTTGATAGTGCAGATAGACCCTAATAAAGCTTCTTTTGATACTTTGGGTTCAATGACACCCCCCAATGGGTCTCTGAACAAAGGTGAGTCCATCTTCTGCCCTTTCTCAGCCTGGGAGGCTGCCATTGCCATCTGCAGGTTTGTCACATCAGCAGTAAGAGACGTGGGTACCAGTGTCCAAGCAACAGTCAGGATTTCGAGCAGCAGGTTACTTCAAATGTTCCTCTTGAGTAGGGAGAGGGTCTGCACCCTACTTGGAAATCCTCATATTCACCTTAATGGCTGGAGACTTTGGGCAGTCTTTACCCCAACAAGGTAGTAGTGAAATCCTCTTTAAGATGGTTCTCCCAAGATGATTCCAGATACTTCCCCAAAGGGAGCTCAAAGATGATTCAAATATGGAGGGGGGTATTTTCCTTTGCCAGGTTAGGCCATGATATGCTCTGATGCTAACATCATTTGGGATGCATTCTCCCCCCCCCATATACCTGGTAATACCACAATAGGACCAGGTACTCAAACCATTAAAATCAATAAAACTGAGACAATGGTCAGGCATAGGCCCAATTAGCATAGTGGTGCCCAATGAGTTTGTGCCAAATTAGCACAGTAAATCAAGATTTCCTCATGTTAAGATAGCACACTATGGCAATATTCCATTATGCCTTCCTATCACAACAAGGCCAATTTCATTATTTGTAGTTAGCACAGTAGAGCCACTCTACTGTGTCCACTAAGCACAGAAACGCAGATTTTATATGTCCAGTTAACACATCACGTCCAGAAAAGCTTAAGCAGGAGAGGAATGGAATGTCCCTGTGCGCCACTGGCCTTGCTGACATTCACAGCAGGTTACGTGGGGCAATTTGGAGGGACAGGCAAGTCTAGTTTAGAGGAGGGAAGGAAGAGTGTGGGGCAAACCGTGTCCCACCCACTGCTTAGCTTTGCTGCCATAGTCTGCACCACCAGGGAGAAATGGACAGTACTGTGGAGTGCAATAATGGAGTGTCACATCCTTGCACTTCCCACGTACAACCTGTTGCCTTTATCAATTAGATCAAGGAAGAAGGTGGGGTAGCAGGAGCATCAAATAAGCCTGGAGAGTAGCGATACCATGCTGACCTCTGTCTGTTTTCAGCATAAAATGGGCACATAATCCAAGCCACCTCCTTGCTGTGCTCTGTGTACTTGTACCAGGCACTCCGACTATATTGACTTTGACACAGAGAGGTTAGGTATGGGATCAGGGCAGTGGGAGCACCAAAGGGAGTAGGGGGAGAAGTAATGCCACAATCTTGCTTCATTCAACGAAAGAATGGTATGGCATCTATGCTGCACCCCACCTCACTATGTGTGGCTACATTGGTTTTATTGATTTTATTCCTTATAGTGCAAACCTAGTTCAAGAGCAGCAGAGTGTCAGCATTGGCCTTGGAATTATATTCAGTAGTGCAGTACTGTTGGCGAAGGTGGGGGTGGGGGGAGTTTTTGTCTGGAAGATATTGTTGAAATAGCCACAATTTTACAGTTTTGTGGGACTGGAGGATGGGCAGGGCATTTCGAACTGCTGCCGGGATTGAGTGTCAGATGTTTGGGGCCTGGCAGGGGGTCTGCTTATGAGTCCTCTCGTAATGGACTAAGACTCCAACCGTCTGATACTTTTGCTATGTTATGTGCAAGAGCCTTCAGAGGTGTGGAGTTCAGCTGCCAACTATGTTGGTGTTCCATTCGAAACTGCTTTGTAGGCAATACATGCAGTTTTGAACATAGTCCTGGCCGGGAGGTGATGTTGGAGAGGGGTGGTTGAATTGCAGGCACTTTTTATGAAGCAGGTTGTGGCGTGGTGGGCCGCCTTGAGGTGTGCAGCTGGAAGCACGGTAGGGAAGGCGTTTCCCCTGTCGATGTGTCAGATCACAAGTGCTTGAGTCACAATGCTGAAATCATGTGGGAGGTGAAGGGCTTGGGTGTGTGGAGATCTGTAGCTACATGGTCTGTGACCTTTTGACTATGTGCGTTTGGAAGGAAAGACTACTGTCGCCAATGAAGCCCCAACATTTGACTGAGTTTGACTGCTGAAGGGTGATTCCTTCCAGGCACATGTCATCCAGCATTTGTTACACAAATTGCTGTTTGGTGGGGGAACTGATGAGGAAAAATTCAGCCTTGGTGGGGTTCAGCTTGAAGTAGGCATTTGTCATCCATGATTGGATGGCAGCAAGACATTGACAGGGGAAAGCAATGTCCAGGGGGTCATTGACCATAAGGTACAGCTGGGATTAGGATGCATGAGCCCCCTCTGTCAGTGATCCGCAGAGCATCATCCACCACTTGGATGGTTGAAGTATCAGTGTTGCATTTGGGGTGGGAGCCAGACTGGATATTGCAGAGGAAGCCATGCTGACCCATTTTGAAAAGTAATTGGGTCACAAGTACGTTCTCAATACGCTTCCCAGTGAACGGCAGGCTTGTGATCAGTCTGTAAGTGGCTATGTCCTTTGGGTCGACCAAAGGTTTTTGGAGAAAGGGTTGTGTGAGAGCTGTCTTCAACACATCTGGCAGTGCACCTTCACTGAATGAGGCTTTTAGAATGCAGAGAAGAGTGTTGAGTGCTGGGCCAGTGAGTTTTTTAATGATGGAAGCCAGGAGGAAGTTGTCAGTGTAATTGGTAGATTTAAGGGAAGGAAGTGTGTCTCAAAGGGTACGACATTGTTTCATCGCCTGCTGTTAGATCGCGAGGCTTTTAAACGTGGACATTACATCGTATGTGCTCATTGAATTTTTTAGGGGGGTGGGAAATGGCAAATAAGGGTTTGGGCGGGTGGTCAATAGTAAAAAATAAGTGTGGGTGGGGGATTTGGGGGGGACCATATATAAATAAACCATGAGCACATTCGATGGAATGTGCACGTTTAAAAGCCTAGCGATGTAAAAACAGGCGATGAAATCACCTGGAACCGTCTCAAAGATGTTTATTAGAGAGGACGGCGAAATCAGTCAAGGAGATGGTGGAGGGGTTGGATAGCAGGGCTCTGTGTGGTTTCAAGGCTTTGATGAGACCTTTGATGAGCTTATCAATTTTGTTAAAGAAGAAGGTATTGATTCTGTCACATTTCTCATATTTCTCTTGTGAAACAAGCACCTCAGGAGCAGGGGTAGGCTTGGTGCAGTGCTTGACTACTTTGAATGGGGCTTTACTCCTGTTAGTGGCTGCCTCAATTGTAGATGTGTAGTCAGCTGACTTCGAGATCATGTTTCTGCATTGGGGGCACAGGGATTGACAGATAATGTGGGTGGAGGTCCTTGCAGCACTGCTTTCTCGGGATCTGAATGAATGTTTGTTGGCACCAAGCTCAGGTGTGTACCAGCGAGCAGATGGTTTGACTTTGGTGCAACTAGACTTTAGAGACCCATGGCTGTGCCCTAGTTGACTGGCAAAGTGGTTAACTATTCAGAACGGCTGAGACATTCCATGTGACAGGGAATGTTGTGAACATTGCCTCTAGCATGGCGAGAGAGACATTCTTGAAGGAGTGGCGCTCAATTATAGGGCCATTTAGCCTATCTTTTGTGGGGCAGTTTTGTGTGTGATATGAGAAGGGGAATTGCAGCATGGTTGGACCCATCAAAGAGGAGGTTAGGGCATGAGAGAAGCATAAAACAAAGTTGAGCATGTGGCCTTTGACACACGTAGTGGAGACACCAATCACTTTAAGTTCCATGGAGTTGCTTAGAGAGAATAGGGAGGCATGTAGGAGCTTTGTTGGTTGGGACTCAGGGATGTTGAAGTCTCTGAGCGGGTTGTTGTGAGTAGGAAACTATTGCAGAGGGGAGAACGTTTGAAAGATCATCGATCAAGATGCCACTCCCTTGGGATGGGCTGTAAACAAGGTGGAATACAATTGAGTTGTTGCTTGAGATGGGGAACCGGCTTAAGAGGTATTTGACGGAGCTCTGTGAAAGGGGCGGAATTTCTGTGCAGGGCCAGCCGATCTCATTGATGACTGCCCCCCCCACCTCGAGCGTTTCCTGTGTGGTATGTTGGATATTGTAGCCAGGGTGTAGAAGGACATCAAAGATGTAGGGGAAGGAGGGCGTAAACCACATCTCGGTAATGAAAAGGGAATCAAGATAATTGTTGGTTATGAGGTCAGCGGTGTGGGACCACTGAGCGGGCACTAACCAGCAGAACTAGGCAGACGGGAAAAGCAGGAGCATGTTGTAGGGATGTACAGGGGATATTTATGAGGTTCCCTGGTGTAGCTGTCATGGCTGCATTGGTGTTTGGCAGTGTGGTCCCTGGAGAGAATTGTAATGGGTTGTGATGAAAGGGGACACATGGTGATGTCTACCTGGTGTATCTGATCCATGGCACTTTCGTGGCCCTAACAAGACCAAGCAGAATTTGCCCTTACTACAGATGCCGGAATTAGAGACACTGTATGATTTAACAGTTATAAAAGGAAAGTAAGGGGCAGGGCTAAGAAGGTGAGTGGGGGTCATGTCACATGATTGTGGGTTAGTCATGCATGAATACTGCACGCTGGCAGTATTTTTTCTGAACCAAAGCACAGTATGATTATGCAAATAATCAAAAGCCCACACATATTAATATGCCTCTTCACTGGTTCTGCCAGCCAAAATTCAAATGTAAAAAGAAAGTGAAAACCTCTCCACAGATATGAACTAAAAATCAGGTGATTACATTCCCTGCACTTGGCCACTAGGTGTGTTTGAAGCGTTGTGCTACTTCACTTGCCCTAAAAGAGAGGCACTTGGCCCTGCACTCATTTGTAATAAACGTGAAAGCTAATCTTTTTTTATGTTGAGAATTTTATATGAGCAATTTTATATCAGTAATTTTTTGTAAAGGTTTTGTTTTAACCATAAACATTTTTTTTTTTAAAGAAAGCTAATCTTTTGGGCTATGCAGTCTGTGCTATCCTTGATTAGGGGAGTGAGATAGTGTGCGTTAGCAGTGTAAGATTATGAAATTAAAGATAATCACTTGGGCCCCATTTTAGTGAAACCATTTAATAAATGCCTTCCATTTTCTGAAATATGGAACATTGAACTTGTAAGTGCTAACCCCCACTAATTTAGGTGCCCAAATCAAGGGTAGCAAGGACGATATGGGCAAAAAGATTAGATTTCACAGCTCTTCAGATAGTACCATGTAACCTTACAGTAGATACTTTAAAAGCTAAGCTTTCTGACCACATTGGTTTTCCTAATGTACTCCACTATTACAACAGGCAATTGTTTTGCGGATCTTAAGTCTTTTTTGTTATGCTGTCCATTCTGGTCATGAATTGCACCCATTCTGCCTAACATTTTGGTATAAAGATGTCTTATATGTTGTTTGTTGATTAATCATATAATGTATTTCATAAAACATCTCTATTGAACACCAACAAAAATAGTAATTGAAAGAGATTGTACTTAGAATTACCTGTAAGATGGATGCAGTAGAACTTGAGAGTGTAGATCCTTGATAAATTGTTGACGGTGGAACAAGAAAAACAAGATTCAAATCCCAGTGTTTTCCCTTGATCATAGTGTGTGATCTTGAGCAAACCATTTTACTTCACTGTGTTGGGCTTTTCTAAGTTAATACAGTTGGAAGCACCTAGTAGCGATTTTAGGCAGTACAGCTTCCAGTACGGCTTCATAGAACAGATACAATGATGTTGACCATATATAATCCTCCTATACAAAATGAATTGTCTCTTTGTAACTGACAATATATATGAGACACGGGCCCTCTTTCACGGAAAAGAAAAAAAAAATATCTAATATTAAGGCACATTCTCTATGCGTTCCAATTGGCACGCAGTAAATCTGCTATTTTTGTTTGTTGGCATGTACCAGCAATGCATCTAGGGGTGCCCATGATTACGCTAGTATTAATTTCAGGACGGTGTGACGTTATCACGTTACACGTGAGCTTGATGACATCATTCCGCTCCTGTATTTTAACACAGTGGCTAGCAAGTATTTTTTTCCACCTCTGCAGCGTTGAAAGACAGATGATCTTGACTTGATGTCTGATCTGGTCTAATTTACTGGGAAGAGAAGCTTAAGCCTCCTTCTATTAGACGCAGTTTGGATCTCATCTAAACACTTGCATTATTTCGAACTCCCAGCAAATATTCTTCTGCATTTGATCTTTTTGGTGGAGTTGGTGTTAACATTTCCCAGTTGTTTCGTCTATTTATAGATGACCTGGGGAAGACACTGCTGCAGTTAGTTGAATCTGTGGCTTAGCAATAATATAGAACATTGATTGCATTGCAAGAACCACGGAGTGAGGTATATCTTCTGAAAACTTCAAGTATATATAAATCATATCTCAAACTGGGATTGCAAATTAATTGGAGAGTGACTGGTTATCTCTATTCCTTGAAGAAGGTTGGTTCTGTCTGTGGTTTCCACTTACTGATTATTACAAAACATACAGATGCAGGGCTTGGCCAGAATGACTCTGAGCATCTGGATGTTCACAATGTCTCCTTAATTTGGGTGAGTTGGTAGTTGATATTTTTCGGGTATCCTTTGAATTAAAACAATATAGATGATAGTCTTGGTTTTTTATTTAGTGATTTTGTATTTATCAGGTTGATTGGTCCTAAAGAAGGTGTTCTATTTGATTTGCCGACTACACTATATGGATTCATGTTTTAGCAGAAGTTTAGATTTTTTTTTCCATTGTGTTTCTAGAGTTCAGCTTTTGTATTAGTTACACATTTTGTTTCCAATATGTAGTGTGTGTGTATGGTTTTTATATACTGCGTAAATTGTGTATGCATTTTCACAATCTAAAATAAGTATGACAATTTTGAACTTTATAAATCATGTATAACTTTCCAAAAAAAAAAAACTTTGAATAAATTTAGATCTATAAGAGAAATTGATATCTCTGTGGTGTGTAGTTGTATGTTGGTGAATTGAATTCACAAATGCAAATACCCTAAGATTGGTAGAATAGATGTATACAGATTATTAAATCGTGTATCCAAGTTAATTTGGCATATATCCAAAAGGAACACCCTCTTTGTGTGTTGGTTTTCCCCAGTTCCTGGTTGTGTGGAGGACACCTTCCCTCTGAGACACCTCTATTACACGCCCTACCAATATATGATTTCTACAAACACAAACACCACCTAATCACCCTACACTAACACTTGCCCTTCATGGATTGCGTCCTAGGTGGAAACCGATGCTTTGAACTGCCTTTTAAACTCATTACAGCAAAGACCACGCAGACTCTGGAGTGCCTTGAGTGCGTAGACACTTAAAAACCCCATAACTGATGCTATCGATCCCTTTGACTATATCGCTTATTACAAGAGTGCATTTTTCATTAGTCGCGTGTCCCCTTTGCAAAGGCTGCACGCAGCCCAACCCCCTAAACCTCCTTCCTTCTTAGCTGTAGGGATGTCCCAGGGGTGAACTTTCACCGCCCGAACTCTCCTCCTTTCGAAGGTCAAAGTGCATGAAAAGAGAAAGCAGACAGCAGCGCGAACTACTCAGCTCACGGACGTGCCTGCTCTCCTCGCTGCCCTTTCTTTCTCTTCCGGCCCCTGCCCAGTCGGAAAGCCCCGAATTGTGAACGAAATCCGCGGGAGGACTCTCGATGCTGTGAAGCCCACCCTGGCCCTAAGGTCGTCGCACGCTTTCTTGTTTACTCAGCAGGTGGGTGTGACGTAGGGGACGCATAACAGAAAACAATAACAAGGTGTCCCTCCGCGGACCCAATAACAAACAAAAAGAAAAAGGACCAAGCCTCCTGGAAAAACGTCCATCTGGAGTGAAGGCTAACTTCGTGGACAGCGAAGGCTGTCCCTGCTTGCGGCATCCAGGAGAAGCCCGGTCCCGGCGGTGGTGGAAGATAGACCCGCCTCGACACGCGCGCAGGGATCTGATGTTGTTTACTCTCTCCCCACTGTACGTGCTTTGCGTGATACAAAAGAGATCCGTGTGTCTGTTTTTGACATGAAGGGGTGAGAATGTCCTTATTTTTCACCGACAGACTGACCTGCCTCAGCGGGTGAGTTTGACACTTAACGTTAGTTGCCTGCTGTTGCTTTTCGCACTTTTTTGGAGAGGGAAGAGCAGTTTAGCGTTCATCGCCCACGTGCAGGGCGGATGGTGTGTGGTGTGCTACTTCTCGGCTGCACGGAAGGTTTGCACGGGTCTGGACGGTTGGCCAGCTGTTTTGTGGGCGTGGCCCCTCCCTCCTTTCTGACACTAGCAGGTCAGGGCATTCTGCACACATTATTCTTCCGTGGTCTACCCATGACGCAAACCATCTCCCCCTGCGCCCGCGGGAGGGCATACAACAACCCCTCAAGGTAAAAAAGCTAACGAGTGACATCCGAAACACCATGCTAAACACACTGTCGAGCGAGTGAGACACTGAAGTGTCAGAAAAGCACAGAAGGTGCACACAACGGGTGAGGCTTCCATTCAAATGGACACCTTTTAAGGGATGACCAGATCAACCTTTCAATACAGAAATTGAATGGGGCAACCTGTGCATTCCACATACAGCACCGCACATGTGAAGGCGACCCAGCTGGCGGGGAAAGCCTGGCACTTGTTGCATCGTTTTCCAAAACGTTGCATCCACCGCTGAGTAGCCTTCATCCCGCAGCCTCTGCCCAGCCACACTATTGCCGAGCTTGGCTTGTTTTGGGCAACGTTAATTTACATAATGGGACTAGATACCTGTTACATCTCCGATTAAAATGCTACTAGATCAGATTGCCTACCCTCACCCACTGCACAGACGGTCAACCAGTTCGCGTTTGACCATCCTTCAAAGATTGCTGAACTGCAGCATCCGCCGATAAAATCCTGTAAAGCTGTCATTTTTAAAACGTCATAACCCAAATCCACCAGCAGTGCCAGGATAATTAATTACGCATATACCCCATAAAAAAAATAGAACGTAACAATTTGAAATGCGTGTTTTTAAATGCGCTTTCCACTCTGGTTATTGTGGGGTCTTTTGAAAGTCCAGTGCACAGTTTCCCGATGTTATGAGTGAACAGGTTACCAATTTTGTGTTATTTCATTCTGGCACTTTTAGTTGCGCTTCTTCCATTATAAGAGCAGAGCTACGTGTTCCAGAGTGGAAATAAAGAGTAGGCCGGTCTGGCACTCAAGCATTACCCAAGACAGAGCGAGAATTCTGCCTTTCATGCAGATGTCGTCCTGCCGGTGCAGGTGCACGTGTGCATTGCACTGGGACCGATTTCACATTAAATGGGATATGTTTCTTTAAACTGCATGCTGAATCTCCGAAGAAGTAGTTTAGAGTACCTTCAAGAGTTGGGCTCTTGCTTGAAACTGAACCCCTGCTTGCCAGGGAATTGCCATATTGAAACGATTTAGGTCCCTGTGGAACACATTTCCTGCAATGTGTTGGTTGGCAGCAGGCTACCTCTAGCCTTTCAAAACTAAATACTGTCAGTTTAGAAATAAACTGCAAATAAGGCAGCACTGTTAGGATTTTTTTAAAGTTTGGAACAAATGCAAGATCTACTGACGGTTTCCTTCAAGCGAAATGTTGCAATGCCTTGCAAATAATGTTTTACTGTCTCAGAGGCTAGAATATTAGGAGTTTCTTTAAAACCAAAGTCTACCGTTACTACACCCAATCGATTATCTTTATTACACCAACTGTAGTGCACTTTGACATGTCCACCTCTTTTCTTGCAGGTGTGTGTCGCACACAGTGGCACATTTACACCACGCACTAAATGGAATATCTGTTTCCTCTTCCACCATCCTCTCTGCCGTCCCCATGCAACAACACTTCATCAGCATGACATTTTCATGCTAGTTTAAACGCTGAACCAGCAATAAGCAGAGGAGGGCAGGGGCACCAACTTCATGTTTCCCCAGGGGGTGCCAGCGCCCGGAAAAATAAAAAGGCCCATTTACTGCGGGGGGGTGAGGGGGAGGGGTCAGGGGTTTAAAGGTAGCGTTTACTCAATTTGAACCGTGAAGTGCAAAAGGACGGCGTACAGGCAAATTGACCCTTTTTTTACACCTCATTTTTGCACACATTGTCTGGCCCGCCATTTGTACAAAATTTCAAGAACCTATGTTCTGGGAAGCGTACACACTGTTCAGAAGAATTCACTGGTTAACACGCATTTTACTCTTTCTGGCAACTACCTCATTCTAAAAAGTCCACCATGGGAGAGGTTGTTGGTCCATTCAGGTCCCAAGTTATGGAACAATATACCATAGACCATGACAAAATATATAGAAAAACACCAAGTTAAAAAAGACTTGGTGAACTGGCGTTTCCCAGCTTAAGAAGCTGATCTAATGGCACTTAAAAGACTGCAAGCAATCCAACATGATTAAGGGCCTGGAAAACCACCAATGGTTGCTGAGGTTGATGTACCCTCCCCTCTGCCCGCCTGCTCCTTCCCATTTCCTCTCCCCCCATCCACTATTGGAGCACTGAAGCAACTGGTTTGCAATGAACGGGTGCAATTCACAATGAAGTACTAAATATGTGCCCTACAAGCACCAGCTCCCAGACCAAAATGCAGCGCAGCATGCCCTTCTCAACCTGCAGCTAAAGGCCGTAGCAACTACGTGAACATTTCGAATACAAAATACTCAGGCTGAAATGGCATTCTCATATGTTTTAATTCTTCTTAAAATAGCTAAAACACGGGTGCACAGCGACACCCAATTATCATTTGAAAAACATGACACAACTAGTGTGGGTTCACTTTTTCTTTGATTCCCAAGTGCCCGAGCTATGGAAAGGTGCCAATTTCAGAAAAAGAGGGGCAATAACATTGTAGCACAGTGGCAAGAAACCAATTGGTTGCTGTGCTATACTTTGATTGCTATTATGCATTTTCCACCAAATATAAGTCCTCCTGTGATTGCAATGGAATTTCCCATGCATTTCTTTTTGTATATAATCAAGTACAAGATTTGTTATTCAGTAACGTTAATTTCATGCGTTTTTTTATTGTCCACTTTCCATGTTAGAATGAGTCCTATCAGTTGCTTTTGCCTTGCCCTCTGGCAGAATGTGGGGCTACCATTTTAAAAGTACTTTTCTTAATTATGTTATGCATTCTGTTGAACGTTTTCATTCGACATTTCATTGTCGTAGAAATAACTCCACTTTAGGGTCAGCACTTATTTATTGTTCATTCGTAACGCGATTAATACCAGCGCGGGATCGGGATTCGAACCTGTGTTGCGCCACGTTGTCTTGCTTCCAAGATAAACACGTTGCCCCTGAACTATCCTTCTTCCCCAATTGAGTCCTGGTTGTGTGATTTATGTGTGTACAGCTTAGCTCCATCAGTGGTGCTTTGTTTTATTTGTTAAACATGAGGCATGGTGTGCATGTATTTTCAAGGTTCCGATATAGCCCCGAAGGAATTTCTATCGTCCTTAAAGTTCACGGAATCCCGGTATTTGCCATTATTTACAATTTGTAATTTCGCACTTAAAACGACTTTATAGAATCATCTAGGGCAGTTTAGATTATGTTTAAAACATAACTTTATTTTAACCCTTATTTGGGAGGCAAGATCAAATTTTCTTAGCGTATCTTAAAATCATTTTAAACATGTTGATATCAAAGCTTTCCCCTAACAATGAATTGCAGATGCAGTAAACCTTTAGAAGAAGGGGGCGTGTTTTGGATTGTAAAATACAAAGACCAGCACCACAGCTTGTTGTTTCATTAATTTGCCTTGTCCTTCTTTCCCTTTTTAAATATGTCTCACAATTATTGTATAAAAGACAATCTTGAGGCTAGTTACCATTCAAAGTGCGTCTGGTAAAAATCGTAATTTAAAGAAAAAAAGGTATTGTAGCTTTAACATCATGCACTGACAGCATTCCCTTTCCATGGCCTTTGGATTAGTCATTGTCTGAAGCAGGGGGAAAAAAAGACATTTTTTTTTCTTTTTGGTAGAAGTAAAGTAAACAGCCTCCAACAAATGAACCTTGACAACCCAGATTAAGGAAGGCAGCGGAGATCAAAGCAGGCTGCTGCTGGGCTGTTGTTAGGAGCTGCCTCACTGAAAGCTCTTGCACTCCTCGACCAGGCAGCTAGACTATATGATCACTTATGCAGAAATGGGGGTGAGGGGTGGGGCTACGGGGGCTTGCTAACGCTGAGCATTCCTGCAAAACTGACCGTGGGCTTGTTGCAAACAATGTGTGTGTACATCCCCCACCCCCAACAAAGGCATCTGCGTATTTAGCCTTTTCACCCCTCCCTTAAGTCACCTGCATATCTGTCTAAAATTGAACATATTTAGAGGCTACGTTTGAACAATTAATTTGACGCTGACACATCCCAGAAGAAAAAAACGATCTTGAAATCAGTACCAGATTTCGAAGCCTGCGCTTGCACACCAAGGACACGTTTTTCCAGAAAGTTAACGGGGTGCTTCTCTGAACCCCTGGGTGTGCGGTGTGGTAACTCGGTGTGCACGCGCAAGGAGTATGACACGGCAGAGTTTGGGATTTGGAAAACCACGAGGCAAACTAACAGACAGGTTCACCATCTATCCCGAGGGACTAACGTTACAGTATGGGGCGGTCATAACTTATGTGTAAGTCAAGCATTTGGTTGTTGAATACTTTAGAACATTCATTTTAGTTCAGATACGTTTTTTTGGGTGGGTAGTAGGTATAAAAGCGAGGGATGTTTTGACACTGTTATTCTTGCGTGTGCAGTTGTGATCAGCATCTGGTCTACATCTAAGGTGGCCAAGGTGTAGATTTCTGCTGGGATAACCTCACTATTTATGCATTTTTCAAATGACATTGTAAAAAAACAAAAGTATATGCCTATACGTAGTTTTATAGTTTCACTAATACATATTGAGGTGCAGCATGTTATTTACTGTTGACATTTTTCAGCAATACGAAATAAAACAAAAGCCTGGCTGCAGAAAAAACCTAGTGTTAACATCGTTGATCTATAAACGAAAAGAACGCGTTAAAAAAAAATAGAATGTTCAGACCAGGTGTTGTTTTGTCACCAGACTGGCAATGAGAATTCATAAAACAATGAAAATAGGAAGTTGTTATTCAATGTTGTCCTGTTATACTATTTTTCAACATTTAGTTTCTAGCTGTCTTGACACTTTTTAAACCATGGAGGAGTAATTGTAATTAAACCTTTCAGCAGTTTTACATGCACCAGCTCCCAAGATTGACACAGTAAAAACCCAATGTGCTCATGATCTGTTATGTTATCGTGATATATTGTATCCGTTTAACGATACTGGTTTATCATCACGTTTTCTTTTATTTGGGTATTATTTATTAAATTGTCTTATAACATTTAGAGATATAGTCATACTATTCTATGTAAATAGAATTTCAGTTGTCCAAGACTACCATGCACATTGTTGATGGATTGATTAGTCTAATTACTTGCATTTAAGAAACCTGCTTAACTCCAGGTATTCAGACAGTGCAGTGTCGAGTTAATGCTTTTAAAGAACTCCCCCTGCCCTTTTTCCTCGCAATAACCTTAAAGGCATGGTCTAGTAAAAATGTTTGTCCCTATGGGTCGGCCATGTTTTTTTAACCCTAAGTGGCTCGATTTTAGAAAACTTTCCTATGGACCTTACCCGAGTTTTCGTCCATTAAACGCACGCGAAAAAAAGCACCAGGGAGCCGCCATTTTCTGATAATCCTATCTTTTCCCCCATCGCCCTGGCTGACCTGCTTTTGCGGCACTAAATCAATTTCCCCCGCCCCTGAGCCTGACATTATCAAAACATTCATATTCCCCGCCTCTCCCCGTGACGTTACTGTGCTGCGTAGGCAAACGCGCCCAGTCGTCTTCTGCGCGACTCCACACAGAACCCGGAAACCAACACAGATCAACTCAAAACACAGCGCGCCACAATTCGGAATATGAAACTGTACTTTAAAATGAAACAGCAACATGGTACATTTGGTAAAGTACATTTATTTGACATTAAATGTTTAGAGAATATTCAGCAATTGCCATATGAACTCCGGAAGCCATTTATTTTCTTTTATCTGTATCCGCAATAACTGTTCCGTTTCATCTTGAGTCACGCGCTGTTCCTTTATGGTACACAGGGTGTTCATTTTCGTAAAAAGAATCACTTTGGAAGCACCCGTGAACCGCAAGGCTGTTCCATCAACTAGGCACTAGTCCAGCCTAAAGGTTGTTATGTTGCTTCTAGCCACTAGTACAGCGTAAGGGCATGTGGGCCCTTGGCGATCGTCCCATAATATAGTGATCGTGATCCAGTTGTTGACACGAAGCTGCAGGTGTCTGCTGAAGAATCCATCCGCCGGTGTCTCAAACAGATGGCAGTGGCAGAATGGGATCAAATACCTGTTATGAAAACAAAAAAATGATAATTAGTCTCGCTAGCCGAACTTCATTAATATTACTCATTTTATTTATTACGGCCGATCAGAAACTATTTGCTTGCAAGGATAGTTCAATGGAGTATGTTAGTCTCTAAAATCAATGCGAAAAGTAACAAGATAAATCGAGGCCAACACACAATGATAAACGACAGTTAGTCTACATGCGTGAGGAATGATATGATATATGATATGGCATTTGTAACGCGCCTATACTCAAGTGTTTCTAGGCGCGACGAGGCAGGTGGGGAACAAGGGCAGACAGACAACGATCCTACTAGGCCAGGTGTCTTTCTGATCGCGCATGGGGAAGGGCTGTACATGGTTAGTTGAATACAAATTAAATAATAGGGCCAGCTGGTGGCAAGTGCAAGGTAAATGCCGGGAGAAGGGGCTGAAGGATACAGAGACAGTCCCGTAGTGCAGGTATGCAGTGCAGGGAAAAGTGGCTGGGCCAAGGACCGAGATCGGTGAGACCGGTGGACCTGCATGCCCATGTGCCCACTACGAACAGTTTTACTTGCTTTTCCTAGCTCTTCATTCATTCATTTATTCATGCATCCATTCATTAAATCTTCATTCCGGTATAAAAGCGTGTAAAGATTTACTTACATTATATTTGAAATTTCCATTGTGTCTCTTCGTAATGCAGTCTGTAAAACGGACTGTGCTCTTGACAACGATTTTTCGTATACTGACCTAAAATGAAACTCGGTCTAGTTTCTGAATTTTCTGCCTTATCGTCTCTTACGTTATTGCGCACTCCCTTCAAATGTAGTTCTTTCGGCATGGTCCCTGTCTCAAGGTGAAAAAACAATAGACCCTTATACTTCCAGTGCGACTTGTGGGCCTCATCTGGGCGCTGTCCTTCTCATTCTTTATTTGCAACATCACGTAGTATAGGCATCTGTGAGAACTTGAAGTTTAGAATCCGTCTATGTAGTGCGCCTCAATGTGCAAATGCGAACTGGCTTCTCTCCCAAATGCCACGGCCCGCTTGGCTGGCGCGTTCTAAGTGCCCCAATTTTGTCCCCGTTGTCTGCAAGCTTTGCAGCCCAAATTGAGACATTTAATTTTTGGCGGAAGGTCAGGCAAAGTATAAAGTACCACAGGAGTTGAGTTAAAAGTGAGATTTATTGTTTGTTTGTTTGTTTTATTATTTGCAATACGCAAGCCTCCCCTCCGTTAACAGTGCGCAGCATTTACATTTACATGAGATGAGACATGAGAAAAATATATACATACACATATGTGAGGTGAATAGAGAGAATTCAAAGATGACACCCAGCTTGTTCGCCACCCATGATGGTGAAGGTAGGGGTTAGGTTTACAGGTACACTGTACAATAACATTTATTTACAAAAAGACAATCGTATTGCAATTATTTAAACCGGGATTTGTACTTCACAATCAGCTGTGCTTCGGGTGGGCATGGCACAGTCGCAATGTTCGGTGGCAATGGATCACTGCTCTGCACAGAAACGTCCAAAATTCCATATTGTAAGAGGATTCAATTCAGCACTACAGCCAAGTTAACGCCTAGTCTAGAATACTGAATGAAAACCCTTATTGATATATCTTTAGGTCCAGTTCATGCGTTCTGGATGACTACCCTTGTATAACACCCCTCTCTTGGAATCCCCCTGACCCCACTGAGCCAAGAAGTAATTCTGTTTTGCAAGTTTAAAAGGTTTATTTGATAAATTAAAATATATATCACACTTTTTAATAAATTAATAATTGAATATCACACTTAATCTGATATGGTAAATATTAACAACGGAGAATCTGGCACTAGCACACTTCTTTATAATTACTAAGGAGTTGAGATGAAATGGATAAGGTAGCACACTGGTAAATAGGAACAAAAGTATAATGTGGTACAAAATGCTTTATGTAGGCTCAGGTGGATGCAATATTCAATGAATGCAGTACAGAAAATACGCAATATGATTTCAACCAAACAATGTAATCACTTTTCTCTGGCTACTCCCCTCCCCCCCTTTGATGCAAGGCAAGGAAATGGAAGGAAAACACACAGTTCTCAGAAATGCAATCAACTGTAATTCAGTTCAATCCAGCAAGCTTAAACAGAAGTTTGAAAACACAGGCAAATGCTTTGATAGGTGCTAGCAATGAATGAGAAATATGCTGGAAACGCTCTTAATTCCCTTTTAGAGGTTCAGGATGAGTGGTATCTAGTTAATATTAGTCCAGGCTCACACTAGCAATGATGCAGGGATAGTTAGCAGGTTAAACGAATTTCTGGCAAATGAAATCAGGCAGCAGCAGTTTTTTTACATGTGAAGAAATTGCAAATCGCGGCAAAATTCGCGGATGCGCCGAGCGCTATTACAAAGGAACCGCAAGGACTATCTCTACCGTTTTGGGGTCCTAGGAAAGCCTGGGATCTCATCTTCCAAATGAAAGTTATTGCAAGTCTCTAGCCCAAACGGTTGCGGAGATATGAGTAATTTAGTAAAGGTCGTTTTTGGTTTTGTAAATTTTAAACGCACACTTTTTCAAAATGACAAATTTTACTAGAAATGACAGGTGACAGATAGGAGGCAGTTCTACTTAGGTTAAATAGATTGAATTAGATGAATTTAAACTAAGAGATGTGTTCTGAGTTTTGCTAAGTACTCACAAGAGATTTTGAACAGGAAAGCGACTTGGTCACGATCTTCAGTCTGGTCAGGTCTTTCCGGATTCTGCTCACAGCGCCTGGTCTGGTCTCGGCTAGGCACAGCACTGCTTTCTCTCTGGTCTGGTCTCTGCTAGGCACAGCACTGCTTTCTCTCTGGTCTGGTCTCTGCTAGGCACAGCACTGCTTTCTCTCTGGTCTGGTCTCTGCTCTGGATAGATTGAAGTCTCTAGTTTGGCTTTCTGGAGTTTGATGGAGGTAAGTATGGATTTTTCCGGCAGGGCTTCCAGCGGCAGATGAAATTGAATCTCTCTATGTGTCCTGACTCTCTGCTTTTATCTGTTTCTTGAGAATGGGTGTGTGTGTTGCATCACTAGACTTGCCCCTCTCATTCGTCATTGGTCAGGCTTCCATTCCTCCGCTTGATTGGCAAACTGAACTGTGAGTCAGATTGATGTCATTTTATGATCTCTTGAAACAACCTCCCTTATCATCTGTGCACCCAAATATATATATGATCAAAATCCATACTTCAGAGTTACACAGTTGTTTGAAATTACATATACATGGTGTGGCTGAATTTAGCCATGTCTATGTCCAAATCTGCTCATTCTCGGAGCTTGCATTCAAAGAGTGTACATAATTGACTTTTTAACTGCTTTTTCAATTTCCGACATGGACCCAACTTTACATACATGTGTGCAGGGGGTAGGGACATTAACTGATGAAGTTTCAGATTTTTAACATGCACACATTTAGAGTAATATCCACTTTTCCGCTAAAACCCCCCTGAACATACCACCGGTTCCTACCACGTCTTAAACTGTGGGCAGAAAAATCACAAGAATTATGGTATCATTTATAAAATTTTCACATGTCCGCACTATGAATTATCCCCCTTTTTATAAAACCATATCCTTGCTGCAGGGGTGTGTCTTTTCAGGTCACATGGTACAGAAACCAGTCTTTCCAGTTTCTGCCAAGCCAGCTTGCTTCTCACAGGCAGTGCCCCTCCCAGCTTCTCCAGGAGGAAGCCACTTTTTACGACGTCTGTAATAAAAACCTTTGCCTGAGTGGAGAGGGCTTTGTTCACTCTCTGGCAGAGCACAGGAAATTCAATTATCAGATAGATGGCATATCCTTTGTGTGGGCAGCAAAAGGAAGGTTGGCCTGGGAACATAGTTGTGACTCAAGTTTCACTCCTGATGGGATCCGTTGCTAGGCAAAATCAAGTTCCTTAAGCCAGACCTTCAGCTAACTTTTTGTTGCTTTTAAAATAACTTGTAATTTTACACATGCAGCTAGAATGCTGATTCTAAGTGCAAAACTATGACATTTCAACAGTTACAAAGGCATGTGACACCAAACATAGGTCACTCATTTAATTTAACATTTTCGATTTTGGTGGTTTTAAATCCAGTTGCAGTTAGGCTTAAGCTGCTGACTCCATAGCATTTTTGTTATAAGCATTGTTTTTGGGCTCTTCATTTCCCAGATTTTGTAGGCACACAAAACTCCATTCTGCCAAATGTCTGCTGGTGTTCAGTGAATATTTTGCACATGTTGCAAGGTTTGAAATAGGCATTTTGCTTGCCTTCAGAAAAACACACAGTGGGTTTTAAAACGCCGGCTTTTGGATAGTGGTGAGTACTGGTACTGCACCCATTTTTGGGATTTAAGAAAATGAATTCCCCACAATTCTAGGTTGCATTTGGCAATCAGCATTGCCATTCCCAATGGTTTCAGACTACTGTGTGGGTAGTCCAATGGTGGTTTTAGGCAGTTTCCTTCTGTGCCCATAACATCGGCAAAAATGGGTGGCAGCCTATTCTTCCTGCATTTCCCTGTGCATTTTCTGGGAAGCTCTGGCCATCATGATGTTTTCCATGTCAGTACTGCACAGTTTTGAGGTAGGGCTAGGATGCATGGGTAAATACATCCCACAATATCTGTGCTTCTCTAACACAACAACAATAAGGCCTTTCACAAAGTCGAACTGCATTTCATCAAAGACTGGTTTGATCACCCATTGCTTACTTCGTTTTGAAAACACCTTAGTGTAGCGAGGCATCCTTACTTTACCCCTAGTACTAGATTGTTCACGTCCGACATTGCTGTTATGGGCCAAGACCGCTAGTAGAGTGCGATGTTTCATGCCCCGAAAGCTAAAATGCAAGTGCTTTGGCCTGTACTTTAGGCACATATTGTGGAACACCTCCAAATCTCCTGTGTGACAGAATTCTGTCAGTCCTCTCAAATCTCTTGTTTTGTCGAAAGCAATCTTCGCAATGGCTTTGTGTGTTGGTAAAGATGGAATCAACCACTTCTTCTTCCGTGCCTCCTCTGGGGACAAAGGGCCATGTTCACATTGGCGGAAAGTTTCATTTGCTGTCCAGCAGTGAACGTTGGTACAGTGGTGCATCAGTGACCGCCATTTTTCAAGTAGTATTTCCACTGACCCCTCACAAGTTTTTGAGCTCCACCAAAGATGGTTGGTGATAGAATGTGACCACTGCAAAATACTTTCAAAACCTTTTTTTTTTCCCTGCAGCCGAGATTTTTTTATTGATTGATTTAGCAAGATGCCATATGTCAAATTGATGTTTAATATGTGGGAACTGCTCTCTTTGTCTTGGCAATTGAAACGTGTCTATCCGTGGCTATGAGGTCAATGTGCATTCCCCTTGAATGTAGATATTCCACTGATTTTATAAATCCTAGTTTCTCCATGGCCACTGACGATGTACATTGTGTTACCTGCACGACCACCGAACCCACAATTTTCTTACTATCCATATCCTGAAAGTGGTAGGTGCAGTACTTGGCAGAAAATCCAGGGCTGTCGCACTGTCCATCGCCGGCTAGCCTGAATCATTTGCCTTCGAATGTACTTGCTAGAGACAATTGTTCAATTTTCCAAGCATCACTAATGGCCGGAAACAGATAATCACGTTGGTATATGTAGTACAGCGCTTTATAAATGAAATGGAGTCCCACAAACTGAATGAAAGCCTCTAACTTTCTAAAACTGGAGCCACTAAAAAGTGATGCAGCTGCACACAGTAGATTGCCTGCTGGCAGTTTCCCCAGCATCGGTTGTGCAGACCATGAGAACCTATGATTTAATCTACAGGTGGCATTTATTTTGACGTTACTGCCTTTCATTTGACGAGTCGCATTAATCAATGGCTTCCCACATACTTTCCCTCTAATGGAATGCACACATTTCAGCATACTTATAATTTCCATCAAACAACTGTCGAATACAATGTATTTGCTCTCTTTCATTAGACTGTCATCCTGCGTCAACGTTGTTTCGGCCTGTGACGTTGTGGAGATTTCAACACATTGGAAAGTAAAATCGCTGATATCAAGTTCTGATGCGTCTATGGATGCTGCGGCTGGTTCATTCTCTGTCATTTCGACATCTATTACTTCAACATTGAATGGGAGAACACAACAATGTCGACAGGTTTTTTGGTGGCAAATTTTTGGCGGGTGTAGATTGTGTAAATTGATCTGCAACTACTTCAGAGCTATCTTCAATACATTCAATAACATCTTCTTGTGGTGGTGCGGTCGCACTGTAGCTATGGTCCAATGCAACTTTGCTGTAATCTCCAAACACAGTTAATTAATGTTCTGGCCATTGGACATGAGCATCTCGAGCCTGAACACGCCTCGCCTCAATTAATAGTTCCTCCATAGTGTACACGGTCTGGCAAGCCACATCTCTCATTCGCTTCACTGTCTGTGTGTGTGTATAGTTCTGACACCCACGGGTAACTGGAGGAGAGATTGGAAAAGGGATGTTCAGTTTAAACACAAGATGGAGTGTAGTAGAATTGACTGGAAAATAACATAAAATAGTCCCCAGCACAAACATTTTTTTTAAAGTTATGAACTGTTTGTAACTAACCTTTTTTTGTTTTTTTTTCTTTGCAACTTTTTTGACTCGACCTTCAACATCTGCACGCTGTATCTCCGATTCGTTTCTGCATGTTCTCCCTTCCTCTTGCTCTGCAACGACTATATTTTCTGTATCCGCATAGACAGCACGGAATGAGGCTCCATCGTCTCCCTGAAACATAGTACTTTCATTACTATGTATCAAAATATTGTTAGCATAAAACACACGTGAGGACGACCACACAGGTACATCTCAATAGCCAAACACGATTTAAACATTGTGTGCAACAATCAAACGACAAGTATTCGACCAGTGATGATCTATTTCGATGGAACTGTCAGTATCCATACCTCTGGCTCTGCATGGACTGCCATGAATGGTTGTATTGGAGAGGAGGCATCCGCATCTCCCTGAAACACAGTACTTGCATTAGTATGCTTTTCAATATTGGAAACACAACACACACTTGGGGTCGACGGCACAGGTACATATAAAGAGATAACCACAAATGATGCATTGTCAAAAAGAATCAAGGAAAATCCAAATATGATCACATTTCATCGACTTATTTCAACGATTCCTTTACATCTGCATCATCTAAATGAGATGTTGTGATTGTGGTGGAAGCTCCGTCGTCTCCCTGAAACACAGTACTTGGATTAGTATGGTTTTCAATATTGGAAACATAACACACACTTGGGGTCGAACGCACAGGTACATATAAAGAGATAACCGCAAATGATGCATTGTCCAAAAGAAGCAAGGAAAATCTAAATATGATCACATTTCATCGACTTATTTCAACGATTCCTTTACATCTGCATCATCTAAATTGGATGTTGTGATTGTAGTGGAAGCTTCGTCGTCTCCCTGAAACACAGCACTTGCGTTAATAGGGAAGAAAGTATAGCAAATGGAATCACGTTATATGATCACACATGATGGAGCTGTCATTATCCATACCTCGTGCTGCTGAAGAATATCTATGAATGTTGCAAATGTAGTGCGCACTTCCGAAAGCTGTTGCGCCGATTCGTATACGCATGGTCCCGCTTCCACTTCTCCTGGAATTACTTGAATGTCAGGCTCTGCATCAAGTGCAGGGGTTGACGCTCCATCAACTGCCTGAAACATAGTACTTGCATGAGTGAGGATTACAATAGTGAAAACATAACACACACCTGGGGTCGACAGCACAGGTAAATATCAACGGCTAACCACGAATGAAACATTGTGTAGAACAATCAAATGACAAGAATTCCAGCTCTGATGATGACGCGCGATGGAGCTGTCAGTATCCATACCTCCTGCTGTTGAAGAACATCTAGAAATGTTGTAGATGTGGCGGACGCTTCAGCATCTCCCTGAAAGACAGTACTTGCATTAGTATGGATAACAATTATAACCGAAAACAAACACCAGTGGACTATAACTAAGGTGTATATCAATTGGAAAGCACTAACCAAACATTCGGTAAAATGATTACACGATAAAATAAAAATATTACTTGACATGCATAAAACAGGTCTGTAGCGGATTAGCCTAGTAAGATTACCTGATACGCGCTAGAAGTGGTTGATAACTGCGACCACGTCAAGGATGTAGAATGTTCTTGCTTCAGATTCAAGGGATAGTCAAGAAGTTGTAAAGGTAAATTAATGATTGATAATGAAATGCCAATATTAAAAATAGCCATGTAAGGCGACAGAATACTTGTAAAATGCTCAATACAGCACAGTTCCCTGTTCCCATATATATATACATTGCGTTTGTGGGTTATGAAATGGAAAAAGAATATATTGGTAAATGTCATTATTCAAAAAACTATACAATCATATCAATATCGAAATTATTACAAGGGATAGAACACCTACAATATCAATTAATCCGTTCGGATACCTACACACTACCGCAAGGCCTAAAGCTAAATCCGGACACTTGACTCACCGGTGGCGGAATGTGGACGAATAGAGTGGGTATAGCGTTTGAGCAATTTCCGTGTCGTTCGCCGTTTATTCTTCTTTGTTACCCAAGATGTTGTGTACATGTCCAAGGAAAAGTGCCGGCTACAGATGCGGTATCGATCACCCCTCTTGTCCTGTAAGACTTGTTGGACTCTACTTTCCAGCTCATCTAGTGGATATCCGCAATGTCTGACCCATTCTCTTATTCGATCAACAGTTTTCGGGAAAACATGCATTGTAGTGCCTTCAGATTTCGCATGGGTCTTCGAAGGGCAACCGCTAATCGAACAGGCAGGCATTGTTGATAAATCTGAAAAGTAAATATCGACATTATTATACAATCTTCAAGAATAAAGACTTGATACAAAAGTAAATGAATCATACAATGATCAATGGAAGGTTTGTTTTGGTCGCAGGAACTATACCAGTTCATTATGTGCGGCTTAGTATTTGCATAAATTGCAGAAATGTATAAATGATGTGACTAAAATCTGAACATGTGACTCGTCCCTTGGATGTTCTGTCTTGCACGAGAAGGAAACATGCTTACATTATAGACTGGACCCCCAAAGGATGCAATTCGATGACAATTGACAAAGATGAAAATAAATAGATCTATTGTTAGCAAAGCAATGGAAATTCAAGTCAATAGCAATGAGACCAATGAACATAGCACTATTGGGTACTCTACTCGCAAATAGATAGTAATTTAAAAATCTGCGAAATATGACCAAGATACATGGCCTTACCTTGATCAACAAACAGTTGGATTCAGCAAGCAGAGCAGTATGTTGCGGGAGAAAAGGTGGATGGCCACAGGTAGCGCACTGATGGGTATGCTCGAAGCGGTCACAGAAGTTCACGGATAGCACGACGACGAGCAGATTAGCATAGATCTCAGTGGTTCCCAGGTAGCACGTTCAGGAGTTGACTTGCAAAGCACAAAGATGTTCTCATGAGACATATTGAGTGGTTTTTAAAGTATTAGAAACTGGGGTGTGTTTGTGAATGAATGACGTATGTATGTCGTGGTATTAGGGGGGCGGCCTGCTTCAAGGGGAGGCCTGGCTGGAGACACGGGGTCTGAGGAGACCATGTGAACAATGGCCCCTTGGCGTGGGACACCTTTTGAAGTGTACATGTAGTTTGGCACCTTGGCCTTTTGCGTCCCTGACAGCCCCCCATGCCAGCGCGCATCCACCGGCGCGAACCGCCTTTATATCAATATATAGTATATCGCCTTTATATCAATGATAGTATATCGTTGCTTATCAATAACAAATGCCACATACCGGAGATTCTTGTGAGCACAGGCCCACACTTCAACCGGTGTATTATAGTGGTCAAGACCCTAAGGCCTGTATAATCCAATGGTAATTGTTAGTATAGATATGTGTGTGACTTTTATAGAGACATAACCTACTGAAAGACTTTGAACAAGTGTTATTTAGTGCATGCATTATCGAGAATATGTAATGTTAGCTTAGATAGATGACCACCCTGCTTTACAGCGACCAGACCTTCACCCATTCGGAGCATAAATGTTTGACGTCCATCCTTGAATGGAGACACACTTGATTAATTTAAAAAATCGAAACAAACGTTGTTAAAATATATGTGGTGTTTTATTTTGTATCCTATTTTCATGACACAAAAATACAAGACTTTAAAGATTATACAGGTCAGGTTGCAGCACAGCGAGAGAAAATTCCCTGTACTGACCGCTGTCACTCGGGAACGTTTCTCTAATGGCACGAACGGCACAGGCGGGTATCACTCGTGTCCAAGCCTCCCGTGGAGCCACCATGTAAAGGAACGATAGGCCACCAGCCTGTACCACCTGTGAAAAGGAATGAAACAAACTGTTTTTAAATGACCAAGATAAGTTTAATAAACGTTTGTTGTCAATGACAATTCTTGTAACTAATGGCATTCTGCACGGATAAATGCTATCTAGACAATGCACACTATTGAACGACTTACATGCGTTACAATGATATGTAGATGTAATTTTGGATACAGTAGAAGATCATGAAATAGGAGTGGCATGACAAGCAGAGTATACTTACTCGTTACTCGGATTACGAGGACGAACAGTTGCGCGAAGTTCGTGCATAAGCACCATCATTATTCTCAACACGGCCCGTGTGAGGCAGGCTGCCTTGAAGTCTGGCAGCTTGGTGATGCATTGCGGTTGTGGCTTGCCTTCCGAAATGTAGGCCAGGCATCCCGAGTTTTCTCGGCAGCAGCAGTTCTCGTCCTCAGTTGGCATTAGCTCGCACCGATTGCATGTGCACCAGGTGGAGACGCCGTCCATTCAACTAGGCCCAGGCTCTTCATCTGTTGATTGCCGTGCGAATCCCCATCGTTTTCGCGTGCTTACCTTTCCAGTAGTTCCTCCTCGGTATACTCGGGCTCGTACATGTAGGGCATTATTGTAGCCATTGTGTGGTAAACAGAGTAAAATAATTTACCGAGATGGTACAGGTGTTCACACGGGCTACAAGCGGTGAAGGTAGCTGACCAGAGCACTGAAACGAGTCACAGAATACTCAAAGTAACACAGAGAGAGGAATGGAATCGAAAATCTGCTGCTGTGTCTTGTGAAACGGTCTGTTTATACTTATTGAGCAAAGAGGCGTCCTGCCATTTCCATGGCGACACGTCATTAGCTGAAGCGCAGCGAATGTTGACACGAGACGTGCTTTGGCATTGGGAAATGGTTGGTACGAGTCTGCTGATGACAGGCTCAGGGGCGGGGGAATTGATTTAGTGCCGCAAAAGCAGGTCAGCCAGGGCGGTGGGGGAAAAGATAGGATTATCAGAAAATGGCGGCTCCCTGGTGCTTGTTTTCGCGTGCGTTTAATGGACGAAAACTCGGGTAAGGTCCATAGGAAAGTTTTCTAAAATCGAGCCACTTAGGCTTAAAAAAACATGGCCGACCCGTAGTGACAATAAAAAATTTTACTAGACCATGCCTTTAAATTATTACAACTTTATGGCAACTTCGAGGGAGCGAATTGAGAGGCTTTCATATGACACTAAGAGACTATTAGAAAATCAGATGGATCTACAGTCAGCAGCCTAGTGGGATTACTCCTGGCAGCATCATCTTTCCCCCTCGCAATCTTTCGTTTACGTTCACTCTTTGAATGGCAACCGTCATTTGCCATGCTGCGCTCGACAACTCTTGAAATCACCTTTCCACGAGCACGCTTCAACGTCTCGCAGAGGCACTGACTGCCACGTGTGTTAGGGGAAAATAAATGGAGCCAACGAAATTACAAATTGTCCAAAACAACACCATTGGCTGTGATGTCTGGAAGAACATACAGCCTGATGGCACTTTGTGAAAATTACTTTGTTTTCAACGGTCAATTTTACAAACAGATACACAGGACAGCAATGGGGTCAGCAGTGGCCCCAACGCTGGCAAACCTGTATGTTGAAACTATTGAGACTAATGTGATATTGAAGGTTGCAAAGGATGGAGTTAGTTAGTCGGAACTCCCTACCTACCGCGCACCTATGCTTGGAACACCGAAACTTTCAACCTGCAGCCTCACTCCTTGTTCGTCTGGGGACTAACTCCAGATCCCCAATGTGCTGGGTGATGAATGGAATGACAAACTGTGGATGATGATGGGCGCTGGGGGGCTTCACTGGCCCATGCTTGTAGCCATTGCATTAAGGATTGGTTTCATTGTCAGATTGAAAAAACTCTTAATTGTGCATTAAAACTTATTGTTTAATTGTTGCTAATGCAACTTCACAAGGTAAAATTTAGAAAATCATAGTGATACATAGCAGCAATTATAACCCATTGGTAGGTGACGCACCACGAAGCTTCAAACAGATTCAGGTCAGGCTCTTCAGCCCTACTGGTGCCCGGACCCGGGAGGACCAGCATTTAGCCCTATTCAGAGCTCACCCTACTACCAAATTGCCCTGAAAAAGACTTGGGTCAAAACGCGCGTCGGCTGTTTCTCACCTACCAATGGGTTATAATTGCTGCTATGTATCACTATGATTTTCTAAATTTTACCTTGTGAAGTTGCATTAGCAACAATTAAACAATAAGTTTTAATGCACAATTAAGAGTTTTTTCAATCTGACAATGAAACCAATCCTTAATGCAATGGCTACAAGCATGGGCCAGTGAAGCCCCCAAGCGCCCATCATCATCCAGTTTGTCATTCCATTCATAATGTGATATTGAACCAGACGAACACTTATCTACAACACATTAAACTATGGAAGAGGTATATCGATGATATCCTCATGGTGTGGTCTGGAGAGGATGTTACTTATGATTTGTTTATTGTATGGCTGAATGCACAAAATCCATTCCTAAAATTTACCAACACTAGAAGCCATGATAAAATCAATTTCCTGGATTTGACCATTTACGTAAACAAAACTGAAGCGGTGCTGGAAGTTAAACCTTACCTAAGGACACTGACAAAAACTCCTTACTCTTGTTTTCGAGCTTCCACCCTAAACATACCAGACAAAATTTACTGTTTGGACAATTCCTCCGATTGAAGAGGAACAGTAGCACTAAGGAAGATTTTGTACATGAAGCCAACCAACTGCAAGAGAACCTAATCAAAAGAGGATACCCTAAGAAAGTTAAGTCCTCCCGTAAAAGGGCCACTAATAACAATAGAGAGTCGCCGATGGAGTACAGACAAAAAAAACACCCCAGACGACAGCTTAATCTTTGTGAGTACATTTAATCCTTTGACTAATGAAATCTCCAAAATAATCAAAAGCAATTGGCACACTCTAGAAGGAGGTGATTATCCACTTCCACAACCTAAGTGTGCATTCAAGAGGAGCAAGAACCTTAAGGAGGTAACAACAAGAAATGATATCCTTACCAAAGTAAACCAAACCACACTTACTGAACAATGGGGTCTACCCAAACCAACCGGACACAGTCGGTGTGGATCGTGTAGCTGCTGTGCACAAACTAAAAGGACCAAACTGATAGACTTAGGTTTACCTAAACTGTGGGAGCAGAGATCTTTTAGCAACTGCAATACCAATATGGTTGTATATGCAATCTGGTGCCCCTGCGACAGACTGTATATTGGCAAAATGGAAAGAAAAATAAAGGTTAGTATTGGTGAACACAAAAGTTGTATTAGAACCAACACATTAAATGCACCCCTAGCAGGCCATTTTAACAGTGTGGGCCATAAACCTGATGAATTGAGATGGACGGTTGTAATGAAAATTGGACACTCAGACAATGAAAACAGTAAACGTATGCTCAGTGTACAAGAGCAACAAATTATTTTTCTTACAAAAAGTCATGTGTCGGGTCTAAATGAAAATATTGTTTGGAGTGTGTTCTTGACCCACTGATGAGTAACATTGCCCCACTCTACTACTTAGTTCCTCCACGTAATATTCATTCATTACGTGGTGTAATTTGGCACTCCCATGTACTCTGTTTATCTTACTTACCTAATATGAGACATTATAGCTACTCTTTACATTAATGTCCAACCTCGTCATAAGGATTGACACTAGTCAATTGGCGACTTTATACCCAGACATGGTTTTATTTACAGGTCGGTTATTTCCATTTTCAATTTGATTATGTACTTAAGGATTATTAGACTTATTGTCACGTTCCTGTCTTTATTCAGGTGATAATAGTTTCAATCATTTACCTTCCTCACCGTAACTTCCCACACCATTCCATCATGGCGGGCGCACAACAACGGAAGACGTGTAAGTCTCTGTGTTTTCTGTTTACTATTGAGACGTCTGACACTGTGCACGCACAGACGCAATCTGACCCGTTCTTACTTTCCATTTATGGTGCTCCTCCCCTAAACACCGAGCACGTCGTTTGAGAGCGGTCCTGCCTGATTCTCTATTATCCGCCGCGTCCCTCCAGACCGCTAACATTAGGTAAGCATTTATAACTTGGCTCCTTCCACTTTGGTGCCTATGAAATTTCACCCGCGGCTGCTTTCTACTAACGCTTGTAGAGCACCCGACCGCAAATCTTTTATTGTTATGCCGTCGAAGCTATCCCCAGAAGGCGCACGTATTACTCTGTTGGGATATTTGATCCTGTACTACTCCAATGTAGTACGTCGCTTGTTGGTTACTGCTATCTTTACCTTTCTTTGCTTTCACGACTTATTTTTAAACCCGGACTAGTTATTAGCCCTACGCACTTGATAGTGTGGGCATTCGAGTCCAGTCACTGACATCATGCATACCCTCAATTGTATTTTGCATGCTACAGTCACTCGTCCCTCTCTACCTCTCGCGGTACTCTACCTTCCAATACCACAACACTTTTTAGTAATTACCAAGACGTGCTCAGCGACACGATGAGGTGCATTATTTACTCACTCATGTGTTATGAACCCTGCTTCATTTGAACCAATATATTTATCTATATATATATATATGTCTACCCTTTACAGGTGCACCCAATCTCAACACTTCGCACTAAGTCGCCTGTGCACACAACGCTACACAGAAACACAGTGAGTTGAATAAACTTATCCACACTGAGTGTTTTTGCTCTACCATCTATTTTACAGGCATCTTTACTGACTGCCAACATTTTGCATCTGTTGATGACAGACTATCTATATGCCCCCCTCTTTGTATCCACAGGGATTGTGGTGACTGCCTTGTAGCATTCCTGCCCACCCACCCCGGACGCCGTTCCTAATCAATAATACGATAAGCGCCCATGTTATACCACAACAAATTATTGCTGTGGTTAACTAGATAGGTGACCCTTACTAATTGGGTCCCTTTCTTGTGTTTTTTATGTATAGGTCTGGTCTAGATGCCCTCACTCTACTCAACAGAGAAGAGAATTGAGAACAAGTTACATTGCAACGGTTCTACTGGGGAACTACACCCTCCATGTCAACCCGCTCTCTAAACATCTGACACTCCGTTATTTACTACTGAACTGTTCGTAACCACAAATCTAGTAACCCCCCCCCCCGGTTCCTTATTTTTTGGAAACCCTATACCCCTAAAGAAGTTCCTGCAACAAATTAGCTTTCATAGGAACGAAACATGTAGGGTTCATGTCAACATTAATATTAAATGTTTTGAATGAGATCAATACCCTCAAAGGTTGCTAATAAGATCGGTACAAGACAAAAGTACCAACCATAGAGTAATCTGAATTGTTTAGTACTCTACATTTTGGGTTTCCTTTTACTTTTTTCTAAATGTGGTTTTTAAATATGGTTATTAAGCTTTTGCTTTAAATTAACACCGTCGCTGTATTCAATTATGTGTACCTCGAGTGTGTTGTAAAATAGGTGCATATCTATTTATTTCTGCTTACCACACTTTCCTTGCACCTTGTACAGGTAGACCCCCTGGAGACTTTCTACCATTATAAGCTTGCATTTGCAAATTGTCACTTTATGAGAGTTTTAATGCTTTTTATGATGTTTTATTAAAACAGTTTTTTTACAAGTATGTATTAAAATTGCTATAGTTTTTGATTAATTTTAGTGTGACTTGGTTGAATTCTCCACGCACACAAATACCTGATGTCAAGAGTGTACACATGTGACCCATCCCCAATAAGTCTAGTGAGTTGCCTCACTGTACTCTACCTGACCGTAAGAGACAGGTAGTTTGTTTTTCTTAAATTAGATATTTTCATATCTGGTTCACTCCCCCCTCCTTGATACTTATAGTCCCTCAAGTGTCGTATAAGAACATACAGCCCCTCAGATGATCTCGATTATTAAAGCGTGCTTTGAAAACTAAACAAAATGGGCTCTACATCTGCTTCGTTTCTGTGGGTTCTTGGGAGCGAGTGAACGGAGGGAGAAAAGATGCTGAGAGGGTGCACAGTGAAGAGTAGAGGTGCTCTGGGAAGGAAGCAGAGGAATGTAGTGAGAGAGAGTGAACAGAGGGAGAAAAGATGCTGAGAGGGTGCACAGTGAAGAGTAGAGGTGCTCTGGGAAGGAAGCAGAGGAATGTAGTGAGAGAAGCATGGGAAGTTGCACTTTCTGCTGTTAGACCTGTGTACACGTGATCAAAACGCTCTCCCAGGGCTACTTGGCTCAGCTGTTTTAGGCCAAGCCAGTGACTGTGAGTGATGATCTTGATTTGAGCAAAGGAGCCTTCTATTCACGTTATTGACCCGGCGACTGAACAGTGACATGGATATTTAATTTATTATGATATTTTATGCTGCACAAACCTGACCCTCGAAGGCGTCAGTGTTCCTTTTCTTCAGTTTTCAGTAATCTGATGTAGCAATCACAAATGGACCCAAATAAGTGGATCCAAAGTGGCTCTGTAAAGAGTGGTTAAAGAATGAAACCAGTAATTTACTTGCCATATGACTGAAAAATGAATTCCGAGGTATCTAGATATCTTACACATGAAGTTAAGTTGTGGGCATACATATACAGATATGAATCGCTAGAATATATGATGTACTCAAATATTACTTTTTACATTTCTCTAATAAATATAAATGGTTGCCATAATCAAAAGAAATAGGATTGAGAATGTAGACTATGTGAAATTGAATTAACATGATATAATCATACTATATTTAACATCTAAAATGTATCTGGCTTTATGATTTCTGTTTAAAGGAACACCCTTTATTCAAGAGGTCTTTTATTCTTTTGAAAATTCAGACTTTAATAGTTGGGCCCAAATGTCAGAGTGACATGCATTTCAGAACAGCCAATGGGTTTGTGTAATTCAATATTCATATAGACTGCACAGTGAAAGGCTATCAGAGAATAATTGTATCGGTGCCAGAAAAGTTTCTATTTAGAATCGCATGAAAAGAGAATTTTCTGTTGGTTTGACTTAAGGTAAAATTAGAAGACTAATGGTTGTGGTATTTAAAGTTGGGAATAAGTGAAAGGGGACGGTTAAAGTGGTTGTTCTTTCTTTGTGGATTGAGGGCTTGTGAAAAAGGAACCAATTTGAGTAACATTTTCTATATTACTTTCCAGAAGAAAGCCCCCCCCCCATAGTATAAACACTGTGAGAAATATTCTATTTCTGTATATTTTTTACAGTAGCTGCTACAAGCATCCAGTCTTATAACCCCATTGTCAAATTTGTGATTTGTTGTGCATCAGAGCCCACTGATTCCATGAGACTGTTTGCTATCTGAACCAAACCGAGCAAATTCAATTATATTATATTTCACCTGGAGAGAGAAATTAGCCCCTGCTTACCCGATTTCAGTTGCTAAGGGATTTACTGTTTGGATTCACAATGGGGTATGGGTTCACTTACTTACACCTTGAGGACAGGAATCAAACTCTGTGATGGATTTCCCAGGGCCACTGTGGCGGTCTCTTTTCTATTCTGGATGGGAAGGCACTGGACTCCAGTCAGACATCTGATTCTCCTCGGCCCCTTCGATCCAGATAACAAGGTGCTGCAATCTCTGCCCCTCTTCTAGCTCACAATTAGAAGTTTCTCCTGTGCCGAGTGGCTCAGCCCCTTATACATTATATTTACTGTTCCTCAGCCAAACCGTACATGTCAGTAAGTAGCATGAAACCGATCCAGTCTCTTCCTCTACAGAGACATGATCTTCAATACTAGGCTTGCTCTGCCTACCTCAGCATCATTTGACAGTGGGACTTTTATTGGTAGGGTTCTCTGATTGGTTTATTTCACTTAGGCACACAAACGAAGGCTCTATCTCTAGCTTAGATTGGTCCATAAACTAAGTGTCATAAGTGGGAGTTTACTAGCCTCCAACTGGCCCCAACATTTATGAAGTGAACAGTTCAGCCAGGTTAAACTATTTGTGTTTGATTTAACTCTTTGGGTAAATGGGTTAGCATGGGCAAATTACATATTCATGTTGGTGGGAACATTTTGCCTTGGTTTTATGATGTGTGCAAAACTATGGCTTCCCGAATATAATTTCTATATTCATGTGATCGAACGTGCCATGCCCATTCAGGTGATATAATATTCTATGCTGTAATGGCAAAAAGTATTCTAAAGTTATAGTCGGACATGTAAATAAATCTAATCCCAATGTAGGATTTAGAAAAAAGGGTTCCCCCTTCATTTCATGAAAACCACTGTGCCTTTCAAATGAAAACAAAGGTTTAGAGCTCAGAAGCCACATGGTTTTGCTAAACAAATAAGAGAAATGTTTCTTTTAACTTGATAGCTTGCCTGATTTCATTTGTTCATGTAAGGCTAATGTATTCCTCCAGCTATCTGTCTATTAAGTACACATTTATCTTGACACTGATCACCATCAATCAAACTAATTATCAGGGTGCAAAACTAGTTTTGCCAAGGGCCGCATGTACCTTGCAGGCTGTCTACCTGGGGCCAGATTGTTCATGTGGGGTAGCCCGGAGGGGCATGTGAATTTACGACACCCCAAGACATTTTGAGTGAGCATGTGGGAGAACAAACGGGCCTTTTGAGGTGTACTTCTTGCCTTCATTGCTAGTTGTGCTTTCAATTCTGCATCACATTTATACACCAAAACAGTTGTTCTATTGCTTATCAACATACTTCACAGTGCTGGTGTTGGTACACATTATTATCAAGCCAGAAGAAAAACTGATTTGACCGTGGGCTTCAACATGATATCCATAGATGAAAACAAAATCATCCCCGTACTCGCAGCAGAAACAACATAACAGAGGGCTACCTGTCCTGCAAGTGACAAAGAACTGTGCAGTTGTGGCCGACAAGTGATCTGCCCACATTAATGACTACATAAGGAAGCTTTTGCCTCTGGATTTTAGAAGAGAATAGAGGCTCGAACCCTTTGCATTTGACAAAATTGCAGTATGAGCAGACTGTGAGCCCACAGGCAGCATAGGACACCCATCACATTTAAAATAAATAAATAAAAACCGTTAAATTGGCATCCTCCAGACACCACCACGAAAGGCCTCTGCATTCAGATATATTGCCACAAAAGATTTAAATACCCACTGTCAACATTGCTTTGTCACCAGGCAATGAATTAATGTTCTCTTTCCAATACTTTGCTCTGAAGCAGCATACAAAGGCGGTGTGCACAGGCCATGGATACAAAATATAACTGATATAGTTTAATGTCTGTACTGCTTATTACCATGCTTTATAGCACTGGTGTTAGTAAAATTGTGTACTAAACCCAGAAAAACTTAGTTGTTACTGAGCTTGAATATTTCATCCACAGTGTGAGCACAGACACTCCCTGGGACCCCAGCAGCATGCACACAACACACCGAGAGCCTGAGAGAAGGGGTGATGACGAGGCTCTGTATTTGGGCCTTCCAACTCTTGCAATTGAAATGGTCCCCAAACATTGGGGGGCCCTCTATAATTTGGCCAAATACATTATTAAATGGTCATTTCATTTTTGGCCACTGACTGCTTTTCTTTGCTCTGTCGTGTAGGGCAGAATAAACCTGTCTGGTGATACTCTGCAGCTATTAACTCCCTCTCTCAATTGCTTTATCTAGATCAGATTTTTAGCCACATAATGAAGTCCTAAGGTGGGTCTGGTGTATGCACATATTTTCTAAGGAGGCTTTAGTGTTCACAAACAAATGACTGTCACTAACGTGCATTTGCTGTCCAAAGGCAGATTTCTCCAGTAGGAATCCAATAATCACACACACCTTTTACCCTGCTTTCAGCTCTTTGGGGTGAAACGGTGAGTATAGTTGGCGATTTGATTTTTTTGGGATTGTGTGCGTGTGTGATTGTGTGGAGTTTTGCCTGTGTGTGCCTTGTTACCGTGCTCCATGTTCCTTGAGACTTTATTTTTATTTATTTTTATTGTGTTTTTCTAACACGCCTAATACCATACTTTGAGTTTCTAATCACGGATCCGGGATTCGAACCTCTGTTGCTTTGCGTGGTCTTACTCCCAAGACCAGCGCGTTGGCTCTGTGCTATCCTCCGTTCACCATGCTATTTGAAAATAAAAACAACTTTCCCTCCCCTAGTTATTACGTTTGTGGCCAATGATGAAGATCACAATATTTATTTATGATTTGCAAACATGCAAAAGTTAGAAACACAGCAAACCTAAATCTCACATAAATATGCAGATCATTTGACACAGTTCCAAAATATTATTAAAGATTAGAAATTGGTAAAAATAAATCTGTGTTGAGAATTCTATAAAAATGGATTAGTAAAAGTATTATCCTACATCTTGCACTTTGACTTGGCCATACACCTTGGCACTCAGTAGAGAGCTATATTAATTTACAACCATCCGCCTCCCTCCCACTTCTCATGATGTGTGCATGGCAGCACTGAGCAGCATAGCCTGAGCTCCTGTCCCTGCCCCCAAACCTCCAGTTTCAGCCACAAGCTTACTTTGGGAGCCATAGGCTGGTGATGATGGGCAGGTGGGGGCAGGCAAGGCCCTTCATGGCGATGGGCAGGTGGGGGCAGACAGGGAAAGCAGGCCACAGGGCAATGCATGCCATGGGGGCAAGGCAGGCCACGGGGCAAGGCGAGACATGTGAGCATACACAGAGACATACACATATATAAATTAATGTACCTAATTCCCTGGTCTTGATGTTTCCTCTGAGCGCTCCCGATCCCACAAAGCACGAACAGGAACAGGAACAGGAACAAAGAATGAAAGAGTTCTTCCTGGTTCGTGCACATGTGCACAAGAGTCAGAGTGCTCGTGATGAAGTGTCCTCCTTTGTTTGTATGCGAGGAGGCACACCATATCTTCGCATCCCTTATTGCACAGTCTATGACCACAATGATGACATCACTGGTGACATCATCTATGACATACACAGAAGTCAATGTATTAAAACATTTGATACTATTTAAAGATTACTTTTACTTTGTAGTGTGTTTTATTTCAATTTTAACATGTTAATCACTTACAAAAGACACACAGAAAGAAATATACATCTCTGAACATGTTTTCAAGCAAATGTTGAATTTTAAGACTTCATTTCTTTTCTATACATGTATACATTTAAAGTAATAATCCCTTATGAAAATTCTTAAAATATATGCTAATACTTAGTTGTTCCCTGTTTTAAAGCGCTTTTCATGTCATTTGGAATCTTTCTTAAAATAAAATAATTGAGTATTTACATATGTTTATTTTAAAATGTCATAAATAATTAGGTTTTAACATGTGTCGCTTTCTATTTATTTCTACAAATAGTTTTTGGAAATGTATTTACAGATTATATTATAGTGGACATGTCTTAGATATATTTTGCACAAACAGGAACATTCTAAGCGGTGCACTATTTATAGTCACCCGGCTGAGCGGGTGAGTGCAGCACCTTCATCCCCCATCTGGTGACCCCCCATTGAGGAATTGTGATTTAGTTGTGTTTTAGTTTAAATGTCTGTCTTGCCGCAGGTGCCCCTCGCCCGTGTGCGGCCCCTCCAGCCTGCCTCCAGTTCCCCTTCCGTGTTCTTCTCTCCCGCCTCCCATCACGCCCACCCCTTCCTGATTGTTTTTTCCCTCCCTTTTCCTTGACCTCCCTAGAGCAGCCCCTGCGGCTAAGGGCCCCCTAGGCAAAGGGCGGCTCCTACTTGGCGGTTGCCTGACACCTCCCTTCTGTCTACCCTGCTCCTGTGGATGGTGCCATCTGATGTTGGATGTTTGAAAAATTTACCATATCAGTACTTATACAACTGCTTTGTGAAACCTTGGCCTTCCTCCCTATATTCAGGATTCTCATCTAGCTGTGCTTTTCTCATGTTCTAATATGCACTGTTCTGTATTTAAAATTGCTTTGTGAAACCTAAGTCTTCCTCCCTCTATTCAGGATTCTCAAATCTAGCAGTTTTTTTCTCTCCTGTCCTATAATGTGCATTCTGTAAGCTCCTTAATCCTGATTGTCGTCATCTTGTCCTATTGCACAACCTGCTTGCCTCTCACTGTCACTCTAGAGTCCTGCTCTAGTACCTTTACCTCTCTCCTCTCCCACCTACTCCATGGTGCTCTCTGTCTTACCTATCTTCTCTAACTGCTTCTCTATCGACTATCTTGCTCTCCTCACGAAATCTGGTAGGAAGAAGTTTAAAAAGGACATCCTGGTCTCCAACCCAGGCTTCCCTATCGCTGACACCTACACCAGTACCTCCTCTAAGGAAACTCTCACCGACATCCTCTTTGTCATTCCTTTGCCAGACCTATGGACCCTTTATATGGTCTCTGTGCTCTCTCCTTTCGCCTCCTCTCCCATTAATGGTGGTACCCGTTAGGACGCCCTCCTGGCCTCCTTCCATTCCTCCAAGGTCATCATTAATGTTTACTCAGATGGGACAGTCTTGGTCCAAGGCCCTCAGGCTAACCTTCACCTGTTTGATAGATGCTTCCCGCGCCTCAATAATTGTCTTTCTTCTCCTGCAGTCCCCTCTCCGCTCTCTGCGACAACCTCGTCTCCCACCTCTGTCTCCTCCTTTGCTACCTTGCCTTCTCCTTCCCTCTCTGCTCCCTCTCGGGCTCCTTCTACACCTCCGAAGGGCGTACCTCTTACCTGTACCCCTCCCCGGAAGTCCTTCAAGGATGGCAATCTTCTCCATTTTGCCACTCTTTTTATTTATTTATGTTTATTTTAAATCAAGGCAGGATGATAAGTACAGACATTATAAGCAGTGGTTATTTAGGCATGTTGAACCCCAGTCCTTTTTCCCCCCCTGCGACTTCTCCCTCCTTCCTCCCCCTGGTCCATCTGTTCCATAGGCCCTGTAGGCGGGCTCCTCCCTCCCGGGCAGTCCGAATTGGGCCTCAGCGACTATGTGTCTTCCTCCGGGATCTCCTGATTTTTTTAAGATCCAGCGGGCCCTGGTGGGTTTGTAGGTCAGGGCGGGGAAGCGCTGGTCGAATTCCAGCACTGGGGCCCAGATATTCTGGAAACGATGAAGAGTTCCCGCTTGTGCTGCCGTCACCTTCTCCGCTATCAGAATGTCCCAAAGTTTGGTCCACCATTGGGCTATGTGAGGGCCTTCCGGGGTTTTCCAGGTTCGGGCCACCACCGTTTTCCCTGGTAGTAGGCAGTGAGTTAATAGTTTCGCTCTGGGTCCGGAGCGCGGATAGGTCCCGGGAATTGGAGCACCCAGCAAAACCGGTTCTGGTTCCAAGGGAATCGTTGTTCCGGTAATTTGTGAGATGGACCCTAGGCAAGCTTTCCAGAATGGTTGGATCTTCGGGCAGTCCCACCACATGTGGAAGAAGGAGCCGGGGTGGCCGCATCCTCTCCAGCAAGAGTGGTCCACCTGGGGGTTCATATGGTGAAGTCTGAGGGGCGGATAGTACCACCGCAGCGTGATCTTATACGCACATTCCCTATTGGTGATGCAGGTGGACGAGGTATGTGTTCTGGTCCATATGTCGACCCAGGATTGATTCTCTATCGGGTGACCCAGGTCCGCTTCCCATTGGGCCATGCAGCGGGTTCTTGTGGTCAGGAAGTTGCTTAGAAAGCGTCTGTACAGGGTGGATACTCTGCCGTGGGTTGGAAGGTCTCCCAGGGTGAGTTCTAAGGCAGTAGGAGGGCGTGGTGCTGCTTGCAAGGTTTGGGGATGCGAGCACCAGTGGCGTAGTTGAATATATGTGAATCTATCCCGTTCCTGGAGTTGGAACTTCTCCTTGCATTGGGCGAATGTGAGAGGTCTCTCCCCCGTATACAGCTGGTCTATGGTCTCCAGCCCACCTTTGATCCAGTTACGAAAGTTGCGAGGATTCGTACCCAGTGTGAACGTTGGATTATGAAAGACCGGGGAACGTGGGCTCAGTCCTCTTGGCACTCCCTTTCATTTTAGCGCCCATTCCCAGGTGCTAAGGGTGTGTTTAGTTGATAGCAGGAGCTCTCCCCAATGGGTCCTGAGGGGGGGGCGGGATGTGTGGTAGGAATCGCAGGGGTAGGGGTGCCCGTGATTGTTCCAACTCCACCCATCTGGGGCGGTTTGTCGTATTTTGCCAGGCCTGGACCTGGGCCAGTTGGGCTGCCACTCTGTAGGCCTGTAGGTCTGGGACCCCTAGCCCTCCCAATTTGGAGCTCCCCAGCATAGTTCTGAGAGGGATTCTCGGTTTCTTACCTCTCCAGATAAAGTTCAGCATTTTCCTCTGGATCCCTCGGAGAGTTGGCGTGGGGATTGCCACTGGTAGTGAGACGCATGTGTATAGGAATCTCGGAAGGAGGTTCATCTTGCATGCAGTGATGCGCCCGAGCAGGGAGATCTCTTGGGTCTCCCAGCGCTTCAAGTCGCCTTCCAGTTCTTTAAAGAGTCGGGGAAAATTGGCTTTGTACGTATCCCTTGGGTCAGCCGGGATGTAGACCCCTAGATAGGGGATAGCGCTCTTTTCCCATGTTATTGGGCACATCCTAGTCAATGGTTCTCGTTCTGCTGGGGTGAGGCCAATACCCAAGGCGGATGATTTATCGAAGTTTATGGTGAGGCCTGGGACTTCGCCATAGCTGGCGATTTCGTGTATTGTGTGTTTGAGGGATGAGTGGGCCTCCGAGATCGTGAGCAAAATGTCATCCGCGTATAGGGCGAGTTTATGGTGCGTGGGGCCACTTTGTATGCCCTTGATTTGGTCATTCCGCCTAATTTTTTGTGCGAAGGGCTCCATGGTGAGTGCAAAGAGCAAGGGCGACAGTGGACAGCCTTGCCGGGGTCCGCATGATAAGGGGATTGGGGCTGAGTTGTGGCCGTTGATCCTCAGGCTTGTTTTAGGGCTATCATAGTTGGCTAGAACCATCGTTTGGAAAGCTGGTCCGAAGCCGAAGGCCCCTAGGGTGTGTCTCATAAACGTCCAATCCACCCTATCAAACGCCTTAGCTGCGTCGAGAGCCACTAAGACTAGTTTTTGGGAGTTCCGGGAGGCGAGGTCCACCAGGTTCAGGGTTCTCCGGATGTTGTCACCTGCTGTCCGGTGTAGGATAAAACCTGCCTGGTCGGGGTGGATGATCTTCGGCAAGATACGATTCAAGCGGGTTGCTAGAATTTTTGAGTATATGTTCGCATCGATATTTAAGAGTGCGATTGGTCTGTAGGATGTTATGCTTCTTGGGTCTTTTCCAGGTTTGGGCAGGAGGATGGTGGTTGATTCCTGCATCGATGGGGTCACCGCACCCGTTTCCCTGAAGGAGTTGAATAGGGTAGCCAGGTGGGGGGTCAGTTGTGCTCTGAATAGTTTATAGAACCTGGTTGAGAAGCCATCTGGGCCGGGGACCCGTGTTTTAAGTGATTTGATGGTCTCCTCAATTTCCTCCCCTGTGATGGGCTCCTCCAGTTCGTCTCTCGTTGCGTCGGAGAGCCGGGGCACTGCTGCCTGCTGCAGGTATTCCTGCTGTTGTGATAAGTTTCGTGGGGTTGCTTTCATGATTTGGGCCAAGTAATCTATTGCGAGGCGTTGCTTCTCGGGCTCTGAGTATAGTGTGACCCCGTTGGCATCACGCAGGCCCGTGATTGCGTTGATGCATCTCTGCTTGGCAAGTTTGGCCCCCAGAAACTTGTTCGCCTTGTTGCCCTTCACGTAGTATGACTGTTTGGCCTTCGCCATTAGCTGGGCGGTTTGTTCCGCATAGTGGGCTTCCAGTTTTTTCCGTGCCGTACGGATGATCTGTTGTGTTTTGGGGGACCAGCCTTTCTCCTTATGGAGTGCCTCGGCCTCTCTTAGTTCGTTCTCTAGGGCCGTCGGGGTCTGACGTCTGTCTCGATGGTAGGCCGCACCTTGGGCTATTAGGGAACCCCTGATTACTGCCTTCATGGCGTCCCAGTTGTTCGCTAATGAGGTGTCTGAGGCTGGGTTTTCGTTAAAGAAGTTTCTTATTCCTGTTGCGATCTTGTCTCTGGTGGCCATGTCGTTGAGGATCGGGTCGTACAGCATCCATTTACGCGGGATGTTGGGGTTAGGGTTATGAACCCGGAGTTCCAGGAGCACTGGGGCATGGTCGGATATCGCTCTTGTGCCGATGGTGACCTCTTTGACTGAGGGGGAACGTATGCGGGGAGATCAGGTACAGGTCGATCCTTGAGAAGGTGCGATGGACAAAAGAGTAAAAGGAGAAATCTTTTTCGTCAGGGTGGAACACCCGCCATGAGTCTATTATCTCCAGCGTCCTGAAGAATCGAAGGAGGCTGAGTGCTTGGGCGAAGTCGCTTGGAGTCGGGGGGGTGTGATCGGTCTTTGGTGGGGTCGGGAACCCCGTTGAAATCCCCGCCAACAATTGTTTGGCCCTCCACAAAGCTAGCGAGAGATGTGCCCAAGGAGTCATAGAAGTGTGACTGTCCAGTGTTGGGAGCATATACTGAAATGAGAGTATATAGGTCTCCCATTAGGAGGCATTTAATCGCTGTGAATCGGCCTTCTGGGCATATTTTCGTTTCCAGAATCTGTGGGTTCAGATCTTTCCTGAAGAGAATCGCCGTACCTCCTTTTTTATTTGTGCCAGAGGCGAAGAATTGGAGCGGGAATAACCGGGATCGAAGGCGGGATACATCTGCCGGCAGCAGGTGGGTCTCTTGAAGCATAGCTATCGCTGCGTCTTCGTCACAAAGTTTCAGTAGCATTGCCTTTGGCTTGTTGGCGGAGTTCAGGCCATTAACATTCAGGGAAAGGATCCGAAGTGACTGAAGGTCCTCTGAAGACTCACTCCCCGTTCCTTGGGTTGGGGGGGGTCATGGGGTGGTGGTTCAACTGCCATGTCTGTTAGGGAAACTCTTGATATCATCCTGCACTTGAGGTTTTAACGCGGAGCCCCAACGGGGGGCCGCAACTTTAACAGGGAGGTAGACCGACATTGTCAGTACGGTCGTACCTAAGGCCAACAGGGCCAACTGTCCCATCACGTATCGTGTACTGCGGGTTTCCAAGGAACAAGGGATGGAAAGTATCCTTGGAGTGGGTATGAACCATGGGTGTGGCCCGCCGCCACCGTGTTCAAGGTTGGTGAGCTCGAAATCTAGGTGGCGGGTCCTACTTCAAGCAGGGGCATCTGTGTCCAGGCTTACTTGCTGACGGAGCCTGGGATTGTGGAAGCGTCCCCGTTCATCTTTCTGTTGTTCCGCTGGGTCGACGACCATGGCGTGCGTTTGGGCTTTGGAGAGGGAAGCGGTCCAGAGTCTTCGGTCCCCTCTGGGATTGGCATGGAAGGATCTCGGGGTGAGGTTGGGTGTAAGATTTTCTCAGTGTCTTCCAAGTGGCTGATTCGGCGTAGGGTGCCATTATATGTAAACTGGAGAGCTGTCGGAAACAGCCATCTGTAACGAATCTGTTGCTCCTGGAGGAACAATGTCAGAGGCCGAAGTGCTCTTCTTTTCTGGAGAGTGAGTGGTGAGAAGTCCTGGTATATTTGAAGAGGAGTGCTCTGAAAAGTGATCTCATCTCCTTGGCGACTGATCGCTGATATTGCCTCTTTCGTCGTAAGAAATGGACCCTGGTGATAACATCTGGGGGAGGGTCCGAATCTGTCCCACTGCGCGGGCGGAGTCTGTGGGTCCGGTCCAGCAGGAGCTGGGATTTGTCAAGATCCGGGAGTAAGGCCTCGAAGAAGCTTCCCACGTAGTCCGCTAGTTTGTTGTCGGGGATAGAGGACGGGACGCCCCGAATGAGGAGGTTATTGAGACGTGCCCTATTTTCAAGGTCTTCATGTTTGAACTCCAGGATCTCGTATTTGTGATGCAGGGAATCGATAGATTTTTGCACTTCCCCCAGTGTGGTAGCGTGATCCTGGGAATGGTCCTCGATCTCTCCGAGCCTCTGTTCGAGTTCTGTGACCCCCTGATCCGTTTGGTCAACTTTAGCGGTGAGTTCTGAGAGGCAGGCGCGGAACTCCGATTTGATGTCCGCCATGAAGGCTATCAGGTCTCCTTTGGTGGCGAGAGCACCCCTATCCTCTTGTGGCTTCTGTGGGGTCAGTTTAGGAGGATCCTGTTTCTTGGGTTTCTCCGGAGCCGTAAAGATGGCGGAGATATCTGTGCCCTTGCTCACCTTCGTCTGCCTCGACATGCTGCTCGTGTCAGGCGGTCTTGATTAAGAGAGTAGCAGCGAGGCCTAGGACGGCGGGAGACTGCACTCGGGGAGTTCCTCACCCTCGACCCCCGCTCTGGACTAGATCTGGGCGAGTGGGCAGGGGCGCCCCAGGAAACATTGGTGTGGGGAGAGGGTCTCCGTCGTGGATGATGCAGGATGGCCGCGGGGGTCCCTACTCGTTCTGCGTAGCGGAGGGAGGGGTGGAAGCCTGCTCTCGCGGTCCCTCAGAGTGTATGTAAGCCGTGGTCGCCGAGGCAGCAACCCGGTGTGTTCTGGGTCGCCTTGGTAAGAATCGGGTGATTCTGTTTTAGATTCCGCTCCCCCTCTCCAGCTCCTCGGTGTTCTAGGGCCCCGCTACCGCCGGGTGCGGAGTGTGCTGCTGGGTTCCGGCTTGGCGGCCATCTTGGTTTCTTCGGTCGAAGACGGGGAGAAGTTCAGCCGCTGAATTCTGGTAGAACGCTTCCTCGGTCGAAAGGCTATGGTCGGTTCCGGTCGCTTTAGATGGCATTGGCGACGCGGAACCCCGCTTAAAACCGCGGGAATTCGGCGGCGGCGGGCATCCCACGGGCGGCCTCAGAGGAGCGACCACATCGATGGCGCTCCAAGCCACGCCCCCCATTTTGCCACTCTTAACTCTCGCTCTGCTGTCAAACACTCCTCTGATATCTGCCGGCTCCTGGAGGAACTTGACCTTGATGTCCTGTGTCTGACCGAGACATGGTTCACGGCCAGCTCTGCCACTTGTTTTGACGCGCTCCTACCAGGAGAGCTGCAAGATCCTCTCTGTGCCCAGGTCCAACCGTCCCACCTCTGTCACTCATACGCAGTGCTACTCCTCTTTCGAATACCTCTTCTGCAGGCTCTCTCTCTCCCCCAGCCATTCTCTTACTGTGGCTACTATCTATCGGCCACCTGGTCAAATCTCCTCCTTCCTCTCTGAGTGGGCGGACCTTTCCTCCTCACTCCTGGCCTAAACCACTCAACTCCTCCTTCTTGGAGATTTCAACATCCACCTGGATGCCTCCTGTCCTCCCTCAGTACTCTTTCGCGACCTCTGCGACTCTCTCTCACTCACTAACTCACTCTGCAGGGCACACTCTGGATGTTCTGGTTTCATCAGACCTTCCCCTCTCTGTCCCTCTCGGCACTCCTCTGTCCTGGATTGATCACTTTCTCCTCTCCTCCCACCTCACCCTCCCTACCCCTTAGGCAAAGCCACTTCCATCACTGCCACCCACCTTCTCGGTCATCCGCCCCAAGAAGCGCATGTCAGTTGAGGCTTTTGCCGCCACCTTCTCACCCCTGCCCCCTGTCACCCTTTGGCTGACTCTCATCCTGACACAGCCCTCTGCACGCTCCACTCTGCTATATCTGATACCCTTGATATCCTTGGCCCTGTCATGGGAATCCGCCTGAAGCCCAAGGCCAAGTGCAACTCCTGGTACGACTCAGCCCTCATCACCCTAAAACGCAAGTGCAGGGTGGCTGAGAGGAAATGGCTCGCTTCATGCACACCCTCTGACAAACTGGCCTGCCGCCTGCTCCAAAGACAATACCGACTCTGTCCTAACCAAGAAGAGAGCCCATATCCAAGCCCGTGTCTCTGCGGCATCCAACAACTCGGCTGAACTCTTTAAAATCTGCAAGCAACTGGCCAATCCTGCTGCAGTCTCTACCTCTCCTGTCCCTTCCCAGGCCCTCTGCACGGCACTGGCTTCTCACTTCATTTCTAAAACTCAGGACATCCTGTCCTCACTCTCCTCCTATCGCCCCCCTCCCTCCATTTCCTGCTCTTCCTCTGGCCCTTCTGCAGCCACCCCCACCCCTCCTTCTCTGCCTTTCCTCATTTCTCTGCAGATGAGGTTTCTAGACAAGTCCGATCTATGAAAGTCTCGTCGAAACAGGCTCACCCCTGTTCCTCCAAAACTATCAAGGACCACATCATCTTGCTGGCTGATTTCTGCAATCACTCCTTCGCCACTGGAGTCTTCCCATCCCCCCTGAAGCACTCCCTTGTGCACTCTCTTCTTAAGAAACCCTCTACCAACCCCTCCTGCCCGGCTAACTATCACCCAATCTCCATCACTCCCCTCCTGGGTAAGCTCCTGGAGAAACTTGCCATCTACCAGCTTAATCTCCACATTGAATCTGTTGGCTGTCTTCATGACCATCAGTCTGGCTTCAGAGCTGCCAGAAGCACGGAAACTGCTCTCCTGAACATCCGTGAAGACCTGCTCTCCAACCTTGATTCCAACACCGCTTGCGTTCTTATCTTGCTTGCTCTCTTCTGCCTTTGACACTGTCAACCATGCCATCCTGCTCAACCGTCTCCGTGATAACCTGGGTATCACTGGTCAGGCTCTTGCGTGGCTGACATTTTTCCTCTCAGACCGACCCTCCCAGGTCCAACTTGGGTCCTTCCTCTCCGATATCTTTTTCTCTACTTGTGGTGTCCCCCAGGGATCTAACCTCTCTCCCTGGCTGTTCAACCAATACCTGGCACTCACCACATCGTCTCTCTCTGCCCCAACTTTCAGTGCAATGCGGATGATACCCAGCTCATTTTCAGGCTACCCTCGGCCTCCTCCTCTCCTTCACTCATCTCCTTCTGTCTGTCTGCCATCCAGGAGTGGTGTGCCGCCAATGACCTCTGCCTTAATGCCAGTAAGACTGAGATTCTACTCATCGGCACACATACTCCCTCCTTCCCTGCAGCTCTCTGGCCGGCCTCTCTTAGCCCTCTTCCTGCTCCCACCTGCAAGGTCAAAAACGTTGGGGTCATCTTCGACTCCACACTCTCATTCTCTCCTCACATCTCTGACGTCTCTAAGAAGTCACACTACCAGCTGCACCTCCTCAGAGGTATTCTTCCTTTCCTCTCCTTCACCCAGAAGCTAACCGTCTCCAGAGCCCTGGTTCTCTCTAGGCTAGACTATTGTAACAGCCTCCATCTATATCTGCCTGCCTCTACTCTCCGCCCTCTGCAACTTATCCAGAACAGGACTGCAAGACTTGTCCTTTGCCTCAAGCCCAGAGATCGTATCTCTCCAGGACTGAAATCTCACCACTGGCTCCCAGTGGCTGCGAGGATTAAGTTCAGAACCTTCTGCATTGTCCACAAGTCCTTCTGGGACCTGGGGCCGCAATACCGTCAACTCTCTTCCTAAATATCTTCCCTCTCGAGCTCTTCGCTCATCCGCCTCCAACTCCCTCAGGGTCAGTCGCTTCTCCAAGCAACGAGTTGGTGGTAGATCTCTCTCTTCGGCAGGGGCCTCCCTCTGGAACAGCCTTCCTGCCTCCCTGAAACTTGAGGAGAACCATCTCCGGTTCCGGAAGCACCTCAAAACCTTCCTCTTTGCTTCTGCTTTCTCTCCCCCGCTGAATTCTTGGCAGAAACTGCACTGGTTACCTGGCCACCCTTCTGATCCCGGGCCCAGGCCCCTCCAGTTGCCCACCTGCACTGCCTCCCTGGCAACCTTTGCCCTTGGGGACTGTTTTCTGTATCCCCGCTGTCCCCCTACCAGCACCTATGTCTGTACTTACCTTGCACTTGCCACCTGCTGGCCATTTTATTATTTTTTCTATGATCCCATGTATTGCACTTTCCCCTCTCCCTTCCCCCTCGCACTTTTCCCTTTCCCCCTTCCCATGCACTTGCGCAATCTGAATGACACCTGGCCTAGTAGGATCGTTGTCTGTTTTCCCTTGTTTCCCCTCCCTTGCCTCATCGCGCTTTGAAACACTTGTGTATAGGCGCGTTATAAATGCCATATATCATATCCTATCATATTTCAATTCAAATATCATCTTTTACCAAGATACTACAAAGGAAAGCTTCACAAGCAGTGGTATGATGCCTGTCTAGCTGCTTACTGTTTTAAACAATGTACTCATTGTTCTGAGCTAGTCTAAAATTCTAATATCAAATTTGTAGAAACGTAAGGGTGTTCTGAATATGGTCAAATACGTAGAGTGATCTTATGTCTGATGCCATTAGTCTAATCTTTGATGTGATTTATGATGCTTTTAGCGATGTCACCAGTTTTGTCATCAGTGATGCCATCCTTGATGTCATAGATGATGTCATTAGTGATGTCATAGGCTAAGCAACATGGGGCATGAAGTTAAGGTGGCTTCAGCTGAATTTCAGGGGTTTTGTTGTGTTCTGCTCTCACCTTAACGTCACTGACACTAAACATTTTTTTTCTTGAATATCAAGTGTTTTGATATTCCATAGATTTTTAGAACACTACCAGACCACTAGCCAATGCTGGTGGGCATGGCCGAATAGTACCAAACCACTAGCCATGGCCTTTGGCCATGGCCGGTGACAAGTCACTCTATATTTTAAAACACTTGCAACCTATCGCTCAAAGACGTTCAACAATCACAAACTGATTTTGACTAGTTTTGACAGTGGTATTATGTATAAAAGATTGCAGGCTTTGAGAACTACACCTAGTTGACTCAACGCACACCAGTTTAGTTGTATCGTCAAAACTATCTTAAATTAGGTCTGTAATTAGGTGGTTAGTGATTGAAAGAATTTCAGGTGCAGGGGAGATAAAAGGCAACCCTGGCATCTAGGTTGTCGGAAATACAGAACAAAGAGAAAGTTCCCTATGAGGGAACATACTTACCCTGCACACTATCCTTTGGCCTAAAAAAGGCAAACTATTAAGAAGAAGTGGCTAGCGGTTCCTATAATGGGAGCCCCTTGTGCCACCAGTGTATTTATTGATCTCGATTCTATTAATGCAGCAAAGTCAACAAATATTAGAGATTTACACTACATGTACATTCAACATATGGAGCTTAAGTTCATAAGAAATGTATTTTATTCATGAGTTGTCCAACACGTTTCAAGTTATCCACTCTTCATCAGGGGCTTCTTTAACAATGATTCCCTACAAAAAATGTAAACAAAAGTAATGTCAAATTACATAACTAGTACATTTACGACAATGGTGCAATCATAAAAATACAACAATTCATAAGTTCAATTGGTTAAGTTCTCAACATATTCATTAATTCAAAAAACAGAAACGGAATAAGGAAAGTTCCTCTAAAGTCAGGGTAGAAATGTTATTAGACATTTGATAAGAGATCCATGCATAATCAATCTCTCTAGTCTGCATTTCAGTAGACAATGACCATATCTAGTGATCAAACCTGAAGGTAAACTGTATTGTTCAAACCTGTAGTTTAAGTAAAATGGTCCTAAATGACTCAAATAATGCCCTCCCTTAAAAAAAAAAAAATACATGCATAGATTGTTGAGTTAGCTAATATACTCAAATTCCTGAATGTCGGCAAATCGGACATAAGCCCAAGTCATACCAGAGTTTATTTTTGATTTTTAGATCTTGTGCGATCTATATTAGTAGTTGAAGAATGCAGAGTCACTTCTATTACAAGTTCTATAGTCTTGTGAACTATGAGGAATGCCTACTGGCAATAAAGTTATGCAAACGTTCAAAGGTAGTAAAAGAGCAAAAGAACAGAATGTATGTGTGAAGCTCATCTAGCGGTCTTGCTGCAAGGCATGTGCTATTTCGTAGCTTGCTTCCTATGTTAAATGCACCGTCAGATGTGTGGCAAAGTGCTAAAAACAAGCCTTCCTTCCAAGGAAAGTGTAATTGTAAGGGAGCATATGGAAATATTACTATGTATGGACCTGTAATTTATATACTTAACTAATTGCAAGCATGAAGCCTGAGCTTATAGGGTCACGTAAGTGCAGTCTTCATCTCATAAGTCTAAATACAACATAGCTTGCTAACCATCAGGCTCAGAGGGGATGTTGCTGTGGTCCGGTGGACTGCTGAATCTAAAAGGGAAGGTGAAGGAATCACTAAAAGTTCGCTGTCCGCCGTACAATGTTAGATATGCGTGGACATATGCCAAATATAGCTCTTAAAACCCATTTTGGTACTTACAGTGCAGTTGCTATGCAGTCAAAACCTCAAATGAGGGCCATAATTCCCATAGTTACAATATCCATGCGCCTTCACAATGCGTGTAGCATGGGTCAAGAGGTCCGTTAGTATGCCAGTTCTGAAAGAATTTAATGTGTCTGGAGTCACATAAAGAGTGTTCGTAATATTGAGAGAACGAGTGGAAATACTCTTACATGTAGATGGTCTTCAAACGCTGGCCGTCTGCACCTAGCCCGTTTCCCGTGGAACGTGATCTGGAGGCTTTCAGTGTAGAAGGTCTAAGGTAGAAGGTTAAAAGAGTAAAATACCATTAGAATGTACGTGTGAAGCTCACCTAGCGGTCTGGCTGCAAGGCATGTGCTATTTCGTTGCTTGCTTCCTATATTAAACGCACCTTCAGATGTGTGGCAAAGTGCTAAAAACAAGGCCTGGATGTTGCTGTGGTCCGGTGCACTGCTGAATTTAAAAGGGAAGGTGAAGGAATCACTAACAGTTCGCTCTCCACCGTACAATGTTAGATATACGTGGACATATGCCAAAAATATCTCTTAAAACCCACTCTGGTTCTTGCAGTGCGTTTGTTATGCAGTAGAAACTTCAAATGAGAACCAGAATTCCTGTAGTTATAATATCCATGCGCCTTCACAATGCATGTAGCATGGGTCAAGAGGCCCGTTGGTATGCCAGTTCTGAAAGAATTGAATAAATCATGTGTCTGGAGGCACATAAAGAGTGTTCGTAATAGTGAGAGAACGAATGGAAATACCCTTATACCCTTACATGAAGATGCTGGATGGTCTTCAAACGCTGGCCGCCTGAACCTAGCCCGGTTTCCGTGGAACGCAATCTGGAGGCTCTCTGCGTGTACACAGTAAAAATTGGTTCTCCTTGTGTATGCCATTGTGATGTAATGACATCATCATGCCGATATGCGTGTTTTATTTTATTATATTATTTATACGCCCAGACCCGGAGGTATCGCGGCGTAGTTACAGACAACTTGGTAAATACAATCTTTACAGTTATATACACATTAGTTACACGTTAATGCATTACATAATCATGTCATGGAACCTAAGGCATCTATGATGGCATAGATGGGTTGGGTTGGAGTGCCAGGATCTGGTTAGTATTGGTCGAATAGCCAGGTTTTCAGTGATTTTAATAGCTGGTGCGATTCTTCATTCTTAATGTTTGCTGGGAGAGCATTCCAGTGTCTAGTTGCTAGCACTTTGAAGCTACTGCCCCTGGCTCTCGCTCTTTTGTATCGGGGGATTTCAAGGAGTGAGTTGTTGCTGGATCTAAGGGGTCTGGTGGAAGATTGTTTTGTGATTGTATTGTTAAAGTATTTGGGGGCTTTGTTGGCAATGCATTTATGAGTAATGCATAAGGTTTTGAATATAATCCTCGGCTTCATGGGTAGCCAGTGATTGTCTCTTCTGATGCTGGAGGTGTGTTTGTTCTTTTTTATACGTATTGCTGCTCGGAGGGCTTTGTTCTGCATAAGTTGGAGTTTGGTCAGATTGGTGTTGGATGTGTCTAAGAGTACATTGCAGTAGTCAAGCTTTGAGAGTATTAATGCTCTCGCTACGGTGACACAGTTTTTGGGCGTGAGGAATTTGCGACTTAGAGAGGTAAGCTTGGCGGTGTAGGAGGTGGCTGAAGAGAGGGTGTTTTTTTCTTTAGTCATGGTTAGAGTGGCGTCTAGGTAGACGCTGAGGGTTTTGACTTGTTTGAGAGTAGTGATTGTGGTGCCATCCATACTGAAGGAGGCGTAAGCAGGCTGTAGTGAGTTGATTCTAGAGGATGACCCGACTATGAGCAGCTCTGTTTTGTCGTCGTTGAGGCAGAGGCTGTTGTGGCCCATCCAGTTTTGGATTAGTGCATAGATTTGGTTGATGAGTAGTGTGTCCTGCTCGTGGTTACCTGATATGGGAATGAGGAGCTGGTTCTAATCTGCAATGTTGGTGTAGATGACACCCATGGCATCCAGGGCTGCAAATAGCAGCTTGGTAAAGGCATTGTAGAGGGTGGGTGATGGGCAGGATTCTTGGGGAACGCCTATGGGGACTGGTATGGGGTTGGCTGACTCTTTGCCAATAGAGACTCTTGATGTCCTGTCTGCAAGGAAGGATTTGATCCATTCGGTGGCATCCTTAGAGAAGTTGAAATGGTTAGCTAAAGTGACGCAGAGTTTGTCGTGGTCGACTAAATCGAAAGCCGACAAAAGATCTAACAGCTTGCCTGATACTCTGGTGGCATCCATTTGGATTTTCAAGTCCAGAAGTGCCGTTTCAGTGCTGTGGTTTGGGCGGAAGCCTGATTGTCAGGCACCCAGTTATTGGTGCTGTTCTAGGTGGTTTTGTATTTTGTATTTGAGTATACTCTATTTTTCTCTATTATTTTCAAGAGGAATGGGACCGTAGTTATTGGTCAGTAGTTTGTGGGGATGGAGGGATGGATGGATGGATCTAATGTAGGCTTTTTCAAAAGGGGGGGTCATCCATGCTTTTATTATGCTAGTGGGGACCGTGTTGGAATTAAAGGAGGCATTGATAAATTCTGTGATAATGGGAGTTGGTGTTGGGGTGCAGAGTTTGACTAGGTGGGGGGGGGATTGGTCTTCTTTGCATTTGGAAGCTTTACGTTTGGCTATGGTGTCCAGCACCTCTTTTTGTGAGACTGGGTGAATTGGAAGGGTTTGCTAGAATTAGTGTTTGGCGAGTCCTCTAAGATAGTAGGGGCAGATTTGCTATCTAGAAGTTGTTTTTTGTTAGCAATTTCATTTTGTAGAAGAAGAATTGTGGCTGTTAGGGCTTCTTGAATTGTGGTGCACCACTCTTTGCTGGCAATAGCTGGTGATGTTACTTGACAGGGATTCTCTAGTTCTCTGAGTATGGAGAACAGTTCCTTGGAATTAGAAAAGGTATTTGTGATGCGTAGATGGAGGGCGTTGGCTTTGTGGGTGATTATGGCTGCTTTGTAGATTTGATTGGCATCATTGAATGCTTTCGCTGAGTCTGGAGTGTTCGTATTTTTTATGGATGTGCTCTAGAGATCTTTTGGGGCGTCTCAAGGAGACTAGTTCCTGGTTGAACCAAAAGCAAGAGTGTTTATCTGTCCTTCGGGTTTTGGTTATGACAGGCGCTAGTAGGTCAATGATGTTGGCGAGGCCTTGTTTGTAGCAATCTGCCAGGTAGGTGGGATTGTTTCTCTCTGAGGAGGTGGAAGCTAAAGTTTCTCTAAAGGCGGTGGAGAGGTTGTCCGCTATGAGTGTTTTAATATTTCTAGTTTCAAAGGTGCCAGGTTTTTTCATCATGGTGGTGTCTGTGGTCTTGTTGTCTAGGGAAAAACTGATGACATGGTGGTCAGACCAATCGATAATGTGTGATGTGATTGTGTGATGTCATATGTCAATTAAGAGGTTTTTTTTTTCAAAAAACGTTCATAGTCAGCTTTATTAAATGCTGACTGTTAAGATGGTGTGTGTTCCTCAATAGATGATTCCTGAGGGGGCTGGCCACTTCCTGGCTTTGAAGCTAAGCAGTGGCTGTCCCAGTTACTGCATGAGTGGGAAACACATCTTTCTTTTGTAGTATTGACTGGGAGTCTACAAATACCAGAATGCATTTCAGAAAAATGCAAAAAATTGTCTCTTGAGTGCAAAACCTTCAAGGACTGACAGTAGCACGGTTTAAAAAAAATAATAATAATTTGGATGCCCATTCGGTCGCCCATCCATGTGGTAACCGCGGCTGACCCTGCTTAGCTTCAAAGTAAGTAAAGGGCTGGCCCGTTTCTCTAAGTGGTCTTGTAACTTTGTCTCATTTATCAGGCAACCTGTCCTGAGGAGGCTGGCCCCTTCCTCACTTTGAAGCCAAGCAGGGTCTGTCCTGGTTACTGCATGGATGGGAGACCTGGATGGCAATCTTGTCACTGGCCATGAGTAACTGTAACCGTGCGTCCTTTATAGCCGCAAATATCAGGAAAACGGCCCAAAAAATGCTTTCCTGCCCCACAGGCCCTCACCAAGTTGCCCATCATCTCTGCCAGCTCCCCCCACTCCCAAGATGGTCTACTCTCATCCCCTGCCCTCTCTCACCCCCCCCACAACAAATGCTGTTTCTGTGACAGTTTGCTTTGAGATGTCAGCTATTCGCGACTATAGCCGAGGCTACAGAAAGCATTGTGTTGCAAATTCATTCCCTAGACCCCCTCCAACTGCCACATTTCTCTTGGTGCCCTCTAGCCACCCCCACCTCTAGCCTGATGGCATTTGCAGGTTCTTTGAGCCACCCACAGATGGCTTTTTACGTGTTTCATTTTCCCAAATCCTCAGCCATAACCTCGAACTCTTTCACATCAAGTGAAAAACACGATGGTGGCTGTTTAATTTCTAAAAACACTGAGTTTTGGCTAAATCCCTGAGATATAGCTATCTATTTTTGAGAAGGGGCACCTCCTTCTCCATAAAATATTTAAATAACTACTGCACGGAATAACCCCAAATCAAGCATGGATTGTGAGTTAACGCTTCGTGCCCTGGTCCAAATCCGTCTAGCGGGTTAGGCTGTGCACTTTGTCAAAAAATGTACCTTCTTTGTCTATGGGAAAATGAATGGGACGTAGGCTGCACATTTGGAAAAATCATTTTTTGTCTTCCTAATAACTTTCTTATTTTTTAATGTATATTTAATAATAATAATAATTCTTTAATGTGGTATAGATTGAAAATAAATTCAAACTTTACACATATTGCAAACAAACATTATACATACTTCATAAATATACCAAAACATGAGTTAATGATCATATAATATAAAATCAGCTAAAATAAAAAAAACACAATTCAACAACTTTTCTTGAGCTATTTACATAAAATATTCATATCCACATGTGTTACATAAGACGGCCTGCGTCTCGGATGTAATTCATTTAAGTATTTTTAAGCCTTAGACAACATCTATCTCAGAAAAATTACTCAGTGAGTTCCTTAGCATTCCTAGTGTTTGAAATAATTACAGTTCATGGGCCAGGCTAATCTCTACCTGTTGCCAAACGTTATATAATGCAATAAATAGATGCATGTTGCCGGTGTTAGTGCAATAACGCCAGAATAATATTTCGCATATGGTTTTAGGGTCATGCGCAAATTCCCCCAGATAGCGGAAAATTGTATTCTTCATAGATAGACATTCCGTGAGGAGATGCCGAGCAGTCTCTAGACATTCTGAGGATTTACACAGACGGCATATACGCTCAGCCACCGGGATATTATCCCATGCTCCTCTGATGTACAGAGTAGGCAATTGTTCCAATCGGAACAAAATAATGAAGCGTCTGAGTCTTCTAGTGGGGCAAAGATATAGATAGGCTTGCGGTTTCATATAATTGAATAATCTGTTTTTCACAAATTGATATGTCTTCAGCCTGCCTATATGTGTAAAATTCTCGAGCCAATCCCAGAGGTCTACTTTTTTCTTTAGCGCATTTAGGGTTTCGTTAGTAATAGTAGCCCCTCTATGTGTCCATCCGATATCAGCCAAGAAGTTGGTCATATCTTTATGTAGGGGAGATGTGGTGTGTTTTTTGGTCACCTCCTGATGTATCACTGTTAACAAGGGGTTCATTGTGCCACCTATCCTCTTAAGGTAAAACCCTGCTCTTTTCTTCAATACCATAGCCTTCAAAGAGGGAAGGCCCAGTTCCAGTCTAATCAGGGCCATAGGTACCCCCGGGGATAGCCCCAATATCCGTCGCCAGAACTTGCCCTCCAGCACTTGCAGCCATGCTAGGTCTACTGTATGCAATGACTCCAGGCCATATATAATCATGGGGGCAAACACTTGGATGTAAAGGTGGCGCGTTCCCCAGAGAGTAAAACCACCCTGCTTGTTTGTAAAGGCAGAAATGAATGCTATCGCTTGCAATGCCCTAGTAATACGTCCCTGTCTGCATAATAAGTAATCACCAAGGGGCTCAATTTCGACTCCTAGATAGCGATAGGATGGAGCATAGGGTATAAGATTATGGTGTACTATCAAATTTACTCGGGAGACTCTTCTCGTAAATCTAAGGACTTTTGTTTTGTCCAGATTGATAGTCAATCCGTTTATCCTGGCATAATCCCATAGGGCAGTAGCGGAACGCCTCAAACCACCTATGTTATTATCAAATACCACCAAATCATCCGCATATGCTAATACAGCACACAATGCATCACCAATTTTAGGGGGGCAATTGTCAACCTCAGCTAATACTGCAGGAATATCGTACACATACAAGTTATAAATAAGGGGGGCAGTGACACATCCCTGCTTTACCCCCCTGTCTTGGGACACATTTCTGGTCATATTTCCGTCCTGATCTAACCTCAGGCGCACCGTAGTATTTTGATGTAGTAATCTAAGATAGTATAATAACCCAGGTGGACATCCCAATTTCTCTAGCTTAACCCATAACCTTTCCCGTGGGATGGAGTCGAATGCGGCCTGGAAATTGATGTAAAGAGCGTACAACGGGGGCTGCCCCTTAGTAAGCGCCCGTGTTCGAAGTATTTCCATGACCAAGAGGTTATGTGAGGTGGAAAAATCCTGTCTAAAGCCACATTGGAATCTGCTGAGTATTTTGGCTTCTTCTACCCATTTCTGCATCTCACAAAGCAATAGTGAGGCAAAAAGTTTACCTGAGATGTCAAGCATGGATAGAAGCCTGTAGTTATTAGGATCAGAACGGCTGCCTTTTTTAAATACAGGGATGAGAATCGCTGTCTGCCAGGACCGGGGTATTGTCCCTTGCGCTAGGACTTTATTGAATAATAAAGAGAACAAATCGGCCCAGAATAGAGGATAGTTCTTAATCACTACATTAGCTAGGCCATTCGGGCCAGGGGCTCTGGAGGACTTGAGGGTAGCTATTATATTCAGAATTGCCTCAGTTGATACATCAAAAGGCAGATGGATAGGAGCCTTCTCCATTCTTCTGCTCATGGGTTCCACTTCCCCTGAATTTCGGCATAGTAGAAATTTTACCCATGTCTCCTCACATATAGGGTTAATTAAAGGGCCTTTTGCCTTCTCTCTATTTTCATTGAGTAATGACCAAATACTCTGAGAATTTCTCGTACAAATCGTTTGTATCAGCCGCT